>NW_020194407.1:600000-1200000 GCF_002849105.1 Aspergillus steynii IBT 23096
ATTCATCAATACCTCACGGCTGTTGCGGTTTGTTTTTTGCTTTTTCGATATACCGGCCAGGGGAGGAGGCAAGTATCGACCATTGGAAGTCCTGGATAGAGTACAGAGTCGCTTCGCTTGGATCCCTGACCCGGCATTAGGGGGGTTTTTAGTGATTAGCAGCAGTTCCTGATTCCTCCCTGCCCCCCTTTAACCAGGTGAGGAGGTCAAGAGGTCAAGTTCGCTCAGGAAGGATCGGATCGCACCCTCTTGCAAGCTGCGATGAAAATGGCGATTCCGGCAGAATTCCGGTCCATGTTGGCCTTGGGCCCCGGAAGATCGAAAGGAGCAGTTGGTTGGAGTGGTTAATGGACTACGCATCGTAGTACTCCGTCAAGGGAAAATAAAGTAATCATGACCTAAACGCCAGGATCGTTTATGATAAATTATTCGCTCAGTGTTGAATCCACCGGCTCGCTTCGCTGTACTTTAGTAATTTTCAGAATCCTCCCCTCTACCGCGTCGTTAATTGTCTTCTGAGCCCCGAATTGTCATCACAGGCATATCCACAATCCACATCCACCCCTTGAACGGAGCTGACCACTCCCCCCCTCTCCAGGGGTCCTTCCATAGCCCGTGGGCTGTCTCATGGGCCGGTCCACGGGAAAGCAAAACGATCGAATAGGCAGGCAACATTGAAAGCAAGAAAATGACTCGGCGATCCTGGTTAAGGGGGACACGTCCCAGTCAAGGCGTCTCCCATTCAGAGGCGGAAGAGACCGGCTCCGTTGACTTCTGCCCCCATGTCCACAATTTGGGAGGAAATCTAGATTGTCGTCCGAAGTGGCGGTGATAGACATTATTACGGCGCAGACCTTGGGAGCAGAGAGGGAGAGGAATGGGGAATTCCTTATTCATCCATTCCTAGGGAAGTTCCTAAGGAGCCTAGCCCCCCTTAGGAGGCTGTAGGAGTGTACGTGTTGGATTAGGGCGATCCACACGCGTTCTGGCAGAGCGAAAAATAAAAAAGAAAAAGGGAAAGGAAAAAGAAAAAGCAATTTGGCGACCACAACGTTTGCACCCGGACTTGATGGACGGTTGACTACATACGAGGTACGTCGGGGATACTTACGGCTGGAGGGGATGTACATCCACGCATACAGATTACAGAGGATTCAGATGACCGGGCTGGAACCTACTCGGTGTACCATGTTGCAAAGCTGTATCCACCCCCCGACGAGAGAGCTCGGCACTTGGACAGCGTACGATGATTAGTTATTACCCCTGCGACGCTGTTGACTGGGAGAAACCAGAGTTTCTATTTCCGATTCAACCGCGTCGATCCATCGCCCTGGGCAATTGGTTTCCAGGTGAGACAGGATTCGTAAGGGCTTTCCAGAATGTATTCAACCCGGTTCAGCTGGGATGACCGGGATCTGGACCGAAGCAGGACCTGCTTCAGTAGCCAGGCTATTTTCCATCGGCGTAATTTCAATGGGAGGCCATCCAGCCGGGCGGGGAACGGTTTCACGCTGCGAAAGGAACGTCGCTTGGGGGGGAAACGAAAATAAATTGGATCAATCCATCGGTCAATCAATCCAAATTAAACGCACGGGGCGTGCTTGATCCCCAGGCGAATTGTCGGAGATATCGATCTCTGAAAATAACCCTCCGTCGTACGGGGGCCTTCGTGCTAACCGTCCTCAACCATATGACCGACGCTTGATAATCGCAACAATCCCAAGGTCCAAGCATGCGTTTAGGCTCCAGCTTTTATGCATTCGGCTGCTGCGTGGAGTTGGTTGGCTGGCCTGCAATATCGCCAGGTCGATCGCCAGTTGCTACGGCCTCCTAACTCATCCGTGGTCGGAAGTCCAGGCGTACGCAGTAATGCTGAGAGTCTGAGTCTGGTGTATATTGGGAGTCGAAATCATATGGACGCCGCGGATGCCGTTCCTCGGCTTCTACGTTTTCGACTTTCCTGTTCGGCATTTCCATCATCATTACATCTGACAATAATGGCCTCACATTGTCGCAGCAAATAAGCCGTCTCGGGAGGGATGAGCATTGATTTTTTTTTTTCGAAAGAAAAAAATAAGATAAAATGAAATAATAAAACTTGACCTACTACGTTCGGTACTTCTTTCCCCACAGTTACAATTGAAATGTTTTGAGTCATGAATACGTCGTTGCGATAATAACTGCCCGGGAGAAGGCAGAGGGAAGTGACCCAAACCGGGCAATCAAATCCTTGCTCACGATTGAGACCGGATCGACCGAATCTGCCTCCTAACCGCCCTCAAGGAGGAAGACCGATATCGAGTTTGTGTACCCTCGATTATCGTTCTCCAAGATCTGGCGAGACACATGCACAAGGGTTGCTTACTTACAGTACTGACCACCGCAAGGCGAAGCCGTGAAGTAGGAAACTCTGGACGAAGCTCGGACACACAGGCCTGCTGCCACCCATGCTTCGGTCGATATTAAACCTGCAGTGCGAGACTCGCACGATCCATCCTGGCACGGAAAGGTGTGATGTATCGATTTTCGTCCTCTTCTGCCAGGCGGCGTTTGATCCAGAGCCGGGGCGGTTGCTTAGGAGGCACACCGAGCCGCAAGGATTAGAATGATGTTGAAAAAAAAAAGAAAAACAAAAAAACAAAAAAACAAAAATGCAAGGAGCCTGGAAAGGCAGCAAGGTGGGAAGGACAGGCAAACTATCCGACTATCCGTGAAGGGAAGTTGGAAAACAAAGTGTCATCATCCCTGGGAGGGAGAGGGAAAAAGCAAAGTAACGAAAGGAAAGGAAGAAAAAGTAAAAAGCGTTGGTCCTTGCATGTGGTGTGATGGTGTTGTCTCTTTTCTTTTTCCAGCGCCATGAAGATATGGGCGTTAAAAAAAATACCCTTCAGTCTGGTGATGCGATCATTTGTTGACGCTGCATTAACGTACATGTCGGCGATGAGCTGGGGATGACAACCCACGGGCAGGTAGGGTACCGCATCCACATTGGCTTGGTGATAGGGAAAATTCTCCGAGTATCACTTCCCATCTGGTAGAAGGTTTCTGCCCGTTATGCAGTGAGCCATGGGAGAAGTCGCATTCATTGGTCCATCCGGCAAGATGGATGATGGAAGCATAAAGAAAGTTGCAAATTAGTGCGCAGGAAAAATACCGTAATTCGAACGACGGGGGGTGAAAACCGAATGGGATTTTCCTTGGGTAATTTGGCGAAAGGACAGGAGAAAGAAGGAAATCGGAGATGGCGACGGGGACGGTAGAGAGGGGTTATGCAATCTCGAAGTGAGACTTGATTATCCTTCCGGATTGATGAACTTCGATGGTGATCTACTGTGAGACTCGGATCCCCAAGGACGGCATCCAGCACAGGAACAACACACGGCGAGATGCCGATAGAATCCACTTGTCCAATGGGGATGAGACTTTGCGAGTAGTCGAGAGTCGAGACGCCAGACTGGGGTGTGCGACATCCACCTCTCCACGGGCGGAGAGAAAATAATATTGCAAACTAAGAAAATTGCAATCTTATTTGTATGATATTATTAAACTTGGGTGGACTCCATGATCCGGAAAAGGGCCTGTGTCTGTGTGTCAGATGCAGGAGTCAAAGGAAGATGACGATAATGAGGAACGCCGCCAAGCATGATTATCTTTACACTCGGTTGACTCGTTTGAGTCCCTGCATGGGGCAGAAGAGGAGTGGGATGATTTAGATCAGCGTCGAGGAGGTTTGGATGGATTGGACCGGCAATAATACGGAGTTACAGTTCAGAATCAGCATCATCAGCATCATCTTCATCATCATCACCATGGCCAGGTGTAATTGAAAACCGCAGGGCCAACGGTAGATGGCTTAGTCATGGACCAGACCGAGTCCAACGGATCGTGCGAGTAATACTACGCGGCGAGGGAGTTATCCTGGATGATTCAAATCTTAATAATAATAACAACATTAATTAGCTGCATCATTTTTTTTTCTCTCCAAGCGACAGTGAGTGGCGGTGACCAGAATGGATCTGAATTCTGAAGCCTCGGCCCTGCCTCAACCAGGATGTTAACTGGTCTGTGGCAATCGCAGTTCGATCCAAGCGCCAAGTTTCGCTCTGCCCGGTCTTTTTTTTTTTTTTTTTCTTTGCACCCGGGCCTATTTAATTTTATTCTTTTGGGGTTAGCACCGAATTATTCTCGCACTCCGAAAACCCTCATGATAGACGTTCCACCTTATCCTCATTTGTTTCTGATCTTGTCTCCGATAGACCCGACGCCCAGCCTGATTGGGTTCTGGCGGTACTCGGTTCAGTGACAATGTTAGTGGCTGTAGATCTCTCAAAGGATGTAGACCGGATGCAACTCAAAAGAATCCACAAAGATCCAAGGGAGAAAAAGAAAAGCCACCGAAAATTAATCTATGCCGTACGCCCGTAAAGAAAAGACAAAAATAAAAAAAAAAGAGGATTCCAACAGTGGGCTAGAAAGGAAAAGGTACAGGAAAGTGGGAGACCGGCAGCACGGAGAGGTTCCATGATCTGAGAACGGAAAGATTGGAAAGCCTCGAAAGATGCCGCCTCTTTTAGGCTTTGCGTGCCCATCAGCGACCCAGCCCCGTAGCAAGTCCGAACTCTGAGCAGGCCCTGCTTCGGCGTAAACCGTAAAGTGACCGAGCGCGTCCTCGATCGCCGCGTAACTGGTACCATTGTTCGTCTCGCATCGCCTGGCCGCTGCGCCCGAGAGCGCGGATGACAAAGAGGACCCAAGGATTCCTTCAGCCCCGTCGTTGGATCGCGACGGGCCACTCAGGTGGTTCGGGCAGTTTGAGAAAATCGGAATCGTGGTTAATAATACCACTCCGTAGATAATCAACAATTCTGGACGGTGCCGATGACGCTGATACCACAGAGTTTCGATGATGCCTATTCCTCAGATGGGAAGTGGCACACGCGCTCCACTCCGAACAGGTGCAATGCATCCTTCAGGACTTCTGGAACGCCATATTAAAAAAAGAAACGCGAAATCTATTTGTTACACCCTGTGCGGTGTGGCCCAGAACCGACCGAAATTGGTTGGGGACAGGCAAAGCGCAACGCCGCTCATTTGCTCGACCTCACGGTTCCCACCCGCATCGGCATCAATGATGATGTATCGGGCATAAAACCACTCGACGCGACGATGCAAGGTGCCAAGGAATTGACGCACTTTGCTTTGGGACCTGCTGCTCTGAGAGTAGTGACGGGGATTACGGAGGCCACTAGCCGATTCGATTGAAAGAAGGTTGAAGAAGGAACCTAGAAGGAAAATAATAATAATAAAATAAAAATGAAAAAAAAAAAGAAAGAAAGAAACGGACCTCGAAGACTTCGAAGTAGATCCATCCGGAGGAGTCCTTCTATCGTACTCCGTCCGTACTCCTCCTCCGCCGAGGAAATTCTAAAGAGAACTAAGTAAAGGACCCAGCGGCTATTCACGATCAGTCTATCGGCGCTGAATTGCCCATTCTGGCGTCTAGCTCATATTTTGCTTTTTTTGCTTTTTTGTTTTCTTTTTTGCCCAGTGGATTGATTGTTGGCATGGGTGCTTCAGCGGTGCTGCAGGCATCACAAGATTGGTATGAATCATCCGTCGGGAAAAAATGTGACAATGTCCCAGCGGTTCAATTGCACCCAGAGATACGGAGTATGTCGACTGAACGATGATCATCGGTCGATACTTCTCGAATCGTCAGTTATATTTCGCGGTTTTAATCCGGTACGATCCCAGCCCGGCCCCATCAGATGGAGATGAATCCAGCTGTCATTATGGGAACCAATTTGATATCATTCGGTCATGGAGGGGGAAAAAGAAAAAAAAAAAAAAGAAAAATGCCTTTTTTTTTCAAAAAAGAAATTTCCAAAAAACAGCCATAACTGTGGGCGAGGTTCCGCATTGATGCCAATCAACCGGGGCGGATATCGCCCGATGAAGCAGCGTTCCGTGATGAGAAGATTTTGTTATGCATCACGCTGGTCTTGCCAATCAAGGAGGCAAAAGATCCTGAATCCACATGCCGACTAGGTTCGTCAGAATAGTACGAAGTACTGTGAATTGAGGTCGGTCGGCTCGAGGAGACAAAGAACGATTCAATCCTTTAGTCCGTTACAAGGTTTCAACAACATTGAAGGAGCAAGGAAAAAGGGCAAAGTGTCAGGTCACCGTCACGTTGCTAGGGTTAGTAGTATGTGTATGTAGTCTGAGTGGTACGCCGTAGAACACGTTGGCGTTTTTTTTTTTTTTTTTGCCTGGTTGAGCCTGGTTGCGCCTGGTCTCCTCGACAGTTCGACTCCATCGACGCGGTCCAATTTCCAGGGGGGTAAATTAATGCTAGCCGCCCTTGAATTCCATGATCGGACGAATGAGAGGTCGGATTGATGTGTCTTTCTGGGCAAATTGATCGGCCTCGCCTAAGGACTGCGTTCTCCATTCGGGTAATCAATAATCAAATGGCTTCGCCTGCTGAACCATCAAAATTGGATACGCTCCCTCCTGAACTGTTGCCTGGGTAGTATTGATAAAGTCCAGAACCTCGTAAATAGTAGCAGTAATAATTAAGCGTGCTGAACAATCCCCGACGCTCACTAGGCCGGGGGACTAGGTACATAGTTCCTCGTACAGATACAAGGAAGAGGAAAGTCGTCCGATGGATGGGCATCACCAGGATACTACGGGGTACACTATTTACTACGTAGGCACTGCAGCAAAGTTAAACGGGGCATTAAGTTACCCGCGATGTTACGGAGTACAGTAAGTATCAAGTAGAGAGAGTTCACCCAGCCTGCTCCGTTAGAACTTCGGGGTCGAACAACGAGGCTTGTTCTATTTCAGTAGTCTCTGTCCCGTATGTGCAGGAGGTACATACTTTGTACCAGGACTATCGTTGACGATCAGGCTACGAAGCCCTCTCAGCCGTGAATTGAGCCGTGATTATTGAGAATGATCAACCAACTCGTATCTTGGCAAAGCTCGAATCCTTTGGACTTATCCTGAAGCGAGTGAATGACGCAGTGTTCGATAATCAACCATACTGTACGGAGTAGCCCCGGAGGACTGGCACCCCCGACGACGGAAGAGTCGCTGTCCGTACGATATATGGCGTATGCCCCCTACGGAATAGTCTCTTAGTTTGGTGTTATACCTATACGGAGTATGCGTACATGCTAATAATGCGGTTGCCAGTCTTACTAACAAAGCAATTTGTGTTTTCTTGTCTTCGGAATAGACGCCCTGGCCGTTCTGTCTTAGAAAAGCCGAAATTTGAGCAACCTGCGTTTACAAAACCTCTTATTTGCAGACGCGAACATCAACGTTCTCCTCCGATTTAGCGCCCTTACCCATGCTAGGGGCCTAGAAGATGGTGGTGGTTGTGTCTTGGATTGACCCCCGCCGCAAAAGGTGTTTTTTTTTTTCGGGTTCGATACTCTGTCGCTGCGGAGTGCTGTAACAATCGATTTTTGTTATTAACTAATTTTTTTTTCTCCGGCTGATAAAAATACTCATCGACGGACGGACGTACACGAGCAGCTGACAGGATGTAATGAAAACCCAATTCAGCATCCGCCTGCGCCATCATGGGTCCTTGGCCGAGTGGGCTTTCCCATCTGTCCTGGCACCGAGCGACGTCCTATCACGTCGAAACCGGATCAACACCAGGAGTGACCTACTACGTACTACGTAGTGGCGGGATGATAAGTGTATTAAATTGAACTCGAGCTTTGGGTGTAGCAACCTAGTGCCCGCCCGCCGTGGAATAGCACAGAATCGGTAAGCATCAGTTGATGGTTCGGATCAAGCACGGAACATTACGACTGGGCGGAGTAAGACGGTACGGTAGGGTTAGGGGCAGGGGAGGGGGTGGGAGGAGAACTGGAGAAAGAGAGGAGAAAAGAAGGCGTGCGATAGCGAGATAGAGAGCAACCTACGTCTACGGATTCGAGGCGAAAAAAAGGAAAGGCAAAGGAGAAACCTGGAAAGGCGCAGACGAGAGCGGCGGCTGTTGGATGGGATGGGAGGAAGTGGGTAAGACTCAGCCGAAAACCACCTAATCATGACTCGACGGTGGATTTTCTTGGGCAGGTCGCACCTGCGAGTGCGTTCAGTACGACTGGCCGGAGTCACAAGGGGGCGAGGGGGGCGCTTAGTTGACCGTCGCGGTCTAGGGGATGGTACGAGGGGGTGCCGTCCCCTCCGCAGCGACTGGTCGACAGTCCGGCGGCCATGGTCCGCCTCCGGTTTAGGGCGGTATCGACACCGGAAAAGGGTCGAATGCAGCCAGTTTGATTGTCGTCGGTGGGAGTCATCCATTCGCTGCACCGCCCCGTGTGATTGGTGCGTCACGCTCTCGACGCCCCATTGTCTGGGTCCGTTAGAGCTGAGTCTGGCTCGCGCTTTCTCGCTTTCTCGCTCTCTCTCTGTCCATCTCAACCTCCGACTCCCCAGCGTAGTCTCTACCAACCACCTTCGGTACAGCTACCTAGGTAACCTCGCACCTACCCGTCCACGCATACCTTACATACGCAGTACATACATCCACATAAGCACCATGCCGCTTTAGGCCCCTCCCCCCCCTCCCCCCATTCTCTTTCACGGCCAGCGGGTGGATAACGTCGGGATTCGATTGGCCAAACCTTCTTTCATCACACCTTGTTGCGGGCGATAATTGGCGGTGGTATCGGTATTATTAAGTCACCTCAGGATAAGGACCACATTTTATTATTTCTTACATACATACTTTACAGCGTCTTTCAGATTCTTACGCCGGAGCTGCCACAGAGTGCGGTATGACTAGTCCGTCTTAGGTTTAGCCGCTCCCTCCCTGGTTTGTCCAACCGCCGACTCAAGTTCCCATCCATGTCTTCCCGGCCTATCCTGAGCAGTTCCATACCTTCTGCCACCGCTAGGTATTCGTCCGAAATTTTTTTTTTCTTTTACTCCCTGGTACGGAGGTACTTGCTGCTTCCCCATGACAACGCGATCCATACCACCCTTGCCATCAGTCCCGCCGCGGAGGCAAAAGAAGAAGTACCGCTTTGCCGGACTTTGCCTTACCCTAAGGACCAAACTCTCCCAAACCAACTTGGCTGGTTCAGGTCTCCATCCATGTACTGCCCTGTCCTTCCATCCTCCCCCTCTCCGTACAGAGTAAAATTACATTGGGTTTTGGTCCTTCGCGGCCAATGACGGCGCCGGAGACATACCCAGAGGTGACGATTCCATTCCTCTTTCGACGCTTTCCCCCGCCTCTTTCCCCTTAGGACTTGTCCGCTCCATCCCCAAGTGCGCGTTGAGTGTTCTCGGCCAACCGCTAGTCCGGAAGTACCTCGTCAGCAGAAGCAGGATGATTTTATGACCATTCTTACTGACTACTTACGCCCAAATTCAGTCCCGCAGAGAGGCGCCTTTGACCCGTACCCAAATTTCCCATTCCTTTGCCTTCCGCCTGGTTGAACTAGAATTGGCGATCAACCACACACAAAGTGCACAAACCCCCTTCATCCACTTTCTCCCGTGCCTCCCGGGGCTGCTGAGCAATGGAGACAGACCCCTTTGCCTTTTTTTGTTTTTTCCTCTTTTTTTTTTTTTTTTTTTTTTTTTTTTTGTTCTCCTGCTCTGTCGCCCTCCCTACTCTGGACGGAGGACGCGGGTAATTTTTGGTTTTCTTTCTTTTTTCTTTCTTTCTTTTTTTTTTTTTTTTTCATTACCTTCCCCTTCCTTTTCTCCATCCGTCATTACACACGACGCAAACCCCAACCCAAAATAATAATAAAACAAATAATCAAAATCATTCACCTAAAAAAAAAAAAAAAAAAGGTCCTGCGGCACACCACAACGACGGTTGCAATGCGACGCTAAACCCGACTTATTATTGGATCTGATATGGGTCCTTACGAAGTCAGTAGATTGCATTCAATCAATCATCACTGCGAGCGAGGCCTTGTCCGAACCTCCACCCCTCTCTTGCTCTCGTCGCGTTCTTGACTCTGGTCCCCTCCCCCCTCTCTTTCTCCTCTCTTTCTCTAACCCCTTCCTTTTGTGAATCTCAGCGCCTGATTGGCCAGCGCTCCGTAGACCTGACCTCGCCCGTGCTAAACGGCAGCTAGGCCTCTTTACTGGGACGGGTCTAGGGTTCTTGTCTTTTTTTTTTCTGCTGCTGACCTTGTTAGTTGCTGTTACCCTCCCACGGCCCCGTAGCGTGCATCCACTTGTTCCTCCCCGTGGCTCTGACATCAACCGGTATTTTCCCAATTTACTCCAAGACAAAGCATGAGACAATCAAACTTGGATGACCAAACCGGAACCGACCCAAACGAGTCCAGAAAGGAGGATCAACCCTTTGGACCTGCGTCCGGGTCAAACTCTGTCTATCCTGGATGGACACTGCATTTTCTCCGGACAAGAACTAACCTACCCTGGCTCTTCTAGCGGAGTTGTATGAGCTTTAGTTATTTGCTGGATGAGGCATGATGTCTTGACCTCATCCTTCATTACCCTTTCCTTTTTTTATTTTTTTTTGTTTCTTTTTTTTACCCTTTTTCTTTTTTCCTTTTTTTTTTATTTTGGTTTATTGCACCTAAGTTTTTTTTACTCAAAAATTCCAATTTGGATTATTTTATTTGATTTTATTTATTCGACTTATTCAATTTTAAATTCAATTCTTCTTATATGGTTTGATTCCCAGAGAGGGTCTTGGACCATTAGCCTTTTTTTTTAATTATTTCTTTTGATTTTCCTTCATTATTATTGGGCTTTTATTTTGCATTACCTTTCCTGGACATATCCTTTTTCAACTTCTATAACTGGATCTACTCGCGACTACTCCGCGAGGTTGCAAGCCATACTACCTTTCCAAACTCTCTCCTTCCATTCTCTCAGTTCTTCACCTCGTTACCTTCTACTTAATACTATGTGATATTGCCCTGCCCTGGGTTCTGGCCTTTCATTTTAATTCCGTTGCTCCTACCCCCTTTAGTGCCTTCATTCCATCGGACAAGGCACGTTCGTTCAACATTCACCGGATCTGCAGTGGTTGCTATCCTACCGCAATCTTCCCTCGTCCTTTGTGATATTAACTGTCTCCCCGTCGACCGTCGGCCTATATTGTGCTGCCAATCCCGTTCCTCACGGGTCCTTTGTTTCTTCACTTGGTGGTTCTTGCAGATACTGGCCGGTATATTCAACCGCGGCCTCTACAAATCTCCAGCGGTGATATTGAATTGTACACAACTTTGGCTGCCAGAGTGATCGAATCCAATGGGAATACAGTGACAGTTTTATCTACACTACATCTCCATCTCTGTTTTGGAAGGATATCTCCCGGAGTTCTTTCACATCCTGCCATATGTCTCTCCCGGTCCTCTCCACGCAACCATTTCCTTCTGCTCCCCACCCAATCACCCCCACCATCGCTCTCTACTCGCAGACGGAAGGTTCGACCTGTGCAAGAAAACCGAATCGACAGGCCATTTCAGAGGTCCCTAATCGCAACTGGACCGCGCCTCTGAGGGACGGTCTGCCAACGCCTCCCAACGACATGAACGGGGTAGCTTACAACAGCATCCCCTCGACCAACTATGGAATCACACTTCCCCCATACGCAAAGCAGCCCGCATACCCCCGGATGAACTCCTCGAATGCTGCGGTACCTTCAGCATCGGCGGCTCATCCGAAGAGCCAACCTTCGATTCACGATGCCCCGGCCTCCGAGCCCAACAATCAGAAGAAAGGATCGAGCTCGGTGGCTTCATACCTGAAGGTTCCACCCTCCATCAGCAACAGCAAAGGAAGTCTGACGGAATTTGCGGCTCAGGTAAGCATGAGAATATCTCGGATCTCTTGCTGGCAGGCATTTCTAACGTATCGAGTAGATGACTTGTCTTTTCTGGTTCGAGAGCACAGCCAAGTTGAGGGCTATCGAAGAGCGCCTGAATCCGGTCTTTTCCCTCGTCCCAGAAGCAATCCCCTCTGCCGGTTTCCAGAAGTGGGTGACGAACATCCTCTCCACGACGCAAGTGAGCCAAAATGTCATCTTGCTGGCATTGCTTTTCATCTATCGCTTGAAGAAGTTCAACTCTGGCGTGCGAGGAAAGAAAGGCAGTGAGTACCGGCTGATGACCATTGCTCTCATGCTGGGGAACAAATGTGAGTTTCTGAAATCTCCTGATGGGACTCGAGATGGTTAAGCTGACCAGTCTACAGTTTTGGACGACAACACGTACACGAACAAGACCTGGGCCGAAGTATCCGGAATTTCCGTTCAAGAAATCCACATCATGGAAGTCGAATTTCTCAGCAACGTTCGATACAACCTTTTTGTTTCTGAGGAGGAATGGACCCGGTGGCACGCCAAGCTTGGTCTGTTTGCCGATTTCTTCCACAATGCGCCTTTGGTCCCCGAGCAGAACGAATTGGGGCCTACTCCTCCAGTACTTCGCATTTCCCCCAATTTGGGCCCGTCGCCTCGGAAGCAGCCATCGCCTTGCTCGAAATTACCATCACCACCCGCGCTAGATTCCCTGCGTGCCCCAAGCTGGAATATGCCAGCCAACACACCGGCGTACACCAATGGACCCCAGCTCAGCAGTCAGATTCCCTCGGCAAACCCTCGGAAACGAAGTCGGGATGATACCGTCGAAGAAACTCCGTCGAAGAAGATGGCCATGCCAAACGCCAACCCTGCGCCTTCGTCTGCACTCCCACCATCATCTGCGTTGCCCACAATGTCGACTTTGCCCCCAGTCTTAACGCCTACGTCCGCACCCACCGTGGGCGCACCGGCAGGAGCCACGTCTCGCCTTCCTCGTCCGAACTTCCCTCCTTTCTCTCACTCCTTCAACCCAAGCGTGCCGACCTCCATGCCTCAAGTCCCTTCCACCACCGGACGAGCGATGCCACCGATCTACAATACAACCACCAACTGGGTTCCACAGGTGGCCCCTTCAACTGGAGTCCCTCCTGTCACCAGCGGCATGTACAACTCATCATTGTCGCTACCGGATCCCGCAAGACAGCACAACAGCCCGTTTGGCGTCTCCTCGGCAACAGTGTCGCCAGCAGTATCCGCATACTCGGTTCATACGCCCCAGACCAACCTGTCCCCGTCCTTCTTCTTGGCAAACCGCAACTCGCCGTACCGGCCCGTTCGAAATGTCAATACTCTCCTGATTCCCCCTCCGTCGACTTCTCTTCAACAACAGCGCAACATTCCATTTGAGCACATGCACTACCAGCCTCTGGGCAAGACGGCGGCGGAACGCAAGACAGGTCTGTTGCCTTATCTTCACCACGAAGCTTGGCCTCAGGGGCCTTTTTTCCCTCCCACCTTCCACTCAAACCCGAACTACTCGACCTAACAAAGTCGACAACACACCTAACACGCAATTTTTACGATCTTGTTTGATGACCGTTTATACGAGCTCGATGTCCATTGATATTTTCTTTCTTCTATTGTTTTACCACCATTGTATTATGTACATTTTCTTTCTTCACTTTTTTACCCTGTTATATTTTGACGACTTGGCATTCATATGGCGTTCATCATAGACACTTTCACCCGAAGGACTACTGTTATCTTTCCGAACAATGGGTGGGACTTTCTTGCCATTCGCTCCTTGGAGCATAGCTATGGCGTTGTTCTCTGGTTTCATATACACTTTTCTCCATCTTGTACTAGCATTGGCATGTTCCGGCGTTGAATGCCACCCTCCAGAAGAATGGATGGGACTGGTATAAAGAATGAGATTACTTGACTTCAGTGTCTGTACTATCACCTGTCTTCACAATGTAAATCTTATGTAACACCTTGATATTCCACAGCAAGAAGATCATTATTCCGGAGTGCCTACCTTGAGGTCACGTGCTGGAGTCTCAGTAGATGCGCTGCTTTCCAATGTTTGTCATATTTGCAACTAGCGCAAACGTCCTAAACATTCTGCCCGACACCAAAAGCGGTGAGATGTTGACCGGCACTTTTCTGCCTCAGGCTTCGAAACTTCTCGACCGGCCCGACGTTCCTCCGCCGGAGCATCCAGAGCCAAACAACCCGAAAAGATCCTGTCCCCGTAATCCAAGCACTCCAGCGCAGTCCGCCGTCTCCCCAGTCCTCCCACGCAGGACTCGCCCACCAACATGCCCCCCAGGCCCCAGATTCTGTCTCTGCTTCAATGGCAGGGGGCAGCTGCTCTTTCGAAGCCCACCGCAGCGGCTTCTCCGTTGTCATTCCTCCTCCCTCAATTCCAGCAGCAACAAAGCCGCAACGCTCACATCTTGGCCTCGCTCTCCGATAACCCGGGCGCCTACAACAAGAGGATCAGAAGAGGTCGCGGTCCCGCCTCCGGTAAGGGTAAGACCTCCGGAAGAGGTCACAAGGGTCAGAAGCAGCACGGTAAAGTGCCCACGGGGTTCGCGGGTGGTCAGACGCCTGATATCGTGGTCCATGGTGAACGGGGGTTTAACAATGTGTATGCTTGTATCCCTTTTCCATTGGGGTTTCTTGGTTGTTTCAATGGCTCAATTGAGTTGTATTCGGCGCTCTTAACGCGGAGACCAAGTCAAACAAGACAACAAGAATTCCCCAGATTGCAAGACACCGCTCACTGACATTACTTTGACAGCCACTCCATCAACCTCGCGACTGTCAACCTCGAGCGCATCCAGGAATGGATTGACCAAGGCCGAATCGATCCCGCCCGGCCCATCACGGTCCGTGAACTGGCTCAATCGCGCTGCATCCACCAGCCCAAAGAAGGCGTTAAAGTGCTGAGCAGCGGCTCCATCACCTCTTCCTCCGAGACCGAGACCACCGAACCCTCCTCCACCCAGCCCGAAACCTCCGCCCCCGTCCTCAAACAGCCCATCCACCTCGTCGTCTCGCGCGCCTCGGCGTCCGCCATCTCCGCCGTCGAAGCCGCCGGCGGCTCCGTGACGTCCCGCTTCTACACGCGGACCGCGATTGCGCGCATCATGAGACGCGAGATGCACCCGTTCGTGTCGATGGCGTGGACCGCTGAGTCCGGCACCGAGGGACTCAACCAGGCCGAGGGCCTCGCCGCCGAGGACAAGCTGACCGAGTCGAAGATCATGAAGGAGATGGGTTTCCGGTACCGGCTGCCTGACCCCACGAAGCGTCGCGATATCGAGTACTACCGTGACCCTGCGCACCGCGGCTATCTGAGCCACTTGTTGAAGCCGATGGAGGGACCCAGTCTGTTCTTCCGCTCGCCGGCGGAGAGAAAGTCTTCGGCTGGTGTCAAGAAGGAGAAGGTGTTGCCTGTCAACCGGGTTTGGTAAACATGACGGGCCTTGGTTGGCATTGGAGGAGATTTTGTGTATTTTTCTTCCTCCCCTCATCCGTGGGACGTTTTCTTGTGGGTCTCTGGGTGTATGTGGAAAGAACTACGTGTATAAATATTGTTTGGCTTAGGTACAGTACATGAATGTAAGTGATTTCGCGATATCAAAGATAGATTTCTCGTCTCTCAACATTAGGTCTTTGCGGGCAGCGGATCCACTGCGAATACGGAATAGATGGGTTAGAATAGCGGATAACTGGAGCAGAAGAAAAGTTGGTAGTATCTGAAGCATAGAAGCTTAAAACAAATCAACAACCAACTAAACATCCCAATCCATACATCTCAATCATTATCCATTCATTTTGACCTTTCCTAATCCCCACGGTAAATCCTCGATATCCTAGACTTCCACAGATCACGAGCCCAACCGGAGTGTCTAGTAGCTCCTCTCGTAGCCCATGATCCATCCTGCGCCTTCCTTCCTATTTGAGAAAGCTTTGATACTATCCATGGATACGAAGCTCACCGTCCACCACAAACCCACTCATCAAATGAATCACGAGTGTGTTTGACAGAGGCTCAGATGATCGTATCTGAGTATGCGCTAGGAAAGCTAATTGGTTTTCTAGGATTTCGCACCTCCGGTCAAAGAAGCCGTACAATCGAGGTCGAGAAAGACCAACCATATATCCGACCGTGACGCAGCGTTAGCAGACAAGCAATTGAAAGCCTACTTTATTCTTCGGTCCCTGTACTTGAGAAGAAAGAGCCAACTGACTACCTTCGGACCCATCGAGTCGACGAAAACGAAAGGAACGATCGATTATTCTCAACGTCAATGAAGTCCTGCGAAATATACCAAGATCTCTCCATTCCTCCCTCTCAGCGCTTGGGGTCATTGATGCCGAAATCAGCAGGGTGCTAGGGGTTTAAAGGATGTAAACAACGTTGAGTGGAGCTGAGATAGGTGAGAGCTGGATTGGTTGAGGTGAGTTGTTGATGAAGGCCTAACAAGCTATTAAGACAAGGAGACAAGGGAGAATATGTCAACTTGAAAATCCTAATCTACTCATTTCGCTCATTTTCGATCACATTAAGTAGTGATAAATATTCATATAGTAAGTATGAGTATATCTGCCGGCCTGCAAAAATATATAAAAACAGCCAGCCAGGCAAAAAACGCCACACGGCTCCTAAGAGCCCAGAAATATATAGATACATGTAGTAATAAGAAAAGTAATCGCCAGACGAAAGTGATAAAAAAAGCCCAAAAGATCCCGAACTGAACGCCATGCTGTAGTAGATAGATATCACCGTCGTCGTAAAAACCATGTCGTCTCGCTCGTTGTCGTTTGATCAAGAAAGTAGAAAAAGAAAACACCCGAAAGTAAAAAATCAGACGCCAAAAACCTTTATCAAAATCCCATGGCCCATAAAACGAAGCCCAGTAAGAAAGAAAAGCAGAAAACAAGGGGTATCATAGATGACCAATAATCCCGAACACCGAGCGCTGATCCGTATAATAATAGCGCCTGTCGTGATCACCGCTGGACCACGTTTGAATCGGCCTCAGGAATTCATCTGTTGAAAATACACCGGGTCTCAACATGACGAGAAAAGAAAAGAAGTGATAGAAGGCCACCGTGGACGGATAGAGTTTATAGTTTCCAGGCCGATTCGGGTGCAGCGTCGTTCATAGGATCCGCGAAGTCTCGCAACCAGCGGGAGCATAAGACATCACGGATGGTCCAACGCTTCTCGACGTCCATATCTAAGCAGCCGGTAATGACTTCAAGGGCAGCTTCTCTATCATGACGGCTCTGCGGGTCCTTTTCAGCGTTCAACACACACTCTTTGTCCCAAGTACCATTGATGATGCGTGTTTGTATCCGAGGCGCGAAGGGGTCCTGGAATGGCCGAGAGCCGACGATGGTAGCGTAAACGATCACGCCAAATGCCCAGATATCTACCGAGGGATCGATGACACCATCAGTGGAAAGAAGCAACTCTGGAGAAGCGTACTCCAAGCTACCGGCAACGCTGGTGCTGGATCCAGCGGGACCAAGTGTTTTAGGAGGTGGTCGGTCTGCCACGTTGTCGTAAGGATCGGGAGACTCGCCCCCGTTGTCCGTCGTCATCCATTCTGCCATACCAAAGTCACACAGGACAAGGTTAGATGCTTGAGTGCCATCTGGTAATTCGATAGGGTCCAACAAGCAATTCTCGAGCTTGATATCTCGGTGAACCACCCGAGCATCCTCATGCAAATATCGAAGGGCGCAGGCAAGCTGGTAGCTATACTTCTTCGCGAGGTGTAGGCTTAGACCCTGTCGATTCTGACGGACAAGATCAAAAAGGGTGCCGCCGATAGCTAATTTGGTGAAACAAAATGTAGCATAGTCGGTTTCGTAGACAGCGTCCAGAGTCAAGACGTTTGGGTGGCTGAGATATCGCCATACTCGAACTTCGTGATCGAACTCCGCCTGCACCTCATCATTTTCCTTCTCGGATTTACCAGAGATCTGCTTTCGGACAACCTTCACGGCCAGTCTTTTGGTTTCGCCACTTTCTTCGACCTTGTAGGCCTCCTTGACAGTACTAAAGCCCCCGAACCCGATTTGCTTTCCCAAGACATAGTCGGTTCCGACCATTTGTCCTTCATCATCTGGCTGAGGCGCGGGCTCGTCGGCGTTTCCCCACATGGAAAGAAACATGCTTGCTGGGGATTTGCCGCTGGAGGCAGTAGACCGGCGAGAGCTATGGCGAGCCCGAGGTCCCCTTGTTTTGCTTCCAAAGGGGGTGATGGCGGTGCCAGACCAGGAGTTGCGATCATCGAGTGACGTGAACCCCTGCACAGGCGATGCCATGCATATGGGTGATAGTGCCCCACGGGAGGCCTCGGGAGGAGTTCGTAATTCTTCAGTGAGGGGTGACGCAGTTGAAACGGACGTTAGAGAGGTTGGACGGTCAAGCCGTAGATCATCCTCAGGACTAGTGGGCAGACTGCCTCGCTGGCTCTGATAACGTCGAAGAGAGGCGTTGATTCCCATGGGTCGGGGGCCGTAAATTTCATGGGCCTGATCCTGATCCTGATCATGATCGTCAGGAGTAAGGGCGTTTTTCAGGCTCGAGCCTTTCGCTTGAAATCGTTGAGGGCGGGTTCTTGAATCCGATCTTGCCAGGGGTTGCTCTAGCGCCCGCGGCCGGCCAGAATCAAGCGTGACAGTCGGATCAAAACTGACTGACGGGCGGCGATTTTGGATGAAACTATCAAGAGGCGAGGAGGGGAGGTCATCGGGCTTATGTGGGAAGCCAACATCATCATCCCCCTCCGCTCGCTCCAAATCATGAGGTCGCGGTACCGAGATGGGGGGTGTAGCTGAATGCAGACCACTCATTTCACTGTTTTGTTCATCAGTACCGCAACGGGGTGCGTCATAATCGTGAAAGATGCTTGTACGGTCGCCCTCGATACCATCTCTATCGCCCGACAATCTTCTGCCTCCATCTTCGTTCAACCATCGCGGTCTGTGTCGATTCTCAAACGACGTCTCGATCTTCAACCCTGCCAACGCACTGTTCCTCTCTAGACGAGCCATGCCCTCGCAAAGAGCTCACAATGCACCTTTCAAGGAAAGGTGACAAAGACAAAAGGATACAATCTCAATGGGAGGACGACGGGCTGGCGCATAAGCATGGAAGAGGGGGGTTGAGGGGGGTGAAACGATGACGATGGCGATAGTGGTGGTGGTGATGGTGGTAGGAAGTAGTGGTAGAAGTGGTGTGGTAGTGGTAAGACAGGGCCGTTTTGACGGCCGTTAGAGGTCAAAGATAGGAATGTTCGAGGAACAAAAATATTTAGGGCGGACTATGTCGGATGGGCGGTTGCCAAAAGAGTTTGGTTCACGGTGGACCAGGGCGAAGTGGATAGAGAGAGGAGAAAGAAAGAAAAATCGACAGAAAATGGGCAGAGAGCAGGAGATCGGGAGAATCCGGAGGCCAAGCATCGGAAGACTCAGCGGGCGGGGAAGAGCAGATCGGCGTCACCACTGACTAATGCGCTTTAGGCACATGCAGAATGGAGTCATCATGATGCCGCTTTGCCTGTTTGGGTCTCGCGCGGCGGCGAATGACGGAGCCGGTCCACTGCATCACCTGATTCCCGGGCCCTTAGCCCTCTACCCTGAGCCCTAACGGAGCGACAGCAGGCGCTAGACCCTGACCGGGTTAGCGGCACCGGGGACCGTTGCCCGCCGGCTCAGGCACGAGTCGTTTTAGGAATGGCCGGCGCAAGCGCGCGCAAGGGGCGCTTGTTTGGAGACTCGCTGGAGACCTCCTTTTTTGGATGTCTCAGAAGTCTGGGGAACTCGTTCACGCTGCAGTGCTGTGTTGTGGTCGCCGAGCTCTACTCTTCTCCTTTCCGCTGCGACGCTTTGTTTTGCCTTCTGTTCGATCGTTGTGAAATTGCTCTGGAAGTATTTCCCCTTCGCCTGGTGGCCTCCCCCTGGCCAACCTATCCTTCTCCCCGACCCCGACACACCTCGGTCTTTGGAGGTACCCCCCGCCATCGCCGCTCGTGGCTTTCCCTTCCTTTCTTTGGTGTCTCCGTACCAATCGCGCTTGAGAGCTCGCGAATTTCCGTTCGTTTTATTTTGTCTTATTTGGGCGCCGTCGACCTGTTACCGGGTAAACACTTCAACCCGTCACGTTCCACGCCACTTGAAGTGACTTGGCTCTACGATTTCATCTTTTCTCGCTGAATTCCACGCCATCCTGAGCAGTCCGACTGGGGCCGATCACTCGGTGTCTTCAACATGACCCGGCCCCGAATTGTACGAGCTGGTGTGTATACATTTAGATAGTTGCGATTGTTTTCCCGCGCGCTGATGTGGACCCGATAGACACCCTTGACCTCCAAGACCAAAACGCTCCCTCGGCGAAAGATCATTCCAAACACCCTGACACCCAGGCGGGCATAGCCCCCCATCAGGAACAAACCATCCGCCATGCCGACCAGGATTCGCAATCAGAGATGAAGCACGGTCCTGGCGCCGATGGACAGCCGCTTGACAACCACCCCGACGGCATCGACATATACGACGATGACGACGATGATGACGCGGACGATCTGGATGGACACCATGGCGATATGGAAGATGATCTAGCGGATGGAGAGAGCGATGATCTCATGGATGATGATTTGATGGACAAGATCTCAAGTTCTCCGTCGATCGACGATGGTGCGTACTTCAACTGTCTAGGGTTGTTGGGCTTTGCGTTATCGCGGCCGTGCTTTCTGCCCTACGATAGCCAACACGAGCTCTTGAGTGGTCACAGCTAACCTATCGCAGAAGACATCAATTTCGAGTTCGTTTATGCGCTGCATAATTTCGTCGCAACGGTAGATGGTCAAGCCAACGCGGCAAAAGGCGACACAATGGTTCTACTGGATGATAGTAATAGCTACTGGTGGCTGGTCCGAATCGTGAAAGATGGCAGCATTGGTGAGAACCAGCCCTATTGGAAATTACATTGAAGTCACTGACAGCCAAAAGGATATCTTCCCGCCGAGCATATCGAAACCCCAACTGAACGACTTGCGAGGCTCAATAAGCATCGAAACGTTGATGTATGTCCCTCTCTTACGTTTAAAAAAAAAACAAATCTAATAGTAACAGCTTTCCGCAACCATGCTAGGGGATAACTCGGAGAAATCGAAGAATCCGCTCAAGAAAGCCATGCGCCGGAGAAACGCGAAGACGGTCACCTTCACCAGCCCCACCTATATCGAAGCATCCGATATTGAGTTCTCCACCGACGATGAACTCGACGACGGCGCCTCATTCAATGACGAGGATCTAGCGCGCGAAGACGCGGAAGATTTGCAAGACGGCCATACCGAAGATATTGTGGTTGAGCCTCTCAGACCGAAGTCGCAACGGGACAAAGAATCGGACGACGCCGAAGAAGACCATGAGATACAAGATTCCGAACGAGTCAGCCCTGAAAAGCAACGCCCCAGCCAGGAATTGCTTGAGGTTGAAAGTAAGGAAAAATCCATTGTTTCTCCTGCGCATTCAGATAGCTAACCGCTTTTAGACGACAATGTCAGCCGATCAAGGAATGGAACCGTTCGGAATACCGATTCATTCTTTAAGGACGACTCCGTCGAGACCAAGAAGATCTCTCTTACGCCCAATCTCCTTCGCGACGAAATCAATAACAATAACGGATCGCCGACCGAATCAAAGGAGGTAAGACCATATTGTATTCCAGCGGACTTTGGACCTGTGCTGATCTTTGTCTCGAATAAAAGAGCCGTGGAAGCATGGAAGCCATCGATAAAGCGCTTAGCGCATACGACAAGGGCAAAGACGATAAGAAACGCAAAGACAAGAAGCCCGGAATGCTTAGCGGTCTATTTAAACGAAAAGACAAGAAGACCCGGACAGCCGAGGATGACGGCGATGAGGCCGAAAAGACCTCTAGCGAGCTGTCTCGAACCTCGCCCCAGCCAAAGACATCTTCGGAGTCTGTGTCGTCGCCAGAGTCCCGGGCTCCCAAACCTTTGGTCGTCCAAAGACAGTCGAGTAAGCTTCAGAAACAACCACCAGCGGTTACCTCGCCCACAAAACAAGATTCACAACAAGATTCGGTGGCGCAAGAGCCCGTTGAAAACGTCAAAGGAGCACCGCTCACGGAAAAACCAAAAGCAGATCAAACGATTCGACAAGTTGCGCCCGACGATGACTCCCCCCGATCCCCCATCACGAAGCCCTTTCAACCAGACGTTCGAAGTCTCTCTTCTCCTACCGGCTCGTCCAGTCCGATCAAGAGGCCTAGTCCCACTCAGCTTAGCGCGAACGATGTTGCGGAGTCGCCAATCGAACCCTACGGAGCACGACAAGAGAGAACGCCATCCGTCACCTCTCCGCCGCAGAAATTCCCACCCACCCAGAGTCTGGCTTACCGAGACCAGCGAGGGGAATCTCCCGTGGCTGTCTCACCATTGGACGTTCAAGCTTCGCCCAACACACCCGGGCTTACAACGGATCTCTCTTCGCCAGGGGGGCAGTCTTTCTCCCCAGTGTCTCCCCCTATGTCTCCTACTAGCAATCTCCGCGGTAGCAAATCGCTCGATGCACCTTCGTCGCCGCCTTTTGAGACAATGTCTGTCGGAACCCCAACCTGGAGCGACGCCAGCTTGCGCTCGTATTTGGATGACGACAACGATATCCGTGATCTGTTCTACATTGTCCATGATAATTCGAATGTTCCCCCTGCCGGCCCCGACCACCCCATTACCGGTAGTCTGTTCAAAGACGAGAGCAAGCGACTAAAGGAGATGAGTGCCCAGTTGGATTCATTGTTGTCTGAATGGGTTGGTCGGAGAGGACAAGTCCCGGCCAGCAAGTGAAAGCAGTCCCCTCTTAGGAAACACATTCCTTTGGTATATAGCAGGCTCTTCTCCGACTTCGCACAATAGCGGTTGGAAATGACCCGGAATCTTTGCTTATATTGGCCAGGAGCTAACAATGTGCTGGACGCATGACATTGGATGGACTCAAGTGTGAATCCTTTTGACTCTTTTCCTCTGTCCTTATGATTTTCATACATGACACCATTTGTTTCGTTCGTTTTCTTGATCGCATTTTTTCCCGTTTCCCTCAAGTTGCAACCACAGTTCTATACATGAACCGCAGCATACCGATTCCCCTTTGATCTGTCGTTCGAAACTGTCTTGGCCGGTTCTCAAAAGCCTTAATTCTTCAAGACTCGCGCGACTCTTCACGTCAAGATGAGCGGCCACTGATCACTTGTTTCCGTTCATATCTCCCGGTCAGATATACACCTCCTGTATACCCCCTTGTTACATATACCTGCAGTCGTGATCATTATTTCTTCTTTTTCTCACCTTTCCATCAGAATTTCTTTTCTTTCTCTTTGTATGAAGACATGTTGATTTCGTGTGAATTGTATCTGTTCCTCACATAGCTTTCATTCCAAACCGAGAGAAAATTAACAAGAGATCCAAGGATAAATCCGTACCAAGCCAACTGCAGATCCGTCTGGTTTTTATAATCCCGGAAATTCGAAGCGAGACGTGAATCTGATGTGTAATCGAGGGGTTGTCGTGCGGGCTGGTCAGCTGCTGCCGAAGAGTCATGCATGCCGCGAGTCATTAGACAACCCGATCCATACCGACTATAAATCCACACCCTTCACTCCCCACCATCCAGACCACCTCACCTCTCTCAACCTCACCATGTCCGACCCCTACCCTTATCCCTACCCGGAGCGGTCTCCATACCCGGACGGCGCAGCCCCCGGCACCGGGTCCGCGTACTTCGCGCCCCCCGACAACAACTACCAGAACCAGCCGTACAACTACGATCCCCACCAGCGGCAGCCCTACGCGCACCAGGATCCCGCAAATCATCCCTACGAGTATAGCCAGTTCGGCTCGCAGTACGATCTGTCGCAGACTCCTAGGTCCTATCCTGCGCCTATCGTCCCGCCGCCTCCCATGCCGCAGCCCGCGGAGTATCTCAGCCCCGTGTCTGCGGAGTATCCGCAGCCGGGGATTCATCGTCAGGGAAGTAATGCGGATTATTAGTACATCTCCCTCTTCCCTATTATTTTATTCCCTCTCTTCCTCAGTTCTCTCCTAACCCCATGACCCAAAAACAGCGACCAACACCCCAACGACCCCAATACCGCAACCCCACCCGCCAGCGACAGACCCTCCGACGCAGAGCGCGGCGGCGCCTCCGACAGCGACGGCGAAGGCAAAGACCGCAATCTCGGCGGTGCGCTAATCGGGGGCGCGTCGGGCTACTACCTCGGCCATAAGAAGAGCCACGGGTTCCTGGGCGCCGTGGGGGGCGCGTTACTGGGGAACTATCTGGGCGACAAGATGAGTGAAAGCGGTGGTGGGCAGGGCAACGACGAGGACGACGACGGCCGCTCGCATCATTCCTCTTCGCATGATGGAAGACGCAGGAGGAGACATCGTCATAGTCATAGCCACCACAGCCATAGTAGCCATAGTGGGAGCCATGGGCATGGCCATCATCATCATCACCATGGTCATCATCATCATGGTCATCGGCGTCATCGGAGTCGGTCGAGACAGAGCAGTCCTAGTCATGGGGGATATGATAGGTGGTGAGGGATTGAGTTTGGGGGGAGGATTGTGAGAGGGGATGGAAGGGTTATGATAATGACGTGATGACTTACCTGCCTTTTTATGATTAGATGATTTCGGTTTTGTGCGTTGTTCTGCTTGCTTTTGGTTTGGTTTTGGGCGTTCGTTGTGACTTCAGAGTTCTGATATACATGCGCTTACATGATGCTTATATCTTATTTAGTAGCAGATATATTCAAGATTATACATGCAGATACACCTAAACCAACATGTCTATTGATCCATGGAGCACCTCATTTGAGAGGTGAGCTGGTTTGAATAGTTTGATACAAAAGGAGTATTCCATGTTTATGTTATGGTAGATTAGGTGATGCTCGCGTTTATAGTCGCAACAATGTAAACATCAGACGGAACCGGACCATGGAACCATATCAATGCCCGAAGCCACAACAGCTGGAACGTGAGAAATCAACCGCATGGACTAGATTTGATGCTTCCAGTGTAACGACGCCTTTCATAATATTTCTACCTGACATGTATATCAAAAAGAATAGAAGCAGTCAACAGAGTATATCATCTCTCTATCCCTCCAGCATGTCCTTCCACACATCGGCAGGCGTACGCTTCGGCGCAGCAAGCTCCAGCACTTCCTTACTGGTAGTAGAAGCCGAGCACTTTCCCTCCCACACCACCTCCAGGGCATGCTTTATTGAGGAGACGACGTTCTTGGAATCCTGGGTTCCCGCGAACCGGAACTCCAGGTAAGAATCGAGAAACGACATGTCCTTGTAACTCACATTCTCAACCCGCGTTCCGATCTGCTGCTCGACCATGCCCACGAGTTGCTCCCCGGTGATATCCTCCGGTCCGTTCATCACATATTTAGCCTTGTTGTGCACCGACACATCGTCTTGAGCGAGAAGGTGGGCCGCAAAGACACCGACGTCCGCGGGATCGATGATGCCAACAGGTGCATCCTTGGCGGCCATCAGCCCCAGTGTATCCTGCTTTCCGGTCTCGCGGAACTTCTTGATGAACTCGAGGGCAGAGGAGAAGTAGAATTGCGAGAAGGCGTTAGGCTGGAGGGACGTCCACTTTAAGGTGCTGTATTCCTCCGAGCCCAAGAGCGCCTCGATGGCCCAGTGGGAACGCGGATAGTAGGCATTAGAGTCCGGGCGAACGTTGGGGGCAGTGGTTGAGATCCGTACGACGTACTCGACGCCAGCTTTGAGGGCAGCCTGGTGGAAAGTGGACTCTTCGGCGAATTGGTTCGGGTCGTTGTGTGAAGCGATGAAGGCTCGGACGACCTCGTGCTTGCGCAGCCAGTCGGCAGTGATTTCGACCCAGCTCTGCTCGATGACTTCCACGTCGGGCAGTTTGGCGAAGGCTTGGGCGACTGGACCATCGAGGGAACGTGTGAGGGCGATGACGCGGTGGTCGGATAGAGTATTGCTGGAGGCTAGTAGGCTTGGTAGCGTTTCTACAACGCTGCGGCCAGTGTTGCCGGTTGCGCCGGCGATGAGGATGGTGCGGGCCATGATTGAATGGGAGAGTAAAGGGGTTGCTTGATAGAAGTTGTCTGATGAAAATAGAGTAGTACTGTCAGTTTGTCGAAATAGTACCGGTGCGACTTGGTATACTTATAGTTTTGAGTTGCCTGCACACCTTAGGACTCTGATTAGTGCAGCAGAAAGCAATTAACAATCATTAGTAAAGGTGATCGGATTTTCTGGTAGTAAACTAATCAAATAATCAGTGGTTGATACCAACTATCAACAAGGATCTACTTAATTCCTCATCAGCGGAGCCTCCCGCCGGAACCTCCCGTCGCGATATCCCACCGCAGTCTCCCACTTCTCTTCTCTGCCAATTATCAACCATGCATCATGACACCAACAGTGACATTCGACTGCCACTTTCCAGGCTGCAGTGCGAGTTATCGACGCAAGGAGCACCTCGCACGTCACCTGTCGCAACATAATACCCAGCCCCAGTCCTTCGAGTGTTCAATTTGTAATCGGAACTTTGGCCGGAAGTAATCGGTGTCCCCCCAACTGCTCCTGGAAAATAAATCTAACGTTGAGCTCTCTATATCAAGTGATACCCTTCGTCGACATATGCGACGGGCTCATGCGGCCGATGATCTCCCTTCCCAAACAAGACGCGCATGCTCGCAATGTCGGCGCCTGAAGTCTCGTTGCGAGGGTGGACCACCATGCCGCGAGTGCGTCCATCGTAAAGTCTTCTGCTCCCTCGATGCCTCTGACAGGACGAATCGTCGGGATTCAGTCCGCCATTTGCTGGACAGAGTACCTGAATTGTCAGACACGGAATCCCCCCGGCCTGAGAGGAGGGATCAACACTTTATCGATCTCTATTTCGAGCGATTTCATCCTCACTGGTCATTCGTCCATCGCGGGTCGTTTAACCTGTCTCGTGAAACACCCTTGCTCGCACAATCAATGATGGTCATTGGTCTTTGGGCGAGTGGCGAGCGGAAGGCGCAGCGCGCTGCTCTCGATCTTCACAGAACACTGGACTCGGCCATCCATCAGCAGAGAGTGAGTGGGCGCCCATGTCACCTATGACCTGCGTTTACTTACGACCAACCCATTTTAGGAGGTGTGGGATGCCTTGCATGCATCAAATTCAGATGCCAGTAGTAGTGCCTGTTCCTGGCCGATCCCGACTTATCAGGCAATCCTCCTGCATATCATCTTCAGTATAATGCAAAAAGGCGGCTCCTCCGTGGGGTTTGACTTGAAGCTCTCCCTACCCCCTGCCGATGAGCAACTTCTACACTCTCTTGTCGCGAGTTGCAAGCGACTAGGCATGTTCTACTATCCGAATATGCTTGCGCGGGTAGATCCAGAGACCATCGCGACATTGGCCTGGGTCAGCATCGAGGAAGTGAAACGGTTTGATCTGGCCCTGTACAGAGTTCACAAGCTGTTGAGCAGAACAGATGACGACCACAATGTAGCCGAGACGTCACGCGGGGGCCTTACTGCGAGCGACCTTCAGTTCCCAATGCCATCAAACAACCGGCTGTGGAACGCCAAAGGCAGAGAAGAATGGATTCCTGCTATAATGGAAGACGCGAGCCTTGACACGTTAGATGGCACTAAGAGAGAGGAATGGATTTGTAACTCGGCAGAGCTTATTGATTTATTTGTCTAATGGGATTGCATCGACTGTAATCACCGACTGGAGTGAAGACTCATCAGGGCCTTGTCATTCGTTTATATGCTATCTATATCTGCCACCCCATGAACTTGCAGCTCTATTTTGTGATTTTGCAGTGCTTCCTGAGCCAAGGCCCCTTGATTTTGATGTTATTGTCTATTTTCCCTTCCCCATCAGCAGCATTTACTGACTGGTTCCGCAAACCGAGACCCAAGGTTCGTTCGCACATAACCTACAATGATTGGAGCTGACCCGATTCCACCATCAAAGGTTAAAACGCATCACAGACGAAAGGGAGTGACACAGGCACAGAGACGGTAACTCCCAGCTTGTAGGTATAAATATCTCTTCCATGACTGAATCTTTTAATCTTCATCACAACGGAAGACTGCACACATAAGGCCTGTCGTTTCGTTTTTAGAACAGAGCCTGAAAGCACCTCGATTAGTTCTACAAAAAATACTACTCTCTCCCCTTCACCACAACTGCTACTGGCTAGCAAGCCTTCTTCTCGATATGCCGAAGAGAGGCAGTAATGATCCTATCTGTATACGGGTGGCTCGCAGCGCTACTGAAAAGGCAAGACTTAGTGGCCCCAGGGCAGGCTGGGCTCTGTTACCCACGGAGATCCGTCTTATGATCTTTGAGGAAATTCTGCGCCAAAAGCATCGCGGCTGGGCCTCTTGTGTAGCTGTTTGCAAAGAATGGCAGTGCTTTTTTCGAACTAAAAGTCTTCCACCAGCTAAAATTACAGGAATCATGCCTAGACGAATTTGAGTACATGGTTACTCCACCAAGGCATCTCGTTCAACAAATTTACCTGTATATCAATCTTCCACGATATTCCTGCTCTTCTTGTGAGCAAGACCCGCACGCAGCTACGCTACAACCTGAAGCTATCTTTAGGCGCGCTAAGCTAAAGCTGTTTTCTGTTCTTGTCACCTGGCAGCCCACAGGTCGCCTAGTATTAGAGCTCAACGTCTCTTCACCTCAACACTGGCTCACAAATTGCCCATTTGGAAACCAACATGGGATCCATCAGCAGGCAGCTCCCATAAATAGAAGGCATGGCCCAGAACTCGTCTGGGTCAACTGTCAACTTGTCAACGGTCAATGGGTCAATAATCCAGGTGTAGAGGCTACAGTGCACCTCTTCACCCCGTGCTGTACTTCCCTTCCGGAAGATCTCCCCACTGTTCAAGCGGTCACAGGGCTTGTGGTACGTCAACAGATTCGGCACCTTGGGGACTGCGCGAGACTGACACTGTTACGGGAGAAACTCCCTCGACTGGAAAGTATCGTCTTAGAGTGATATGATTCTTAATCGCGGTAGCCCAAATATGGAATGGCTTTGTTGTTAGATCAAGCGCCTGTTCAATTTTCCTTTCTATAAGTCCTCGATAGACCTGGTCTCCCTGGCTCCTAGTCGAAATAATCGAATACAACTCGTTGATTGCATTGGCAAAGCGACTGGACTCGATACGAAATCCGGAAAAGGGCTTACACCCAATCTTTAGCAGAGGCAGGGAAAGCCAGATCTCTTCGGCTCCATGTTTCCATCAGACCTAGGTAGTCAGCAGAGTTCAACACCGTCAAATGGTTGAGATGCGCAGCTGAATGCGGCCGGGCAGGTGACGCGGTGGGCCCTAACTCACGTGACGAGCGCGACGATCGGCCGGCAATCGGAGGAGGGGGGCAGTCCGAGCCAATCAGGGGGCGCGGATAGGGGCGACGGGGTTATCAGCCTGACTTATCGACGATCCGGAGGATAGCACTCGTGACCAAACCCATGGGGTGTGACTCCTTCCTCCCTCCCTCCCTCTTCCGGGCTCCCTCGTTTTCTCCTATTCTTACTCTCCTTTTGTTCAGTCAACCGTGTCTTCTTTGCTGTTCAGATCTTTTAGACTCTCCTTTCATTGACTTCCTTCCTTACCGTTCCCTAGAGTTTCCCTCTTCGTTGCCTCTCGGTAGTACTGAACCTTCGTCTAAACGACACAGATCAGCCGCACCCCGACGTGTTCGCTCTCCTTGCCCCAACCTTATACACCCCGCTTAGATCCTCCTATCGAACACGACGGTTCAGACAATATCCCGAGAAAGATGCCTCCGCCTTTGTTAGATCAGATCGTTCAGACCGCTCTTCCGCAACATTGTGAACCCTCGTCGGCTTTCCTGGCCTCCCTTTCTTCGCACTTGCATATCTGCCTTCCGACACCCTTGGCGCTCATATCCTCGGTGCTCGGGACGTTGAGTATTGTTTCGTGGCTCTTTGCCCAGCTCCCTCAGATCTACAAGAACTTTCAATTGCAATCGACGTCGGGCCTGTCTTTGTTCTTCCTCGTTGAGTGGTGTCTGGGCGATGCCAGCAACCTGGTTGGTGCCCTGCTCACTCGCCAAGCGGGCTGGCAAGTCATTGTGGCCGGATACTATGTGCTTGTGGACGTGACTCTGGTGTTCCAGTACTTCTGGTATACCCACTACAAACAGCGCGGAAATGAGTATGGCGAGCTGTCCTACTCGCATCATGATGACGGGACCGCCAGTGTCTTGGACGGAGTATCCTTCTCCGAAAACAACCCGAGCCTCGCGGCACCTCGTTCGGCGGCAGCACGACCCACGGATATCACGGATGTGAAGGACCTGAAGGCACAGGGGTTGGTGGGAGGCCAGTCGCCGTCCTATTCCAACGAGAAAATGAGCTCTTCTCGTCGGTCAGTGACTCGCACTGGTAGCGGCCGCAGCCTCCCGTCTACCTCAACACGCACCGTGTTGCTGGCTTCCATGCTGTGTGCCGTGCTCGCAAATGCAGCTCCGACGGAACCGGAAACCGGGTCCCCATCCAGTGGAATCAATCTTGAGCTCATCGGCCGCATCGTTTCGTGGATGTCAACGGTCCTTTATCTCGGTTCTCGACCGCCCCAGCTATATAAGAACTACTGCCGCAAGAGCACGTCGGGCCTGTCTCCTCTCCTCTTCATGGCTGCCTTTGGCGGAAACCTCTTCTACTCTGCTTCTCTCCTGACAAACCCGAACGCCTGGTATGACTTTCCTGCGTATGGCGGTGGTGGATGGGCCGACGGCGATGGCAACGACCGCCTCGAGTGGGTGGGCCGTGCCATTCCCTTTTTCCTGGGAGCCTTCGGGGTCCTGGGTCTGGACGGCTTCATGGGCGTGCAATTCCTCATGTACGGCTCCAATGACGGAGAATCCATCATCGAAGTCGAAGACCCCAAGCGCGGACGCAGCCGCTGGACCCGCGTCCGTGGCTGGATGAGGGGTTGGATCCCCTCCGTCTCCCCCAAACGCGAGATCCACCACAGCAACCCTCCCACTCCTCACGAACGACGAGCTCTTCTAGACGAAGACCGCGAGAGATACGGCACCGTTTGAGCCATCCCTGCTTTCCCATTTCTTTAACCCCTGCACTTCGCAGAGGAATGACCATTTCATGACGTAATGACTATCAACTAGAGGACTTCCTCTACTGTTTTCGGTTTCCTATACTATACATCTGTGCTCTTTTTGTTTTCTCTACCAGATCAATCAGTTTTGGTTATACCAGCCACTTGGCTCTTCGCGATCCCCTTGGAAGAAAGAACGAGGAAACCCTCTAGAACTCCTAGAGATAACGAAGACAAGTGACAATTTGCATCAAGGTTTCTTGGCGAAGTACATACATCCCAATGTGTACGCATGCACATACATATACATAGCTTGGCGTTTCATTTCGGTATCACTTGTCTTATTTTTTGGCTTTTTGATTTTCTTTCATCTTTATCGTCATGTCCTTTTCGGCGTGGTGCATAGTCCATGCGTTGTCGCATGCAACCGTACTGTTTCTCTTATCGGGTGGTGTGTGCGTCAGTAGATTCGGGGGTCTTCTATTATACTTGCCTAGATTAAGAAGGTGGTTTTGTTTTTTTAATACCGGGGGACGGGGCTAGAATAGAGATTAGCATTAGGCTAGAAATTGACACATTGATAGTTGATTTGATTGACGATAATAGATAAGCAGAACCCGATGAATCACCTGATCAGATTGTACGGGTGCTGAAGAAAAGGATTTATAAGGTCAAATTAACAAATCATCTAAATTAATTATAAACGCTTGAATGCAGTTCTGACAGCTGTATGTGTCATTAGATGCCAGATCCCATTCCATTCCACTTTCATCAAACTCATTCATTAAGATACAATCAAAAAAGGAGGGAAAAAAAGAGCCCCGGACTTTTGGTTTAAACAATAAGAGACTGGCTCTAATCGCAGCCCTCCAGCACTTGGTGGGGTAGAATAGCCAGCAGTATGTGTCTATAAAGTAACAGTGAAGGGCAGGGGCTAAGAAGGGTAGGAAAAAAAAAAAAAAAGAAAAAAAAAGACGGAGCACAACTGAAATCTAGTGGTAGAGGGCCAAGAGAAATCGGTGAACTTCGGAAGAGAAGAGAAAAGCCAAACAAGTCAAAAAAGCCGCTCGAAAGGCATGTATTTCATGTTCAATGATTCGTGATTGTTTGAACCCTGGGTGAGCCTCTCGCATAGGTCAAACGGAGTAAAAGATATGGAGGTGCCACAGGACAATCAGAACTGATCGTCAAAAAGATACATAAATGGCGAAGAAATGGAATCAATATGCGACGCGGCATGACCAGCATCAACCGAGTCCTTTTGGAAGTGAGGTGAATGTGCAAACTCTTTCCACAGAGGTACATACAAGCGCCAGATGAATTGGGCCCTAAAACAAGGGAGCCTTGACATCCTGGACACCGCGCTTGATGACGTCCTCGATTTGCCATCGGGGAGGGCTCATGTTCGGGTTCTGCTGGCGGTGCCACTCTTTCTCCATTTCTGGCGGCGGTGTGGAGCCCTCGCTCGAGGGCAGAGCGCCACCAGCAACGCCCGTGGAGAATTTGAGCTGCAGGACATTTCCGATTTCGTCACACGCCGTGAGAATACGATCGAGGTCCTCTTTGGTGTGCGCTGCCGAAACGCAGAAACGGGCTCGAGAGGAGACCAGAGGCGTCGCAGGATAACCAACCACGACGACAGAGATCTTCCGCTTCAGCATCTCGTGCGAGAAAGCGGGCATTTTCGCAGGGTTGAAAAGAAGAACCGGAATGATGGGAGAGTCGTCGTGTCCGTAAACGATAAATCCGAGACGTTTCAATCCGAGACGAAGATACCGAGAGTTGAAAGCCAAACGCTGTAGCCGCTCCTCACCCTGGCCCGGTACGATCTCACCACTGATGATCCGAAGAGCAGAGGAGATCTGAGCCAGAACCGCAGGGGAGGGGGATTCACCATACACGACTCCGGAATTGGTTGAACGCAGAGTATCGATCATCGCCTTATCGGCTGCAATGTATCCACCGTTGGCGCCAAAAGATTTGGTGAGGGTGCCCATGAGAATATCGACCTCGCTGGTATCGATGCCGAAATAGTCACAGACGCCGCGTCCTCGGGGTCCAATGGCTCCGATGGAGTGCGCCTCATCGACGAACAGGTTGAACTTGTAGCGTCGCTTCAAGGCAATCAAGCCAGGCAGATTGCACATGGACCCCTCCATGGAATAGAGACCCTCGACGACGACCAAGATGTTCTTCCAGGGACGGTGGGTGCGCGGCTGTCCTTGGCTGATAGCCTCCCGAAGTCGGTTCTCGAGGTCTTTCATGTCATTGTGCTTGAACATGCCGATGGAGGCTCCAGAAAGACGCGCTCCAAAGCGGATTGATGCGTGGTTCAGCTCATCCGAAATGATGAGACAGCCCTTGTTCACCAACGCAGGGAAAACATTGGCATTGGTACCGAAACCCATTGAAAACACCATGGAAGCTTCTTTGCCGACAAATCTAGCGATCAAGTCCTCAAGTTCGTTGTGAAGATCCTGCGTTCCGGCTTCGGCACGGGTGCTGGGTGCAACGATGCCGTATTTTCTCACGGCCTCCTCGGCATCATCGGCGCACGGGCCTTCCGACTGAGCAAAACCCAGATAGTTGTACGAGCTGAGGTTCAGCGTATCGGTGGTAGTTCCGGTGAAGTAGAAATTGTTGTTATGGTCATCCGTGGCGCGATCGATCAAGGTGATGTATCTTCCGGGGACGCCGGTGACGGGGCGCTCAAAGCAATCATTGATACGCAACTTCAGGCGGCGAACGTAGAAGTTGTCGAAATCACTGTTCAGAGCCCCGTATCCATTCCGAGGCTTCAGATGTCGGTAATGTTCCTCGCGAAATCGTTTTCCAAAGAAGTCGCGAACGTGTCCAAATGCAATTAGAATTAAATAGCTGATATAGGTGGTAAGAAGGTAGTAGTAGGGCGGTTCATCCATGATGGGCTCCGGGAAGTCACCGCCGGGATGTTGACTCGAGTAACGGTGACTCGGATGGCCGATCGGTCCGAACTGAGCGTGTTGCTTCGCCAGGCGACGGGCCTCCTCCGGCGAGGGAGGTTGAAAGAGCGTGGTCGGCGGTTCGTCCATGTTGGGATTGTCTGCCGTGGCGGTAGAGAGAGAAATGGTCGGTAGCGAGAGAGACGCCGAACTGATCGGAGGCGCCGTGGTGTTCCCACCGGTGGTTTGAAGAGCCGCTTGGGCGGGCGTCGGTTCGACTTTGGACTTGGGGGAGGTCGAAAAGAACTGGGTCAAGCGATTCGTTCTGGAAGACGCTTTGATGGCGATCCCGCCCTTTCCGGAGACGGAAGAAAAGGACGGCGAGGTGGAGGGGTCGTTGGTAGAAGAAGAATTGGCAGATCGACGAGGCATCGCAAGAAACCGGCCGAACGGGGAAGAATCAAGGTCGCGCGACACCGACGTGATGAACAGAGCGAAGCGTCTCCCGTGGATTCGGAAAGACAGGAAGAGCAGGAAACACCTGACAAGGTGCGGATCAAGGGCTTTTATGTTTTTTTTCAACACAAGAATCGAGCGAGTTGTGTTATTGTTTCGGATGTTCTCTCAATGGTGCCAGATCGACGTCAATCTGAACGAGGCGCAGGCAACGAGTCAGTCAATCAATTCCGATGAACATGTGGACCAGAATCAAATCAACCGAGCAGGAGGGATAAACACCAAGCACAACTAATGAAAATAAAAATAAAATAAAAAAGAAACAAGGCGCGGGTGGGGGAAAGGACGAAAGGAGGGAGGGAAATCGCGAAGGGGAGGGCAACGGGGAGACGGACAGAGAGAGGAGACAGGAGGACTCCCGAGAAATCCGGATTGGTCCTGGTTAATTTGCCCGGCACGTGGAAGGACGTTGGGGAGGGCGCTGAGCCCTGCAATGATCGAATGGGTCGCAACGGACAGAACCTCGAGGCTGAGGAGGGAAGCTGAAGGGTGGAAGCAGCAACGAGGTGCAGGAAGGAAGAAAGAAATTAATCTCTCCTTGGGATAGCTGGTAATTCGAGCCGGATCCGGATCGTGACATGGAACTGGATCCGAGCGAGAGAATCAAGAAAAAAAAAAAAAAAAAAAAAAAAAGAGGAAAAAGAAAAGTGGAGATGACCCATGCGGTATTTTCATGGTATGATGCGGTATCCACCTCCCGCGTGTCCGTGGTATTTTAGCGGCCGATCCGCCATCGTCCGCCCTGGACAGCGGTAACGGAACGGTAAGATTACGCTACCCCTGGACCCTCCCGGATTTTCCACCATCGAATCTTTTTTCTTTTCATCGATCAATCCAGAATCATTCATAAAATTGTGAGTAATTAATCATCATTGGGCACGATGGCACACAAGAAAGGGGCCCATGCAAGGTACGCTCTTTCTTGTCCGACACTCAGACAAGCATCGGCCTGCCCCTGATGCCTGACCCATTCCAATTGCTTCCAATTGACTTCGGGTCCTTCCAGGCATTCAATTCATGCCTCGGGATTCAGGCTGCCACGGGTGTAGTATGCCTCAGGCCATAAGCCATCGGTCATGGTTTCTCTTTCGAGTACCGCACGTCGACCAAATCTGATCACGGACATCGTGTCAAGTAATACTCTCGATTCTGACGAATTGTGTTCCGAAATGTCCGCCCTTGATTACTTGACCACCGGTGCTGGCGGGGCTCTGGTTCTAGTGCTCGACTTATCCCCAAATTCCCAGTCCCAACCCACGCCATCTCCGGAAATTTCCGCCCCAGGTTCGGGGATTCGATTGCTGACTACCGCGCTGACTAGTCGACGCTTCTTCCTATCAAATTTAAAGTTACGCCGGGAACTGAAATTCGGGCTCTCAAGAATCTATTGTTCTCCTTCTTCTTTTTGTACCAATTCCCGAAGACTCAGCACATTCTTCTGAGTTGGTCAAGTCCCCTACATCCGAAGTATATTTGTGGGCCGAGTCGGTCAATCAATCCCTAGTTTGACCCAGATTCCTGACATACAGAGGAGTTCAACCAAGAGGAAAGCAACAAAAGAAGACCATTAGCAAAGAGCTCAAATAGCCGCGACCATGTCGTCCAATGGCACCTCTGCCAGTTCGAAAGAACTCTGGCGCCACTCCGCTCCGCACACCACCCAGATCTATGACTTCATGCAAAAGTCCAACCAAAACTACGGATCGTCTCTGGCCAGCTATAACGACCTGTGGCAATGGAGTGTGTCGGAGCCTGCCAAGTTCTGGGAGCATGTGTGGCATTATACTGCTGTAAAAGCTCACAAGCCGTACAACACAGTGAGTGGTCCTGAAAGAGGGGCAGAAAGCTGGCCGTGATTGCACAATTGGGTTACGGATTCGTCTAATATCCCTGCAGGTCCTGGACTCGGACAAACTTCTCTTTCCCAGGCCCAACTTTTTCGCCGGCAGCAGACTCAATTTCGCCGAGAATTTACTCTACCCAGCCACATCGCCCGATGAAAATGCCATCGCAATCATCACCGCTACCGAGGCTGATCGGGAATTTATCTCGTGGAAAGAGCTGCGGGATCGCGTGCGACGATGCGCTAATTCACTGAAGGAAGCTGGACTGCAGCCTGGCGACCGGGTCGCAGGATTCTTAGGAAACCATGCGAACACGGTCGTTGCGATGCTAGCAAGCACGTCAATTGGAGCTTTTTGGACCGGCGTGTCCCCTGACACGGGTGTCCATGCAGTATTGGAGCGTCTGGCTCAGATCGAGCCGAAGATTTTGTTCGCTGACAATGCCTCTCTATATAATGGCAAGGTGCACGGGACAAATGCGAAAATTCGCCAAATTATCCCGGAGCTCCCAAAGCTGGAGGTGTTGGTGATATTCGAGACCGTGAAATCGCACGAATTCAACCTTGAAGAAGTCTGCCCGGTCCAAGGGAAAGCGTCTACCTATGATACTTTTCTCTCTTCGGCCAGTAACCCTTCTGCCCCTCTTGAGTTTACAAGTCTACCTCCTGAGCATCCAGTCTATATTCTGTACTCGTCTGGTACTACGGGGGCACCGAAACCAATCGTGCATGGATCGCTGGGAACGTTGTTGCAACACAAGAAGGAGCACGTGCTTCATTGCGATATACGCCCCGGAGACCGTCTGTTCTATTTCACCACGGTCACCTGGATGATGTGGCATTGGCTGGTTTCGGCACTTGCTAGTGGCGCTACCATCGTTCTATATGACGGCTCCCCATTCCGACCCTTTGATGCCGAAGGGGGAAACGGAGAGATGGCTATGCCACGACTGATCGATGAATTGCAAATCACCCACTTTGGAACGTCGGCAAAATATCTGTCTGTTCTAGAACAGGCGTCTCTCAATCCCAGGACGCACCCGCACCGCCCGGTAACCTTGCAATCATTGAGGGCGATCTTTAGTACCGGCTCACCACTGGCCCCTTCCACTTTCGAGTATGTTTACTCCTCCATCCATCCCGATATCATGCTGGGCTCGATCACTGGGGGTACCGACATCCTATCATTATTTTGTGCTAGCTGCCCAATTATTCCCGTCTATAAGGGTGAGATTCAGTGTCGTTGCCTCGCAATGGCTGTCTCTGTGTATGACTACGCCGGCAATGATATAAGCACCTCTGACGAGCCCGGCGATCTCGTCTGCACGAAGCCTTTCCCTGCGCAACCGGTGATGTTCTGGCCTCCTGGTCCTGTCGGGGCCGAAAAATACCGCAAAAGTTATTTTGACGTCTTTGGCCCGTCGATCTGGCATCACGGCGATTTTGTGCGCCTGAATCCCCAAACCGGGGGCGTGACTATGCTGGGCCGGAGTGACGGTGTTCTGAAGCCAGCCGGTGTCAGATTTGGAAGTGCAGAGATATACAATGTCCTTCTCAAACACTTTGCGGACGAGGTTGAGGATTCCCTGTGCGTGGGAAGAAGACGAGAAGGAGTCGATGCAGATGAAACCGTCGTCTTGTTTGTGAAATTGGCTTCACCTGACGGATTGTCTTCAATGCCCTCAGACCTAGTAGCACGGATCCAAGCAACCATCCGCAAGGAACTTAGCCCTCGCCATGTTCCTGGAATTGTTGATGCTTGCCCCGAGATTCCGGTCACTTCCAACGGCAAGAAGGTGGAAAATGCCGTGAAGCAGATTCTTTGTGGCTTGAATATCAAGATTGGAGCAAGTGTTGCCAATGCCGGTTGTCTTGACTGGTATCGTTCCTGGGCAGCAGAGCACCCGTAGGATGTGGCTTTGAGCTTTCTATTCCCTTATTAGTGCTGAACTGATAGACTGGCTGGTATGGTTGAAAAGTCGATTCCAAATAATAGATTGGTATATTTGGGTGTGCCCGGGAATTAGTCAACAGCGATTCTAGATCTCAGATTATTAAAGGATGCTTTCTCTTGTTGCCACCGTAGTACAATTGAGTTTATAATGATTGCTCGGAAATTGACATAGTTTCTATCACAGTTCATTCACTTATGATTCATTTCCTAGAATCCTAAACGTTCAAAACACTGGCCAAAACCAGAGCCTCCTCACGCGTGGACGCCTGATTAGATAAGCGATCTCCGAGTCTCCGGACCAAATCCTTGCGACCAAACCATCCGAACACCAGCTTTTTCTCGCCAGACGGGGGTGACCAATTTGATTTGAATCTACCTGTCCATTTAATATCTTTAACCGTCAGAATGCGTCGCTCCGTGTTGCGGGCTGTGGAGTCCGCAAAGCCACTTGCCCGCGTGCCTCGCTCAGTGTCGAGAGGCTTTGCTACTGAGGCCGGTTCCAAGGTAAATCAACCGAACACCCTGGCCATGACCATTTGATTTTACTCCGGTCTAACGATTGATTTGCCTCTGGTAGGATCCTGCCGAGCTAGAGCAAATCACCACACTGCCAAATGGTATCCGCGTCGCCACCGAATCCTTGCCGGGACCCTTCTCCGGCGTCGGCGTTTACATCGATGCTGGATCTCGATATGAGGATGAGAATTTGCGCGGTGTGAGTCACATCATGGATCGACTGGCTTTCAAATCGACAAAGACGCGCTCCAGCGATGAGATGCTCGAGACTCTCGAGAACCTGGGCGGCAACATTCAGTGCGCTTCTTCCCGCGAGTCGTTGATGTACCAGTCCGCCAGCTTTAACTCCGCTGTCCCTACCACCCTCGGCCTGTTGGCGGAAACGATCCGCGACCCGCTCATCACAGAGGAGGAAGTGATTCAACAGTTGGCCACGGCCGAGTATGAGATCGGAGAGATCTGGGCCAAACCGGAGCTCATCTTGCCGGAGCTGGTCCACATGGCGGCTTACAAGGACAACACCTTGGGCAACCCTCTACTCTGTCCGGAAGAGAGGCTGGGAGCGATCAACAAGGCCGTTGTGGAAAAGTATCGCCAGACTTTCTTCAACCCCGAGCGCATGGTCGTTGCGTTTGCCGGAGTGCCTCACCAGACGGCCGTGAGCCTCACGGAGAAGCTTTTCGGTGACATGAAGGGACACCAAGGCCCTAGTTTGTCCGGCAGTGGCGTCGACACCACTCTGTCGGAGGGCCAGGAGCCCACTGTTCCTCAGTTCACTCCTACATCCACTATCTCGACCCCTGCCGCCTCCCAGAAGTCGCAGCCCGGTCTTCTCTCTAAACTACCCTTCCTGAAGAACCTTTCCTCATCCGGCTCCAACAACGCCGCGGCGGCATCACAACCTTCGCTGACCGGGCAGGCGACCCTGGACTTGGCACGTCCTTCACATTACACCGGTGGATTCCTTTCGCTTCCGCCAATCCCCCCGCCCGCCAACCCCATGCTTCCCCGGTTGAGCCATATCCACCTTGCCTTCGAAGCTCTGCCTATCTCCAACCCTGATATCTATGCTCTCGCAACTCTCCAGACGCTCCTTGGAGGAGGTGGATCGTTCTCCGCCGGCGGTCCCGGTAAGGGAATGTATTCCCGTCTCTACACCAACGTGCTCAACCAGCACGGGTGGGTGGAGAGCTGCATTGCGTTCAACCACAGTTATACCGACAGCGGTGTCTTCGGAATCTCTGCATCCTGCAGCCCGACTCGGACGACGGAGATGCTCGAGGTTATGTGCCGTGAACTCCAGTCGCTGACCATCGACTCCGGATTTGCGGCCTTGCAGCCTCAGGAGGTCAACCGGGCCAAGAACCAACTGCGCTCTTCGCTTCTTATGAACCTGGAGTCGCGTATGGTGGAGCTCGAAGATCTCGGACGTCAGGTCCAGGTCCACGGCCGCAAGGTCGGTGTGAAGGAGATGTGCGAACAAATTGAAGCCTTGACTGTGGAGGATCTGCGCCGGGTTGCGCGTCAAGTCTTCGGAGGCAATGTCCAGAACAAGGGACAGGGTACCGGTAAGCCCACGGTCGTGCTGCAGGAGGGTGAGTTGGAGGGTTATAAGCTTCGCTCATTCCCTTGGGAGGAAATCCAGGAACGCATTGCGCGCTGGAAGTTGGGCCGGAGGTAAAGGCCAGATAACTAGACACGATTGTATTTGTTGAAATGTATACTATAGAACTGGGGATGACTCGAGAATCTAATTTCTTCTCTTCATGTAATTAAGAGGATTTCCATGAATTTCTACTCATTTAAGACCGGTCGCACGGACTATGGGGCTGCAATCTATTGAGGTCAGATTCTTGGTAGATTGCTCTAAGAGCAGAAGGAGCCTACCAACTGAATGGATTGGTACGAATTGGATATAAAGGAGTTTGACGAGAATGATCGGTGAGCTTGAACATTGTGGCGGTGGTAAGAGAAAGGAACAATCCAAAGGGATGAGGTGACTTGAATCCTTTGGAGGGCTCAGTGGTCGGCGTCGTCCGCCGTAGGATGACGCTCTGTCGTTGGCCGAAGCTGCTTGCCGCTTTAGGCGCGTTTGGGTCGGGAAAAAAGTTGGAACGGCCAAATCCGCAGTCTCCCATCAGTCTCCGTCCTCTCAACCCCGTCTTCACCACGAACCCCGATCACCTCAACTCCCCGTTCTTCACCCTTCATCTCCCATATTAACCACCCCCGCCGCCACAATGGTCAAGCTTACCGAGGTCGAGGACGAGCACTTCACTCAGGAGAAGCCCCAGACCAGCAAGAACAACGTTCTGCTGGACTCGGATGATGAGGAGGACTACACTGACACTGGTTAGTATCCTTGATGCGATTCTTACCTAGGGCAATACTATATATATCGCCTTTCATCTTCCGTATCGATCGCTATTGCCATCGCCGGCATTCCCTGCTTTCGAACACCCGAACCATGACCTATACCTACACCTCAATCCATACCTCACTTCAAGCCCGTTGAAGCCGCATAAAGACCTACAAAGACCTATAAATACCAGATCAAGTTTTCTGACGATATGAACTGCAGAGTCCGAGATCTCGAACGATGAGGAGATCGAGCTTGAGAGCGAGGGTCTGTACGAACGTCTGTCGGCCCTGAAAGACATCATCCCTCCCTCCGCCCGTCGCTCAGTCAACAGCACCGTTTCTTCCGTCACCTCCTTCACAAAGTCCACGATCTCGTTCAGCGGCAAGGCATTGTGGATCATCAGTACCAGTGCTTTCCTCCTCGGTGTCCCGTGGGCCCTTGCCTATGCCGAGGAAGAGCAGTACATCCAAATGGAGCGTGAGCAGGGCATGATCAAGGGTGCCAACGAGGTATGTTTACAATGATGTTTCGCGTTATAATCACTGGCATTGTCCGACTATTCCGGTATCATTGGTGGTGGTCGCATGATCGGGATGACGTGAAAAACTTTTCCGTCAACAAACCGCGCCAAGAAATCGGAAAACGCGACTTTCAGCGCTGCCAATGCGCTTTCTACACCATTTGTGTTTTCATTCAATTGACCGGGTCTGACTAACAAATCTGTCTTTACAGATGCTCACGCCCGGCGCTCCCACGGAAGAGAAGCCGGCCCAGCCCACTCTGTAAATGAACCCTCCTGTCGAAGATGAAGATCGCAACAGGTGAAGAGGATCCGCCTTGATATTTCGATGGCCATCACCTACTTTTTGTCCCAAGCCGCCTGTCGTTTTTCAGGTCTCGCATGCGATTTCATCGTCCGAAGCGGACCTGGACTAGTCGACTGGAACCGATACTGAACGAATCGAAGATATATCAATTCAAAAAATAGAAAGCAACCCCTAAAAACAATATACCGGCGAGCATTTGACTACAGCAACATAATTTATGGCAGTCTAGTTTGGTTGGGAAAAAGGATGTACGAGAAAAATTCGGATGGGATGTTCCTGCGCTTTTTCTAGGGTGACGACGGCAAGTTGGACTCGGTTACGAACATGGCACCCTCGTCCACCTGTTTCTTTCGGAGTCTTTGGTCTATTTGACTTGCTTCTTTCATGCCTTTGGTCCGGCGTGCTGGACCTAGGCAATGGCTGTATTTGTATAAGTGATTTCCTATTCTGTTCGTTTCGTTATGTCCATTGTTTACCTACTTTATTGATCTCAATTTCTGAATAATGGAATGTGAATGATTCTAGAGACGATGTCTGTTAGTGTCCGGTGCTGTCTACTGAATTGCTTCGAGTAGTATTGTCACTTATAGAGGCAACATACTCATACTAGAGGTCAGGTTACTTAGGTTGCTAGACGTATCAAACTCAAAGATTTGGTCTAGGTGAGTGCAAGTCCATATTTCTCTATATGTGCAATGGAACGTAGATAGAATGAATCCCCAAGTCAAACTATGCAATCACCAAATAACCATAAGAAACTTCGGTGGGTATCACGAAAAAAAAAGAAGTAAAGATAGAATAACAGTGCCGGGACGATTTCATCCAATAGTCTACAACAGATTACATCAGTAAATGATATCAGAGACAAGGTTGTAGGCCGGAAGGAAAACATACCGTCGATTCTCTAGCCGTGCGTAAATTGATATGGAAGTCACGCCAAAGTTTCTTGATCTCGCCCTCTTCGACCATGTCGCTGAATGCTTCGCCGGCGAATTTGGCATTGCGTCGCTGACTCCAGTGACTGCGTTCGAGGGTCTTTTCGTCAGTTAGGTAGCCCGTACGGTCGAGGTGGTCGACGACCCATTCGTTGAGGTGGAAGCGCCAGTGGGTGAGTGTGTGAGCCATTGTGGCTCTGTTTTTGCAGTGTCTGAGATATTTATATCAGTAAGGGGGCTTGAATCAGGCTGGACGGGGCTTGACTAACCGTCCGAGGTAGAATCGAGTGTCTTGGTCCGGCAGTACGTGGCCGTCCCTGTCTTTTTCCTGGCCGTCATCTTCGTCTTCATCTTCGTTATCCGACTGCTCCTCGTCGCTGTCGGAATCAGAGAGCGGCTCTAGGGTTTCGAGGGAATAAGCCTTGCCGTGGAACTTGAGATCAAAGGACGCTGGGTGGCCGGATCGCTTGCATGCGTCGCAGGGATGGCCCTCGCTGGTAGGGAAGGTGGTCTCTTCTAAGTGCGGACGCGCCATAAGGGCCCGGCAAAAATCGGCGTTCCAGACAGAAGAGATGAGTTGGGAGCCGGTGCGGCCCTTGACTTCGTCCTCCAACTTGTCGAACGCGACTTTGTAGATGGGACTAGAACGAGTAAATGCGGGAAACAATCGATTGAACACCATCCATTGCACCGCATCTTGAAAGTAGTCTTTCAATTGCTTGTAAGAGTGCCGGGTGAATTCAATCGGCATTTCTTCGATACCAGCTGGGGCACCGAGCTTGTCGTCTTCGTCATCTTCGAGCACGAAGTCCTTGTCGTACCGATCCAGATCTTCGTTGCTTGCAATGGAAGACTCGACATCGCTATCCTCCCTATTGAAAGGGATTCGAGGTTGTTTGACGGCTTCCTCATCCTCGTCTTCTGACTCACTAGAGCCATCTTCATCTGATTCCGCCTCTGACGCCGATGCCGATTGCTCTTCATCTGTTTCTGCCTGACCGGCTCTGCGTCGACGCAATGTTTCCAGATGTTTTTGCCTTTGCGCTCTTGCTGAGTTCGCAGCTCGTCCACGGGTGCGCGATGTTTTAATAACTTCGGAAAGTCAGTGGAGCTAACATTGCCAAGTTTAAACTGTCACTCACCAGAATCCTGAAGATCCTCCAAATCCTCCTCCAGGTCAAGCTGATCTTGATCCATGTTGCGACGTGGGGTTTGGGGTTCTTCTGCGCTCAGGTTACGCTGACGTCGTTTGATCGGGGACGAAGCCACAGGCTCATCCGACTCGTCCGAGCTATCGTCAAGAACAATGGTTGTAGGCTGAGCTGGACCTCTTCTTAACTTTCGACGAGGCCGGGCTATCACCTCGTCCTCATCATTGTCTTGTGTCATATCTGGTGGATTCGGGGACTGGGGGTTCGAGTCTTCCGGGGAAGGCGACCTTTTTCGCTTGACGGCTCGGTTTTTGCGCACGCTTGATAGTATCTCCAATTCGCTGTCGCTACTCTGTTCGGCTGAGACTGTAGCTTTGGGGGTTGGACTCCGGGGTGGAGAAGGGATGTCTGGGATGTCTGGGATGTCTTCTGGATTTCAGTAGATTAGCAATGCTTCTGTCTCCTGAGACAGATAGTGGCACACATACCAGTCTTCTCTTTTTTCGCCTTCTTTTTCTTCTTCTCCTTTTTCTTATCGTCCTTCGCCTTCTTATTGTCTTTCTCTTTCTTATCCTTCAATTTCTTCTCACCATCCTGCTTCTCGGCTTTCTTCTTGTCCTTCTTGCGCGAGGACTTTCGAGATCCTTTCGGTTCCGCGGCAGCCTCATCGTCTGTAGATTTGTTCGTCACAAACGGATCAGGAGAAGTCTTCCGTCCAGACGTCTTGCTCGCTTTCGAGCCGGGGAACTGAAACGTTGGCCGAGACGGGTGTCCGTATTTCAATGTCGCCTGACGAGCCATGTCGTCATCCTCCTCGGGCGGCAAGGCTATGGGATTAAAGGAAAGCCGGGTCTGTTTCGCTCTGCCATATGTGCGGGGCATGTGGGATGGGAGGAGATGACAGCTTCGAGGTATGAATGAATGAGATTGACACTCGCGTGTGGGTTGAAGTGAAGTGAGGAATGTAGAGGGGCACTGATGAAAATTCGCGGTGCGGAAGATCAGATCGCGATAAGATCGCGTCCCGGTGTCACGAGAGCACGTGATGTCATACTGTCCTTGATGGGATGTCACTTTGGTTTCACATCTATTCAAACGGTATGTGGGAATTTGTAAATGAAAAGAAATTCTGATTTCTGTAAAAGAGGAAGAGTTGATTGGTTGGGACTGTTGTCGCCTACGAGCATCATTCACATCGACTTCATAAACTGCATGTGAGTAGTAGCAAAGAGGGACCAACAGTTTGTTTTTAAGTGCTTTTCAATCTACTTAACGAGCTCATTCTCATTCCATACACTCCTCAGGAGCACATTCTAGTTCTATGGATTACAGACTTTATGGAATAACCGATGCTTATCCCGGTTCCGTCCAATACACAAGCATGAATAGTAACGCTGTTGCAACTACAGCTCCGAGCTTCTCACACCACAGTTAACTACAGTTGATATGCAGTACCCTTTCTTGAGAATGGGTGCACATGGCTCTGAGTCAAGGTTCTCAGTCAGGGTTCTCCCTCGCACAAATGCCACTGCAGGTGGCGAGACTCGCCGCGGGAAAACCGAGTCATTAGCCTAGCTTCTTGGCCCAGGGGTTTGTGGTGTTGAGAAAAGTTCCCATGCACTTGTCGTCTCTCTGAATCCACGTTGTGTTCATTTCGATGGAGTGGATGCAGCTGCTCGTGACGTCTGAGCTGATTTGTCATGATGTAGAGATAGACGGGTTTCATAGAAGATTCAGCCAAGTTCTTCCATTTGGTCTTAGGTAGATATAATCTTCGAAATATGCGAAGGCGAAAATGAAGACCTAGAGGAGCGCGTTGGCCAGGGTCAGCTGTCCAAAGTCCCAAGCCGCGGAGTAACTGACAGCCCTATTTCCGAGACCTGAGCGTATCACCCGTAATCTCTTGGACGCAGACGGTCAGACGGCCAGAGCGAATGGCGAAGGTAGGGGAAAGCCCGGGGACGCTTGGCGAGGGAAGAAGCACAGAAAAGAAGACACGGCGAGGCTTGTCGCTGCCTTGTCGCCTTGTTGGGCATGTGATCCCCTCCCGTGACTGCAACGTTCCAAATCTCTCCACACGGCACTAACCTCTAGTTAGTCTTCTCCCTTCCCCGGCCCCCCAGACTCTCTCCCCCAGGAAAATAATTGGATTCTAGGCTCGTCTCCACTTGCATGTTCCATTGGTGGACTCGGTCTTATCTTTTCATTCTGTGATGTCGCTCCGTGATTCGTGGAAACCTTGCAGTGGGCTCCTGTCGCCGGCGCAGAATTTCCTCGAATCTCCACCCCAGGTTTCCCCATGGCACCACGATGCCCTGCAATGGACCCCGTAATGGAGGTTCCAATATCTTGCTGGATTCGGCTCACCCCAGATACCCCACCAGTCAGAAATGTTGGAGCCCAGAGCTCGACCACTATCACGAACAAGCTAGGATGTTAGTGCCACCGGGGAGGCAAGTCCTTGGTGTCTCTTGGCCTCTAGCGTGGCTGGATGACTGAAATTGTAGCGAACACTCCCTTGGTTTTAATATCTGGTTGCGTCCTGATCGATCTCGCACCTCTCACATTTTTTTTCGAGGTTGTCAACAACAGTCTACTCGTGAGCACGCAGCACTGGTGTTTCTTTAACCCCTCGTGCTACTTTCTTCTTCCTGTACTTTATTAGCATTTCAGAACCGTTTGAACGGTTGCACCTTTTTCTTTGGTTTTTATCTCGTGCTATTAGGCCTGACTGTACAGTCGAGGCACAAATAAACAGAACAAAATGGGCCTTCTTACCTCGAAGAGAGCCTATAACTGGTTCGTACATCGCTCATAAGAATATCTCTGATTCATACCTGATTTCATCTTCCTTAGGTACATATCTCTGGTTGCGGCGGCATGCATGGTGCTGTATGGGTACGATGCATCCGTATATAACTCGGTGCAAGGGTCGGATAACTGGGTGGCCTACTTCAATAACCCCGGGCCGAACATGATCGGTGGTGTCAACACGGCTTATACCGTGGGTGCCATTTTCGGTGGTTTCTTCTTGGGAGGACCCGTCGCCGATTTCCTTGGTCGCAAATTCGGAATGGGAACAGGCTGTGTCCTGGTGATCGCCTCCACTTTCATGCAGACTTGGTCCCCTCGTGGAAACATCGCATGCTTCCTTGCCGGGCGATGCATCATTGGTGTTGGTCAGGGAATTGCCCTAAGTATGTACCTTTGGTTATTCATGCTCAATCTAAGGCACCAGCTAACTAGATGATTGCAGCTGCGGGTCCAATTTACATCGGTGAACTGGCACCAGCCGAGATTCGTGGAAAGATCATGACCTTCTGGCAGATGTTCTACTCCGTCGGATCTTTCATCTGCTTCTGGGTGAACTATGGGTGTACTGAGCATAAAGAGAACCTGGGAGAATGGGACTGGAAAATGGTCGTTATTTTCCAGCTCCTCGTCCCGGTTCTGATTCTTGCTCTCCTACCCACCATCCCTGGCTCTCCTCGATGGTAAGCTTGACAATCTCGGCAGAAAAAGCATATATTGACGGCATTTTAGGTTTATCCAACGTGGTAATAATATTGAGAAGGCGCGTGCCGCTCTGATGAGAGTCCGAGACACGGAGGAGGAGGTTGAGGAAGAGCTGCTCAAAATCCGAGAGGCCATCGAATACGAGAAAGAAGCCATCTCCAGCAGCTACTCCGCTCTCTGGAAAGACAAGTCCCTGCGCAAGCGCATGGCTCTGGCTCTGGTGGTCAACGCCGGTCAACAGATCACCGGACAAGGCACCTTGAACACTTACTCGACCAAAATTTACCAAAAGGTGTTTACCAGCGCCGGTCAGATCGCTCTGATCAACGCTCTCAATGCAACCTTTGGTATTATTTTCACGCTGAACGCTGTATGGATCATCGACCGATTTGGACGCAAGTTCCTTCTCATTGTCGGTGGTATCGGCATGGGTATCTGCATGATTATCGTTGCCGCTGTCGAGACAGAAACACCTTCACCTGATGGAGCTAAAACACAGTCCGTCGGTATATCGATTGTGTTCTTACTCTTCCTATTTATATTTTTCTGTAAGCCCATCTCCTCACAACCATCGTTAAGGATTTGTTACTAACACAATCACAGACAAGCCTTCTTGGGGCGCGACAGTGTGGATCTGGACGTCGGAGATCTTCTCCATGAACGTGCGAGCCCAAGCGGTGGGCATGGCCTCGCAGACCCAGAACGTCGCCAACGCCATCTTCCAGCAGTTCTTCCCCATCTTCCTCGACAACGAGGGATTCTATGCCTTCTACATGTTCGCGGGCATCAACTTCCTCCTCGCCGTGTTCGTGTTCTTCATGATCCCGGAAACCAAGCAAGTGCCTCTTGAGGAGATTGATGCCCTGTTCGGCGGCGCCAACCACGCCACGCAAGGCCAGGACCTGATCCTGACTGAGAAGCAGATGGCTGTCAGTCAGCAAGAGGCGGGTGAGAAAGCGGGTGCAGTTAACGTTGAGGATGCGTCTCAGCGGTACAAGTAGGTGAATGTGTTGTAATCGGCCATGGTCGAAGTCCATGTTACGTGTATTGAGGTAGCAATAAGCAGTGTCTGCAGTGTTATATACAATGAATTCTAATAATGTCTTCTTGACCATTTGAGTGTACTGCTGATCGGATGTGGAGCTACCCCGGATCCGCTTATTTCTTGCGGAGAAATGCGGGGAACGTGGAACCCTTAGTAGGGCTTTTCTCCTAGACAGAACCTTCCTGCTGACTGTAAAGCGGAATCCCATTCCGCTCTCGCCAAGAGCATCCTGACTCGCTAGCTTCCTGCATCTATGCATGCGTAGCCTATCAATCGACAGCTTCGGGCATGACAGGGCATGGAATTCCTCCGCGCCGAGAGGTCTGGAATCTACAAGACGGAGTTGACGGACAGTCCGACTCAAAAATGCTCTAACTTTATATTGGGCGTATTTCTCCTTTCTGGTTCTAGAGACCTTAACATGCAGACAGTGTAGTTCGTGATATAGTGACTAAAACCCCCTCCAACTCATCACCTAGCATCAAGCGGCCACAACCTCTCCGCCTTCGCTACCGTCATATCCTCCCCACGAGCCTCAGCCTCTCTAGCCGTCTGTATCCACTCATCATACACCGCGCGGTGAGCCTCCCTCGCAGCATCCCATACATCATTTGGAACCCATCCATCCGAGTTTGTCTGGAGAGAGTCTCGCAGCCACAGTTTAAGTCTTTGCACGGTCTCGAAGTCTTCATAATCTTGAGCGTGTTTCTTCAACTCCTCCTCTTTCAAAGAAGCAGGACAAGAGCCCTGTAGTCCCATCTCTGTCCAGCGCGCTGAAAGCTCGACTAGCTCTTGGCGGAGGGCCGTGGCATTATCTCTCCATGACGTATGGCAGTACTGAAAGACTCGGAACAAAGTTGGATCAAGGAGCCTTGCGGGGCGGAGTCTGAGTGTAAGTCCTTTCATGCAGACGTCGTATGTTTGGTGGCAGATTGATGCGTCTTTGAGTTCTTTGCTCTGGGGTGTGGGAGGTTTGTGGTCTTCCGAGTCGTTTTCGAGTAGGATTTCCTCTAGGTCTGGATCAGGGAGGGCGGCGAAGTCGGGTGTCTCGTTGGCGTATATGAATGCAGGCTCGATGCTTGCTGATTGCCAATCAATTATGCCAGTGATGGTGGTTGGGTCCTCGGGTGAGACGTAGATGTTCCTTTTGTGGAAATCAGGGTGAAGCAGGGCTGGAGTAGCGGCGTCCTGGATACGCTTGTCGCTGATCAACTTCTGCATCACTTCTTGACTTATTTTCAAAAGTCTGATGTGATCTTCAACTGATCCTTGATGGGGGAGAGAGTCGAAATTGCCAGCATCTTGTTTCGGTAACCGAGAGAAACCAGCTTCTATCAAGCCTAGGCAATAGATTGGGAAATTTTTCCCTGATTTCGCGCGGCTGCATTAGAACTTCTGCTTAATGAAAGATAGGGATTGCAAACTAACAAGGACCGCAATTGCGACTAGGACCGCCGTAGAGCTCAGGTTCTCCGGGACTCCGGTTCCAGAAAACCGGACTAGTAGTCAGTTATGTAGAAGCTAAAGGTTAGTAAACAATGCTACTAACGTTGAACTGTATCTTTGGAATCTGAATCTTGGGACAAACGATTAGGCAAGGGATGCGGCGACGGGGTGCAGGGTTTGCTTCCCATATTGGACAGATTTCGATGAGAAAGAAAAGGAATTCGGAGATGCTGTATGACTCCTAAAGGAATCTGCATTGACCGCCATAATTGAAGCATGATAATATGTGGCAGATCTTTGTCGGGTTGTCAGTCGGCATGTTGGTGTTCAACGGGAGGATATTGGCAATGACTAAGAACCAGTTGGGACTTTATAAACGAGTGAATGGATGGATAATTAAATCACTGCCAACCTACTGGCCTGGATCAACAGATAATGAAAGACGATTGGTTGAAAAATGCGGGTGATATCTATGGATACACTCGCCAGGTATGACAGGAACGGAATTCCTCCGCTCCAGAGGTCCGGGAGTATACGAATCCCCGTCCTGTATATAAGCCTCTATGCAGATCAACATACGTAATGAATTCTTCCCCAGAGTACTAGTACCCCGGATTCTCTGCCAAGTATCAAACGAACATGTTAAATTCATATTCATCCGTGGTAACCGCTACGGATACTATCCATCCTCATGGTTTTCGGAACCACCAACACATCGAACTCCCAGCCAGACAAAACTCAAATCCTTTATACTCGGCAGTCAACCCCCTTGGCACCAGCCCAAGCCCAGCCGGAGCGCGGAAACTCGGTAATAAGGCGGAATGGATGTAGATCGCGGGGGATCTTCACTGTCATACGGAAGAGAGGGTGGAAGCCAAGGCCTGGAATCTATAAAGACCGGTGTCTTCCATGGATATGTGGGGTTCTACCTACACCTCACACCTTATACTTTATAGCGAAGGTTATATCCATCGCCTCCCTAATTCCAACCTCACCTTTCTCCCTCATCAACCCTCCCAGTTCCAATCTCAGTCTCAATCTCAGTCCCAGAATGCCCACCAACCCCAACCCCAACACCACCAGCGACCCCGAAAAAGACCCCCCACGCTCCGAAACCATCGAAGACATCGCCGTGAAACCCTCACAGCCCGAATCCCCCATCGACCCGCGCGCCGAGAAGCGCCTCCTCTGGAAATGCGACCTGCACGTGGTCCCGATCCTGACGCTGCTGTTCATGTTCGCGTTCCTCGACCGCATCAACATCGGGAACGCGCGGCTGATGGGCCTCGAGAAGGACCTGGGCATGAGTGGCCACCAGTACAACGTCGCGCTGTTTGTCTTCTTCATCCCGTATATTCTCTTCGAGGTGCCGAGTAATATGCTGCTGAAGCGGATGCGGCCGTCGTGGTGGTTGAGTGGGATTATTTGTGGGTGGGGTGTGTTTTCATCTTCTCTTTTGTTCCTTTCGTGACTTGATTTCGAGTTGACTCGGGAATTCAGGAATCGTAACCATCTGTCAAGGCGTCACGGGCAGCTTTGCAGGTCTGGTGGTTTGTCGGGTTATTATTGGCTTGTTGGAGGCTGGGTTTATGCCTGGTCTGTTTGTTCTATCTTACTCTACAATCCCTTATATCCATCCATATCTGACTAACTGACAACTCAAGGCTGCGTCTACCTGATAAACATGTACTACCGCCGACACGAGTTGCAATGGCGTCTGAACGTCTTCTTCAGTGCGAGTATCTGCGCCGGTGCGGTCAGCGGTGTACGTTTTTCCCTTCTCACTATATCTATCACACAATCCCAGTATAAACCAGACGAGCCTCATTTCCCAAGTCTACCCCTGACTGACTCGATCTGACTGAAAAAGCTCCTCGCCTACGCCATCAACAACATGGACGGCCTGGCCGGGTACAGCGGCTGGCGGTGGATCTTCATCATCGAAGGCCTCGCCACCGTTGTTCTCGCCGTCATCGCCAAGTTCATCATCGTCGATTGGCCCGAGTCTGCGACTTTCTTGACGGAGGATGAGCGCGCGCTGCTCATTCGTCGGTTGGCGGAGGATCAGGGCGAGGCGCGCATGAATCGGCTGGATCGGAAGTCGTTGAAGAGGACGTTTTCCGATCCGAAGGTTTACTTGGGGTATTTCCCTCTCTTTCTCCTTTTTCCTGGGGATTGGTGCTGGTTGTTCTAGGTTGATGCATTGGGGGAGGGTGATAGGGATAAGTTGAAATACAGGTAGGCTAACGATATCAGACCGATCATGTACTTCGGCATCGTGAACACCGGCTACGCGGTATCCTTCTTCGCGCCCACCATCCTGCACCAGATGGGGTGGACGGCGGTACGCGCCCAAGTGATGAGTATCCCTATCTACGCCATCGCGATGGTCACCACGCTGACAGCGGCGTGGGTCAGCGATCGGCTGCGCCACCGGTACGCCTTCACGCTGGCAGGCTGCCTAGTCGCCACGACGGGGTACGTGATCCTGCTGTGCCAGGGCAGCGTGCCCGTCGGGGCGCGGTACTTCGCGCTGGTGGCCATCACGGGCGGGGGGTACCTGACGCAGCCGATCCTGATGGGGTGGTTGAGCAACAACATGGCCGGGCACTATAAGCAGTCTGTGGCGTCGGCGATGCAGATCGGGTTCGGAAACTGCGGGGGGCTGGTGGCGAGTAATATCTTCTATCAGGAGGAGGCGCCGGCGTATACGACGGGGTATGGGGTGAGTCTGGGGATGACGTGGATCTGTGGGGCGGCGTGTGCGGTGTTCTTGATATATCTGGTGCGGGAGAACCGGGTGAGGGAGAACGGGGGGAGAGATTATCGCTTGAGGTTGCCGAGGGAGGAGTTGGAGAATTTGGGGGACGGGTATCCTGCGTTTCGGTTTACTTATTAGGTTTCTGTATTTTGCTGATAGGCTCATTTCAGTAACAAAGTTGCACTCATTGTCGAGAATAGACGGTCTTGATGGTGGATCCGTCTATGTCAACTGTACGCTCCCAGGATGAGATCGTCACGCCGTCAAACTGGAAGGCATACTCGTGGCGATGGCCATGACCATCCGCAGCGGCAGTGGCATGCACAACGAATTTCCCATCTTTCGCCATCTGCGCCGGTGCAAGACAGAATCCGTGGGAGAACCGAGATGCCGAGTTAGGATCTCGGGCCAGATCTACATCCCAGATGCAGATATGCAGGTTTGAGCCCTCTCCAGCCAGTCGATAAATGGACCTCGCTGTCTTATCTGCGAAAAGATCTCCGTATTCCTCGCAAACATACTCCTTTTCGAATCCTTGGTTTGACGGGTATCTGGGGTAGAAGATCGCTGTTCCGGAAATGCTATCGCTGTTGATGGAAGTCTGAGTGTATATCCAGGCCCCATGAAGAGCTCTGAATGCCGCTGTTGCCATAGCCAAGCTATGCGATCCAGGAGTAGGCGACAGGATCCCTCGCAGGGAGTCCATCGTAGTCTGTGCCTCTTTTTGCATATCCATATCCTCGCCCTTCGTGCTGTTCTCGTTTTCGCCCCGTGTATACCGAGCAGGAATCACCGGGCCAGGCCATTCCCCAGTAGGTAAAGGTGACCGAGTCAGCCCAACATCCCTAGCAAACGACTCCATCAATCCAACGTAATCGCCCATGGGAAATTGCAGGGTCGATCCGGCATTCCGAAATTCGCGGACTTTCCGCCTTTCCTGCGTCTTCTTCTCCTCCTCGGCCGATAAACAGGGTTCTGCTGTTGACTGTCGGAACCAGCTCTCTGCAACGTTTCGCGCCTGCATCTCCATCACGCCCCAGTAGGGCCCTCTGTACAACCCTACAAACCCCATATCTGGTATCTGCGCATTCGTGCTGCCTTTCCCGTCAAGAACAACTGGGAAGAATGCGTCGGTGGCCGAGTATTCCAGCGTGGCGAGGACATCTGCAGGTAGGAAGTCCAGCGAAGAGAACGGCGTGAGCCCTGTCGCTGTTACAATGGCAGCGACATCATCCAGGGAGGTGGTGTCCCCTTCCGCTGACTGTATATCGATTCTCGCTTTGCCTGTCTCGGACACATGGATGGCATTGACTCGGCCGATAGTCGAGTGTATCGATTTCGATCGCACGAATTCTGCATACTCGTCTCCGATTCCTATCCACGATGGCTGTACCGTTTGACCCGGTCCACTATCGAGAGCGAACATCTTCTCCCCGACATCCTTGTAGTCGCTCCCCAACAGAGACCGGAAATATTGATTCACCTTGGTTACCTGCAGCGGCGAGGCAGGTCCGAAGCCATATTCGATCGGGCCAGGCGGACGTCTCGACAAGTCATAGAAGACCAGATCCAGCGGGAGGAACTGCACACTGCCGGACTGCGCATCTTCCCGCGGCGTTTCATGCGGTAGATAACACGGCACTGTCCAGAACGGCCGCGAGCAGACATGATGCACCTCATACGCCTTTCCAGCTCGCGGAGCCAATCCCGACGTAAAGTCCATTGACGACAGGTGCGTCGCCAGCGCAGACGCCGTCTCCACGCCCGACATACTCCCTCCGATAACAACCACTTTACCCGCGGACCCCGACTCGAGAAGCCTCTGCACGTCCTCCCGGCCCTGCACCGCCGAGCTATGCACCGTGTGGTCCGAGAACCCAGATAACCCGGGGATGTCGGGAACATGGGGTCTGGAGAAGTACCCCGACGCGACGAGCAGGTAGTCGAATTCCTCGGAATGCAGCTCTTCATGTCCATCTTCATTCTCCCTGATTAATTCCGCATCAGCAACCCACTCATCACTCCCTCCCCCGAAATCGAAATCGAAATCCACCTACCTCTCACAAACCCACTGCAAAACCCACCTCGCCCTCGCCCTCTCTCCCTCTCCCTCCCCCACCATCTCACGAACCGTCCTAACAACCCTACACCCCAACCTCATCACCTCAGCTGGTAGATACCTCTCCGCATACCCCTCCAAATACCTCCCCACCTGCCACGCAGCCGGAAACATCGGCACCCTATCCCCATCCCCGTCCCCAATCCCACCCACAGACTCCCACGCCAAATCCGAGAATCCCACCGTGAACCGGCTCAGATTCGTGCGCATCGCTGGGTCAATCAAGCCGCGACCGCGACCGCCCCGCAGGTGCCGACGCGAGCTGGTAGGCCATAGTCCGCCGATGGAGCGACTTTTGTCGAAGATGGTGGCACTGAAGGTCCCTGTCGGGTAATTGTGCAGGAGGGTTTTGGCGGCGACGAGGCCGGATGGTCCTGCGCCTGGTGGGGGTTAGTTTGCTTGGTTTGGAGGGAGGTGAGAGTGGGGGAGGGGGATGGACGGACCGATTATGGCGACTTTTTTGGGTCGGAGCATGGATATTTCTTTTACTTCTACTCTATTTACTCTATAAGTAAATTAGTAGTGGTGTTGTTTGTGGTTGAGATGCGATGGTGGAGAGAGAGAGAGTTGTGATTCGTGGTTGGCGGCCTGCAGACCCCTCATTTCGCCGAGGCTGTCAGGAACAACATCCCTGCTCTTTTCTGACTTCCCCGCATGGACTAGAAACAGTGTGGATGGTTGTTGGATGTTGCCTAGAAAAAGGAAGAAATCGGGAATTGTTAAAAATAGTTAGGCTGTGAGTAATTGTTATTTATGTCATTCCGAGTGACAATTAATTAGAGTTTTCATAATGTATTTTTTGTGTGGCTGGCGGTGGTGAGTGAACCGAACAACGAAACTCTGTGTATAGGAACAATTATATATTTTGTGCGGATTGGTTGTGTCTCTCACTCACGACGCACACACTTTAGACATATTGGTTTTTTGGTTCAGGTAAAAACTGTTCGAGGATATTTCTGAGACTGTATATATATATATATATATATATATGGTATATATTTATTAATTATCGAATTACAAATTATATATGTAGAGTAAGTAAGTAAGTACTTCACGAAGATGGACAGAAAACGACAGAGACAACACAAACTCAACAAAAATTGCCGCCTTATCTTCTCCCTCCCTCCCTCCCCTTCCTTCCTTCCCCTTCCAAAAGGAAAAATCAATTGCACACAAGAGATCAGTTGTGCAAAAATATACGGCCCGAGCCGCGGATTGAACGCGGGACCTCTCGCAGATATGCTTGGGTTAATTAGTATACATGCCTAGATTCCCAGACACATATTACTCCCTAAGCGAGAATCATACCACTAGACCACCCGGGCGGTGTTGTTGTGATACACTCACAGGCGCGGAACTCGTCGAGCGCAGAGATCTTTGTCTAGATGGCATGCAGGCGTCGGCGTCGTCCTTGCATGCCAACGGCGGCTGTGTCCAGCGCGATGACGTTCCCGCCAAGGAAGGATTGGCGTCGCAGAGCCGGCAGGGGAGACGAGACATTCTGTTTAGTCCTGCATTGTTTTGGGTGGTCGATCTCGGGGTGGTGTGTGATGTGTCTCGACCCGATTGACTGTTTCGAGTCGAGTCGGGATGCAGATGCCGGGGGCCAGCCAGCAAGGGGCCGAAAATGAAAAACAAGGCGTAGCCCCTGTCTTTAGCCCTTAGCCCTCAGGCTTCGGCTGGCTGGCTAAGGTGGTGTCGGCGATGATGGGCACAGCCTCGAATCAATTCGAAACCTGTTCCAGCCAGGCAGAGACCGATAACTCCCTGCTGTGTTCGTTGGGATGACAGGCTTCGGTGAACTCCTGCTCGGTGACTAGGGTGTCGACATTGCGCTCCGTCAGGGGGATCTTGTACCGGTTCTTCTGTCGGAGGAGGTGTCGCTCGGCGCGAGCAGACGGCGACAGCTTCGAGAGGGTGTTGCGGATGCGACGGATGCCTCGGCCGGGGAAGTAGGAGATGCGAGGCGGGCCAAAGGGGGTGTCGACCCTCCAGGGGTCTTCGGAGACGAGGGAGCGGGGATTCTTCATGCGGTGCTGCGAGCGGACCTTGGAAGGCATGCTGGATCCCATTTAAGGTAGGAGAGGGGGGAAGATCATGACTTGTATATACGGAGTGGTAGGGGAAATGACAAAGGGGGGAAAGGGAGTGAGATCAAGAGATGAAGGGGGGGAATATATACTACGTCAGGATACGGGCGGGTCTCAAAGGAACTTGTAGTGCGGGGCCTCTGGGTCTGGTTTAATTCACTTTCAGAAATCAGAGGCTCTCCCACGGGACTAACGTGCCGAGACGACTGAACTTGGGTCACTTCTCTCAAGATGGTAATCGCCGCTAAAGTACAACTTTCTTGGCGACATCCCGGGGTAAGGCCTATGCGCAGGCCTCCGCGGAGGTCCTGCGCAATCCTCCGTAATAACCGGTCGATTGACTCTGTGGTTAGATGGTTTCTGCTTGGCGTCTGGAGGGAAACTTTGAGACCAGAGTATCATGTTTGTGGCTGTTCATAGAAAAAGTGAGAGTGAAAAAAAAAAAAAAAAAAAAAAAAAAAGTGAAGCGATCAAGGAGGATGGGCGGACTACGTCATTGGCTGGCGGCACTAGTTTACTAATGGCCAGTCAGCCATGAGGCGTAGATCCTCGAGACTCCAGTCGACTCTGTGATTTGACTCGAACAGATAGACTGTCTACGAATGCTTGGTGGGGGTTCAAGCCTTGGCTGATGATCCGGAGTACTATAATGAAAAGGCAATTCACGTACCGCCATGCTCCGAGAAAACCTACGTCGCGTATAGGCCAATGCCGGCGCCGTCCTCAGGTTACACTCACCGGCATGCCGCGCACCTTGGTTTTTGTATGCTTACCTCTCGCGTCGCACCGGTGGCGTGCTTTGACTTTGACTAGGCCCTCTTTCCACGCAAGGTAATCGGTAATCGACCGCCAGAGGCTTGTACCGTGTACATGACACATGCGCTGTACGCATCCATTGTCCGGCGATAAGAGTCGATTCTTGGCGGCGAGGATCGACAAACCGGACTGGACTAGTTGCCTGAATGCCTTCTTTCTTTTTTCCCACCGTCGAGCACTCCGGGAATTCCACGTATGCTTAACCCCATTAGCCTGGAGTCAATCAACTCCAGTCCGGTCGCCATTCGCCTTCCCTGCCAGCTCTCCGGCGAAACCAGTCTACGCAGTACGGCTCGGACCCGCGGGATCCCCGACCGACCACCAGACCGGCCTTATCAACCTCAACCTCAACCTCAGGCTAAGATGGCGACCAAGGCGGGCTGGAAGGCGGCCAGAAGGAAATCGAAGGGCGTTGGGAGTGCGGGGTATTTTTTTCTCATTGGCGCATGCTCGAGAACGCATCGATCCCTGCGGCCCTCGGCATTCCGATAGGGTCGAGCGTACGTCGCAGCTGACATCAGGTGGTCACACGTCGATGATGCCGCCTGCATGGATGGTTGGATCATTCGGATGTCTCGGTCTGGCGCTGGGACGCTCGTCGCAAGGTGCGTTATTGCCCCCGTGTTACGACCTACGAGGAAATGCTACCGGAGGTTTTGCCTTCGGAGGAGGTTGCCTTTAGAAACATTCGTATCTTGAGGTTATTTGTTTTATAAGTCTTGATGTCTCTTAATTATGGGTATTAAACATTTCGAGTGAAAAGGGCAAAAAAAGAAAAACAGGAATTTTGTCCGACATAACCCCACCAAACAACCATAGGCTAATTCATCAAATACATTTCATACACGCAAGGAAAATTTTGGTCAACGTCGCTGGCCGATGCCCCCGCACGGAAGGTGACATGCGCTCGTGAAGGTGGTGGGAACCCCACGCCACGCCAGGGCATCGTATATATCGGCACTGCGACCTGCACTAAATAACAATCGGAGGAAGGAAACAGCAGATTAAGAGATCAGGAGTTCTTTGACACTCATCCCCATTCGTCTTTGGTTATCAGGGTGGGAATACTCCTGTCCCTCCGGCGGACCCGAAATCGACCCAGAACGCTCGCCATCGGCCAGGCTCGTGGCCTGTCGGCAATCCCGGTTCAGCATGAGCAGCGCGGCCGACGCTTCATGATCCACGTCGGCCGACGAAGGGTTGCGGTACTGTGGCTCGATCGATGGCGAAGATTGCATAGGTCCCAATGCCGGACTGGGAAGAACCGACGGAGCAACCTCGGAGGGGATTCCTGCTGAAGGCACATGGCCTTGAGGAGAGAATACCGGCGACGTCTCGTTCATTTGGTTACTAATAGGATAAAGGTCTGGAGACACCGAAGCCGAGTACGTGCTACCAGTGAATTCCGGCAGAGCTTCGGGAGATGTTGGCGAGGGAGGACCCGGTGGCATGTGTTGGAGCATGGGCGATTGTTGACCACCCGCCATTTTGAGATCCTGGATACATTGCTCTAGATAGTTGACATATTCAATGCTAGCCTATAGGGTAAGGATGGTTAGTGACGGCGGGGGGCTGACTGTTCGTGCTGGAATTCAACGAACCTGTAGAATTGACAGTTTATGCATGTCTTGGCCTTTACAAGCCGGGATCATATCCTTCAAAGTCCCGAATTCCTCGTTCATTTTCGATCGTCGTCGCCGTTCGATCAGGCTGTGGGCTGTCTTTCTGGCAATCTTGCGACCGGCGGCACTGGTAGCACTTGGCTGTTTCTTTTTAGACGCGGCAGGGGTTGCAATGTTGGCATTGTTGGGGGCGTTCTTGTTGCTCTCCTTGGTCGATGATTTGCTGGAGGCCGGTGCTGGCTTAGGGGAATTTTGCGTTTTCGGCTTCATCTGAATGATCTTGCGAGTGCGAGTGGGAGGTGGGGGAAGTTCGAAATCCTCCAGGGACCGCTTGACCCCGGCCTGACGAGTCGACGACGCCGTACGCCCCGGGCCAAACTCGGGCGACGTTGGCGATGCTGGAAGATAGGCGGAGTCGGTCTTGGATGACCTCCTACTGGCAGCGTTCGGCAGCTTGGACGGGCTCATGGCGGCGGGAGGCAAGGCAAATGCATCTGTCCCATCGACAGATACTTGCTCCTTGATGGTGAACTCCCCTGACATGGAGGGAGTTGGCGGTAGACGAGAACGTGACATGGTCTTGCGAGTGTGCGACAGCCTCCGGTTCTCGATGCGGCGTGGACAAATCTGGGGGGAAAGAGGTACTGGGTAGTATCCTCTGCGAGCAAATGGAGCGTTGTTGACCAATGAACATAGAAGGTAGCACAGATGCTTAGAAGGATAGACGTTGCACAGGGTTGTCTAGGAGATGCAGGCGCAGCAAAGGTCTAGAAATGCAGAGACTGGCCGTCGGCTGAGTGGACAGGGAAAGCAGCTCAGGGTGAGACGAGCGACGCAGCAGAGGCAGCTATAAGAGGGGAGGGGAAATGAACAGGGCAGGCGATGGATGAGCTAATTAAAGGACATCCAGGGAAAGGTCGCAACATGGTGGAGAGGCGAGAAAGAGTCGGGAGGATAGGGAAGACGAAGGGAGTGCAGAAAGTAGACGGTGGATGATCGACGGGGGTCCAGACGGGATTGCAGCTCCTCCACCACTGGACACCACTTCCTGCACACTGACCAGCCGGGGGCAGATAAAGTCCATCAGGCAGCTCCGGGCACTTCACGGTGTCGCGTGCTGGACGAGCCCACGCGGCAGCTAAGCGTCCGCTAATTGGCGGGCTGGCCGAGGCACGAGACCGGACAGCGGCACCTCGTGCTCGGGGTTGGACTTCTTACGGGCAGACCGACTTTGCCTCTCGCCCTCCCTTGCCGGCCTCTCAACCTTCGGAGACCATCATGTCGCCGTCGGACGCCCTGATTGGTACCCGGTATTCTGCGCAATGAACCATGGAATGAACTCCGATCCGAATCGGTCGCTAGTTATATCAGAGCATGTGAGGCCTGCCCTTTTTCGTGTCCCGTTGCGGCGCCAGGAATCCGCATTTTGGTCTTGGTCAAACTTTACGTGCATTCAATTGCAACCGAATGAAAGATGTGCAAAAATATTCATTCGTCAATGATCAACGCTGGACAATAACAGATACAATACACGGCCATTGGTTCAACGCCAGGTCTCTTCCGTTGGCCAGTGCTCATGGCGTCATTTATTTGCCGCCATAGCTTCTTTTTTGCTCCCCCTTTCCACTCCTAGTCCTTCCGCTGGATGCTCGTCCAGACGGGCATCCGAGCACGTGCTCCTCCTTCCTCCCGACACTGGATCTTCAACCTTTCCTAGTGCAGGAGGCAGACCCTGATGGATTTTTAGGTCAAACTCCTGCTGCGACCTGCCCTGGTCGCAACGGCGACTCCGCCCAGAGGCTCGGTTATTTAGCAGCGGTCGGTGCATCCGATGTAGGTGTCCCAGCTATGGTCTTGGTCAGCGAATGGCTGTGATGTCACGGGTTAGAATTACTTACCAAAAGTCTTCGTCGTCTGGAAGGGCCACGACGCATGCTTGGGCTGCGACCGCACAAATCGAAGGGCAGCGGTCGATCCGGGGATCAAGGCTCTGGTCAGCGTTGGAGCCATGTCGGACCTCACCGTTGCCGCTGTTAGGCGACATGATCTTAGGCCAATGTCTCATGGGGGCGTGCGTCGTCGTGTTGTTCTCGGGGACCTCGATCTGAGCCTCGCGATGAGGTCCTGCGGCACCTCCGGTTGGTAGAGCAATGCCGACACTGGCAAGAGCAGCGACGGTGGCGACGATCAAGTTGAATTGCATGGTGGCTGAGTTGATTGGATGAAGGTAAGAAGTTTGTAGAGGATCTGATGATCTGGTTTGGGATGATATGAGTTTGTTCGTTGCTGATTGATCTGATGATGGAACTGGAAGAATGATTGAGTCTGAATAGCAACTGAACCTACTTCATTCATCCCCCTTATATAGCCATCATCGCAACAGGACATTTGCAGAGGAGGTTGTTAGGACTACGGTGATCTCAACACCAGCCTCGCATCTCTTACACTTAATGTCAGAAAACCACGATCATTCATGCAGCATTCCTGGCGCTCTCTTCGCCCCTCTTGAACCGGAACTGAGCTTTCTCGTTGGACCCATGACATTCCCTATGACGTGACAGAACCAATCATGATATAATGATTGTTCACGTCCCATTCCAACGTCGTTTTCAAGGGCTGGCACATTCCAGTCGGTGTTCAAGTTCAGATTGTGGCAAATGTACTGAGGCTGGGGTGAATGTTGCTCACACTGTCCAGCATTGTCCAGCAATTGCTCTACATTACCAATTGCTCAGTTCTACTACGCCTGTTTGAGAACGGACTAGATCTGCTGCTCCGATAGGCACCTGTGTCTGAACACATGTCCGAATATGTGTCTATGAAGACTGGCTAGTCTACAAGCTCTCCCACGAAGTAGTGTTGACATGACGCGATTTGCTACATTTCTGGAACAGCAAAATTGATTGTTGTTCAATAGCCCCTGAAGTCAATTCTTCAGGGATCGAAATGTTGCAGAATAGGTACACACAGGTGGATACCTTCCCCATATTCTGCGTAACAGCAACAAAGCTGTAGCCTCTAACAAACTCGTTGAAGGGATGGCATTCCTGGCCTTGCCAGCCACTGGGGTGGGTCTACGATGTCGATCATCTCCGGCTTCCCTAACCCAGGATTCCTGAGGATGAAACCCGCCCCTTATCAACATGTTTGATTCTTTGATATCACTAATTTAATACATCATATGTTATGCAATGCATAATTCATCATACCATCTTGAAACCATGACGTTTTTATGACAAAATCTATCTATGGGTTGCCATTAAACACATATTCACAAGTATCCCTTCTGAAGGGATAGCTTCCAACCTGGGATCCAGACCAATGAGTCCCCTTCATCTCAAGTGAACAGCTTCGTAAGAAGGACCTCTCCGAAGTTGTTCTCCACGGGAGACTGATCCATCCGCCAGATGCGGTTGCCGTGTTTCGAGCTCAACCAGAGTCCGTGGTCACTGGGGTTTTCCTCCTCTCCTTCCATGCGGTGACGGTCTCGTCGGTCGACGACACACAGGCCTCGCGTCCACTGTCCGGTGGTTTCAACTCGGATGTCCTCCGGCGAGGTGGTGGAGGGCTTCCAGCCTTCGTCCTCCGCCGTGAGAGCGTACCACACGCACACGGGGTCGTGCAAGCTGAGCTCGACATCGTCTCCCACCTGTCCCTGATGCAACCGTTCAACGGTGCTGAAGGTATGGGCCATGAAAGCCGCGGACCACTCGGCCAACGGGGAGCCCTTCTCCAAGAGAGGGGCGACGGTCTGGCGGAACTGGCCGCGCTTGATGCCGTGACGGTGGGTGATGTCCAAGGGGAACAGCTTCACGGTGAGCTGTCTGCTTAGACTAGCAGGGTAGCCGGCGATACTGGCGCTCGAGAGGGGCATCGCGGTCCTGGGCGTCGGAGACGTAAGAGCGTAGACTCGAGCAGCGGCGAACGCATCGGCATATGCGTTAAATTCGGCACCGGGAGTGACCTGGAATACTGTCAGCTTTGACCAAACATCTATGTAGAAAACCACTTACATTTCCAGGCTCATTGACCGCGCCTCCCATCACCACGACCTCCTTGACCCGCAGAAAAGCCTCAGGGTCAGCAGCAGAGGCCAGCGCCAAGTTCGTCAGAGGGCCCACGGCCACCAAGGTAACAGTATCGGGGTCATTCTCGCGCAAGACACGAAGGATCTCCTCGTGGGCCGGACGCTTCGAGGGAATAAACGACTTGTGTGCAGTATCACTCGACGGCACAGGCTTGATTTCCTGCGAATCATTCGACGGATCAAAGAGATGCTCCCAGGTCTCCTTGGGGGTCAAATGAGGGTGCTAATGCGAGTCAATTAGCGAAACAATGAACGAACCAGGGCATGAAAACATACGCTACCATGGATACCTCCGAGACCATCCGTTCCATCTACCAGCCATTAGCATCGCATACGGAGATAAAACACCCCAAGTAGAAAGAGTTGACTCACGGAAGTAATCCGCCAACATTTTCTGATCCTCCAACGGATCCTCGGCACCCACCGCCACGATCGGCGGGTGGGCACGGAGAGCTCCGAAGCCCTCAGGACGGCCCTGCTCACGACGCCACTGCATCTCGCGCTCGAGAATATGGAACATGGAGACCGCATTGCGAAGACAGCTTCAAAACAACATCAGCGAACTCAATCGAGGCGTTTATCTTGACCCTCGAACCACACGTACCTTTTCACCTCGATATTGCCGAACGTCAACGAGATCAGAAGCACCTCGACCTCCTCAGGCGTCGCCGACAGCGCCAGCAAAAGGCCCAGGATATCATCAATACCCTGCGAGAAATGTCAGCGGCCTTGGTCTAGGTTGACTGTTGATGGTGAATCGCAGGACGCGGGGTGTCCCGTGGCGGGGAAACAGGTGGGTATTCATCATAACTTACGGGGTCGGTGTCGATGATGATCTTCTTGGGAGCCATGGTCAATGTTTAGAGAGTAACTGTAATCTGAATAGGGGTAGAATTCTATACAAGCGTAGGGGAGGAGACTGGGGTTTGAGACTGAGTTGGGTTTATGAGATGGTAAGAAGACTGAATGAATCTTGGAAAAAGTGGGATGTCTTGGCGGTGGTTATCGCGATAAGAGTGCTTAGTCATGGTTACATTGATACGGAGTTGGCTATGGGGTTGATTAGATAGACACTGGTCCTGAAGAAGTTGTGGATTTGATTGATAGGATGGAGAATGAGAGACTGGAGGATATGAACTTTGATCATATCGAGCGAGTCGAGGAGATAAGAAAGAATGTGGACATCTTCCGCAAAGATGACGACCTACTATGACGTACTGTTTACTACTTACTATATACGAAATCCATCAAGTATCAACAAAAATCTGTTAAGCTCATTTATCAAAATCACTTCCTCCCTGATATCCCTACTCATCTTTACTCTCCTTCCCTCTGGCACGACCTGAGCTCCAGTTACAGGATTTCATAAAGAGAGCTGTGAACACGGTGTTAGTAAAGCACATCCCAGACTGAAAGGGGCGAGACTAAGGCGAGTGCGGGATTAATGAATAGATAAACTTACAAAGTGCCATCATTCCCAGATTATCAACGTTGTTAGGAACTTTGTCAATATCTTCCTTCACCAACTGCGTGGCTCCGTTGAACTTGTAGGCCTTGTCGACTGTGCCGCCAATCCAGCTGACCGGCTCCGAGATTTTATAGTCATCATCTATCCAGGTTAGTCATGTAAGATAGGGGAAATGAGAAGACGGCACGTACAACCAAGCAGGAAATGGGTGAGCTCATGGAACATGCTGTAGCTGAGAGGAGTGGCCCAGTAGTCCAGGGACTGCCGATAGTCACCCTCGTACTCTTTGTCACTCCAGTCGATCTTGGAATCCTCGCTCTTATCCGAGTCAATCGTATCCCGAGGAGCCGTCATCTGCGCGAATGAAAAGGCCGAAGGGCAGACTTGGATATATCCGCCGGGGTGAGTGATGGCGATAGTCCCTGGGTCATCCTCGCATGCGGGCTCGGCGATTGCCCACCATTCCCCGCTGAACCCGTCTAGCCGAGGTATGAGTATTGTGATAGAAGATGTGCAAGGGGACCAACTCACCAAAATACATATAGGTATCAAAGGCATTCCCATCGTGGTCTTGGGCTTGGATTCGTTCGCCGTTCTCATAGTGCGTGAATTTGGTCAGGTGTCCGTCGCCGCACAGGAAGGGAGGATCCCGCGTATTTCGATTGTCCACATAATCTTTGATCGTCTCGAGATTTCCTAGCAGCTATGCGTAAGGGTTGTGCTAGACAGGCTAGAAGACAAGAGTACTCACGCAAAGCCAGATTCCAGCGCCCCTGCGAGCTCATCTCGGCGCCGTCCTTCTCTCCCTGGAACGCATAGAAGGAGTTGACAGTCCTTTTGATATCGAAGTCGTCGCCGCTGTTTTCGGCAGCCTTGCTCATATAGTCGCGTGCGGTTTCTGCGATGGCACCGACTTCTTGGATGGCAACTGCGATTGATCCTCGTACATCCCCATAGTTAGTCTCGACACCCTCCGAGTTCTTTCCCTTCAACTCGGCGCATGAGTGATGAAGTTTCTGGGCATTAGCGAGCGATATGCCGAGGCCTAAAAGAAGGACAAGGCAACGATGTATGACTGCCATGGGTCGACTTTGTTTGAGGTAAAGTAGAACTAAAAGAGTGACAAGGTCGGTGCTAAGGTTTGATCAATGCTAATGGTCTTGAATGCAAAAAGAACGAAATGAGTTGGTTAATAGATAAAGACCGGAATAGGGGAGCCGATGCATGCTCATGATTTCAGCCGTCATACCCAAGAGAAGTAATCCGGCATAAGATTCCTTGTTTCAAATTATCAAGGGATCAACAGGGGCTGTTTGCAGCCTGGCCCCCAAATTGACCGATCGTTGCCATGCATCGAATCAAGCCTCTCGATGCAGATGTCCCCGATGTGTCTAAGACACTAGTGGAATAGCACTTGCTCAGCCAGGTGAGCTTCAGCTCCACATATCGCTCACGTAAACGGTAAAAACAAAGCATGGTTTGTGGCAGGTGGCCTTGCACGAATGGTTATCATGGTCATGAGATGTTCAATCCGCAGGTACCCGGGCTGAGTCTTCAGGCGTCCGCTGTGCATTTGTTTTGTGCGTTTCAATGGGATCGAATGAGGTCATAGGTTATCACAGTGAGATGATCTAGAACACAGGAACTCAATTGAAATTGCAGTGACGATGCTGATGCTGATGATGAGAACGTTTTCGCATAGATCGAGGCGCAGGAACAGTCAGCCCTAAGCCAGATCGGGTCTAGACTCGAAGTCTGCACATCCCTCGGTCTCGACCTTCCACTCTTTTCACTCTCTTCCTTCTTTTCTCTTTATCTTGACTACATTTCCGCCGAGTGGCACCACAATTAAGGCAGCCAGTGCCATTCACCCTGACGCGCAATTGATACATGGATTTGGATCCGGCGCACCGGGACAGTGTGTCTAAAATTGGACCCACATTGATATGCGATACTCGTGGCTGACTGCTCGTGCCTGGAACTCGACCCACCCTGGCGGTCTTGCTGATTGGGATTGCAGAGAGATGATCGGTGATTTCATTGACAAGCTTCTGTTTTCGACCCCAAACTGACCGCTGCATATTACCATTGTGGGCTAAGCCACTGTCAGGGGTTGAAACAATTACCTCGTCAGCTATGATGATCGATCCTGATTGAATCTGATGAAAGCCTGCTCTCTATTAGGGCCCCTTTTAATTCTTTCTCGACCTGGATAGTTGGTCGCCTGGAAGTCTGTTCAACGCTCCTTTTATTATAAGGAGACCAGGTTCAACTCGCTTCCTACCTGGTAATCCCCATAGGTACTGGATACCGTCATTCGTTAAAGTTGCTTGCTACGTCTTCATTCCTTTTCAACTCCAGTCTTTCTTTCCCCAGGGATTGTATCCCTATGCGATATGTCGTTCTTTTGGGGAAGTCTTTTGGGCCTGAGCCTTGTGGCCTACAGCAATGCCAGCCCAAGACCAGACCTGCCCCATGGCTATACTCTCGTTAAATCCACCGATGCGGGAAAATCCACAACTTACGAGGAAATCGGATTTTACTCATCTGCAACCACCCCCGGTGCCTCTGCTACATTTGTTCCAAAATATGTTTGTGTCCACCAAAGGTAATGAGAATCGTGATACTAATCTTGCGATAGGACGCCACTGTCGTTAGTGGTAAAACGCTCCCTTTCGTAACAACTACCGATGATGCCGGAACACCGGTTACCTGGATCGGAGATTGGAATACGAATTCAGCCGGTTCTTCAAGCCTGATACCCGTGCAAGTTTGCTCAGAGATTGCACAACCGCTAGAGGGCAGATCGAAGCTTCTACAGCGGCGGGATTTGGTCTGCGCGGAGGTGTCTGCTTTCACTTCGAGACCCGTGCAAACCACCACTCCCAAGTCTCCTACCTTGACCAGTCCCACCAGTACAAGCTCAGCGGTCATTCCAACAAGCCCTTCAACGAAGCCAAGCTCTCCGACGACCAGCCCTTCGAAGACTAGTACACAACAGTCAACTTCATCGAGGCCGAGTTCGTCGACTCCAACATCTACTTCGCCTACAAAGAGCCCGACCTCGAGCCCGACCTCGAGTACCTCATTACAGAGCTCTACTACCGAGAACAGCTCTGAAAACACTACTCAAGATTCGACGACAACCTCAAAGCCAACTTCGACAACTCCGGGTAGTAGTTCTGTCATCAGCACTACTCCACGAACTTCCCCTTCTAAGACAGGCTCAACTCAATCCACTACTGCATCAACAAAGAGCACTGGTGACCCAACCACGACCACTGGTGCAAGCACAGATAGTACGACAAAAAGCCATTCCATAACCAAGCCAACTACAAAAGATGACAAAGTGACCTCAACAATGACTTCCGAGCCCTCTGGCTTCTCGGCTTCTACCGTGACAAATAGTGACTGGACCGAGGACTTCATTCTGACGACCACCATTAGTGGTCAAGAGACCGAGGTGCCCGTTCTTGTGGATTGTGGCGATGAGTGCGGCGACGACGGTGCGATTATTCTATTTGGGGTGCCGGTAAAGACTGGAATTCAGTTTTCGTTGCCAAATCTGCCGTCTTTTCATTTCCCATGTATCTTTAATTGTGGTGGTGGCGGCGGTGGCGGCGAACCTGGAGCACCTGAGCAACATGAGCCTGATGATGATGACGACCATTCATCAACAAGTGACAGCGAGAAGACTACTACTACAGAAGCTACCACTTCGTCTTCATCATGCACGTCGGTGATGACGGTGAGTGATTGTATAGTGTCATGCCCTGCCACGGAGAGCTGCAGCAAGACATGCTACAGTACCATGACGGGGTGTGATGTGACAGGAACAACCTCTACTACGACTGGAGATCCGTGTTCCTTCACAAATACCGACTACCGATGTGTCAATACTACGGCTGCCACCCAAACCCCTGGAATCAACGAGGCAGTTACTTATACCAGCGTGAACTATGACACCGCTCGGGCCGAGAGCATCGAAAAGGCCCAAGAAACTCAGCCAACTGTCTTGCCGTGGGCAAAGGGAGGCGGGTCCACTACAGTATCGGCCTCACCATCGCCGACTGCAACTCCTTCTACGGCCACGAAGACTTCGGGGACTACCAGCCCGACTACGCCTTCGTCTCCAACCCGTTCGCCCTCTAGCCCAACTACATTCCGCACTTCAACTACATCCACACCACCTCCCATCTGCAGTGAGGGGAATAATGAAAAGATGGGGTTCAACAACGAGCCTTCCTCATGGTGTTTCTGCGGCGGACGAGGGCCTTTCTCGACCATTTCTGGGTCGACCTCGTCGTATTGTGACTTCACGAAACTTCCCAGTGAGACCATTTCATTGACATCTCACACTACGTCTATCAACACCGGCTGCGTGGTAACCTCGTAAGTAAGCCCTACTCTGGCAAGCACACGTATCCCTCATGGCTAACTTTCACTCCAGGACGGTCGTAACCACCGCCTCAGCCTCCGAAACCCAAACCTACTGCCAATGCGGTCACGTTATTGCTGGGCTGGGAACCACGACCATGACATCCGGCACCATGCTCGTCGGCTGCCAACTGTCTGACTGGGTCATGATGTCGACCATCCAGCCGACCACGACGTCCCTCAACCCCAGCCCGACCGAAGAAGCCAACTGCTTCCCGACGCACGGCGAGAACGACATCGACAAGATCCTCGAAGTCGCGCAGCCTGATGGTTCGGCTTGGTGCAACGACCCGGACACGACCTTCGTCGACGGGACTGACCCGCAGGCCCCGGCTGGTAATAACTACATCCGAGCCGGATGGACCCTGGCGGACGATGCTCCCGAGGAGTGTCAGCATTTCGACCAGGACGCGTCGAGGGCGCTATGCGCGGATCCGCTCAATGAGATTGTTTCCAGTTGCCCGTGGAACGGGGGTTCGATCAAGAACGTCTGCGGCGAGTTCTGGATGCAGACTTGTACTTTGGGACGAACTTGTGATGTGGGAAGTCCGGACTAATTTTGTATTTTAGGGAGAATATACTGGGGGTGAATGTGAATGACTATTGATGTACTAGATGTCATACGTAAATTGGCTAGATAACAAGCACATTAACCCATACATGCCGTATCAAACCCTATAAATACAATCCCCACCACTACCAGCTAAGTCAACCCATCCAGCCCCTTACAAATCCCTATCCCCCCTCTTACACAGCCTCAACCTAACAAACCAAGTACGCATACCCCCCGTCGCCCTCTCCTCCCACTTCCTCCTCAACAGCCGTGCGCCCTCCCTATCCTCCCACTCCCTCCTCCTCGCCTCACTCCCCCAAACATCAAGCATGACGTAGCACCTCCCTCCTTCTCCTTCACGTTCACCTTCAGCCCCCAAACCCCCGGCCCCATCACCACCGTCATCGCCACCCACCCTCGTCATAGCCGTAGACTCCACCCCCCACCCCCCAACCGCACCCAAACATCCATATCTGCGCTGCTCACCTCGCGGCTGCAGATCATGGCGCGTGTACTGCCACAGCGCAGGGATCTGGGCTTGTTCGGTGTCCATGTCGGGTGGGAACTTTGCCAGGGTGAGAGCGGTCAGCGGGAAGGGGGGTGTTGAGGTCGCGGAGGAGGTTAGGGGCGGGTGGGTGGTGAATTTTATATAGATGGAACTGGAGATGGGGGTGAGGAGGAGGGGGGAGAGGGTTGTTTTCCAGGTGGGTTGTTGGGATTGATGGTGGTCGAGGTGGAGGGAGAGGTCGTCCCAGTCTATGTCGACATTAGTCTATTGGACAGGTAGGATTTAGCGGAGGAGAAGATACTCACCGATCATCAACACAACCACATCCCCGCCACCGTCCTCCTCACCACCGTCCACCCTCTCAACCCTTCCCCAATACAACCGTCCAAAACCCGGTTGTGCCTGGCTTTCTGCCGATCCACGAATCGAGTCAAGTGCCTGCGTCCATAGCTTCCCTGCGGCAGTCGATTCCTCGTCGATGGGCGTGTCCGGCCGGAAGCGCAGGAAGATGATCTCCGTGGCGGCGTTGCGGTCTCGGATGTAGTCTTGCAGAGTGGGTTGAGCTGATGCGGGGACTGGGGGGACTGGGTAGGGGTGGACTGGGTATTTGTAGGTTGGAGGCATTGTTGGTATAGATGATTGTTGATGGTGGTGGTGGTTTAATGGGTTGTTGGGTTTGGGAATTGAAGAAGGGTAGAATCTCACAGGGAGTGATAGGGTATGGGATGCTTATGTAGGTACCTTCGGTCTAGAATGATGTAGGAGTCTGTTAGCGCAAGGCTGCGGTTTGAAGAACTGGGGCAGAGTGACCGGTGGAGATGCGGACCACTAGCGCTGCACTGCAGATCGTGGGTTGTTTGATGCATCGGATGAAGATGAATGGGAAAGAAGGAAAAGATGGCCATGGTCCACGTGATTGGCCCCCATTGTGTCATACGGTCAGCCGCTTTCTTCCTGGACAAATCGTTGAGATGTTCTACGCTGTGGATTCTTCTTGCTACTACTGCTACCCCGCAAGAAGCTCTAGAATTAGCCTGGGACGCTCAGACGATACTCTATGCCCGATGTCAATTCTCAGCACTAAACCAAAATCATCGAGACTTAAATGTCCGACTCATTCGCCTAAGAAGCAATTGGGCAGAGTGAACACTCGATCAAAATGATTTCAGCCTTGAAAATAAAGGTCAGCGGATAAACTCTTATCTGTCCATCTTACACTGCCCGTTCAAACATCATAGACAGAGGCCCTTATGTCCCATAGTCCATCGATACATGGAAAGCACCTCCTTCCGAAGGACCTGGAACTCGGGGTCGATGGAATCCGGTCTCCGAACGCGGTACAGAATGGACCGGAAAGCTTTGCGAAACGTTTTCTGCGGTTTTCTGTCAGTCAAACCAGAGAGCCCTGCACAGGAGTGAAGGAAACCAACCTGAAAATCCGTACTCAATGTCACGATCGCGACCTCGTGCGCGCGAATAATCACCTCGCAAGCCTGCTCGACCGACTCGTTAGGGCCGATTTGCGGCATGCGCTCCGCGAACAACAAGAGCACGAAACTGCCGTGGAAGAGATATATTCCGAACAGATACGGCATGAAAGAAAGCTCTGGGTCGACGCTCAGAATATCGGAGATGCATTGAGCCGCGCCGATGGAGCTTGATGCGCACTCGGAGAAACTGGGAGAAGCGATCCAGTTTCCCGTGTCTTCGAGCATGGAGATGGCGTCCCATTCGCCGTGGAGTAGGACGTAGAGGACTTTGATGATGTAAGTTGCGTAGGCGATTATAAGCTGTGCTCGTGTGTTGGTAAGAGATCCTGGGATAGTGGCATCGGCAAAGTCCCCGAGGCTAGATTCGCAGTGAGAGAGAGTTCGTTTGATGGCGTTGAGACAGGACGAATCGTCAGCTGGGAGGCGAGGATGGTGGTGTCGTAGTCGGAGGTCGATTATATCTCCGAGTATGGCCATGAGAGGGAGAAAGTATTCAAACAACCCGGGTCCGGATATGGTGGTGGAGGGACCATAGGTGCGACGAGGGAGCATATCGAGTGGGATGGTATCGAGGTTTTGCCACATGTCCTCAGGCAGGGGGTTGAGGACTTGACATTCGGCATCGAGAATGTGCAAAGATCCGTTGTATGAGAGTGCCAGATGTCTGTCTAGAGCGTATACTAGCCAAAAGGCCCTTCGTCGCTCTTCTTGGTCTTCGATGGCGCTGGAATGATCGGAGGTGTCGCTATTCCTTGCCAACCCAGATTCAGTATTGAATGCGAGGAACTTAACCAGACCGACGGCCTTGTTCCACCATTTGAGACTGTCAGCCTTGAATACACCTCCGGATATGACAACAGTAAACAGCGTAAAGGTTAACACATCGTCCACCGTCGGTTGCGGGCCGGTGCTAAATGTCCGCCGCCCCTTCGATTCCTTGCCGTCCACATTCAGCATACAATCCTCCTCGAGCTGCCAGCCTCCTGACACCCGGTGCCAATTATCCATATCCCTCCGGCGCATATGTGATACAGCGAGAGAATATAGGTGGTCGGTGATACGCTCCCGAGCCCCAGGCACGTAATAGACACGACTGTCCGCAGTCTGGGCAACACACCAGAGCATAGTGGCCAGCAATGCGGGGGATGTAGGGCGCGGTCTCGTTCTATGGAGCAGCGACTTTTTTCGCAGAACGGTAGTGAGCACGTAGGGACTGTGAGTGCTCGAGAGAGAGTTTCCGGGCTCCGCGAAGAAGATGTCCAGCAAGTCGCACGCCTCATTTGCAGACACGAACCCTTTCAGTTCCGGCAAGATCGCCTCAAGGCAAGGATAACGACATGGAAAAGGTTGTTGTTGCACATTTTCAAGACTATTGGTAGCACTGGGCGAGATAGGAAATGAGACGGGCGAGAAAGAATCTGCTTTAGGGACTTGGAATGCAGAGCGTGACTCTGAACCGTTTGGCAGACCGGCTCGCTCATCGTGTGTTGGCCCTAGTGCTCTCGGTGAGAGTTGCAAGTGTCTGAGCCTGTCATCTTCAGTGGCAGCCAGATGCGGTGGTGCCATTCCCATGGAGTTGATGGACAGTGAGCGATGCCTCGCAATGTCGTCATGCGTGCCATAGCTGTCAGAGGATATTGTTGCTCCGACTATGGACCTTTGACTCTGTTTGGACGCGTTGCTCCTACGACCGCGCTTTTTCATTTCGCGATTGTATTGACATGATAAGCTCAAGCCTGCTAGGGTTAGACCTGCATATCGGGCCAGTGTGAAGATTGTCGCTACTCACCAACGCAACGTGCACTAATGATGCAAAAGCAGGTAAGCCAGGAATCGCGAATAGGAGATGGAAATGATCTTACCACGGCGCATGGCCATCGCAGCGCATGCGCGAGAAATTACATTGATCGCAAGCGCGTCCGATTCTCCTTCGGCTTTGAGCGTTGTCGGACGAAGACAAGGCTGGGTCCATATTCCCCACAAGAATATTTCCGGATGGTGTCAGGCAACTGCCGTGAGCTAGGCAATTGTCTTGTGTCGCGGAGAAACAAATAGGCGGAAATATGATGTATCAGCGTTCAATGTGAATGGAATCGACCGCACCAGAAATGAAAATGCGGGGAAAAGGAGACGCATACCAAGCATTCGACTCCGGGGAAAGCATTCCCCCGAAGACGAGGATTCCTCTGCAATTAGGCTGAAGAAGTGTCTTAGCGTGATCCTCGCCTTGGCAGCGAGGGGTTGGCTCCGGTGGAATAGTGTGAAGAAATAGAAGAAAACCAAAATCTAAATTCTAGGGAAGATGTGATATGTACCAAAGTAGCTTGCAGTGAGACTGGCGATCGATCTGAGGTCTTGTGTGTCGCACTTCCGTGTATCATAGACATGAGGGGATTCCAAGAGATAGAGCTTCATTTATTCCACCAAGCAATAGGATTGAAGCCGCTAGACCAAACCAGCACCGGAAGTAGCAGAATTGCAGCGGCGATAAACTCGCGACGCCGCCACAGCGGCACTTTCGACTCTTTCTTGCCCGTTTCAAAGTCGAATTCTACCCATTCGCCCAGGATTCCACGGACTTTGTGGCTGAGCCCAAGATCGACCCGTTCGATCTCCTCATTGATATCCTCCAAGGCGGAAATGTCAAGTTCATCCGATTCATGCTTGGTTTGGAAGATGGTCTGCGCAGCATGAACATTGCTTTCAATGTCGCTGAGTGAGCAAATACCCAGGATAGTATGGACAGAAACCCCGTTCTTGGACGCTCTGTTTGCCCGGGCAAGTGAGAATCGAAGTGCAAGGCCGGCCAGAGTTGATCCTTGCTTTTCAACCCAGTCAGAAGACTCCTTCACGGCACTGCGAAGGCCATCGGGCGCCGGATGCCAATCCCCAAGTTTGCCGGAGGGTACGTCGCCAGCTCGCAACAGGCCGGATGCCAGAGGACTTGAACTACATATCGTAGAGACTCCGGCGTCGCGCAAGGCAGGGATGCCATATCGCTCCAGGCGGGTGTTCTGCAGAGTCATTTGCGCCCAGTTCTGCACGATGTCGAGAGGCCGGTTATATTGTTTCTTGACGGTATGCGCAATGCGCACCAGACGATCAATCGAATAGCCGGAGATGCCCACAAATCTCACTTGGCCTTTTTCTGACAGCTCAAACAGGGCGCCAACGGCCTCAATGGCTTCCTCCATCGAGACGAACTCAACATCGTGGCAGAAAACAACATCCAGGTAAGAGGTGCCGAGTCGATCTAAAGACCTCTGGACAGACTTTTGAATCCACTTCGCGGAGTAATCAAACTGATCGGCCGATATTCTGCCCGCTTTTGTCATCAGGACATAATCGCTGCGGGAGTATTTGCTGGTCACTTCGGTGCTGGCAAGTGCTTCACCCAGGAGTTGCTCGGATGGCTCGTAGTATGGCGACGTATCGATTGCTTTCATCCCCACGTCGAACGCTCGGCGGATTATTTGCGGAATTGGGATGCTCTTCGGATCCGGATGAATCTGGTAGCTGAATCCAGCACCACCGAGAATGATCGGAGGTAGCTTCAGCGGATGGGAACGATCTGGCGAGTTCATCGTGCGATCAGGCTGGTCGATTTCTATGACTCCTTGGTGTGTATCTCTGGTCGGAATGGTGGCCACTGGGGTATTATAAACTTTGAAAAGTTTGATCTCTGGAAATGAGTGCCGGTGCCGTTGATCACGATGCCGGACCGATAACGACCCCGCCTGCAGGGATGACCTGGAATTGACCGATTCGTGGTCGAGCAGACCAAAACGGTCCGAGATAGCGCAATCTTCCTGCCGCACTAGGTGTGACGACTCGGTATCAACTCATTCGCGTAACCAAGGTGGATGTGTAAAGGCCGGGTGAATTCAGAGAGCGAAAGCGGCCGAAGGAAGGGAAAGACCCGAATCCTGCCTGAATTCGAAGGCTCGAGGCAATTGAGCCGAGAAATCACCCCATTGGTCCCCGCATCTATCCCCGCTCTTCATATTTTTCATGTTTCTTCATATCAATATGAATATGAATGGGATTGTCAAGGAACTCATTCATTTCATTCGAATATGATTCAAAACAATTAATTTCCATGTGAGCGATCAAAAAGACTATCCCGGCTTCAAACCCGACTCATTTACATTATATCATTCCACTGACCTCTCAACCTCCTTTTTGATAAGTCTCATCACTAGCAATGTTCGAGCACGATTTTCCAATCCACTAATCCCATACCAGTATCTGCCATCCGTCAAGGGCAACTCTTCCAGACCGAAGCAGATCTCAGCCCAGTCAACATGGATCCCTTTATCATCCACTCGGCTAGTTCAAAGACCAGCCCAGGGTTGCATTAGTTCTGCCAGAAGGAGTCCGGCAGTTTCCATCCAAAGGCCTCCAGCGTATTTCGCACATCTTGAGTCCTGTCTCGAGAAAGAGGACGAGTGTTATATATAGTGTCGACAATCATTATCTTAATCTCCGGAGGCAATGCAGGGAGAGTGGACCGTCGCGGCTGGGATAAACCTCCCATCCGGCTGTCTTGTACGCGTGTCACTCTCGCAATCAGTCGGTCTATGTCTGGGATTTGGTAGGGGCTTCCCGGGTTTTGCGTGGTCTTTCCGGTACTCCAAAGTGAAAGAGAGCAATATGTATGTTGGTAAAAACTATTATCAGGCCACAAATCCACCCAGCTGTCCCGCTCACCACGTTGATCATCCCGTGGGATACGAGAGAACGCATACTCCCAGTTCCTTCTGTGTATCGACCAGAACACTTCCACGGCTTTAACGAAGAGACGAAGGTTTCTTTTTATGACGTCGTGTCCAATGACGCGATCGAGCAGCAGCCAACAATCCGAGTGGATGGGATAGCCAACAAGCTGGCCATGTTCGCGATTCCAGTCCGGTTTGTAGAGGTTTACCATATGGAAGACCGAATTCTGGTCATCGTTGCGAATCACCTTGCCGTGGATCTGTGCCGAGTAATAATCGGTAGGTGGGCGCCCTGCCTCATCGTCCATCCTCGTGGTAGCACCCGGGAAAATCCCCGAGACTCGCAAGTCCCCTGTTTGAGGATCTTCGATGACTATTTGCTGATCAGTCAGAACTTGGGTTCCTCAGTCAGGCGGGTTCCATCAGTATGCCGTGACTAACTCGACCGGTAGAAGAATGACCACTGGCCCGGATTCTTCTTGAAATCCATCTTCTCCAGCTCAGCAGACGGTATTGTGAGAGAACGATTATTTTGCGGCGAAAAATTCTTGTACTTGGCTATTTTCCAGCCATGCCGCTCTGCAAGAGTAAGTTTTGAATTGTACATCTGGGGGGCAGCTCCGCATGCTACACAGCAAAGCGTTGGATCGGGCGGGTGATATTGTTCCATATTGTTAGCAGACAGCGTGTTTGACCTCTATTCGAGGAATGTCAACGAGTGCATTGATCATGAAGACATTGGCGGAGACAGCTGTCAAGAGACAAAGCTGCTAAGCCCCTAAACAGTATGATAGCATGGCCATGGCCGGCTTCGATTCCCATGTGTGATGTCACATTTTGAGAATGGCGTAGCTAACCCTTGGAAGGCGAACTTCTAGAGCATCGTATTGTGCTATCCATGGATATCGCTGGATGAGGGGACTAGATAGGATAGATAGGGAATTGGACCAGAGAAGTCCACACCATCTCACTGTAGATGTACCCTCGTTCTAGACTCGATTCGGCAGGCAGCTGGATGGCTTAGTCAGCACCGGCCGGAGAAAAGCACGGAAGTCCGAGCGAGAGAAAGACGTGGCCTGTTCGGATGGTCTTCTCCGGTACGGTACTGTCCCACGTCCTCCCCATCGGCCGCAGTGCGCCGTGCAACCCGCCGTGGGGACGGTAATACGCATACCAGAGCAGCTGACGGCGCCATCGTCAGGGGCGGTTGCCGTCAGATCTTCCCCGCGCCAGTCATTCGACGTCTTTGCGCCACCGGTATATTTCCTGATGGACCAGGCGTAGCAACCTTCTTCCACCGTGGATTGGCATTATTCATGCAGTGGTCGAGGGTGGGTGGTATTGGTCAGCCAGTCTCCGTACGTATGGATACTCGTTACCATACACAGTCAATCCCGACTCCTATCAGATGCCGTGCAAGATATGGAAACGATCGCAACTGTCAACCACGGATCCTGCGCCGTAGAGCAGATGTCAACTGCCAATCTAGAACCCCAATATCATGGGCAGAATTGGAAACAACCGGAACATGCCAGGAGGAATCTAGAGCATCGATACAGAGTACGGCGACATACACCCTTACATGGCAGAGGCCACGCCCGACTACCGCACAAAACCGTAACGGACGGTAAATACGGCTGCTGACTACGCAATCTTTCACAGCCTTCGACCGTGTCCTTTTCGGGCTGCTGCCTCTTCCGCTCTCCTCGACGCTCGTTCCTCCTTTTCCTCTCTTCCTCTCTCCCCATCTTTTTTCCTTTCTCGCGTCTGGTTCCTTGGATCCAATCCTCCACTTGCCCAATTCCTCCCCTTCAACGTTGTTGTCGAGGTGGTTGGGTGCTTCGATGTCCCTTCGGTGATTTCGCTTTTTCGCCTCCCATCCCGCGTTCTCGCCCTCGAGGCGCTTCCAGACCAATTGATCTCCCTCGCCGACTCGGTCATTGACGATCTCGGCTCTCTCCAGTCCCATCGGTGCGACTTGCGGTCTCGCTGGAATTCTCCTGCTTAGCTGCAAGCTACGCAAGCTAGTAGCTACTCAATTCGTCGGCCTCCGGGGATCGCGAACGCAATCTGGCCTTTGATTGCCGCCATTTTTTTTTTCTTCCAACCACTTTTCCATCTGTCGCCAGCCTTCGCCTAATGTTTTGATGCTGAATTGAGTTACCGCGAGAGATCGCTTCTTATATTTCACAGCCTTTTCTTACCTTTCAACTTTCTACCTTTCTTTTTGGGTGGTCAAAGATCATCCGATCAGTATCAGTTCGCGCGCAGTCTGTTCTAGCCCGTAGAACAGAACTCCGGTACTGTTTGAACCCTATCCCTTTTTCCTTTTACCCCCTTTACGACCTTTGCTACGTCGCGTTAAGAATCAACGGTGAAAGTATGTATCTTGCCTCCCTCTGATTCCTGTCGTTGGCTAGGGACTAACGCTGAAGATCTCTAGCTTTAAACGATGATGAATCCGTACCTTAGTTGGGCTCTCCTGCTGGTCGTGGCAGGTGGCCTCGGCTGGTATTACAATGGCCCTACCCCCAAGGCCAGCGTTCCCATTAAGCCCGTTGTGGAAAAAACAGAAAGTGCGCTGGGCGTGAAGAAGCCGAAACGCAAGGCTAAGAAGTCGCCCGAGCCTTCTGCCCCCGCTGCGAAGGCCGAGGAGAAGCCTGCGTACGTGCCCCAGACCGAGGAGGCCGATCAGCAGGACGAGGAGATCGACCAGAAGGAAATGGCCAAGCGTTTCGCCGCCGTGCGGGACGGTACCATTGCTCAGACGGGCAAGTCTCAGAAGAAGAAGAACAACAAGAAGACCACCACTCTTTCCCAGCCTGAGAATGGAAACGAGCGTTCCGCCTCGCGCGTGTCCACCCGTACTTCCTCCACTACCGGAGCGGATGCAGATGATGATCTCTCCTCTGCCGAATCCCCTCAGGTCAACGCCGCCACCCCCACCACTGGATATGTCTCCGATATGCTGGAAGCCCCTGCTCCCGGAGCGTCCGTTCTCCGCGTCACCGGCTCCATGGAAGAACAGAAGAAGAAGCAGAAGCCCCAGTCTTTCAAGCAGGTTGAGACCAAGAAGCAGCGTCAACAGCGCCTGAAGAACGAGGCCCGGAAGCAGCAGGTCCAGGAGGCCGAGCAGGAACGCCGCAAGCTCCTTGAGAAGCAGCTTCATTCCGCTCGTGAGGCCGAACGCCAGCAGGCTGCCCAGGCCAAGCCGGCTGCTCCTCAAACCAACGCCTGGCAGACCAAGCCCGTGAGCAACGGTACTCCCAAGGTGGCTCCCAAGGTGGCTCCCGCCGCCGCCCCCAAGGTCGACCTGCTGGACACCTTCGAACCCGAAGCCAAGTCGAGCAAGCCTACCGGCGAGTGGGACCAAGGTCTTCCTTCCGAGGAGGAGCAGATGCGCATCCTCGAGGCTGGTGATGACCAGTGGACCACCGTCTCCAGCAAGAAGATCAAGAAGAAGGGTGGAAAGGCCGACGAGAGCGAGGCTAGCGCCCCGGAGACTACTCCCGCTCCCGCCGCCGCTTCTACTCCTACTCCTGTCGAGCCCAAGGTGAAGGTGACGCCCACTTACCTTCCCGATGTCCTTCTCTCCAAGCAGAAGGGCCACCCTCTTGACTCCGACTGGGCTGCTTAAATGTATTTTTCTCCCTCCTTTATCTCTCTCGAAAACCGCTGAGGAGCGCCTCACCCCCTCAGCGCATCCACCCCTTTGTTTCCGATGAGGAAACCCCTTTCCACCTTGAACTGTATTTACTATTACCTTTACGGCTTTGGCGTTTTGGTCTTTTATTATACCAAAAAGGCACCGCGCAATTGGCGAGGTGCTTTGCGTGTCGCATATTGAGCGAAAGCAAGCAGCAAAAAACAAAAAAAAAGAACGAAAACGGACCAAAAAACCCTGAAATCCCCGGCGACCAGAGAAATGCAGCAAAAAGCCCGCCATTTCCAGTAAGAAAAAAAAAGCCCCAGAAAACTTGTGTGCTACATAGAGTCATGTATTTTTTTATTTCATTCCATTTTATGTTTTATTTTCTCTATTTGTTCGGCCTATTTCCTATCATTTATTGTTACCTTTATTTTTTTTAACAACCATACTTGCTGTGTGATAATTGACGAGAGGATGTTTCTATCAATGGCCGGACTTTGGACTTTTTTATTATTATTTTATCTTATCAATACCACGCAGTTATTTTTGAATATATTATGGATTGTCCCCCATGTATTTTAGTTGAAGGACCAGCAATAGGGGCCAGAGAAACGGAAGGAGGCAAGTTGGGGATGGCTCCGTTTCAGCCAGAAACCGGACACCTGGCATGTTTTGTCCCCCTGGACTTCAAACCGGGTCCTGGGTGTGGTTTTCCTCGTCCCTTGAATTTGGTCTCACAAACTGGGCCCCGTACCTCCGGTCGGACTCCGCGAAGGATCTATTTTTGAACGATTGTTGCCCGCATGGGCCGAGGGAACGGACGTGGGCGATCAGTGATTCTAAAATAACTGGTCCCTGATTGCAGGGAAGTGGAGACGATGGATGAGCCTTGAGGAACTGCAGGGAGCAGGATACTGTCAAGTGTCAACGCTGCACCATGCAAGTGCAATTGGGCGTATAAGAGGAGGTAGTGCAGCGACCGACTGTCCACACCGTAGGAACTGCTCGACTTGGCGGAATGCCTGCCTGGAATCCCAGGAAGGAATGAAGCCTTAAAAATCAGTAACGCTGCCGATGATGTCGTCATTGGCCGGATGGGTCTTGGCGGGCTAACCGCACCCGGCCTAGCGGCGCCCATCTGGGTATCGTGGCCTGAAGGAAAGTCACGGCGGGCGGCGGAGAAGCTTCGTTTGTTGTTGTCCTCTTCGCCTTCTCTCCCTCTCCTCCTCTCGCTCGCTCGGCCTTTTCCTTGCACAACTCCCCTCTTGGTTTCTCAAGTCCTTTCCTTTCCTCTTTTCATTTCTATCCGTCACCGCCGGTGTTCCCTGCCCCCTCCAGTTCCTGGTTCTTTGTTTGTCCACCCCCTTCTCCCAACTGCCGAGGGATCAATCCGCTGCTCTACTTGCGTCACCTTCTTTGTTCCCCTCCAAACCCTTCGTCTTCTTCTCTCCCGCCATGGCGCAAATTCGCGGCACTGCGGGATACAATCTCGGCCATCAGAACCCGTTCCAGGGTCCTGGTCGGGCAGACGCAACCGACGACCCGAGCCCCTTGGATGCCATTCGGGAACAAACCAGCAAGATTGAGGATTGGTTGGACACCATGTCGGATCCCGTGAAGCCGTAGGTGGCTCCTCCCTTGGAATTCGTTGTTTTTGCTTCTTTGCACGGCTCTGCCTCTATTTCGGCGACATGGCAGTCCATCGATCGCGGGATCCCGGAACCACCTCGCTGACACCGTGTCTTTTTTGCCTCCGCAGCTACCTACCTGCCATTGGTCGTTTCTTGATCGTGGTCACCTTCATTGAAGACAGTCTTCGTATTCTTACGCAATGGAGCGACCAGCTCCTTTATCTCCGTGATTACCGGAAAAGTAAGTCGTCGGTTTTCGTGCGCTCTCTCGTCTTTCCCGGGGAGAGCAATTGCGGGGGCGAATTGGGTTTCTAACCGTGCCTTTCTTGCGCTTCCAGTTCCTTGGGGTATCACCCACTCCTTCCTGATCGTCAACGTTATTGCGATGTCCATATGCTCTTTCCTCGTGGTTGCTCGCAGACACACCGAAATCGCGGTCGCCGGTCTGCTGGGCGTGGTCGTCACTCAGGGCCTCGGATACGGACTTATCTTCGACCTCAACTTCTTCCTGCGTAACCTCAGCGTTGTCGGTGGTCTTCTCATGGTGATCTCCGACTCGTGGGTGCGCAAGAAGTTCGTGCCCGCCGGTTTGCCCCAGCTCGACGAGAAGGACCGCAAGATGTATGTCCAGTTCGCCGGTCGTGTGCTCCTGATCTTCCTCTTCGTCGGATTCGTCTTCTCGGGCCAGTGGACCATGTGGCGCATCATTGTCAGTCTGACCGGCTTCGTCGCTTGTGTCATGGTCATTGTTGGATTCAAGGCCAAGTGGAGCGCGATCATGCTTGTGGTGTTGCTAAGCATCTTCAATGTTCTGGTCAACAACTTCTGGACGGTATGTTTTGGATGATCTGTCAGGCATGTGTGGATTAACAGGACTAATTGGCTTTCTTTAGCTCCACCCTCACCACCCTCACAAGGACTTTGCCAAGTACGACTTCTTCCAGATCTTGTCCATCGTGTAAGTTTCCTTGTTTCCTGATAATTCAAGCCGAGGCTAATAATGATTATAGTGGCGGGCTGCTTCTTTTGATTAACATGGGTCCCGGCCAACTGAGTATGGATGAGAAGAAGAAGGTCTACTAAATCTAGGGAGCGGATAAAAAACGACGCGAACGGGGAAATGAACAAAGAAAATCAAGATCCGAAATGGAAAAATTGCGAATTGAGCAAATGGGAAAAAGACAAAGAAAGAAAAAGCTCCCGCAGATTGTGTTCTCGTGGCATTCATTGTTATTATGATTTTATTGGGATTGGGTGCTGAACCAACCTCTTTATCCATTCAAACGGAGTATTTATATGATTCATCCATCCCTTGAGCGTTTACCCTCTCTTTCTTTTCTTCTGGTCCATTTATCTACCATACTTATTTGGAAATGTCCAATGTTTCCGGGAGTTGTTCTTTCTTTTTCCAATTTCAATATATCATCTGTTGGCTAGGTCTTTTGAATTTCTATATATTCTGTATGCTATATATGAATCATGCAGGGCTACAAATTTACCATTTGAAAACGATCACATGATGGTCTTCCTACCTAGTATCCCTATGAGTACATAAATGCTGAACTGGTGTCTTCTGCACCTTATATATTAGATTTGGGTAATCGTTTATATGTAATATAATATGGTCATTTTTTATTTGTGCTACTGGCTTCATTACCAGTGACTGTAGTTTATAGTACCTACATTTTCTCTATCTGACGCTTTTTTGTTAAGATATATAGTACGGATGTACGCCTGCACGGAATCATATACATTGCCCACCACTAACAAACAAACAACACAAACAAAGAAACCAAGCATTAAATTTAACCCTACAACCAGTCAAATTCCCGCAAGGTATAAAAAATCCTGAAAAAAGGATTATCCGAATACTAGGTCACTCCTTCCGGAATGTTTCAGCTAGCTACCAGCTTGAGTAGTCTAGGTAGCTAGATTCCACATACCTCGGTTCAGATATTCTTTTGTCCAGGGCATACCAGGTATGATATACTAGGCAAGTTAGTAGGTGGTTACTGCACGGATCTCATGTTCTCCCGTCTTGAAAGGAACCTAGGTACCTGGTATCTGGCGTGCACACTGAGCATAAAATTGTATTGTATTCATTGAATTCACTCAGGTAAGTAGGTACCTAGCTCTTCTCTCTTTCTTTAACTTCACACTCTACTCTACTTTCTTCTGGCTTGTTATTGTTATTTTATTCATCCAAGCGAAGCTGAGTCAAGCTAAGCTAAGCCATGAGCATGATCATAATATAATGATAGTGATCATAAAAACCAGTACCCAGCACCAGAGATACACTATACACACAAACACAAACCCATAGACCCAGAAACTACACCAAAACTAACCCAGAGCTAAGAACGTAAGGCCAGAGAATCTAAAGATAGAAAAACCCCCGAACTTCTATTTCCGGCGCTGAAACGGGTGAACCGGGCGTTTCCCAGTTTCCAGTCCTACTCCGTTCAGAATGGACCTCTAAGTTCGCGCTACGAAAGCTAAGGACGGGGCGTGAAACGACCGAAACTCAAACGGTAGAAGGCATGACTCAAGAAAATAAATAAACAATTACCCTACCTACTTACCTACTGCCTACATTGTAGGAATATAGATGAAAAAGAATGAGAAATGGTATGTTCATTAAAATGTAATATACATGAAGGTGAGGAATTACAGGGAAAGAGACAGGAAAGACAGAACAAGCAATGCAATGCAACCAAGACTTAACTCAAAACATCAAGACAGTGAGACAGGTAATCAAGACAGTAAGGAAAGAGAGACAGAGAATGTGACGAGGTAAGAAAAAATAGAGTAAGGATGGTAATCTGCGCTTGGTATAATGATGCAGGAAGACAGACAGGGCGGGATATGTATATGTATGGACGCTCGATGGGAGAGCAGAAACAGTATAGACAGGTCAAGGGACACCAAAATATGTAGGTTTCCGTTTCGAGACGATGTGTATCTTGGACCGGCCACATATACACTCATGCATGCTGGGATGATGAAACTCTTCGAACGGGGTGTCCATGCTCTTTCCAATGCTGGTAGAGAGAGTGTGTATGAGTCAAAAAACAGGCACAAAAACCGATGGGGGTAATCTGGACGGAACGAAAGCTTTTGAACTGCTGTCAACGCCGGGAGGGAAAAAAAGCAAAGAATCCAAGGATGAAAATGCATCACGATGCTCTATGGACAGGAGAATGAAAATGAAACAGGCATGGCCAACGCAGATGGTTATCATAGACGATCATGTCCATCATACATCCATGCTCCATCGCCAGGGCCGGATTTGTTCCAGCTGACCTAAACCGACTTCGTCGTGAGGCTCGTTGATTTCCACATGGAGCATCTGAACCTTGCTGGTGGTGTCCCGCGGTAGAATGGCCGGTCGGAAATGTTTTCCGTCGGTCTCTTTCGAACCGGGCCGGGAGACGGGCGTCTGCGGGGAATGCATGGAGACTCGCGGCGACTCCATCTCGGAATCAGAGGACATCAACATGGAAGAGTCGCATCGGGAGTGGAGGGACCGCGAAACGACAAAGTTGGACTCGTCGCGTCCGTAGGCAGACGCCGTCGGGGACGACGAACGAGCCGATCGGTGGTCATCCGGTTTCGATTTACTGGTGGTCGGGGTATGGGCATCATTGGGAGAAATCAACGTAGGTGAGGGTTTTAATGTTTTCTTCTTCACGGAAGTCTGCGTAGATATAGGAGGGAGCTGGTAGTTCCGCGCCATCCCCGGAGGAGTCGGCGAGGCCTTCTTCTCGCGGGGTTGCGTCGTCTGGGCCGAGGGATTGGTCCGTTCTTTTCCAGCCATGACTCTCGCGCTGGGCGGCGGTTGCAACATCCATCGCGTCTCGGCTCTGCTTTTCGGTCCACTGACGATGGGCGGGTGGAGGTCGTTCACGGGCGGAACTCGAGCGATGTAGTACTTGGGCTCCTTGGCGTGCGTTCGACCCTGTCCGGAGATTCCCACCGAGGAACCCTTCACCTCCACGTCCTCACCCCAGAGCGGTTCGTCTTCGCGCTGATATCGCATGCGGTTCCACCGATCGCTGACCGGCTGCATCAGACCGCCCTTGTCCTTCTTCTGTGCCGGGCCTCCGGTGCGATCCACATCTTCTGCAGACCGTGCGTCCGACTTCCAACTATCCGTCCGTCGGTGGGCATTGCGGTGACCACCGCGTCGTGCTGGAGGACCCGGGCCGAGGGCGATCTCTTCCTTCCATCCTTGATTGGTGCGAAACGCAGTGGGCTGGGGGAACGGGCGTGGCTGGTCGGTGACAATGGCATCGAGTTTTTCCTTTTCACGCTGCGATCGGGCGGCTTCCTTTTTGCGTTTCCGACGGTCGACAGACATCGCACACGGGGTGCAAGTGGCGTAGTAGAAGACGGCCGACTGGGCCCCTCGATAGAGCCACATGGTATGGGAGGATCGGACCGGGGAGGAGGGAGGAGGGGAGCGGTGAGAATGCAGCGGGAGGAGCGAAAGTTTTGATAGGAGTATGTAGGTAGGTATGTACGTAAAGAAAAGGTAAACCAGTAAACCAATTCAGGCGTTCACGAAGCCAAAAAGGCTCTTGGACACCGTCGAATAAACCCTGAGATCTGTAGCGACGGTGAAGGCAACATGAAGGGCGTACGGGGGTAAAGTGTGGCTTGATAAGCGGCGGGTTTGTCCGGGGGGAGAGCGAAGAAAAGGACGCAAGGAACGGAGGTCGCCCAGCGACCTACAACGTATGAGGAAAGGAGGAAATCTGGGCAAGAAAAAAGAGGAAGATAAGAGCAGGGATATGCAGAGGGGAGGGGAGGAGGGGGGAGGGAAACAAGAAGCGAAAAAAGGAGGAGAGAACCGACGATAAAATGAGGAGGCAGTGAGAGAGAGAAAGAGAGCGTCAGGGGGAGAGAAAGGGCCAACTTGGCACGGGCGGGGCGCGCGGCAGAGAAACGGCGCTACCGTCACGGGGTTGCGTTGAACGGAGTATACGGATTATATGGATTATACCTACGGAGTCGGAGTCTGGCATTCAAAAGTGTACTATTGTCTTGTATGCCGTTATACTTATACTCTCCTCTCCTCTGTACTTCCCGTCGTGCTGAGTCGGTGGACTTAGGGTTGGGCACCAAACCTCTCCCTCTCCGGGGCCAATGCAGTCGCCATGATTAATTGAATTAATTACTCTGGCGCCAGTCTAGTCGACACCGTCGGTTATCCATCTGCCTAGACGGTTTCCGATTCCGGTGGCTGCCAAGCTCGGCCGTCACGCCAGATGGATCGCAACGCGTTGTACTTAATCTATTTCGTCCATGCTGAGCATCTCGGACTCGTATTGGGGCATCGGTAGAAAACCATGCGCAAACGCTGGATGTACACAAAGAATAAGACACGAAAAGATTCACAACGGAACAAATCGGGCTCTTGTCTCGGCCGCGTTTCATCCCTCCCTCGCCGTCTTTCATGGCTCTCACGGCACAAAGAATTCAGGAATAATCGAGACGAGAACCAAAGTTGCCTATACTGTCCTCCCTCCCTGACTCCCTCGCGTATGTCGTCATCCACGAATAATCCGGGGACAGCGAAGCGTCGCATTGGTTTCCATGTTTCCTTTCTTTTTCTCCCCAGTTCCTTTCGCCCCGGCTGTCCCCAATGAAAAAGCCCAGCGGTCGTTTCCCGTAGCGTCATTTGCCCGGCTCCGAGGATCGCCAGATCGAAATCGTCGTGCACACCCTCCCAGGGCCACGGTAACCTCGTAATGCATGCCATGATATCAGAGAGGGGGACGAGCAGGGAAGGAGAGGTCGAATCTCACGCGAGCCAATGCTGCCCAGCGCAATAATGGCTCAGAAAGTACGGTTCCCCGCCGCATGGCAGCATGCGCCGAGAAACACACTACCCACGCAGCAACACAAACCCTCACCCTCAATCGACGAGGGCCAGAAAACAAGAAAATACCAACAGAACTCCAAGGCCACCGTTTTTGTTTGTCACCTCTCGATCGTCCACGTCAATCGCGTTGCGAAAATAATTGCCTTCCGCTTTCCTCCTTACGTCCCCCACCTCTGCATATTCCTTTTTTTTTGTCTCTTCTCGGTTTTCCCTCCCCGTTTTCGCTTTCTTTCTCGCTCTCCGCGGAATCGTCGCATCGGGTATTGGAGGATCTCGTCAAATTAAAAAAAATTCTCATGCATTCTTGGTACTTCGGACCACCTCGCCCTTGACCTTGGCCCAGTCGATGTCGTTGTCAATGCCCTCGTCAACCTCACCGCATAGAACCACGTTATCGCCTCGGATCAGGTACAGGCCGTGATCGATCTGGGAGCTCGGCTCCGGGTCGTCGGGGGTCCGAATGATCCGCTCGATGGTATCCATGAGAACCAAATTCGTTAGCTGATCGGTGGAAAGGAGGGTCCCGAGGAGGGTCCGCCCGTCCACGGTCAGGATCAGGACTTTCTCTAGAGGGTTGCAATCACGGACGTTAGTGCGTTGTGCGCCGTCGGAAGTCTCGGGAGGGGAAGATGAAAAGGGGCGAGAGAGGGTAGGGTAAGTAAATAAAGAGGACCACTTACTATTGATGTAGGAGTGGAGAGACATCGCGAGGAAATGAAGGTCGGCGTATCAGGGAGGAGAGAAATGACAGGGGGAAGGGATTAACGATCTCCGAATCCAAGGTCAACAGGTCTATCTAGAGGCACCACCGCCCGGCGCCAGGTTGGAGCCCTCGCTCGGTCAAGACAGCGAGCGAAACCAGTCACTTGATCGCGAAACCGTATAGTAGGTGATCGTAGGCGAAGACAGGGTCAACCGGCTGTGAGACGAATTCAATCACCCGGTGTGGAAAGAAGCGAATTTCCCGATGTTGGTAGTTGTCTGCGACGGACTGGAAAACGCCGGTGGGTAAATTCGTGGAGAACTGATTTCTTCTTTTCCCGCTTGTTGATGTTGCTGGTCTCCGTAAAATTTCGGTATGTCTCCTTGCCTGGAATGCGAAGCTGCAAAGAGCAAAGGTCTTTTGCGAAGTCAATGCAGCGTGGAGCTTCTAGATGATCGACAGGCCCTGGGTTCAGCGGTTCAGGTTGTATGCGGCGGTGTTGAGTCTTGCTTTCTCCGCGCCGACGCCTGGTGCTGGCGGCGTCACGTGAGGGGAGCTTGCCCGGAGCTCTCCTGCGTCCGCCCGTTTACCGAAAGGCCTGGAAACATGCATGCTGAGATTGATTCAATAGACCAAAGATGAGAGAAGCTAAATGTACAACCATTCTATTCTCTAATTTGTACGCGAAAAAATATAATAAAAAATAAATCAATAAAAGTCGCAGCTTCGTTCCTAGTGCTTACTAGCTATCATGGTAATAACAATATGCAAGCGATGCGTCAGACCGACTATCTAGATGCATGCCCGCAGATCAAGGAACCCCGGTCGTGCAATGTCGGTTTTAGCCACTCAAGGCGCTCAAATCCAAGGGCACGCTGCTGCCCCGCCCAGCCCGATACCGCCGGATGCCTCCCGTGAACGGTCGGGGTTTGGGAAACAATCCTTCGAGTTGGAACTTGAATCGATTGTCGTCGACCGGGATCATTCCTTGCACGCCTGCGTTCCGAGGGCTTGATCCCGGTGACGGCCCGCCGTTGCTGAGGGTGTAAGCGCTCGGATCCAGAGAAGCTGCCTGGGGCTCGTACGACGACGGACGCGAGAGCGGTTCGCTTGGCGGCGCGGTGGGAGGAGCAGAGGGAGGAGGAGGGGGAGGTGCTGACGGAGCGGACGCTGCCGGTGGCGGTGGTGGCGGAGCCGATGGAGTCTGCGGGCTATGTCCAAGCGCGTTCCTTGCGGCTTGGACTGCGATCGAGGCAGCGCCTGCGCCGCTAGGCGGGGGCGGCGCAGATGCTGGAGGAGCTGGGGGTGGAGGAGGAGTGGATCTGGCCGGCGCCGGGGGTGGAGGTCTGGCCGTGGGCGGCGGCGGAGGAGGTGCAGCGGGACTGGTCGAAGGAGGTGGTGGCGGCGGTGGTGCCGGAGCGGACGGTTTCCTCAGGGACACAGGAGGTGGCGGAGGTTGTTTCGCTGCGCCCGGCAATGGAGGAGGTGCCCGGGGAGGTGGTGCATCCGGGGCGGATTTGCCGGATTGGGTTGAAACGGTCGATGATGGTCGCGACACGGGTCTTGGAGGCGGCTTTCGCAGATTGTTGACCAATGGATTGACGGGAGGTGCAGGGGGCGATTCAGAAGACGGCGGAGGAGGCGGCGGCCGGGCACCTGGGGGTTTTGGAGCAGACGCAACGGGAGGTCTGGGGGCATCGTTTTCCCCTCGATACGGCGAGTCTCGGTTCGCCCCGGTGTCCACTCCGCCGCCTCGACTGCGTAACTTTGGCATACCCCCGGCAAAGAGGCCACCGAGCTGAGGCACTGCCGGGGCAGATGCTGCGCTACTATCACCACCCCCTGAGCCGGTTTCGCTGTTGCTGCGGAGTCTATTCGCGGCTCCGGCCGGAGGCACCGGCGGCGCAAGACCACCTGGAGGCTTCGCCATGACAGGAACAGGCGGTGCTCCCCCGATGGGAGGCCCAGAGGACTTCGCGCCTCCACCTCCAACAACCGGGGCTGATCGATCATTGGTCACGGTCTTCTTCAATCGGGTGCCTTTGTTGATATCTGAGAGGAGTGCGCCCTGGGGGATGTGTTAGCAAGGCGATTGCGCTTAGAAGTGCACAGTGAAGGAACCTACTCGGTCCTTAACCTCGCCTTTTGAGGGTCGGTTGGGTAAGCCTCCGGGAGGCGGAGGAGGAGGAGGGCCTCCCATTGCGCCGGGCGGCGGCGGCGGTGGTGGCGGCGGAGGAGGCATGTCTGAAGCCTGAGAGGGGTAGAGAAAGGGGAGAGGGGAAAGAGGGAGGGATGAAGATGCTGTACTGAAAGTAGACAGACGCGATCACGAAGGGATCAACCGCCTGGAATCGAGCAGACCATTTGATGATTGCCTTGACGAGCGAGGGGAGAGAAGAGATTAAGGTAGCCTTGCTGATATGGGGGAAGAGAGACGTTTAGGTCATTGCGAGGTTACCTAATCCCCGGCGGCAGTATCTCGCCGCCTTGTCACGCTTCTCCGGTCTTTCAGATCTCGGAGAAGAACGGAGTCCTTGTGCTGGTGAACTCAGGGCCTTTTGCGTGACTACCATGAAAGGGATTGTTTTGAGGGGCCAGCGGGCTGTCAAGCCCCAAGGTCTGATCTGTCAATTGTGCCAATTGACTTCATCCCCTGCAACTCGACCTCGCTCGCAATTCGCGCGATCATATGCCTCGACTGCCCCATTAACACACCCGTCTAAACTCGGACAATTGCGCCCGAAAAAAGACGCACGAAGCCACTGGACTCCTACTCAGGCTATTTCCAGACGCTATGCATCGAACACACCTCAATCATCTGCTCCTCTCGACCCAGAACAGGCCCTGGAACAACTGGAACGCGACGCCGCGCAGCTCCGCGAGTCCGACTCCGTGCCGTCTGACGAAGCCGTCGTCCAGCTTCTACGACGATGCCAGGAACTCGCCGAGACGATCGTACACGCCGACCAGGAGAAGCCCGAGACGCCGACCAAAACCAAGGGCGACGACGTGATCACCTCACTCCTCGATCTCGAAGAAAAGAGCGGCAGCCAAAAGCCGTCGTCCCCGAAAGCCAAACTGGCGCAACCACATCTCCCGGAGTCGCTGTGCCAAATCGCCTACGAGCTCCTCACCGACGAGAAAGTCTTCATCTCCCCGGAGGCGCTGACCTACTACACCAAGACCCACACCCTCCTCAAGCAGGCCGAGCACTTCCCCGAGATCTTCCACCTGTACGCATACAAGCCGGTGCCGGAGGAGAACAGCTCGCCCATCAAATACCACAAGGCGAATCCCAAGAACGTGAACAGCGCGGTGCCCACGGAGCTCGCGCACATGGCGCTGGACGTGGCCACCGAGCAGCGCAACCTGCCGCTCGTGCTGGCCATCATCGACACGACGTTCTGCGCGCCGGCGTTCCACCGCGCCAAGGTCTTCAAGAAGGCCGCGGTGCCGCTGGGCGCGTTGGCCTCGACCCCGGCCGCCTGCTACGCCATTGCCTCGTGGGCCTCGACGCTGCAGAATACGATGGATGCCAGCACGGCGACGGGGATCGCGTTTGCCGCCAGTCTGGCCTACGTCGGGGGTGTCTCGTCCATCGGCGTCCTGGCTATCACCACTGCCAACGATCAGATGCAGCGGGTGACGTGGCTGTCTGGCGTGCCGTTGCGCCACCGATGGCTACGCGAAGAGGAGCGGGCTGCTTTGGATAGGGTTGCTGTTAAATGGGGATTCAAGAATGTGTCCATGTGGGGTGAAGAGGAGGGTGAGGAGTGGGAGAGCTTGCGCGAGTTCATTGGTATGAGGGGGATGATTTTGGACAAGACGGATCTGATGCCGGGCATGCAATGATCCGTGTAGATGTATACTATTTGTGATATATCATATGGCCATAGACATGCGAAATTATCTGACCTAAGAACAAATACATCTACAATGAGCAAATACAAGCCCACAATACTATAGGTAATTCATGAACAAGTTTAGGAATCAAGGTGAATCACATTTCCTTTTAGACTATGGCATACATAATCCCACTCAAAGTCCTAAAAAAAAAATCCCCAGCGAGCACCCAATGTCTCATAATCTAGTACAGACGCTTGGGGGGAGACATGGAAGCCTTGATGACAAGGCTGCCAACGTTCTGCCAGCCCTTCTTCAGCAGGGAGACGAGGTAGTTGATGGCCAGCATGGTGTTGGCGAGCAACTCATCCTCGGTCATGCCAACGTTGCCGACGGCAACACCCAGGCAGAGCACCTTCTTAAGCTGGAACTTGATGGTGGACTTGACCTCGGTGACCTTGTTGGACATATCCTCGGAGTGGGAGACGGGGGTAGGGAATTTACCAGCTGCGATGGAGTTAGCTTTGTTCGCAATTTTTGGTTCACCCAGGGCGGGGTGCAGGGTGGCGATGAAACTTACCCTTGGAGAGACCGGGACCCAAGAGACGAGGAATCTGCTTGATGAGGGTGTCGGAAGCCAGGAAAGCATCGTACTTGCGAGCAAGCTTCTTGATGAGCTTCTTGTTCTTGTTCAGCTTCTTCAGGTCATCAACGGACATGGCGTCAATGCCGTGGTGCTTGGCACGATCGAGATCGTGCTGGTCACCAAGAACACTAGAGGAATTCACCCGTCAGCATTTCTGAACATGTCTCATCGTATCGATCCGGTTCGTTCCGTCCGAGGCATTTCAATCCTTGTTGGATCCAGGAACAAGTCGATACTGTCGAGTGGATTTCCTGCACATACCAGAGGCTCATGTTGGGGCGGGGCACGGTAGGCAGACGGATGGTGCCAGAGAAACGCTTGTCACGCTGGGGGTCATAGTTCTTCAGACCGATCTGAAGCTCGACGGTCTCGAGGAAGTTTCTCTTCTTCTCATTCTGAGAGTAGTCGAGCAGCTGCTGGACATTCTGGCGCACTCCGGCTGTAGGACGGCGAAAAGCGTTAGTGGCTGGCAAGCGGATAGAGGTGGTGGTGGGAATAATCGAGCGACATACCGACTGTGATCTTGGACATGATGGCGACAGTCTTCCAAAAGAATCGATTTCAAAATTCTTATGGTGTGGCTCTGCGCTGAATATCTGCAAAGGAAGAGAAGAAGAAAAAAGGCGCCGGCGTCCGCAAGTAAGAAAATCCCGTCTCCGCTTGTGGGTGTTGGACTGCGCTAGCCGCATGGAGTATAGCTGTGCCCTAACCGCCATGGGTCCTGACTCAGCGGATGCCTCTTTTATCAGGCTGCTTCCCGCAACACTTGCCTGCAGGGATGGATTCCATGGCCATAATGATTGAACTCAACTAGTCGGCATGATGGGAATGAACTCTCGGAAGAAAGAACTATTTCTTCTAGGAGTGCAGTCATGGAAGACCGGAAAACGCCAACTACTTGGCGGAGTTCATCATAGGTCCTTCATAGATTCTTTATCGATAATATGGATCTTCCCATCAGTTCTATTAAACCCAAAGCCCTGAAGCAATCATTGTGAAATGCCCAAATCAAACGAATTTGATGTTAGTCCAAGGGATCAACCAATAAAGAGGTGGTCAAACGGGAAACTGCCGCTGCCAAAACTTTCAACATGGAGGTATTTATAGGAGCGCAGTCCGACACATCCATCATGGCTGCATTGACGTAACACCGTTTTCCTCAAACCCGTTTTCCCAAGACAGGACTGACAACTTCATTTCTATTCATCAACACATTGAGTGAACTTTCTTTACCAGCCCTCTAAAATGGCGGATAATACTGTGTCAATCGATGGAATCGACAAAGTCGAGCTCACCTATGCTCTCTGGCAGAACTCAGAGGTAGCGTTCTTTTTCGCGCAAAATAATGTACGCCCGCCCACTTTGACGAAGGATGAATTGCGAGAGATCGGCCCGCGGAATCAGTGGAGTTTCGATTATTTGAAGGGCCGGCTCATCAAGTGCGACTTATCTGGAACCGTGGTAAACCCTGAAGGATACGACCGCGACTATGGCCTAGGTGCGTTTCGCGCCGTCGTTGACAGCCTCCGGACTGCGGAAAAACCTGCGGAAAAGCCTGACGAGAAGGAATGTTCACCTTCTGCCCAGGCTTCTTGACATCGACTTTGTTCCATAGAGGTCGTTCTGTTCTGTTGTTGCTCTTGTTGTTCTTCGTCTTCTTCTTGTTGTTGTTGATCAAAGAGCAATGTTTGAGATTCGAGACATATCTCTGAATCATTCGGTTTAGTTTTCGCATAGGATCAATTATTTCCTTTCCTTTTTTGTTTAATAGTGCATTTCCTACGTAATTTCCAAGTCTGCTGTGACTATGACATCGATATACTGCAGTCCGTAGAGTCCAAGGTCAAGATCTGGTGATGCCCCGATCCCCCGCCTAACCCAAGGCGGCAACAATCGCCCCCCTCGTGCACCGTCGACCAGTCATCTGCAGCGGCCCCTGTTACGGGGTAAAGACGAGTCAAAAAGCATCGGCGGCTAAGCGGCGGCTTCAGCTCCCAAATGACTGCGGTCACTCGCCCGGCGGCAGGCACGAGGCTGACTATCCTTGAGCTGCTCTGCCTACATTTCACCCGCCCATGTATTTAGGAGGCCGTGTTCCTCGACCCGTTGATTACTTTTCGAGCTCTTCCTGCGTACATTTAGATTGTTTGCATTTGCATTTCCGCATCGCTTGAGCTTCACCTAGCGAGTTCCTTTCCTTAGTTAAAACAAATACGATCTCTGCCTAGCTGTTGCCTGACAGAAGCATGACTGAATCCTCCGCACCACAGCATTCCCAACCTCCGCACGCGTACTATTCGAGTTTCACGAGCAGCACCGCCATCCAGAAGGGATTTCATGACATTGACGACGAGACCCATTTCCGAGGCTATCTGGCGCATTTACAATCGTCGCAAACCCAGAATTTCGTCTTGGATTTCGGCAACGACGATGCTTGGTGCGCAGTGAATCTCAATCACGACGACATTGCGCTGCTGCTGCGCAAACCCGTAGGTCAAGGAATCCAGTTCATTTAGATGCGATGCTAATCCTGTGTTTCTAGAAGCCGAAGTGCTTTGGAACCAGATGGATGTGAGTTGTGCCGGATCACTTAGGTGAGGACTGGAGTTTCTAGAATGCGCGCTAACACTCAGCAGCAACATCTGGAATCCCGAAGAGCAAAAGGATACCATCAAGGTGCGACCATCCCTCGAGAAAGTCTACAGGGTACTAACTTATCCAGGCGATCGCCAGCCACTATGGAGTCTCGGAACGTTTGCAAGGAATGATGTGTACCGACCCTGTAGAGCGACCGAAATCCGCCAAAGCCTCTCAGACACCGGCTGAAACACCGAAAACCACCGCTACCGACCGATCGCCTCGCATTCCTCGGATGAATGATCTCGAAGAAGCGCATGGTTTGAAGGACACAGTTGATCCGGAGGAAATAAAAGCGGCTGCGTCTTTTAGGGGCCTTACATTTGCGCATGTGACGAACCAGATCTGGCACTTTTGCTCCGTCGACCATGGTCAGAAATGTATGGCATTTGGTGGCGGGTTTACTCCTTGCGCGCGCTGACTTTTATTCCAGATACTTGCGTTGGGTATAACTCGTTGTATGTGGTACCGAACGTGGAATCGTCGAATGGAAAAGACCTACCTGATGGACGACGACTGTGGTCGTGGCTTATCCTATGCGATGATGGTAAGTTTTATTGGCATTTGGGCATGTTATTGATGCTGACCTCTGAAGGTACCGTTATTTCCATGCAGGAGAATCCATTCCCTGGCCTATACGGACCGGACCCGAGCGAGCTGAAGTCCGTTTTAGCAGCAGTCCGCAGAAATGTCCAATTCATTTTTTCTGGAGTGTCCAAGCAGCACTCTGCCCTATCTGAGAGTGATTCGCTAGTTACCATCAGAGTGCGACCTTCTCATGGTGGCGGTCCTGACCAGGCGAGCATTAAACAAGAAGATGGGGCTAGCCTGCTCTTTTACTATATTTTCGACGACTGGATCTCGACATATGCGTTAGTGGCCAAGCGTGAGCATGCATACGGGGGAGCTCTCGACACGCTGGTGAGACCTGCATCCTCTTTCAATGAGCATTCTGGTTATATCTAACAGTATGATAGAGAGAGCAAATGCTGTCCAAACCGGTGGTTGAGCTGGTGAACGAGCTACACTGGCTGGGTCGGCGGCTGGCGGTCCTGAAGCGCCTGTACCAGAGCTATGAGCTTATTATGATGCGGATTCTGCAAAGACAACGGGTGCTGCGTGACGAGCACCGCAACCCTCGCGCCACACTTCCGATCGGACACTTGATTGGCGACCAAGAAGTGGTGGACCCTCGACAGTCGACTTTGCAGAGCAGTCTCAGTCTCGCGAGTATCCCGGATACGCAGGTTGGCGTGCAGCTGAGCTCTACTGCCGTCGCCCGCTTTGAAAGGCTGCTCGACCGCATCAAGCTGTACTGTTTGTCTGAAATCGACACCTGCTTGCTCGAGAAGGAATCTCTGACATTCCTGGTAAGATATCTGCCTTGTCTCTTTTGGCCTTCACCACTAAACGAATCAATAGAATTTCAACCTCATCGCCCTCAAGGACTCGCAGGCGGTCGAGAAACTGACCCGGATTACGGTCCTTCTGGCCAAAGCGACCATCCTATTCCTTCCCGTCAGCCTGATGACCGGCTACTTCTCGACCGAACTCAAGGGCGTGAAGCACGTGTATACGACAGTCCAATATTGGGTCAGCTTCGGAGTGATCATGTTTTTGTCCATAGTGATGCTGGCGATGTTCGGATATCTCAGCGACACGATCGAAGGCAAGACCATTTATAAATCGCTGTTCCGGACTTTCTTCCGCAGTTCGAAGGACCGGCTGGCGCAACGGAGGGAGAGAACCGAGTGAGCATTGGATTGAGGTTATGAATGAGGACGAAATGAAAGGGCATCAAGAAACTTGTATATTAATAATCGTATTTAAAGTTAACGAGATGGATGATTAACGATGGGATCAATGAGAATGTGTTTCAGCCTGTTTGCACGATATTTAGGTATTCAACTATATATCAACCGGATTCTTTATCCAGATAGACTCCACCCACTGACCCTGAACTAATCTACGATTCCAATAGTCTAAGTAGACAGGCCCTGCTATATTAATAGACCAACCGCCCAGTGCACCCGAAACATATTGACTCCCAGGACCTGACACTGACACTTGACGCAATCCACCTAGTCCAGACCAGCTCACTAGCCCCGTAGTCTATCGTTTAGCATGGGCACTAACCGTTCGCTTGCCACGCCCACTAGCCGCAGCCGGTCTAGTCCGCCGTCTAGCAGGAACATGTTAAATATAGCCGGGCGAGGGACAACAAAAGCGGTGACCCTTATCTGTGGACCCTCGACGTCTTTGCCTGTCCTGGCCCCATGGCAATAATGGCTCCTGAGCTGGTCCTGAGCCTCGGGTGCAGGGCAAAAGTACCTTCGGAGTACCTCACGGGGTCCGGTGTCCACTAGGTAGGTAAGGCTGGCTAGCGACGCGCAGAGAACCTTCTCGAGAAGCGCCTACGTAGCCAAGAACTGTCCTGAATCTAAGCACAGGGATTACGGAGTAGACAGTAGATACTGATGGGACCACTTTTCGTCATAACCCATCAGTTAGAAAAACGTGGCAACTGGGAATCCATCCCAAACCTAGGTAACTACCTACAGGTCTGTCACCTGGCCCAAGCAGCTGATTTGGGCTCCCAGAAAGCGGACCAAAAAGGGATGAATAATCCCGTGACGCGTAGGATAGTAGGAGAAAAGTGGTCCCGGGGGGCCGGTGCAGCGAGCAGCGGCCCCTTGGATGTGGAATTGTGGATTCAAGGCTCCAGGGATACGCCTACGGAGTACAGAGGGTACTCCTAGAAACCGCCTGCCTGAACGGGACGGATCATCTCAGGCCAGATATGTGAATTGGCAAAAGCAAGATGTTGTGCCAGAGCCACCGACGGAGATCCACTGGAACGGGGAAAATTCAAGGCTGGTCGGGAGCCTATCAGGACGACGGACGGCGGAGGGTCGGGTGGGAATCGATTCTGGACCGTTGGTCTTGTTTCTGGGATTGAGATTGGATTGAGATTGAGATTGGACTTGGGATGGGGATGGGGATAGGAGGGGATTACATAAGGGTGCGTAGGGGGAGAGGATTATTGCTTAAGGCTGGAGACTAGCAATGCGCAGTACGCATAGATACCAGGAATACTCCGGAGTAAACGTAGGCCTGGCAGTACAGGAGTACAGGAGGTATACCTGCACTGTCTTGAGAAGCAAACTTATACTCCGTCGATAGGAGATTAGTCGTCATCCCGACTGACTAAGGCCCAAGGCACGGGAAACACCGTGTCCTCTTTGCCCGATGGCAACCAGGGCAGGATGGCGAGAAGGCAGAACCGACAAGAAGGGATGGTTATTTATTGATTAATTCTACATTATTCCAGCGTCTATCAGCCGATTGTCTGCTCCTCTGCCAGAGCGTGGATTAAATGATCAATCCGTAGGAAAGTTACGATACGGTAAGATACCTAGTGACGGAGGCTACGCCGGCGGCTGAACATCTCGACCTGGCAGTTTTGCACCCAAAAATTCCAACGTCGACAAAAACAGTCGCTGCTCCATACCGACTTGTCCCGGGCTCATCTCGATCAACGACTCTCCCTTCAGCTTCATTTCCCCTGGTAAGTCTGTCTGCTCCTGCCTGTCTCTGCCCCCGTTGCTCTTCACGGTCCGTGATTCCCCCGATTCCCTCCCTCTCGCCCTGCTCCTCTGCCGCGGACGGGTTCAACCCTTTCCCACTAAAACCACCCCTGATTGTTCTTCCCCGGCGTGATCACGCTTCCCTTTCGTCCACACCTCAAATCTCCCCATTCCCTCCCACCACCAACTCTCCCACCCCCCCGTCTCACCACCACCACCTCTCTAGTTGCACCACTCGCTTGGTTGGTCAACCTCCCCGGGTTCGTTGGGCTTGCTTGGGACGCTTGGCCGAACACTTCCTCTTCCCCCCTCCTTTCTCTGCCACGCTGCCGTTATTTATTTGACCCATCATATCTGACATCGCATCTTTTCCACTTAGACCTCGACTCGATCTCGTCACCGCCAAAATGGGTCTCACTTTCTCGAAGCTCTTCGACCGACTATGGGGCCGCAAGGAGATGCGTATTCTGATGGTCGGTCTCGACGCTGCCGGAAAGACCACCATTCTGTATAAGCTGAAGTTGGGTGAAATCGTCACCACCATCCCCACAATCGGTCAGTCCTGGTCTCTTTTATTTACCTTGGGTTTCCCTGCTCTTGGCTCCCCTGCCGGCTTAGGCGTCGTCGCGTGTGGTCCAATTCCGAGCGAGAATATGCAAGGCTGACAAGTGCATGGATGATTAGGTTTCAACGTCGAGACCGTCGAATACAAGAACATTCAATTTACCGTGTGGGATGTCGGTGGTCAGGACAAGATCCGTCCCCTCTGGAGACACTACTTCCAGAACACTCAGGGTATCATCTTCGTGGTCGACAGCAACGATCGTGACCGTATCGTCGAGGCCCGGGAAGAGTTGCAGCGCATGTTGAACGAAGATGAACTCCGCGATGCTCTCCTCCTTGTTTTCGCCAACAAGCAAGATTTGCCGGTATGTTCTGATTGATCGCGCGGGTTTACCCTCCGCCACCGCCCGATCGAAAACATGTTGACGTGTCTCTTTAGAATGCCATGAGCCCTGCCGAAATCACCCAGCAGCTGGGCCTGCAAAGTCTCACTCGCCGTCCTTGGGTAAGTTCTCTCCTACGTGGCTGTTCCCCGGTCGGATTCGCTAACCCGCGTGTCTAGTACATCCAATCCACCTGCGCCACCACCGGAGATGGTCTGTACGAAGGTCTGGAGTGGCTTGCCGAAACCTTGCGGAAGGTCAACCGCGACTAAATTGTGTCCTAATGTGATGAGTGGAAAGAAATACCTGGATTGTTGACTGGGAGTTGGGAGATGATGGACGGGGAACAATGGGGGCCGGCAAAAAGACACCTTGCGCGTAGGGGAAAAAAAAGGGTTCATTGCCCCCCTTTGGTGGTTGCTTGTATGTTCTTCTAACGGCTCTTACATTCCTCTATGCTATTAGCTTTTATTTTTCTTCTTTCATCCCGGCGTCGATCCGAAACGAATTACTGTGTGCCGTTTAAAAACCCCCATCTCTTTTTTTTCTTTTTTTGTTTGTGTGTTTTTGAATTTCCTATGTGTTCACTTACAGTCAAGACTTGAATATTATGATCCATCGACGGTTACGTTCTTAGATTCTGGCATGGTCGACTCATCTACCTAAAATCCAACATGGCAGTGAAGAGTCACCTAGCCCAATCCAACTAAACTCCCATTGAACGGTAAGAGACCCCAAGAATCAATCCTCCCCACAAACCCACCACCCCGCCGCCCTCACCACCTCCATCACAACCTGCACCTCCCTCTCGTCTCGCGGCGCATACACCATCACAAAGCCCGCCGGCACAAACCTCCGTCCGCAGAGCCACCGCCGCGCCCACCCGTCCTCCTCCCACGCCAGCGGATGTCTCTGCCCCCAGCCCCGTTCTACCAGCACGCGCACATCCGCCGGATGAAGCGTTAGATGCAAACTCCCGTCGATCGGGTGGCTGTGGCAGATCTCGCCGTTGCAGGTGACGCGCGAGCGCTTCCCGGTGGGATGGGGTTGGTTTTGGTCTTGGGGTTGGGGTTTGGAGGATGGAGACGAAGGGAGGGCGAAGATGCCGGTGCTGTGTTTCTCGAAGCACGATGTTCCGGTGTAGTATTTTTCCGGGTGGGCGTGGACCAGGGCGTGGATTTCCTGCGTCAGGGTTTCGTAGATAGCTTGGGTGCTGCGCTGCGTGAGTTGGCGTTGCGGTGCGATGCCGGTGACGAGGGGGCGGGGGCCGCGGCGGTGGGGGAGGATTCTGGCTGTGTCTTTTGTTGGGTTCCCTGCTGCGGAAGAAGAGGGAGAGGGTGAAAGAGGAGAGAAGCGATGGAAGTAGCCCGTCTGAGGGGATAGGGAGTCCGGGATGGACGGCGGAGAGAAGGGGTTTCGCAGCGCAAGGAGGCGCAGGATGCAGATGCGGAGGTAGCCTGTCGGGGTGGAGGGCGTGCCGCCGGGGCCGAGGGCCAGGAAGGCGTGGTAGTCTTTGCGGATGGCGTGGAGGAGGAAGAGGGTTGGGGGGAGGATGAGCAGGAGGAGATGGAGGGAGAGGAGATGCGAGGGTTTGGACGTGGGTAGTGGTGGTGATGGTGGTGCGTTGGGGTGGATTGGGACGTTGGCTGGTGGGGAGTATGGTGTGTCCTGGAGATTGGGATTAGTATATACTGTGGTATAGTAGGTGGTGGATTGGAGGGAGGTGTATAGTTACCATGGTGGGTGGATGTCTTGTCTACCTTGCCTGGAACGCTCCCAGAATATCGTTGTATGTGAAGGGAGGGAGCTAGAAATGAAGTGAAGGGGAATAAAGAGATAGTATGATATAAGTATGAGATCAATCCCACTCACTCTTCTATCATGGGATCCTTTGTAAACTAGATTTCTTCGGTGGAACTACGCTGCACCTTGCAGAGCCGAGCATCCGGTGATAAGACATATAAGATCTGGCGGAGGGATGTTCGCGGACCCCGTGAGGGCCAACAGGACAACATACCCAGGCATGCGCCAGGACAAAAGTACTGGCACCCAACAGCCCGACTTGTTGGACAGGAAGGCAGGATAGAAACCTACCAGGACAAAGAAAGACCGAGGATAGCCAGTCGAATTGAGAACACCGCTAGTAGTGCTGACTCGTGACAGCTCGGACAAAGAGCAGGGCAGGAGCGAGTGCCATGCAAGGGAGGGAGAAGACACATTCCGATTCCGTCAGACTGATGTCAACTATCCGGGTGGCTTGGGAGGTTTCATCTCGTGGGAATTCTGGCGAGCCATGGGTTCTTGGAGCCTCATGAATAAGGTTTGGCGGTTGGCCAGTGAAACGGTGAGACTCTCTACCCAGGTAAGCTCCCACGTATGAGGGAAGTAGGAGTCCGACCTCGTAATCAGGCTTTGCACTATTCCGCACAGAGATAAATATGAGCAACAAGACGACGACGACGCAGGGAATGCCATCCTCTCCACTCCGACGGATTGATCGTAGATTACACCAGCTCAGCTGGCGGTCAGTATTTGGACAGTCTCCTTGCGTACAGAAGCTGAGGAGATGCGCGTTCGAGGATGAATATTAAGTAGTGGGGCCCGCGAACGGCTTCCATTGCGGAACTCCACCCGGGCCACTGAGGTCGTTTCTGGCCGTTTACTGGCCGCCTTGGGGATAGCGGATGTCCCGCTTGCAAGTATGATGTATCCATTTGCTTCCGAGTATGTTCCTGCTTAGGACTATTGGCAAGAATCACTTGACGCAGGGTAGAAAGGTGGGGTGCGCGGGTCTTGTCTGCGCATGCAATGACTTCACTTTCTTAACATCGAGTATGCAGGAGCGAGCAGAGATTTAATATCACACAATATCAGAGAGAATTTGGGGTGAGTTGAACAGTCAAGCCGAGCATAAGTCAGCTACTGGGTAAAGATGTGATGAGCCATAGCCTTAGCAGGAGCAGAGCATTTCAATATGATCGACGCTCATAGATGCGTGTCATAATCAATAATCAATAATTGATTGATGATTGATTCCTGCTCTGGAGGATCTTGTGCAACACCGGCAAACAGGACAAACAGAGCAAACAGATCAAGCTGACCAAAACAGCTAGCTTGGTCTACCGGCGCTAACCCGAATGGGCCATCCACGGCCGGACGAGGACTTCCTTCCTCGCAGCATCACCCTGATTATTCTTTATTTTTTTCTACCAGATTATCACTACTCCGTCTTGTTATCTTCCCCGATCCCTGCAATCCTAGATCCATCCTCATCCTCATCCTAATCTACCAGGGAGTGGCTCGCCATCGATTCTCGCCAAGACGGCCTGGCCCGCCCTAACGCGTAGCGCAACCTATCTCTTGGGCAACGCCGGGGTTATACTAACTGATAGTTGCTGGGGTCACGGCCGTGTTGATTTCTCCAGTATCACCGTCTTGTCAGTCCACTTGAGTCCTGTTCACGGGCCAGCGTTCATAACGGAGTCTCCGGACCATCGATATCTTCGAGGCCAATTTCTTTTCTCTTTGCCTTCATTCCGGCTCCACCTTGCATTGTTTTCTTGCATTGCGCAGATCGATCGAACCGCACGTTCTGCGGAGTAGAGGATTCCATCCCAGATTCCTCGAACATTCCAGGAACCTCAAAAGCCACGATCTCGGTTCGATATCTTGGACGACTGGACCTTGATGTCGTCATATTGATCGTTGCAACGAACACATTACGACTTGCCCTTCGATGCTCGACTTCTAGACTGGAAACATGAAGGGTCAGAAGAGGCGGTATTCGTCCTACGATGGCAACGATGCCAGAATAGATATCGAGAAGCAGCCATCACGCTACAGTCGCCACTACCGCCAGGATAGCCGCAGCTCGTTCGACTCGGACAGCGGTGATGACTCGATCGCGTCTTCGTCTGGCACCGGTTCTACAGCCGCTTCATACCGTCCCATGCTGGGAGGCGCCACACTTAGGCGCAGTCGGGTCGCGGCCGGCTTTTATCGAGTTCCCAATCGCATCATGAGATGGCTCTGTCTGGCGCTGTTTTCGGCGTTGGTCCTTTTTGTCATCACTCTCTTCCGCTTCTCTCTCTCATCTTCCGCCAAACAGGCCGACCTCGAAATACCCAAGCCGGTCTCCAAGCCTCCCCAGTGGGAGAGTTTTCCATTCTTACAGAGATACCATGGCGGTCTTCGGAGTCTGGTGTCCCGCAAAGACGACGTTCCCGAGTTCCCCAGCAATAACATGGAGGAATTGGCCGCGGCTGCGAGTGCCGACAAGAATGAGACTGCCGTCCAGGCCCGGGAAGAATCTGCGCCCACCTTTTCCAGCTCTGTATTCAATCCTTACCCCGACTATCACTCGGCGGAATATATTTCAGCATACGGCGAAAAGCACGATTGCTTTTTAGATGCGGACAACACAATGCGCATTCCGCTGGTTCAGCATTATCCCGGCGTGCCCCGCGGCTTCCCTGATGCCGCCATGGGATCGAACGAAATGCTTGGGATCCAGGATGATGTTTGCTTTGACCGCTTTGGTCGTTTCGGCCCATATGGCCTGGGCTATAGTGTGCGCAAGGGCGGCACTGGAGCCGGATTGGAGGGCCACCGCGAAGGCTCAGAACGCGTTTGGGAAGATTTCCCCCCCGTCGATTTTCGCCGGGTTGACTGGGCTTCTGCCCAGGCCCGTTGCCAAGCTGTCAACAGCCATCGATTCCGGAGTCTGCCCAGTCCGCGAGCTGAGCGCTTTCTCTCTATGCCGGTTGGGGTACCAAAGGAGACCGACAGGAACTCAACGGCGGATGACCAGGCATCGGAAAAAGAGGCGAATCGATTGCCTCGAACGGCAATCGTGATCCGAACCTGGCATGACTACCCATACACCCCCGAAGATGTGATGAACATGCGGTCTCTGATTTCAGAACTTTCCCTGCTCTCCGGTGGAGAGTATACTGTGCACTTCCTGATCCATGTCAAGGATGAAAACCTGCAGATCTGGGCGGACGATGAAACATACGAGCGCGTCCTGAAAGACGCGCTTCCGCAGGAATTCCATGGATTGGCGACACTCTGGTCGGAGCGACAGATGGCCCTCATCTACCCCGGGTTAGAGGAATCCATGACCCGCGGATTGCCCGTGCACGGCGTGTACCGTAGTACCTATATGCCCATGCAGTATTTCTCCCAACAGCACCCCGAGTATGACTATTACTGGAACTGGGAGATGGATACCCGATACACGGGACATTGGTATCACCTCTTCGACAAGGTCATCAGCTGGGCGCGTGAGCAACCACGTAAAGGTCTTTGGGAGAGGAACGCCCGGTTCTACGTGCCCTCCGTCCATGGCAGCTGGGAGGACTTCCGGCAAATGGTTCGCGTGCAGACTGATATTGGCACCAACAGCCCGAACAATATGTGGAGCCTCTCCAAACCCGGCCAGAGTCCCGGCGACAAAAAAACCTCTCACCAGCAAGGCGATCGACCCATTTGGGGTCCCGAGCGACCGGATGAGCGCGACATTTTTGAGATGGACGGAGATGGGATTCCCCCGACCACGATTGACAAGGATCGATACGAATGGGGCGTCGGGGAGGAAGCCGACTTGGTTGTTTTCAACCCGCTTTACGATCCCGAGAGTACGACCTGGCTCCTTCGGGACGACGTGACTGGATACAACCGCGAAAACGGAATGCCGCCACGTCGTACGGCCATTGTCACTGCGTCCCGACTGTCCCGCAAGCTGCTGCATACGATGCACAAAGAGACGAGCATCAAGCGCCACACCATGTTTTCGGAAATGTGGCCTGCCACGACAGCCTTGCATCATGGTTTCAAGGCCGTGTTCGTTCCACACTCGGTGTATATCGACCGACAGTGGCCCACCCAGTACCTGGAAGCCGTGTTCAACGCCGGTCGGAACGGGGCGTCGGGCGGTGCTCGAACGTCAGTTTTCGGAGACCGGGAGCATAACTTCAAGGGGACCACGTGGTTTTACTCTGCCGGATTCTCGCCCAACCTCTGGAGGCGCTGGTTGGGCTACAAGGTTGACAACGACGGTGGAGAGCAAGAAGAACTCGCCGGGGAGGGCCGGATGTGTCTCCCCCCGATGCTTCTCCATCCTATCAAGGAAGTGGAGATGATTATTGATGATGGCGCACAGGGGACTGAAACAGCCGAGTAAAGAAAAAGGGGAAGAAAAAGAAAAAAAAGAAAAAAGGAAACACGAAAACAGGACTCTGGTCTTTTATGTGATTTTTATGTGATGATGGAAAGATTTTATGTATGGACCGTTCACGATTTAGCGGTCTCTTCTGTACATGTGTGATGCATACGAGGACATCAGGCGAACTGGCGTTGACTACAGGGCGCTATTATTACTTGCTTACGACTGCCTGTATATGACTATTGCTATGAATTTATTATTTGCTTGAGACTAGATGGCGCGTGGAGAGGCATTTATAGGACTAAGAATGTAAATGGAATCCAGTAGATTGAGTCCTGACTACAATAGGAATCATGCCAACCCAAACACCTATATATAGCAATGGACATGATATGATAGAAGCCACAAGCCTTTTGGGATAATAGCGTGCTGTGTGTTTTGGACTTATGGATCAAAGATGATACAAGGTAACTCGCCGCCTAAACCACATGTTTCCTCTGTTCCCCCTGTTCTACCTTCTTCTACTTCTCTCATCTCTCTTCACAATGCCGAGAAACCGACAGACTTTCAACACAGGCGCATCCGTCATCGTCTTGGTTGCCAGTTCGACTGGTAGATCGCTCGATCAACGTATTGGGAACCCCCTAGCGAGACTGCAACTGAGATACGTAGCGGGGATAGGCGATCAGAACTAGCCGATCATCCTCTCCGATTAAGATGCTATTTACTAATATTATGTTCGATAAGCATGCACCAAAAGCTGGCTACGTCCTAGTCCATGTATCGACCGGAAAATCATCTTGGTGGCGTGTGCTCTGCTTACGGACTGGCTGGATCGGCGTAATACTGGTTTATCAGGGCTTTGTCTATAATGCCTTTCTGCAAGGAAAGTCCAGTTTTGATAGTAACATCGTTCATTGTTTAGACCGGCACAATCCCCGCGAAAAGTGCCACCGGCATTGAATGACAAAGCCGGGAGCATTTGAGTTCGGAATTGAAATCCGGGCCTGAAGATGAATGGAAAGACGAGTCGCCGTTGTCAGGAATTGCACAGCGCGCATATTAAATCTGCTTTCTTTGTATATTTTCTCTTCCTTTTATCCTGGTCGCTCCTTGCTGTCTTTCTACATAGATTCGTATAGTTGCCTCTGCCCCCAAGCTCTATGTAGGAAGTGATATTTCATGCTTTGTTCATCTGGTTTTAAAAACCAGAGACGTAGATGACTTAGCTCTTTGCGTAGTCCAGGTGAGAGGGATGAGACGAGGCCGACATGCGATATGATATGGCACTTCTAGGCGACAATAAGTGGGTATCACTTTGAAGACCCGCATGACCGACTGGAGGGAAAACTGACTATGCGGAGTATCTATGTTTTGCATGCTCGGCGCAGGTTTTAAAGAAGCTTCTAGGTTGGAACACGGCTAGTATGCATGTATTGTTTTCTGTTTTAGATGTACCGTATGCAACGGCCTAAGTTTATAGAATAGAAGATACTTTCTGTTTACAATAATGGGGATATCTGATAGAATTTGCAAAGATAGAGGGCGGAGAAGTTACGGTGCTGGGATGGCCATTTTGTCATCCTTTCCGAGTATCTATGTTCTTTTCTTCTTTCTTTTATGTTTCTACTGCCTGGTTATCTTTACTCACCTCTCATTCGAGCGGATTATTCTACCACACAGGCTGACCCTTCCTTGCTTAGGGCTGGCTAGTCTATTTCAAACCATTCTCAGATTGCTCATATAGAGACAGTCCAATATTACGCACTATGTAGAAATACGCACAGTACAATTGCCATGGGCGTCCGCCCTGATGCCAATGAGTTGTTCAGCCCGATTTGGCTGTCGTTCAGTATGCATATCCAATATCCAAAAGGATTAGTTCACAACAGATGGTAAAATACACGCAGACAAATGAAATTAATAAGGATTGAGAATCGAGAAATAATCAAAAAAAGAAAAACGAGAGGAAGAAAAGTGACAGAAGAGAAACACGAGAAGAACTAGGAAAAATGGGTTCCGACACAATCGCACTAGTTTCAACCTTCTGCGTTGCCATCTAAACGCAGAAGAGTGAGCCAGCTTAGGGTCAGATAGCCCAAATCGTTCGAGAAGCTCTTTTTCACAGCATAGTCGTATGTCTTTCTTTGATGCGACTCGTAATCCACGATGCTCTGCTTCTTGGATCATGCGACGTTGAAAGTCCCTCAAATTCTTAGCTGACCTTTTCTTCTGATTGGCCTGCTTCTCGTGACTCTCTCTGGACCCGATAGACTCGTACGCCCACGGAAACTTCTGCTCGAAGCCACTTCGGGCCACGCTTTCCCTAATCAGAGGGGATTAGCACAGCGCTGTCACCTAGTCACTTGAAAAAGCCCTTACTCCTTGGCCCAGTAAATTCTCCTACCCGCGAGGAAAACGCCTCTTCGAAGCGTCCAGTCATCCCACTGTCCGGGTTGGGACTTGCTGGGCAGTTCTTCCAAGTCCTCGCAACTTTCCTCAAACAATAACCCATATACATGCTTATAAAGATGATAAGCCGATGCAACGTCAGCGGGCCAGACCTCTGGCCTTGAAACATACTCGGAAGATGCTTGTGGTGTTTGAACATCGCCATAGGCGAAAGAAGCGGAGAGGCCTCTCTGACCGGCCTCGAAATTCCTCCCGACGTAAGGTGGCTCGCCTGGGGTGTTTTCACATCCGGTAGAAAACGACAACGACCGGCCCCTGCTCGAGATTCCTGGGTTGCCGTGATTCCCAGAGCCTTGGTCCTCTGAGCCAGCGTTCCTGTTCGTTGGGTAGGACATCGTTGAGGCTTAACGCGCTGCAAAGGAAGGAGGACTAGATAGAACAGCAGCTCTGAGAGGGGCTATGGAGAAGGGAAGGGGTGGGGAAGAGGTGTAGATAGAAGGTAGGGAGAGCGTCGAATTGTCATGATTTAAACGGAGCTACGTTCTTTATACTGATACAAGAAGAGCAGTGGAGGCAAGATAAAGAAGATAGCACAACAGTGTATGAAAGAGGCAAGCAAATTGAGCGACGGAGGCTCATCCAGGAGCAATGGAGCATATACTGTTCATGAGCTTTGAATATCTCTACAATCCGTTTGTCAAGTTGGTCTTGAAAGAGTTCCTTTAGTGACTTTCCGGTTGTTTGATAGCCAAGGAGAGAAGCTCTTTATGGTCAAGCTGTCTCAAAGGACGCTAAGGGTGCGCTGTAATAAGCTGTTGGACATGCTTGCTGGGTTTGTATGCAAGGATCAGTAGCAGCTAACACAAAGCCCACGGGTTCTCAATTTGAAATAGGAAGTAACCAACAAGGTTTCCTGAACAAAGACCTGATGTTTGCCATATAAGACAATTCCATTTCGCATGCTCTCCGCGTGAAAGACTGAACTATGAGCCCTTTGTCCTAGTTACTCAATTCCTTTCATTTTCTTTCTCATTACGAAGTCGGAGTTACAGAATCATGGTAGATATGGCCCCTGGGTCTTATTTGGAATCAGTCACTGGCCCACGGTCCCAGACCAAATGCAGGCTCGAGCTCCTGCCTACGGAATTGCGCATTGCCATCCTGTTTAGTTGCCCTGATCTAGACACACTTCGATTGCTAGTTCATGCCTCGCCGGTATACCACCGCGCGTATCGGCGCGTTAGACAAGAGGCTCTCCTTCATACACTCCATGCAGAGTACGATGGACTTGTCGAAATCACAGATGCGATCGTGGCCGTTCGCTCAAGGGGACTATACGCTGTAGTACCATCCAACAAAGAGAAAATCTATTCGCTTCTAGACCAATGGCGTCGGCACGAGGAAATCCGTCGCCTGGACCTCCCGTCGGCGAGAGATCTTCCCGACAAACCGGCCGGTTTTGACGAGATCATCCGGCTCGTGCGGCTGCATAAGATAATGAAATTCTGTCTCAATGACTTTTGCAACACCGCGAATTGCCCAGAATGGATCGAACCGGCGCGGTGGAAGACTGATATGCTACCGTTTAGTCTATCTCGTACCGAGAAAACCCGCTTCTTCAGGGCTCTCTATCGAGTGCAAATCTATGGCAACATCTTCGGCCACAATGAATTCTGCGTGGATGAGAAATTGCCTTTGAGATACCGATACAACAGCTGGGCAGACGAAACCTTCTCCATAGATGAAGGGTGCCGTGTATTCTTCGGCACTATGACACCATGGGAATTTCAAGAGTTTGGCAGCGCGTGGAAGTATATTAAAGGACGATATGCGCAGCCATACGAGGAGGTTGCCGCGCTTTTTCGAGGGTTTGAACTACTGCCCATGGACCAATTTCTAGACAAGACCGATCCCCCGCTTCCCATAAACTGTGCCGTTCTAGACACCCACGATCTCGATAGGTACCGGGATGAAACCCAGGCCTGCTTGGCTACGATGGGCCCCGCATTTTTCTACAAGTTCACTCGCAAGCCGGACATCGTGCACCGTCGAGACCTGATTTTGGTCAACGCATGGCACAGCTGGACATATTTTCCGGAGATGCTCAGATGGACTGACCATATATTTCCCCTTTTCTATCCGGTAGAGCACTTCGAAGCCTGGGAAGACTGGAGTGAAAGCAGAAGCCAGTGGGCCAGGTTGCCGCCTAGCCAGCGGCCAAATATCGCGTGTGACGTGACTTGGTTCACAGAGTCTACGAACAGGAGGATCTCTCGTCCTCTCTATGCATGGCTTGTACGCGAAAAATATTGGGAATGGGCGTATGCTATCTGGGATGACGAGAGACTGATTGGATGGAGAATACCCCTGCATAAACTTCGTTCTAGTAGTCGGGATTGAGTATTGTGCTTAGACACTCTGTCCTATCATGTGTTGCTCATGCTTTTGCTTCCATTCTACGTGATTCCTCTGCTTGTTTTATTTTATTTTCATTCTTTTCTTTTGTCAGAAAGCTAACGGAACCTATCAACAGATAAAGACCCACTTCGTCAGTCAACAGAGAAAGAAGAAAAAAAGGGAAGAAAAAGGAGAAGGGAAAGCACTTCATGTGAGAGACTGGAACTAACTCGGCCTTTCAAGAGATGGCGAGAGTCTGTCTTTAGGACTGCCCTTGTTAACTGATTCCCAGAGCCACTCAGCACTCTTTGCAGTCGCTATCAACAGGAGGATTGTCTTGTTTCTTGTTATTATTGAGGCGTTCCTAGTTAATAGCATGCAACTTTGACTTTTGATCTTTTTTTTCTGTTTCCCGTGCCTTTGTCATTGTTCTTTCTGCAGGAGATTGTGGAGTAAGCTGCCAAGTTAGCGTTATATATACGAAAGAAAAAGAAAAAGTGGTAAATATATAAGTGAAAATTGTAAAGAAATGTATATACCTGGGAGTCTTTAGAATTCTCTCGATGCCAGGTCCCCTACGATGAGCCCAATAATCGACCTATTGCATAGCATAACTAATAATAAAACACCACTATAAAGCTCCTGTCTCAAAAACCGCCAATCAATTGGGTTGACTCAAGATAATGAATGAGAACAAAAGGTGACGCTTCCGCCACAACTTCCTTTGTCAAGCCCCGCGGGAAGTACTGCCCCTGACCCATCTGCCAGATTAGGTGAAAGTGCCGGATCATTGTCAGCCATGACGAGAATCGCTGGCATCGCGAATCTGAAGACTGGCGACTCTTCGGCCAGCGACAGGTCACAGCTCATCCTGGCCGTTCATATCTCGCGTGCAGCACATGGGCCTGTGGAGGCCGGCTTGGGAGAATTCTGACACTGAAATGCCATTAGCTTGTTTTAGATTGCCATGGTCAGGTTGCACACATTGCCCAGTGCCATACATACCGCAATGATCCATACAAGCATTGATTGCCTTAGGGCTCGGGGCTCGGGAGAAAGAGTCACCGAAAGGCCGAGTTCGGCCCCGACGGATGCGGTTTGCTGTGTTTGCTGTGTTTGCTCTGTTTATGCTGCGCTTTTATTACAGGCGTGGTCTATGTAATCTGTATTTTCGGGTCGTGAATGAAGACTCAAGGCCTGTTGAGTTAGTAAAACCCATTCTTTAAACCATGAAAACACTCCCACTCCGAAAAGGATGTTGACGTTGATGCTGGCTACGGGACGACACGGTGAAGGCGCTAAATCTTGGTATAGAATGGGCCGCCGCCCGAGACCCACTTGTATAGATTTGATGCCATCAACATGGTGTAGCTCTGTGTCTGTCTGGTAGAGGTATAATCGTTTGATACCTTAACGGCGGATGATTATTCGAGCTGATGTAAGAGCTAAGCAGTAAATTGCAGAATAAGATTAGTTTGTCAGCCACATATGAATGCTTGTTGATCTCACATCACTTTAAAGTTGCGTGAGAAGACGTTCCCCTCATTTGAAAGGCCTTGCGAGCTTCTAGAATAACATTGCAAAAGAAAGCAAAAGGCAGTCATGATGATTGCCTGATCCTTCCAGTTAGGGCTACCCAAAGCTACGGGTGCCTAGAAGGCTGCCTGCCTGTCCAGGCAGAAAGGTCAGGTGACGAGGGCTGCCTCATTATCTTTAAAATCATCAATGTTCTGCCAGGCACTTCTTTCCCGTTCTATTCCTTCTCCCGCAGACACTTTCTTTCATAATACCCCTGTCTAATAATTTACCAATCAAGCCCATCCTTTCTGCATCAACAATACTATCAACTCGTCATGGATTACATCGAACAAGAATACCTTATGGATGAGACCAACCACGGCTTTTCTTCTCAACCAAAAAGTCCGCCGAGCTTCGTGCACACAATGACAGAGTTGGAAGATGAATCGAACAGGATTTTGGTGAAGGTAAGAAGCAAAACGGCTATCGCTACTTGCTGGGTTAATATCATCGCTGTTTCTTCGACATGAGACTGACCAGCCGCCTCAGCAATGCAAGATAGAAGCGTGCATGGAGCTCTTTCTATCTGGTATCCGGCAAATTGCGAAAGACCAGTCTATAAGATTCTCGTATTGGGAACCGAACCTCAAGGGGTTCGAAGGCGAAAAGCTGGAAACTTTGAAAACCGAGTTGCGCGAAAACTTGGATCGCTTGGTCCCTGGGACTTGCACAAGTAACATGTCTGTTCTTGAATGCGATGCCATTAAAGACATACTCAAGAAGAAGTGGGCACACACTGCGAGAAAGATAGAGAATGATAGATGGCAAAGGGATCAGAAGCCCAAGGAAGACGAGACAAGAAAGCACAGCCGCACTTCTCTGTTCGAGGTACTTATGGAGAAACAGGCCAAAGAACGCGGCATGAGCGTGCAAGATAACCCAACCGAGGCTTTGGAAGATGATATGACTACCATGACAGATTCCTGTCGCCAGCTGAAAGAATTCATTGATGGCGAACAAGCAACGGCTTCTTTTTCTTGCGGTGGCACCATTCACGTGGACGCGCATGCTGCAAATACTCCTGGACAGAAGCAGACATCTCCTCCTGTCAATGTTTTCTGGTCTCCTAATCACGACACATCAGCGCGCAAGCTGGTGCTTCCACTGAGCAAGCCTAGTCACGATGATACTCCACATATACTCCATGAGTTGGTTGCGAGCTGCGATCCAGCCAGCTTTGGTCTCGGTGAGAAAGATGTTATCGATCCGGCGTATCGCAAGGCTGGAAAGATCAACCCTGACCAGTTCGCGACAAGCTTCCATCCGGCCGACTTTGGCATCCTAGAAAGTATCGAACAAGTCCTTCTTCCGAGCATTAGCGATGAGCTTGACAATGCCCTGCGATCTCGAAAGATAAAGGCCGAGCTCTACAAGCTGAATGTACATATGTCGAAATGGTCTCATTATCGCGGTGCGTGGCTAACGGTGATTGCAATAGGTCTACTCTGGGCCGTCAGGTCTGTTCCGCAGGCATGTCGACACTCCACGCTCTGAAAATCAGATCGGATCCCTAGTGGTTTGCCTCCCCTCTGAATTTGAGGGAGGAAGCCTGATCGTGCAGCATGGGGGCCAAATGGTCGAATTCGACTGGAGTACACAAAGTTCCTCGACAATCCAATGGGCGGCATTTTACAGTGACTGCGAGCATGAAATAAAAACCATCACCCACGGCGACCGAATCACTTTGACCTACAACCTATTTGTTACTGGGTCAATAGTCGATGAAATCTCTTCGCCCACCTCTGCTGTAGACCCCAAAACCTTGCCTCTCCATAGCTGGATGGAGAAATTACTCGCGAAGCCCGACTTCATGAAAGAAGGTGCTGTTAATAACATCTACCCCAGACCCTTGTTGGTCATCGCCTTCCATCAGAACTAACAGTACTAGGTGGCGTGCTCGGAATCTTCTGTTCCCACGCCTATCCACACACCTCCGATCTGGCGACCATCCAAGTCCCTCGGGCCCTAAAAGGCGCAGACCTTGTTCTCTACTCGGTTTTCAAGTCCTTAGGCATCGAACTCGCCATTCTTCCGATAATAGCCCAAAACGGCGTCTATGCCAAGAACCCAGAGCTCGGTCTGACAGGAACGGTCGACGGGTCTCGTGGGAATAGGTGCTCGATCAGTTATCGCAGGCCCAGGTTCTACAAAGACTATCTAATGCACGGCAAACCGTTTACCCTCGATACCGTCGATTTCGAGCCCGCAGACTTCTACTGCGATGACCTCGACCAACGATGGAAGTGGCTGCTCATGACACGCAAGATAGCCGGCATGGAAGCCGCCATATACTACGCGAAGGAAAATAATCTACCCCTGAAACCTAACAGCTTCTATGAGGCGGGGGTCACCCTGGTGGGAAAGGGGTTGATGCCTTACGATACAAGCGATTATATGATTGAGAATGAGGCTCAGGTTTGTACATTCCATCCTTCTAGCTGGTTCGATTCTTTCCTGCCCTCAATCTAATCAGACATCCTCTTTCTAGATCTTGAATGACTGTTTCCCCGTCTACCCCATCCCCGGTATCACCTGGATCACGGAACCAAAGCACGAAGAGATGGCGTTCAGCCACATCGCACATGGAAACGAGCCTTCCATATGTACCTGGTATTCCAGCGTTGCCATTCTCGCCGTTATTCCTCCAGCAGAGAAGAGAATGAAAACCGACTAGGTCTTGGGTACATGCAAGATGGATTCTTTCAAATTCTGCACTGGGATGGTAACGAAAAGGGAGAACAAAAAAAAAAGAAAAAGAAAAAAGAAAAAAGAAAAACAACCATCAACAACAGCAACCATAACGACAACAACGACAAAGGCACATGAGAATGAAAACGTGGTTTTTGACCTGACATTGAACCATTAATTATTTCGGTTTTATCTCTTCTTTCCTGTTTTGCTTTCTTTCTTTTCCGCGAGCAAGATGGTTGGCATCTGGATCTCTATGTTATTCCTCTATCGGGGAAAAGGGCTCGATTCGAGTTTCTTAAACAGACTTTTATTTCTCGATACGGCTGAATTCGTTTACTTTACAGGTTATATTTCTTATCCCTACTTCGTATGCTATAGGACTGGGAATATCTCTCTCGAACGAGCTGGGATCCAGAGTCAAGGGACGTAAGCATGGTAAAGGCCGGGGTGTAACAATGCGTAAAGAGGTAATATATCAGCTCTTGATGTTCATATAAAAGCAGCCTTATCATTAATTCCAATCTCCCTATAACCTGGTCATCATATACCATCACAAGATAACAGACCCAACCATATATCCGGCCTTAAAGCAAAGCCAGGAAACCGCTCCACGCTCACAAATTTGTACGCAACACGAGGAACCCATCGAGCCTGCCGTGGTAATGCTTCGTCAGAAAGTATAGCTATCATCCAGGAACTTGAGCATCTGCTGATTCTCGTAGAACCAGTTCCCCAGCTCGGTGCCCATGGCGTCCATTTCCAGACTCGGCTGCGTCTGGATTTGCGTCCATTGTGGAGGCTGCGGGGTGGCAAAGGCATCCCTGTCGATGTGGTTCGTGGGGGTTATGCCGGTGCTGGTGAGGGGATCCCCGGGCTGCGAGATAGCGTTTTCTCGGACTATTCTGGGCATTGAAGAAGGACTGGAGTCTGGGAATGGAAGTTGAGTAGGGACAGATGCTGACGCTGACGCCGACGCCGATCCAGACCCCATGTTCGGAACGCTAAGATTCACACTCGGGACGAAGTCGATCGGATTCATCCACCCGCGCGGCTGGGTCTCTTTGACCTCGACGTATTTCCTGGCGACGTGGTAGAGGGCGCTGAAGAGGCGGAATTGCTTGCTGCAGGCGCGGTAGAAGGCCGATGGGGAGGTGGACTGGAGGGTTTCGACGACGGTGCCGAGGCGACGGAGGTCGTCGGGCGAGGAGGTCTCGATGATGTGGCAGAAGAGGACGATGAAGGGGAGAAAAGGGGATTCGAGGAGGGAGCTGGTGTGGTGTTGGGTTAATGGTTTTGATTTGGGCTTATGTTGGGGGTTGGAGGTGTGGTTGTGGTCGTGGGTGCATATTTGGTTGAGGGTTGGTGGCAGACTTACTAGGTTATGTAGATTTCTATAAAGCATGGATGGATGTCTGCGGTGGTGATGGTTGAGATGCATTTCTCGTGTTCGACGAGGGCTTCGCGCGCGGCGGTGATGCATTCGCTGGAGAACGCGGCCCCGGAGGGTCTGTCGGGAGGAATGCCTCGGTAGATGAGGGTGAGGATAGAAAGGGTGGAGACGCGGTCGGCATGTAGTATGAGTTCGTGGATGGTGTCGCCGAGTGCGTGGCGTCTGAGGCTGTTGTATTTTGTCTAGAGTGGGGAGTTAGAGGATCGAAGGGACTTTGGTCATGAAAGCGATAAAGGCGAGGAAATATCATAAAACAGCGGAAGGACATCATGTACCTCCAATGGATCTTCAGTGCCCATCACCTTCCTCAAATCAGCTGCGAGAGCTCGTGCGCGAGATTCTCTGACATGAGCCGGTTGGATTAGAGCACCCGGGCTATATATTTCATCGTACGTCCGTCCCTGTAGGCCTGCGATGTCAATCCATCTAGGCAGAACGGGATTGAGCAATGAATCCTGTTCCTGATAATGTAAGATGCTCAACCGAGGGATAGTAATGTCCTGATCGCGGAAAGTAGATGATCTACCGAATCGCAAGGAAAGTGTTCGCTCGGTGGTAAATATGGCCCAAAATAAGTGGATCTTTTGCCGCCTTATTTCAGGACTCTCTGTGTGGAGGCCATGGGTGCCATGAAGACCGAGGGTCTGGCACATAAGGGACGCGGTTTTAATGTAGCTCCATGCAAGGGATGGTTTGGCCACTTGTCGGCAGTAAGTGGTCTTCATATAGGTTAGTGGAAGCCGTCGCTCGAGAGAAGGGACTTACAGCAACACTCAGGGCAAGAACATAATCTATGGTGGCAGGAATGTGAAATGATAGACTGGAAAGAATCGTTTCAAGATTACCTCGACATTGAGAGGCATGGTCTCTATAATCGTCCTTCGTTTGTTGATCAGGAATAAGTTCAGCGCTCTCGCTAAACAGCCAATACAAGCCTGCATTGACAATGATCCTATCGGCATCGGTGGTCGAAGCAGGCGAGTACACCTTGACAAAATAGTCAGTGAACTGGGCTATTGAAACAAACTCGTAGAGCCAGTTGAAACGAATATAGGGAATTTCTGGATTTTAAAATAGTCAGTATAATTTCAATGAGACAATCCAGGGCAGATAATACCTTTAGCCTTCCACAAGGCTGAAAGGGCTATATCTATTGGAGGCATGGGCAGATGCTGCAAACTTGAATCACTTGGCCGCGGTCTGGCATATGGGTAGAGCTCTTCTGGACAGTCTGACTGCTGCTTTTGAGCATGAATTATTTCTCGGAGCGTGTCCACAATGGATGTCATCTCCTGTACGACTTCCTTGGAGTAGTCGTTGCTGCTGACGACGTTCTGAAGAAACTTGGTGGCAAACAGCGCGTGAGCAGAAAAGGATGATTCACCCTCATATTCAGCCGTGTTGTCTCTAGAAACATCTGCGCAGGCTTGCTTGGAGGACCGCTCGGTTCCACAGGCTAGCTGTTGAGCATTGAAGGGGGATGTTGACGGGGATGATGCGTTGCTCATACGATCGATTTTCAAATTCAGCTCATCCAGCTTTCTCGTGAGATTGTCCACTTTCTCTTCACTGCAGAGGTCGTTAGCATCTTCACCGGGAGAGTGGATAGCTTGAAATACTATCGTGCAGAGATCATAACCCGTTGACGCTTCTCTCTGGGCCTATAGCGCGGAGAGTAAGAGCATCGCGAATTCACCATAGCGCATTGGGAGCATGGAATAGAACGATCACAGCGGGTCTAAAGTGGATTAGCACAGCATGGAAGGTTGGGTTGCAGATTAGTACTACAATACCTTTCGTTTCCGACATCGGTCGCACTGCACTAGATCAGCTGGAATGAAACATTCTCATGGTGGGTGTTTCGAGAAGACAGAACCGGTCGTACAGCATATTTTTGAGCACCATGACCGTCCTCATCCTGACAAGGAGGGGACGAGTCGTTCTCGGCGGAATCTTCACTGTTTCTCCCCATTTGGATGCTACTGGAGATACAAGCGGATATTTGGACTCAATGAGAAAAAGTGCACTACAGAAATAGTTGAATGATGAAGGAATCAAATGGCAGCCATCGTGGCGGGTCATTCGGGGCCTCGGGACGCCAAGAACCCGGAGTCCGTGGACAACCCTGGAATCAGTGGAATACGAGACTACAAGATGTCACAAGTAGATGAAATAGGTCATGCAAGATCTTAATGATAGAAGTGTTCTATGATTCTGTCAATTTACCTATAGGTCACGTCTCGTCTCACCACTTCTCGAGTCTAATCTTCTACTCGGATATTGGCCCTTCTATGCAGTCATTGAAACGACTCTGCCAGACCAGTTTAGAGCTTGGACTGGGCCTGACTTTCGGCTACTAGACCAGCCTCGCTAGCCTTGATCTGTAAAGCGAGGAACTTGGAGTAAATCCGACAGATGGCGAGGTTTCCACCCATGTACCAGAAGCCTGGATGACCGCTGGGGCGCCACATCTAGATCCCGATTAGTAACTTCGACAGGAAAAGGCACAGATCCACAACATACCGCATTCACTTCGCCCTCCTCGTCGAGATCCCAGACGTCTTTGCACCGATCAGCTACCTGATCACCCAATGTTTTACGGACTGTGGTACGCATGTTGTCGTAGCCTGTAGCAAGAACAACAATGTCTGCGTCGAGAGAAGTGCCGTCTTTCAGGACTAGACTCCGCTCGTTGAACCCAGTAATTCCTTCGGGACTACGCTTGACCTTGATCTTGCCATCTGCAATCAAGGAACTGCATCCGACATCGATGTAGTAACCTCCGCCACGGGTCATGTAAGCTCGCTTGATTCCTGCTCCATCAATGCCAAAGTCGAGCTCGAATCCTGCTCTTCGCAGGCCTTCCAGGATGTTCTTCTCCGCCTCGTACGCTCTCTTGGTGAAGTTGACCGCGAACGCGAATTGCACGGGGTAGGGTAGACTCTCGTCGATGATATCGGCTTCCTCGGTGGGAGGACTGAGATTCGATTTTAGTGAGTGCAAAGCGCTGAACTAACCAATGGAAAGGTCCATACCCGTGTTCTTCGTGAAGGCCTTCATGCATCATAAAAACCCCCTTCTCGGCTGTGACAACGTAAGTACCACTGCGCTGCAGCATGGTCACCTCTGCTCCATTTTCATAGAAGTTCTGAGCAATATCATGGCCACTGTTTCCAGTTCCAACGACGACAACTCTCTTGCCCTTCACATCCTGTCCGGAAGCATCTTGATGCTGGCTGCCATGGTAAACGGTTCCTTTGAAATTTTCCTGACCTGGAAACGTGGGAATCTTCGGCTCACCGGAGTGACCGGTGCACCAGACCAAATGGCGTGGATGAAGGGTTCGCTCGGATCCGTCTCCCCGACTGACGACAACAGTCCATTCTGCCTTTGTATCATCATATGCCGCAGACTTTATACTAGTTTGAAGCCATACATTCAGCTCCATGATACTTGCATATGCCTCGAACCAATCGGCGAGCTTGTCCTTAGGGGTGAACTGAGGCCAGTTTTTCGGAAACGGAAGGTAAGCCATATGGGTGAATTCTGCAGGATCGTGGGTCACAAGAGTCTATAATGACCAGGAAGTATTAGCCTTGGGCGCTAGAGCTTCGAATCATAGACTCACCCGGTATCGCTTTCTCCAGTTGTCCCCGATTTTTTCGTTTCTGTCCACAACCAGACAAGAAACGCCCAGAGACTGAAGGCGAGCAGCTGTGTTGAGACCAGCCTGTCCTATGGTACCGTTGAGAACTGCGTTTATTGTTCCATGTTTTTAAAGAATAAACTCACCAGCGCCGACGACAAGTGTGGCTGGCTCTTCGTCCAGAAATTCGATCTGCCTCTGCCGACGTTCCTGCCAGTTTCCTCGGCTGAGGCCGCCGGGCATAGACTCAATGGTGCCTTCTGCCCGTCTGGAACTGAGAGGCTCTTCGAAGTTCTTCAATTCTTGTAACGACGTATATATCGCATAAGCCTTCCATGCACCATCCTCATCCTGAGTCAGACGAAGAACACCCGTTCCGCGTCCGACACGCGTGTCAAAAAAGAACATCGAGGAGATCCATCTCAGGCCTTCGGCCGGTTTTTCCAGCTTAGGTTGGAATTTGCCTTCATGCTGCAACCGAAATCCCGAAAGCTGCGAGCGGGGTTGGTTCCGGTGGAGAAACTCCTGAATTGAGCTGCGGTTCTGGATTGTACGAAGATCCCATTCAAATGCCAGTATATCACGCCACCAAGATTCTTCTTGCATGAGCTCTGAAAGCCGAGAGTATTCTCCATTGCTCAGCAAAGCCTCCAGGTTTGTGATCCATCGTTGCGCAATTGAACGGACATCCAAGGCTCTGGGAGTTTGCGGGGTGACTGGGAGTTTCACAATGTAATGGTTTTGTGCCAGAGACATGGTGAGGATATATTATAATTTCATGAAGTCAACTGAGATCATGAGATCAAGGCGTCGTGGGAGCTTCAGAAGAGCTTGAGACGAGGAATAGGCGTCGGGTACCCGACGAAGACCTTCTTTTAAGCGGCATAGCTGCATGAGAACGGAGACTTGACCGAGCCGGGGGAATTCCGAGTGACATCACAGCGAGATGTGCGTAGAGGGGACGCTGGGGAATAGAAAGCCGACAGCGCAGCGCTGATAAAGCACATTGGCATGCAGGAGTGGAGGCGTGGAGGCGTGGGGTCGGCGAGGGGGAGACCCCGGAGTAAATCCTACCGAACGGACCCCGGAATGGTAAGGAGTGCCGCCATCCTTCCGGTCGGCATCTCGCACGATCTGGCCATCGTAGGCCATCGAAACGGTTCCCCATTTGAGTAGTCCTTAGCGCAGGTGGCGGGAATGATCACTCATCATATAAAGACGCCATGCAGCCGCCGATCCTGCGTGTGTCAGCAGGCAGCGCGCCTGACATGGAGACCGTGGATCAAATCCAGGGAACGGACCGTCTGCTGCGATTCAACGGTCGGGTTCTAAATATAACCTGGAACCCGACTGCGATCGATGGGTTGAATGCGGATTGGCGGTTCCATCGCCAGGGGAAATGAGGATGAGATGAAAATGCGAGCAGCAGGCGCAGTCACATGGGGAGCAGGTGACCCGGACTGAATCCCGAGGAGAAACGCCCTTCACTCCAATGAAATCGCATTGCCGTTCCAACTTCCACCAAGAAACGGCACCCAGTCAGCCTTGCAGCCAGCCGCCCGGTGAACAAAGAAACCCCAAATGAAGGAGCTTGAGTGCCGCCGCCAACTATCGCTGGCCGTGTAACCATGGCTTCCTACTGCTTGGGCACCCATCCCAGCCTCTCTGACATGTCTCGGCGTTGTCCACCACTGATGCTCATTCGTCCACGGCCGCAACAGAAAGAAACGATGTTATTAATGGAAGGCGCCGGCTGGGCCAGGACCGTACCAGAGACCTGGAGAATGAGTAGTTGCCGGGCTTAGCTTGCCCCCAGCCCTGGAAGGCGCAGTCGATCCTCCCAGCTCTGCAGAGGAAAGCAGGCAAACATAAATTCCGCCTAGGAAGCCTCGCTCCTTTGTTTTCTCCTTTCATCTCACATCGTGGTCTTTGGCTGTCTTATCCATCTCTCATCTGCTAGCTATCATTGCAAGTATCGCCTACTTTGCAGCGAGTTACAGCCATTCTATTCCTTACCACTTGGGTTAAAGATTCTCTTCCAGCATCTTCATCTTCCACCTGGAACCATGCGGTGCCTTTCTCTTGTCTCGTCCGCCCTGTTGGGCTTCAGCCTGGCAGCTACCGTCTCTGCCGGCCCGGTCCCCAAGAATGCGCCCGTCATTGAGGACAACGACCCTGAGTTCATGTACCAGGCAAAGCTGCTCGACAAAGACAACTCCACCGTCACTGGGCAGTTCACTGCTTGGGCTACTGACGTTGGAGTCGGCATCAAGTTCCATGTTGAAGTCGAGGGCCTCCCCGATGGATCTCTTCATTACCGTATGTTACTTTCACCTGCCTGTCCAATTCATACCCGCCCTTGCTCGTATCTAACACCTTTGCCCATCTAGCCTATCATATCCACGAAAAGCCCGTTCCCAAGGACGGCAACTGCTACGCGACCGGTGCCCATCTTGACCCATACAAGCGTGGTGACCAGCCTCCTTGTGACATCAAAGCGCCGCAGACTTGCCAGGTCGGCGATCTGAGCGGCAAACACGGTCCTATCATCGCGCCCGACGATGAGACCTACGAAGTCTTTTACACCGACTACTACCTCTCGAACCAGAAGGACGACCCTGCCTACTTCGGCAATCTTTCCATCGTTGTGCACGCGCCCGACAATACCAGGCTGAACTGTGCAAACTTCGTGCCGTTGAACACTCTGAAGAGCGAGGATTCCGAGCAATCCGAGCAATCCGAGGACTCGGAGGATCCTAAGGATCCCGAGGAACTTGATGAATAGGTTATCGGCGTTGGACTTCTTTCTGTATTATGAATCGCGGTTTTGCTTTCCGTTTTCTTTATGCTTCTTGTACATGCGGCATTGCCAATGTATACTTATGGTTTAGCGGTCTTTCCTGAGTACATACGGACATCGCCCTCTGGTGCCGAATGGGACCGGTGATATTATTGTTAAAACCCTATACTTCTTAATTGATAACTCATCAAAGCGGTGTGCAGCGCTGTTATCCTTTACAGTCTGTCTTTCGTAAGGATTGCATGTAGGTTGCTTGTAGGCTCCCAAGAGGGTTATGGCTGAAATGAAGCCCGGGCCAGAACTTCGACTTGGATGCCTAACACTGTTTGTAGGAGGCAGGACTGTAATCGGAGACATTTATGTACAGGAAGTTGACGTGTCCGATATCGCCGCCGGCGTCATCCCACAGCGCAGGTGAGACTTCGCTGAATGGTGATTAGCAGTCTGCCATCCAAAGCTTTCTGCAACCAATCTATCAGTATAGGCAGCAATACAGGCCAACCATTTCTCCAAGCCATTTAGCATCTCTCACCCAAGACATCGCATCGCGTTTTCAGTCATTACCCGAACATGATATGATATGATATGATATAATACTTATATACAAACCCAACCAGACGCAATACCCAGCGCCTCCAACCCAATCAAGTCGGCTGACCATCCAAACTCTCCAGTCGACTCTGGATCGCCCTCGGATCATACTGGCCCTCCTCGCCTCTGTATTCCTGCAGCACGACGGTGCGCATGACGCGGCGCGGGGCGCGCCGGCCCGTGAAGAGCTCGAATTGAGCGAAGCCCTGCTCGGGGAGGACGTCGAGACCGTCGAGAGCGACCCAGCCGCGGTGCGAGAGGGCGCGGATCTGTTTCATGAGCGGTGTATTGAGGGGTTTGTAGGCGAGCTGGATCGGTTTTAGCGGTTGTTAGATTGGGTTTTGAGGGGGGGTTAGAGGGGGAAGAGAGAGCAAGGGAGGGGACTAACGTCAACGACTACACCGCCGGTGGGGCTTTCGAGCCACTGGATGGGCATTTCGGTGTTGGGGGCGGGTTGGCCGCCGATGCTGTGGGCTGGGATGCAGGAGCAGATGACGGTGGGTTGTTTGTAGGCGGCTGGCCAGGTGTCGTGGGAGGAGTGGAGGATGTGGAAGGTTGGGCGGGCGGCGGCAGAGCCGGACTTGCCGGTTGTGTGGAGGGTCTGGCGGTTGTAGTGGTAGGCGAGGCGTTCGGCGTTGGCGGCGGTGCGGTTGTAGATGAAGATGTTTTGGACGCCGAGGTGGATCATGGAGTAGACGGCGGCGCGGGCCATGCCGCCGGCGCCGATGACGAGGCCGGTGGAGGACGGGCGGATGGCGTTGGCGGGCGACAAGCCGCGGCGGAAGCAGTTGCAGATTCCGATCCAGTCGGTGTTGTCGCCGTGCAGGGCTTTGATGGGTCCGGCGCGACTGCGTTCCATGTAGAGGGTGCAGTCTTCGGAGTTGAGGGCTCGATCGCCAATGTCGCCGCGGATGGGGATTAAGGTGTTGACGGCGCCAATGGCGCGGGCGTGTGGTGACATGGAGTGTAGGAGAGGGATGGCTTCTGTTTTGTATGGCAGGCTGACACTGGTTCCGCCGAAATGGGGGTTTTCAACGAGGTCGTTCAGACCGCGCAGGGAGGATGACTGGTGGATGTTGTATCGGTGCGGGAGACCGCATAGTTTGTATGCGGCATTGTGCATGGCGGGAGACAGACTGTACGTTGTGTTGGCACCAAACACGAAGAACTGCATAGGGTCGAGGGCGAATGAGGAGTAAAGTGCTTCTTGCGCTTCGCGGAGAGTGATGCAGGGCAGCCTTTTGGCTCGGACGTCTGGCATTAGCGATTGATGGATCACGGGTGATAGAATCGGATTGAAGCAGCAGGACAACCGGCCTAATGGCCCGGAGTTGTAGGCGATGAGAGGTGTCTGCTCTCCCGGAATCGACTTGACATGATGTCGAAAGCGCTGAACGGCAAAGTTGTCCTCGATCGATTCCGCCGGCTGTATCAACCTCACCATATCGCAACCGAGCTTCTTCGCTCGTTCGTATAACGCAAGGTATTGGGGGTCATCCCAGCCCTCGGAAGGACGCTGTAGAGCTTCGAAATGGCCGATGACTTTGCTCGTGCCTTTTGAGGAAATTATTTGTGACAGGACTCCATCGTCATAGGATAGGTCGATCGTCAGGAAGCCGGGGGCTAATCGCAGCCCGTGCTGCACTAGATTTAGATACGCGGTATCCGGTCGACATGACGCTTCGTTATGCTGCGTAGGAGATGTATTCGGATTTGTTTTGCTTTCTACATGGTAGATCACGGGGACAATGATATTTCGTCGGATAGTAGCCACCGTTTGGCTGATCCTATCCGCAAGGCTGGAATCTACTCCCAGCTGGGAGGACGAGCCGTCTGTGACGTCTATTCTCAATTCGAACGCATCCGCGGCGGTCTCTAAATCTTCAATGTCAAACTTCCGCTCAAGCAAGGACGACAGCGGCGCGACTGCAGCATAGCTATACATGCGTGTCTCGACGGGTCTCATTGAAAGAGGGAAAGATGTGTGTTGTTTGCGTAAATACGTAGCATCCCCGATCGCAAAGGCAATAAACCGGAGGAAGTCGCGCTGTAGTCTTTTGAGAGTCAAGAACGGCGTGAAAGTCTCTGACCGCTGATCCAACTCGAGACCTAACTGGGTATTCTGATGGCCATCTTTCCCCAGTACAGGGTCTCCCGAGCCCTTCTCGTCGACATTAAAGAATTCGAAGTTCGAGCATGCCCGATATATCGGACCCGACAGCTCGAGAAATCGGTGAACTTTGTCTTTGTTCCATGCATTCAAATAGGACTGGATACTCTGGAAGTCCCGAATGATGTGAACGACCGGATGGGTTTTCGCATATTCTCGCAGTAGCATCTGCCCTCTGCGCTCCATGGAGCCCGGCCCACATGCAATGACCCAGCCTTCTTTATGTTCCTCCAGCATCGACTCCATGATCCTGACTTCTTGCTGGCGATACTCGGCGAGGCCAAAGTCCCGTTTGTATTCGGCGCGCGAGCGACCGGTTGCTTGCTGAAAGTATTGGCCCGCATCGATCAACCGCCTTCCCGACGTCGCGGCCAGAATGACAGCCAGGCTGGATTTCCCGGTCCCCCGGATACCAATCAACACAATCGAAGCATTGGGGATGAACTTCTTCTGCGACTGAAATGGTCCGTCAAAGAATACCGGCGACGCCCGACCGGACGGCGGCTCCCGCAGCGACGGGCCATGGCGATACAGATCCCCCGACGTATCTAACTGTTCGGACGAACGATGAGACTCAACACTTCCGTAGCTGGTGGCTCTTCGGGCAATGGTATCTGGCGACCGCGACGGTTGCGGCTCAAAGGGTTGCGCATGGCTACCCCGCGAAATCCTTCTCTCTTGCGGATCGAACCCGTCCAGCTCGTCTAATTTTCGCTTCGGAGGTCTCACGAGAATGGACATGGTGTGTAGAACCGGCGGAGGACCTATAGACTGGCGAGTATTATGAACATTCGCACGATTCGGACGCGGGCATGACTAGAGGGTGACTCGAGGGTAAGGAGGAGATCGAGATCAAATCATTGGTGTGAAGCAAATTCGACGATGGGACGGGCGCTGAATTGCAAGGCAGACGGAGGTACCGAGATCAAACGAGCGGGATTAGCTTCATGTGGGTGGATAGTGTTCGCCGGGGTTGGGGGTCAAGGGATTGAATGGCAAATAGCCGGGTTGAGCAATGAGCGCGTTCGGAGCAAAAGGCAAACGGAGGCCGGTGGAGGCCAGTGAGATCGTGGGGAAGAGCCGATTGAGGTTAGGCTTAGGGTAGGGAGGCGGACAAACACTCTGCCATCCACGGACTCTCGCCGAAGCGAGTACCTTTCCGCGTTACCCCGCGGGGATTCTGGTCTGCCAGTGCTGGTGCAGGTGTAGGAATTTCAGTCTGGCGCTGCTTGGTTGGTTGGCTTTTTTTTTTTTTTTTTTTTTTTTTCTCTCCATCCACCGGAATGTCTGTCGTATGCCGCGCTACTTGGGGTCGTGTCCACGATCCACTTCGCTATGATGTAGGATTCATGATTTGACAATCTTCTTACGAGAGAAAAAAAGAGCCAGGAAATGAAGAAATAAAAATAATGCAAAATCCCCAGAACCAGACGAGGTCATACTGGAAAAGCTCACCGCAGCCCCAGTTGGTTGGCAATTCGCTCGCTATCATTGATTCACTAGCCGCGGCTAAAGCTATAGGGCCCTCTTCCCCAACTCTCCAGGCTTTGCTCATTTTTCCTTTCTCCGCTTTTGCTCCCTCGTCGCCTAACAACTCTTCCCTTTTCCCTGTCAACCATCCCCCTCCGATCGTCCCTGTCAAGCAATATCTGCCCGCATTAGATCACCTTGCTCGGATCGGTCGTATCAATTGGCTGTCGGTTTATTCGTTTCGACCCTTTACTGTCGTGAACCTTCGTCGCGCCCCGTGAGGTGGGGGCGAACTCCCCAGGCCACTGTCCTCCCATATGCCCGCCGGCAAAGGATTCATCTCCGGTTGCTGCATCAGACGATGAACATGCGTCCAGAACACTCTAGTGGCCCGTTGTATAGACGATCATGAGCAACGACACGCGCCAAGCCTCTGGAGGCAAAGGTAAACGGCGATTGATCGATGCCGACGAAGATGGCAGGCCGAACTCAACCGCCGAGGATTATGCCTCCAACCCCAAACGACAGCGTGTCTCCCGAGCCTGCGACAGTTGCCGATCGAAAAAGGACAAATGCGACGGCGTACAACCGGTGTGCTCAACCTGCGCATCGTTATGCAGGCCCTGCACGTACAAAGCCAATCCCAAGAAACGAGGACTACCGACCGGATACATTCGCACCCTCGAACTACTATGGGGTCTCGTCTTTTGCAAGATACAGGGCAGTGAAGAGGTGGTTCGCGCCCTCTTGAGGGCGGCAAACATCCCCAGCCACTTGGCGACGATGGGCAAGGAAGCGGAAGGATCCGATACGCTGCTGTCGTCATGGAAGAACAGTATTGTGTTGAAGGAAATTGAGAAATTGCTGGTTTCTCTGGAACAACCCGAGGATGAGCAAGACAAAGGAACCCGACCGGGGGAGAATGATTCCCCTGCGGATGCCGAGGGAAGCAGCGTGGATGTTCTCGAGTGGCAGATCCCAGAAGGACTTGTAATAGACCGAGAGAATTCTGGCTTATCGCCTATTAAAACACCGTCAGCCGCTTCAGCGGCCATGAGAACCCAAACAGCTCGCATGACCCGAGATTCCACAACCCAAACGTCCTCGCCTGGCGTTGAGGAAATCCCCAATATTTCCTTGAGTCGGCCATTACCACCACATTTACTTGACTACCGTTCCGGTAGAGAATCTCTACCAAACCCTACTCCTCAACTCCCATCTAATGCGTGGCCGCTCCTTGATATTTACTTTTCCTACACGCAATGCTGGTTTCCCATACTTGAGAAACACGACATACTTCGAACGGCCTTCCGTCATTCCGAGAACGAAGCTGCCGGGTCAGGAGACCACGCAGCTTTGTGGGCAGTTCTCACTCTCGCGTCAATCCAGGAAGCTTCTATTTCCACCACGCGTCAACTGCCGCAGCCGACCAGCGAACGTCCCGATCCCAACTTATTCTATGTTACCGCGAAGAGCTTTATTCCCGGGGAAAACGGGGTGCATGAGATTGGACACGCCCAGGCGTTGCTCATACTGTCTCTTGTCAAGCTTGGTCAACAGGACTGGACCGCGGCCTGGATTCTAGTGGGCCAGGCTGTACGTATTTCTCAATGTTTAGGATTAGATCGCTCGCCCGGAGCTCGTTCCAAACACGTGTTTCTGGGTTGTTTCGTTTTGGAAACCCTAGTTGCCACGCAGACTGGTCAAGTGCCATCGCTGCGCAAGAGCGATTTGACCAAAGTTGGCCCTATCAACGAAGATGGGCTGGAGGAATGGCATCCGTGGGAGGATCAGACTGGTCTACGCCCGGTGGAGACATCTCGGGGCTCCTTCCATCGAGGGCCTCTTCACGCGTTGAGCACATTCAACCGGCTTGTCTCCTTAATGTGCATTCTCAACGACACGTGTTGCTTGACCACAACCGATCCGGTTCCACATCTCGAAGCCTCGGAGCGCCAGCTGCAGCTCTGGGTCTCGGCTTTGCCAAAAAGCTACCGAGTCGTTCTACAAGCCGAGCGGCCGGCTTCGCCACATATCTTTGGGCTTGAGATGATGTATGAAGGTGTTGTCTCGCATCTGAGTCTTCACCTCGCCCTCCATGGAGCTGGCAACGTCCAAACCTCATATATAAAACGTGCCACTCAGAGCTCTCAGCGGTTACTTATGCTGTTGCAGGCGTACATGGAGAGTTACAGCCTTTCGGCAACATGCCCCACCTTTGGGATGCTGTTGACTTCTGGCATTCTTCAGAGCGACAAAGGCCAGGTACCTTCCACTTTCGATCTTGAGCCTGGTCTCAAACACAAGCTACACTCCTTTGCGTCTCACCTCGCAACTGTATGGGCCATGGGTAGGCTAGAGATTGATTCTCGACCCACAGCGCGATCCCCCTCTACCAACGTGCCAATAATGGCTGCATCACACCCTCAAGGCGCTTTGCCCGTCATAGACCCAACGACACAAACCACTTCCCCTCAGCCTCCTTTGTCGACCACTGCAAGCACCGCTCGCCGGGCGAGTCTAATAGACGACACGCGTGTTCCTATACCAGGATCAGAGCCCTTCCTCGCCAATCAATGGATGAGAACGCCATCAAATGTGGAGGACAGCGCCGCTCTATCTTTGCCTACGCCAGCCCCTTCACTGAGCATAAACCGATCGGCAGAAACGTCTCACCCCGCGCCTCCTTTCAAAGACACCGATCCTCATAGACATCGCGCCTCTACCTCATCATCCACAAGACCAACACTCAATGGCACAAGTATGATGTCCGAATTGACCTCCCCTTTCCCTCCCGCCGCGCCTCAGTATCCTCCAACCTATGGCGAACCCAATCTCAACATGGGCTCTTTTGTTGATGTTGACGGATACGGGCCTCTCCGGCGACCGCGAATTGCTCCTGATCTCGACGCCTTGTTCGACGAGCTAGCGTCGCTGGATGGTACTGAGAAGTAAGTTTTCCATACACTTACCAATGATCAAATGCTTACTGGTACAGGACCGACAATCTCCCAGAGTTCATGCAAAACCTTGGGTTCGTCCCCGATGCCGGAGTCCCAGAGCTCTATTCGTATTCCAATCAGGTGGAGCCATTTCTTCTCGCCCAGAACCAGCCACAAATGCCAGGGTCTGAGACCACGGGGCACTTGCGGCGGGAATCGCAGTCCATAAATGAGGTCCAATCGAATCCAAAGAGATGACCTCGAACAAACAGGCGCGTTTAATTCAACCTAAGGACCATACTTGTCTTTATTCCCTCATAGGGGCGACAGAGGAATCAAACTCCTCACAATCAACCAGGCTTCCATAAATAACCAGCCTGACACGACTTTCTTCTGTTGTACATATTGTCACGTATATAATTTCAGATATGTCAGACTACATGACCAGGATGTTAAGATCAGAAGGATAGATGCAATATAAAAGTAAATCTATTAAATAGACCCCTTTTACCGTTTTTCTGTTTTTATTTCACCGAACTCTCACTTTCACTAGCAATTCCCATACAAAAGGGAGATATAATCACCCTTTAGCCAGTAAACAATTTAAAGATACTGATTTATTTCTTTTTTAGTATCCCAAATCAATATATACCAAGAACATAATTCTATATAACCCCCATATCCTAAACAACCCCCTACAACGCCGCCTTCTCATCCCTCCCCTTAAAATTAACCGCCACATGCTCCACCGCCACCTTATACCCAAACACCCCCAACCCCACAATCACGCCCGCCGCCTTATCACTAAAGTAGCTATGGTGGCGCCACGGCTCGCGCGCATGCACATTGCTAACATGCAGCTCGATAAAGGGGATACCGACGCCCAGCAGCGCGTCGCGGATCGCCACCGACGTGTGCGTGAACGCCCCGGGGTTGATGACGATGCCGTCGACATTGCCGCGCGCCGCTTGGATGCGGTCGATGATGGCGCCTTCGTGGTTCGATTGGAATGCGTCGAGTGTGGCGCCTAGCGAGGCGGCTTGGGCTTTTGCGGAGGTCTCGACGTCCGAGAGCGTCGTGCTGCCGTAGATGTGTGGTTCGCGGGTGCCCAGGAGGTTGAGGTTCGGGCCGTTGATGAGGAGGATGGATTTTGCGGGCATTTTTTCGTTTGTTGACTTGGTTTGTTGGGTGAAACTGCTTTTGTGGGAGGTAGATTTAGGTATGGGAAGTATAGGAGTAGGTAGATGTGATATCAGAGAATAGAACAGTGCAGTGGTATAGATCGGCGGACCACGGGCCTAAATGGCATCATATTCTCCGACGCTTATAACCATCCCGTGCGTTATTGGTTTAGAATCGGGTATTTAGTTACCGCGGAGTATTTGCTCCGCTCGGGCTTTGCGGAGAAGCGTTTCACTGACCCAGAGAACTGCGATGGTTTCGGGGTCGGCTGGATAAGCGCTGTGCCGAGGCGGCACTTCCGAGGAGGGCTCTGCCGGTCTGATTTGCCGGACTTTACTGCGTACTTGCGTGCAGGTGCATTTAAGTGTCTGTACGCCGTTATGAACAGGATGGGATTTGAGGCTGTGATGTGGGATCTTTTAATATATGTATTCTCTAAGATTAACATAATGGTGTTTATTTGTGTTGTGCAACTAGTGTTATTCCGTTGTAGATGTAAAACCCTATTGCCGGTAGAGATGTATAGATCAAGATATCAAATGACCACCAACCACTCACGCAATTCCTATTCCTCACAATGAAGTCATGGCAAAAACTTGACAATTAACGGTCGTCTATTTTGGTCGTCAAACCGTTGATCTACAGGCTACGCTGGGGTCCTCGCTATCGTGCCAGTTACCACCTACCTTCCCACCTATCCCATATGAAGTAGCATACCATGATTGACAGTATTTAAAGAACAAAATTGACACTATCTCTACAGCAATCTAGTGCTAAATGATAACAGACTAACCCCGAAGGCACACCGCAGACATGGCGACAGCTCCCGCCGCATCCACGTGAGGGTGGAGATCGACTCCATCGGTTACTCGCGGGGACTGGAGACCGCCGATAACTCGCCTGAACTCAGCTTCTTTTCTCAACATCCTCTCCTCCTCGGTGCCAGTACCGCGCGCATTCCATCCCCAACTTGATAGACATATATACACAGACGGATTCTGCGCCTCCTCCACCTAACATATACTAGAACTCATATCTTAACCCCGCAATCCACCATGGCAACCCCCGACCTCACCCAGGAGCAGCTGGATGAGATCTACGCGTTCGCAGTTGACCTGGGGCGTAAGGCTGGCCAGCTTCTGCTGGATAGCATCGAGAGGCGCATCGGAGGTGGCGACCAGTCTATCGAGGAGAAGGACAGTGCCGTGGACATTGTAACTCAGACAGACGAAGGTACGGATTTGCGCTTGCGGAGATCAATCAGACACTAACTGGCGACAGATGTGGAAGTCTTTATCAGGAAGGCTCTTGAGCAGAAATATCCCTCTCACAAGTACGCATCTCACTCGACCTTGCCAGACACCGCTAACCACGACCCAGATTCCTCGGCGAAGAAACATACGCGAAAGGCCAATCGCGCGAATACCTCATCGACGAACATCCTACATGGTGTATCGACCCTCTAGACGGTAATCCACCCCCCAACTCCCTCCCCCACACAGACGACTAAGAATAACCAGGAACCGTCAACTTCACACACATCTTCCCGATGTTCTGCGTGTCCATCGGCTTCATCGTCAACCACCGCCCCGTAATCGGGGTCATCTACGCCCCCTTCACCGACCAACTCTTCTCCTCATGCGCCAACCGCGGCGCCTGGCTAAACGAGAAGCGCCGTCTCCCGCTCATCCGCAACCCCGTGCCTCCGCTCCCTCCCACAGCCCCCAGCAAGTGCATCCTCTCCTGCGAGTGGGGTAAAGACCGTCGCGACATCCCCGACGGCAACTTGTCGCGCAAGATCGAGAGTTTCGTGAACCTGGCGTCCGAGCTGGGCAGTCGTGAGGGCAAGGGCGGCATGGTCCATGGCGTGCGGAGTCTGGGCAGCGCGACGCTTGATCTGGCGTATGTGGCTATGGGGTCGTTTGATATCTGGTGGGAGGGTGGGTGTTGGGAGTGGTATGTTCCCTTTATTTACATCTATTGAGATGCGCAGGGTGTTAATGTGTCATCTAGGGACGTTGCCGCGGGAATTGCCATCCTGCTAGAAGCCGGGGGTTTGGTGACGACGGCGAATCCGCCCGAGGATCCGGCGACGGCGCCGATCGAGGATGTTCGAATGGGGAGCCGGCTGTATTTGGCCATTCGGTAGGTTTACTCCGCTCTGACAGGTGGTGGTATGCTGACTTGGTAGACCGGCTGGGCCGTCGCAGACAGAAACGGGACGAGAGTCCCAGGAGAGAACGGTGCGGGAGGTGTGGAAGCGCGTGCGACAGCTGGAGTACTCTCGGCCTGGAGCTTAATGACATCACGAACTACAACTCCTGTATAGAATTGGATGGATATGCACGACACATCAGGACAAACATTAGAACAACACGCAGTAATACATAGACCAGAACGCTCCAGAGAGAGCTTACCCTTCTTTTTAGACCTTTGAAATCGATCACATAAGAATGCAAAACAAGAGCTCGAACAAGAGGACAGGACTTCTTCACTGCAACACGTGCCCGTTACTCGATCGTCTGTTCGATCAGGGACCTCGTTTCTCATTACACGGTCGTATGCGTTCGATCGCACGTTTCTCGATTGTAGTTCGATTGCATGTCCCCTGAGCGACTTGACGAGACAATCCTGCCTAAAAACCAGGCGTTTCTCGTCTATTTACGATGAAACAATGTGGTTTACCTTCGCCAAACGACATACCGTTGTTCGCCTGTTTGAAAACCAGGCGTTTTCTTGTTTATTCCTCGATAAAACATTCAAAAGATGAAGATTCGTTTTGATCAAGCAGCGGCGAAGGTTCTCCGGTCGAAACATACGCCCTCGTTTGGGACTTCATTCCGACTTTTCTGTTGATTCACTTTACAACTTCCCATTTGCAGCCAAGGCAGTTCCTCAGACTGATACCAACAAGTTCCTGGGAAAAGACCCTCAGGTGCTGGGCAAAATAATCAGCAATAAAGACACCTATCCGATGCGAATTAGCCTCAAAACACTCGAACGCGATGACAATGACAAATTGTCTACAGAAGACGAAGCTGTCCTCCCAGTTGTTTCATGGCTCTTCCGCGATGTATGCCATGTCACCCTGCGACCCTGACTATATTGTTGCGGCGTAGGAATTGCACCGTTCTGGGGGTTTGAAACCCCAAGGACTAAGACTCTAAGAATAAGTCTGAGAAACCAAGCGCTGTTAGCGCCATGGCGACTATAATAAAATAGATAATATAAGTAGTACTTACCTTGCTTGTATTATTTTTCTATTAACTAATGTCCTGATTATAGGCTCTTGTTAGAAGGGGCTTTCTAGAAGGCCCTGGCTCCGGCAGGACGGGCAGCAACCAAAGCTGCTCGCATGTTAGCACGGTATATCGAGCTTGCGGGCGATGAGACGACTGGCGAGTAGAAGTTTACCTGTAAATGATCGTCCACCGAGGAACGAGAAAATAAGCACCTAGATGTAAATTTCCCGTGCAACCATATATCATACCGATGGACTGACTCTTATTCCTGAAATTAGGTGACAGGGTCTATCGTCTTAGGCAACGGTGACTACAACAAAGCAGACGATATTACATGTGATCAAGGGAAGTATAGACGGCACTGGCTGGCATCGTATGCGATGCATGTTTCGGGGAACAAAAAAATAATGACCTCCTGAATATGCGCCTTGAAGTATCCCCGATCTGAGCATGTACGACTAGACCAGAAGTGTTATGGGATAGACGGCTGGTGGCCTCGATCGCGGTCCGCAAAGAGGATTGCTATTGTTAGAAGTCGTGTTTTGCGAACTCGACCAAAACGCTAGCTGTCAGTCCTTCTAATAACTTTTTATGTTCAACACTCCAGTCCCTGTTCGACGAGGTCAAAGGCTAGCTGATTTACATTAACGAGATCTGGTTCTCCAACCAGCTATAACTATGCTCTAGGGTATGCTCTATACAAGAATCATGAAACGTAGACACCAGCCGAACCCCCACTATAGATTCGACTTCGCCGCCCTCTCCGCAATCGACTTGGCCACCAACTCCTTCACCTTCTCCACCACCCCCGGCACCTTGACCACGTCCTGACCCGTCCAGAGCCTCGCCTGCTCCAGACCCTGCCAGATGAGCGCCTCGGAGCCCAGAATGACCTTCCAGCCGGCGGCAGACGCCAGCCCCGCGATCTCCGTCCACGGCGACGGATGATAACACATCTCCAAGATCACACCCCGCGGCTTCTTCCCCTCCGTGGCCTTCTCGTCCGTCTCCTCACCCAGGAACGCCTGCAGGACCTCACGCGCGCGGATCTCCTCCGCCGTCTCGGGCGGGTAGTTCGGGATGCCGGAGACGATGGCCGCGGGGGGTTCCAGGCCCGCGGCGACAGCGGGGTCGGTGACGTGGATCAGGGGCGGGAGGGAGCCGTCGGAGTTGGGGTTGCGCTGGGCATCCTCGGCGAGGATGGCGTTGACCTCTGCGGTGTCGCGGTTGACGACGTAGATCTTGCTGGCGCCGAGCCACTTGCGCAGGACGTAGATGGCGGTGCGGGCGGTTCCGCCGCCGCCGACGATGAGGGCGGGCCTGCCGCGGAAGATCTCAGCGACGGGGTCGCCGGAGGTAGAGGGGGAGTTCTGGAGCAGGGCCTCGCGGATGCCGATGCAGTCGGTGTTGGTGCCGACGTAGGCGGTCGAGCCCGTGGCGGGGTCCTTGCGCAGGAAGATGGTGTTGCAGGCGCCGGCCTGCTTGGCGTCTTCGGTGAGGTCGTCGAGGTGAGGCATGATGCCGACCTTCCAGGGCATGGTGACGGAGGAGCCGACGAACTTGGGGTTGTTGCGGATGCTGGCCAGGAAGGTCGGGATGGGCGGGGACCGGGTGTAGGGCGGGGGGTAGGTCGCGGAGGTGCCGGTGACGCTGGAGAGGGGAATCTGGGTCCAGTTGAGGCCGAGGGTCGTGTAGACAGTCTGGTGTAGGGGAGGGGAGAGCGAATTGAGGAGAGGGTGGCCGTATAGGTAGGCGACGCCGTCGAGGTGGTCGGGGATGGAGATGGGTTCTTCGGGGGGAGATTGCATGGTTGTGGTGAGTTCTTGTGGAGCGGCCATTGTGAAGGTTGGAATTGAGGATGGAGATGAGAAGAGGAGGAAGAGGAGAAGGAGGAAGGAGAGAGAGCAGGAGTTCGAGGATTGAGGAGGAAGTGGTGAATTAAAATAAAAGCGATCATAAAACCCAAGTATAGACAGGCTGACTAAGGCGGAGAAACGTTCTGTCCCGTGATGGATTACGTTTAGCCTCTTGTTTTTTCTTTTTCTTTTCTGTTCTTCTTTTTCCTCCTCCCACGGAGTACTCCGGAATACTTCATCACTACACATCCCACTGTACACCCCACTGCACTACCATCCTTCCTCTGCATAATGCCAATCCATATTCCCGAGATCGCAGCTCCATTCTGTTCATCTCGGCTGAACAGTGGACTCGGCTGGCACAAATCTCGGCCCACGGAGTAGTTCCGTCGGCTGGTGCATCTTGGCTTCACACCAACCATGGATGATCTTCCTTCCTGACCTTTTAACCGCAAAGGATTTTAGCGCCTGCTTGGATCAAGTGCCGGGCAGAACCCTTTTCCCGAGTCTTCTAGATCCTAAGGTTCTTACTAAATGCCTATCGCCTGTTCCTCGTGCGCGATATCGCCCCGTGGGGAAGTTCGCCTCCATGCTAGCATTTCCGGCGAAGCACTTTCCCCAGCCACTGATGACATCCCTAACGGATTGATTGGTCTTCAATTCGTGGGGAACTTTCCCAATCCAACATCTGAGTCCTGCGCAAACCGGGGCGACCACGCCGCGCTGGAACACACTAAAACCGACCTGGAGTTTGCCTCCCTTAGCTTCCCCACAAATGCTCGCCAATCTTACCCATCTCAGCCCCCCACCGACAGAATGAGCGGGATCGGAGGAGCCAACACCTGGGCGCGCAGAGATTTCTTCGACGGTTTTCTGGCCATAGAGATTGCACGGCTCGGCTGTCAGCGTTCGATTGGTGCGCGGGGGAAGTTTTGGACAAGGTCCCGTGGCCGGTCAGACCTGGAGACGAGACGAAGCCAAGGAAGACCTCCCCTGCGAGAAACTCTCTTTAATCCTTCGCTGCTGAAGATTCCTGGGCATTTGTAGCTATTTGTTTTCCCGCCTTGGTCTTCTCCTTGTCATCTTCGTCTGTCTGTCTGATATCCCTTCTTCCCTGTCCTAGATCATTTCTCCGCATCTGCGCTGTTGACCCCCGGATTTTCGATTCCTGGGTTCTGCTTATTCCGGCGTAGTGCAGGATCCAATATTTAAAACCCAGCTACCGTTGGCTTGGAATCTTTTCTTTTCCTCTCTCCTGCTCGACCGTTCACACTTGGGTGAAGAAGTGGCCTTTCCTTGCTACACCACATACCCTTCTCCTATCATTCAACGTACAGACTACACACACTGGTGTCGTCCCTAAGGGCGAACGAACATCATGTCTATCCTTTCTCTTGTGGAGGATAGGCCGACCCCTAAGGAGGTCTACAACTGGAAGATCTACCTTCTGGCGGCCGTAGCCTCCTGCACGTCTTGTATGATCGGATATGACAGTGCTTTCATCGGCACTACCATCTCGTTGCAGTCCTTCAAGGACGAGTTCGACTGGGAATCCATGTCGGACGCGTCCCAGAACCTCGTGAGCGCCAACATCGTGTCTCTGTACCAGGCCGGGGCCTTCTTCGGGGCCTTCTTCGCCTACCCCATCGGTCATTTCTGGGGTAGGAAGTGGGGTTTGATGTCGGCTGGTCTTATCTTCACTCTGGGGGCGGGTCTGATGCTGGGAGCCAACGGCGACCGGGGATTGGGCTTGATCTACGGGGGTCGCGTGCTGGCCGGTCTGGGGGTGGGTGCCGGTTCCAACATCACGCCAATCTACATCTCGGAGCTGTCTCCGCCGGCCATTCGAGGTCGCTTGGTCGGAGTTTACGAGCTGGGGTGGCAGATCGGTGGTCTGGTTGGTTTTTGGATCTGCGTAAGTTGCCCTACACTACGAGTACGAATATGGCTAATCTGGTTAGTACGGTGTCGACGAGACATTGCCACCGAGCCACAAGCAGTGGATCATCCCGTTTGCTGTGCAGCTGATCCCCTCGGGTCTTCTACTGATCGGTGCCATGCTGATCAAGGAATCTCCGCGGTGGCTGTTCCTACGAGGCCGCCGCGAGGAGGCCATCCAGAACCTCAGCTGGATTCGGCAGCTTCCCGAGGATCACATCTACATGATTGAGGAGATCGGCGCCATTGACCAGTCTCTGGAGCACCAGCGGTCGACCATCGGCCTCGGGTTCTGGAAGCCATTCAAGGCGGCGTGGACGAACAAGAAGATCCTGTACCGTCTCTTCTTGGGAAGCATGCTGTTCCTCTGGCAGAACGGCTCTGGAATCAACGCCATCAACTATTACAGTCCGACGGTGTTCAAGAGCATCGGTCTGCGGGGATCGAACACCAGCCTGTTCACCACGGGCATTTTCGGCGTGGTCAAGACGGTGGTCACCTTTGTCTGGCTGCTCTGGTTGATTGACCACGTCGGTCGCCGGCTGCTTCTGCTGGTCGGCGCTGCGGGTGGCTCGATCTGCCTGTGGATTGTAGGCGCGTACATCAAGATCGCCAAGCCGTCGGAACGCGACAACCAGCAGATGGACGGCGGCGGCATCATGGCGATGTTTTTCTTCTATCTGTGGACCGTCTTTTACACCCCTTCGTGGAACGGCACTCCATGGGTGATCAACTCGGTAAGCCACATTCCATCCACGTGTAATTGTAGGGTTTTCTGACGAAGAGCAGGAAATGTTTGACCCCAACGTGCGATCTCTCGCTCAGGCCTGCGCCGCCGGGTCCAACTGGCTCTGGAACTTTTTGATCTCTCGATTCACCCCGCAGATGTTCGCCAAGATGGACTACGGGGTGTACTTCTTCTTTGCGTCTCTGATGATTCTGTCCATCATTTTCGTGTATCTGTTGATTCCCGAGACGAAGGGAATTCCGCTGGAGAGTATGGACTCGCTGTTCGAGCACAAGCCCATCTGGCGCGCCCATGAGAGGGTGCTGGCGCAGATTCGCGAGGATGAGGAGCGCTTTCGACGGGACTTGGAGGAGTCTGGGTTCACGAAGCGAGACACGGAGCAGGTAGAGGAGGCGGACGGATCGGTGGAGTCGAAGGTGTACGGATGATGGGTATAAATGGTGGATGGCTGTATAAGTCGATAATCGAGTCGTTTTCAGAACCGAATTCAGGAGAATCGTGTAATTCCATAGCCGCGTTGACTCATCGTGAAGATCCCCCCACAGTGTTAGGCGAGTGGGAAAAGTCTCTACCTGTGAGGTATATCTGGCACGCTTCCCTCATTCTCGGATCCAACGTTCTTGAAGTGGAGATCCAAACTTGACGGAGAACATGTCCCCCATCAACATCATCATCGTCGGCGCCGGCCTCATCGGCCCGCGCCACGCCCAATCGGTGCTGGCAAACCCATCCACGCACCTCGTCGGGCTCATCGACCCTCTCCCTTCAGCGGCCAGCATCGCCCAATCGCTCGGGACCAGCTACTACCCAACCATCGAGGCGTGTCTGCAAGCGACGCGCACAACGGCGTCATCCACCCCCCACGCCGCCATCATCTGCACGCCGAACCACACGCACGTCGCCGTCGCGCAGCAACTCCTCAGCGAGAATCTGCACATCCTCCTCGAGAAGCCCGTCAGCCACGACCTCCCCAGCGGAGCCTCCCTACTGCGCTTCTCCCAGCAGCCCTCAACCTCGCACCTCAAGATCCTCGCCGGCCACCACCGCCGCTTCAACCCGTACATCACAACCACCAAATCCATCATCGACTCGGGCTCCCTGGGCACCATCATCGCCATCAACGGCCTCTGGACGCTCTTCAAACCCGCCTCCTACTTCGAGGGCTCGGGATCCTGGCGCTCCTCCCCTTCCTCCGGCGGCGTCTGCGCCATCAACCTCGTCCACGACATCGACTGCCTACAATACCTCTTCGGCCCTATCGTTCGCCTCCACGCCGAAAAGACCCTCCCTCAGCGCCCTACCCCGCCACACTCCGCAGACGAAGGCGCCGCGCTAACCCTGCGCTTCGGCAGCGGCGTCGTGGGCACATTCCTCGTCTGCGACGCGACCCCGGCGCCATGGAGCTTCGAAGCCGGGACGGGCGAGAACCCGAGCATACCGAGAACCGGGGGTCCGGGGGGCGACTTCTATCGGATTTTGGGGTCACGGGCGTCATTGAGCGTGCCGGATATGACGCGGTGGAGTTATGATGGGCGGGCGAAGAGCTGGACCGAGGAGTTGGTTGCGGAGAAGGTGAGGGTGGAGGGGGAGGAGAAGAGGCCGTTTGATTTGCAGCTTAGCCATTTCGTGGATGTGATTGGGGGGCGGGCGCAGCCGAGATGTTCCCTGGTTGAAGGGTTGAGGGCGTTGGTGGTGGTGCAGGCGGCCAGGAGGGCGTTGGAGACGGGGGAGACGGTGGATGTGGGGGAGTTGGAGGGGGAGTTGGGTTTGTCGGGTTGATTGAATGAATGAATTGATTTTTGTAAAGGAAGATAGTAGATGCAAGTATGCAGTAAGTGAAGAAGTGTTATATTCTGAAGAAATCCTCCTTGGCGGGTAAATGCTTGATCCGCCCACATTTTAGCGACGGGGAAAGCGCTTAGCCGCAGCCCTAATTTTACCAACTTTTCTACTACTAGTCAGTTACTAGGTGTCGGACAGTCGGATGAACGTTGTCAGTCTGGGGTAAGGGCTTTGGCCTTTCTCCGAGAATAAACGCAGGAGGAGAGTATTAGCAAGCAGGCAGCTGAGGATTAAATCATAAATAGCAATAGATGTATCACATTCATTTGTCTCAAACGCCAAGCTCCGCCTCGAAGTTTGCTCGTATTGGACTGGTCGACTCCTGAGGATTGGTTTCTGTTTATAAAGCTGTCGATATCACATCACTGATCTGATTCTGCATCTTCTGTCCGATCAGATCTCACTGTTCCTGCATCTGCAGCATCATCCACACCCATCCTCAACCCCAGTATACACTGTATCCACCAAAATGCCCAACCGCCTCGGCATCGCCTCCATGTCCCTGGGCCGTCCAGGCATCCACCCCCTGCCCAACAAACTGCACCAAGCCGCTCTCCACGGCTACTCCGGCATCGAGCTTTTCTTCGACGACCTCTCGCACCTCGCAGAGACCTCTCACGGCGGGGACCTTCTCGCCGCCGCCCACCACGTGCACTCCCTCTGCACATCCCTCAACCTCTCCATCATCTGCCTCCAGCCCTTCGCCTTCTACGAAGGCCTCCTCGACCGCTCCCAGACCGAGCACCTCCTCACTGAAAAACTCCCCCTGTGGTTCCAACTCTCCCGCATCCTGCACACAGACCTCATCCAAATCCCATCCAACTTCCTCCCGGCGGACCCGCAAACCGGCGCCCCTCGGACGACAGGGGATCGGGAGATTATTGTCTCAGATCTCCGACGCGCCGCGGACCTCGGACTCGCGCAGTCCCCGCCCTTCCGGTTCGTCTACGAGGCCCTGGCATGGGGCAACCACGTCGATACCTGGGAAGCCGCCTACGAGATCGTGGTTGCCGTCGACCGCCCGAACCTGGGTATCTGTCTTGATACATTCAACCTGGCGGGACGGGTGTATGCGGACCCGGCGAGCGCGAGCGGAAAGACCGCCAACGCGGAGCTCGCGCTTCAGGAGTCCCTGACGAGACTGCGGGAGACGGTGGACGTCAAGAAGGTGTTTTATCTGCAGATTGTCGACGGGGAGAGGCTGGCTGCTCCGTTGACGGAAGGCCATGAGTGGCATGTAGCGAGCCAGCCGTGTCGGATGAGCTGGTCGCGGAATGCGAGGTTGTTTGCGTTTGAGGAGGAGAGGGGCGGATACCTGCCTGTGGAGGAGGTGGCGAGGGCGTTTTTTGATACCGGGTTCGAGGGCTGGGTGTCGTTGGAGTTGTTTAGTCGGACGTTGGCGGATCCGGATCCGCGGACGCCGGAGAGGCATGCGAAGAGGGGGTATGAGTCGTGGAGGAAGATGGTGAAGCTGTTGGGGTTGAAGGAGGGTGGGACTGATGAGTCGGATGGGGAGTCGGTGTCGGTGTCGGGGGCGAGCGAGGGGAGTGAAGGGAGTGAGTTGGTGGTGCAGCATCGGTTGTAGGATTTGATATCTGGGATGGTGTTGGGTGTATTTGGTGGATTGTTTTGATATAGCTGTGATTGAATAGCAGGCATTTGTTTTATAGTGTAGTATGATATGGTATATGAGCTTTTCCACATGAGTTTTTCGTACATCGAATGCAAATATAGCAATGGCATTAGGGCAAGTGTTCATTCAATTTATATAGACTTGTAGCTTTTAATACAGGCATAGCTCGCCATTCAACTCCCATCTGAACTAGTATACATAGTTTGCATCTGACTACACCCCTCCACCTCCCATTCCCCAGACACCAGGTTGGCAGGACGGTAGGATTCGTTCCCCTCCATCCGTTTGACGGCCGAAACATGAACTCTCGACCCGGGGGGAATCTGTCGAGCCTCCCCACGATGAAGCGGCCAACGCACTTGTCTTGATTCCAGCCGTCGTCGAACCGGGAGGTGCTCGAGCAGCCGCCAGAACAGAACCGACGACTTCGGTACTCCATTTCCAAAGTGCAGCAGATCATGGATCTGCCCTCGAATGACCCCCCGCTGAATCGCTTCCTCCAACTCAAGGGTCTCTCCCGAGGAATAGATCTCAGAGCAGCCTTGACGTTCGACCTCGCTTGGTTTCAACTCCAGTCCGGCCTCATATGCAGCCTTCGTCATCCAGATGAGCGGGTTCTGGCTGAGCGGCCACACTTCGCCCTCGCCGGGTTTCCACCCTCCCCCGACACCAGCGTGATCACCAGGAAACCACACGACCTGAGCATCTGTTTCTCTTCTAGCCCCCTCCTCTCGCAATTCTGCTACATACGACGGAGCGACAGCCTGTTCAAGATCCCGACAATCATAAAACAGCGGCCGGAACTTCACCCGTCTCTCATCAATACTCACAGCATGGCGAACGACATCCGCACTATTCGGGACGAAATCACGATCCCGCGGACCCGCCACGCTATCAACCGCATCGAACATCCCCAGGAACCGGACCCTGACTCTCTGCGTCATTGTATCCCGGGTCGTTCTCATCCGGACACAGGCCTTTTCGAAGCTCTTTCTGTGCTTTTCTTCCCCTGTCTCCCTGAACAGATGAAACTTCCACCTAATATACGCGTCCCAGACATCCGGCACCATCTCTCCGTTGTCGACACTCAGCACCCCGATATACTCGACTATGTCGGCCAGCAGCTGCGCCGCGCTCGCCGCCTGCGAGAACCCGAAGATGTAGATCGCGGCGCCGGGTCGATACAGCCGCATGATGTATTTGTAGCCTTCCAGAACGTGACGACTGATGTATTTGTCCGGCGGGAGAGTGGGTTGCAGCATGCTGCTGGCCACGGATCGGGGGGTGATTTGGATATTGGTTCCAGCTGGGGTGTGTTTGTGTTAATGAATAGCGGACGGAGCAGGGTACGGTTATGCAGTACATACGTTGATAGTGGCAATCTGAATCCATAGTTAGATCTAGCGTCATTGTAGAGGGAGAGGGAGTACCTACGTTGCTCACCTGTTCGGCTCGTCATGCTAAAGATCCTCCAGACGTTGGTTTGGCGCCGGTAGCCGGAGGACTCGTCGTCGTCGAAAAACACCACGATCTGCCGCGGGGGGTCCGGAGGGGGGTCGAATTCCAGCTCAAGGTCAGAGGACATTGTGGTGCTGAGGTGTGTACATGTACATGATAGCTCTATGGGAGGTTGTTGTGTTCAAGTAGTTGTATCGATTTTTATCTGCCATATCATCAGAGTTTGAATATGACGAGTCATTCGTTGGCTCCTTTCCTCGTTGGACTCGCGTCCGCTCAAGAGCGGTGAGGTGGTGTTCTCGTTACGTCGGAATATTTCCTCGCTATGATGTCTAGTGATTTGTTCGGCATGAGGATTGCTGTCTTGCTGAATTGTGTTTCTCCAAAGTCAGGCTGGCTGCTGGAATGGAAAAGGGCGGCCAATTGGTGGAAGCTTTGAATTGGAAATATAGTTCTTGTCAGGATGGATCGGTTCTATTTATAGCAGGACCTGTGTACCTACAATGTAGATTTCTAATTATAAATATGTCGCTTTAGGGAAGTAAATACTCCGGGCCGCATATTACCATTTTATACCACGCAATGAGCATTCAGATTAGTACTCGCCTTTATGTGTATGAGTAGTCGAATAATGGTGTCTGGTAAACAGCCTGAACACTAGCATCTCGGTCATCAAATACTGTATACAATCAGCAGTAAAATTCTGAAATCTCATACCCAATATATACTAAATGCTCATCTCCCCGAGACTGGCAACTAGGCTCTTTAAGGAATTGAGGATGCAAAGTAGGAGTCTGAGATGGCAGGGGTATTGGATTCTAGTATGGCACTGTTGGCTTAGGGCTGACGGGACCCCACTGGGCACTGCCTCGAGGTCGTGTATTTCATAGTAACTCCTATTCAGTCGGATGGTTAGGAACAGCTTCTTGCGTGAGATTCAATCAAGTCTGGGTATCGAGGAGGCCTAAGCTCTAGGGAAATATACTAGCCTCGAAATGAGTAAGGCTCGTTGATCCTGGATCAATTCCGGGCTATACTATACTACCTGATGCTAGCTTGCTCAGCCTTGCAACGCGGACCTTACTACAGGGGTAGATATGTTTGGTGATTAATTAGAACAAATCAGGTCTAGAGTATAGCACTGGCTGCGTAGAGACAAGAAACATCGTCCAATGGTATGTCTCGGGGCCCAGGGTCGTGCCAGCAGGGATATTTGTGCTGTGCCCTCTTGGGAGTAAGACTGGCGACCTCTTGGTATGCTTTGGTAGTCAGAGATGTAGAAGAGAGAGTTAGAGTTGGGCTCTGCATCATTTCAACACCACATTAGCAAGTTTAGGCAGTATCGCCACTTAACCAAGATCTATGGCTCGTCAACATTTGGAGACTCAAGAAATATAATAGGGTTGACACCACGCGGAACTCAAATGTGAACCGGTCCATATCCTCACAATTAGGAACTTAGAATGACTAGCTTGACGAAGGTCCGAACTTTGGCCAAGATGCGAGGTGGAATTTCTGGATTACTTGCACCAGGTTAGTTTTCAATTGGAAGATTGGTGACCGAAAGGAAGCGCTGTATACTTTTATCCCAGCTGTGTATTATATAGGTTCCGTGATCGTCTCTCGAGTCACGATTGAAGACAAGTTTAATCTAGCTCATCATGCTAGTATAGGAAGGAGTTTACTAAGACCAATAGATCACATAAATAGCAGTTTAAATAGCTAGGTAGGTCTGAACGCCTTGAATGAAATAGGAGTTGCTACTTATTGCATTGATCATCCATCTCCACAATGTCATACACGTCAAATATCTTACATAGTTTCCTAGTCAAGGTTAGACCATTATTCAATCAACGCTAAGAGTCAGTTGATTTATATCTAGGCAGAATCTCCCATATACTAGCCCGGTGCCGCTACAAGCACTACTTCATATCCCTCGACTCATCGCCTACCATGCCTATACTCTCTTCCTATTCGCCCGTAGCGACTTCAAAACAATCATCCTCCCCAGCACCGTCTTTGGCGTGCTCAACTCCCTCGCCACGAGCGCTTACGGACTTGATGACATTCCACCCATCACACTCTCCCTAATCCTCACTCGTCTCATCCAAGCTCTTGTCTGGGTCAGCCTCGTCTACATCCCATTTGGCATCAACAACCAACGCAGCCCCTCTGCCATCGTAGAGGACGCAATCAACAAGCCATGGCGGCCGCTTCCTCAGAATCGCCTCTCTCCATCCCAAGCCCGGCGCCTTATGTACTGCATCGTCCTTCTCGCTCCACTCCACGGCTACATCTACCGCGGGATTGGCTTCCGACAGTCGTCACTCCTCCGGGCCCTCGACATCTGGTACAACAACGTCGGCGGTGCGGACAAGAACCCTGTGCTTCGCAATCTCCTCAACTCCCTGGGCTACCTTTCCTTTATAACCGGAGCGTTGGAAGTCGCATTGGGTAGACAAATCCCATTTACCTCAGACCCAATGTCCACTTCTGGTCCTGAAAACCGTCTTGCCCTCTGGCTTCTCATAATCGGCGGTATCGTCTTCAGCACAATCCACCTCCAAGACCTCTACGATCAAGAAGGGGACGCCTCGCGCGGCCGACGCACCGTGCCGTTGGTGATTGGAGACGCACCCGCGCGGTGGACGATCGCGACGCCCATGCTTTTCTGGGGGATCGTGTGTCCTCGGTTCTGGAGGTTGACTGGGGGGGGGTTCTCGCGATGAGTATCGGGCTTGCGGTTACTGTGGCAATGAGGGTTATGATAGCGCGTGGCGTAGAGAGTGATCGGGAAACGTTTCGGCTTTGGAATTGTTGGATCTCCGCTGTATATGCGATGCCTTTTTTTGCGCAGATGTAGTAGGGTGGTTGGATCTTGTCATGGATCTTTTCTAAATACTATAGGCTGCCTGGCGTTATTAGAATTGTAAATGACTGATGAAAGGCTCTGAGAATTAGCAATGTTTGGATTAGTCCTGTTCTGGTTCATATCTTGGAATGCAAAGGAATCTTTCTGCCCCGACATACAGAATGCAATCTGCCTGATTTCTATGGCCTTCGCTCGCCTGCCTGATCCAGTTAGCCGGAATGTGGTCCACGGTGGGCTTTAGCGAGCCAGCGATCTTCGACTGGCTTTTACCTCCCTAGCTACCAGCCTCACTAATGCCATGGTGCAAAGAGACGAAGCCACAAAGGCCCCCGGTAAAGCCCTTCGTTCCGAGGTCTTCATCCATGTCCGATGGCCGTGGATCACATTTCCACTTGTGATAGTTGTCGGCTCGATCGCCTTCTTTGTTGCCGTAGCAGGGTTCAAACGAGACGAGAAGATCATCTTATGGAAGAGTTCCATTCTTCCGTTGCTTTTGGGTCGACTGGATCTTGAACCTGAGAATAGCATACGATCTTGTCGGAATATCGATGAGATGCAACGCGTGTCTAAAAAGGTGGGAATCTTGATCGACCGAACTGAGGAGGATCTAGCTTTCGTTGAGCACAGTAGATGATGGGCCAATGTTTTGCATCCTGCTCCATTGAAATCTTCTGTACCATGAGAGCCACAAATGGCTTTGGATCCAACTTTGGGGCTTTTTTTGGGGCAAAGGTCTGTAGACAGACCTTTTACATAATGAGTCACGAAATATCATTATTCCCTTGGAAATTCCGAAACGAAGAGCCGTGCTTTCTGCACTCGCTAATCTTACAATATACCTCATAATTGGCTCTTATGTTACATGTTAACTAGCATATAGTCCTGTCTCGTAATTCGGGGCCCTGCAGATGCGATTACGACCGGAGGGATAGACCGACTGAATATTATGGGTCCAAACATTTATGATTCCTAAATTTAGTTATTTGATTTGAGCCCGTACTTCAACTACTGATGTGGCTACTCAGGGAAATGAAAGGAAGGCAGGAATTGCCTATATTGTTTAATCTAAATCATTTATATCAGGAAGCCCTTGTAATATTTAGACGAGTCTTCCTTTGTTCTTCATTCTCATTGAAGCATTTCTTTTATTGAGATTTGTCGATCATTTGACGAAGACCGGTTTCTCGTGGGTGCAAGCAAATCCGTACTTGCACCTATATTCGTCCTGGTATTTGACCACTTTTCTCAAAAGCTATACCCTCAGAGTAAACGGAGGATATGATTTGTGTTTGATCTTTCCCCAATAAAATGAGAGCACAATGGTTGAAATGCCTTCTTTGTGTCGTTCGTCTTTGTCTCAAGACCACGAATAATGCAGTTTCAAAGTTACCATGGAAGCACTTCTCTTGTTTGCATTCAGCGGTATATTCCATGGCTTTCAGTTCCCCAGTAATCTTGTCTTGCCCTTCGTGAGGAATGTCTGGTTTCATAATTGGGTTTGGGACAATTGCGTGCCTTGTTAGGCAAATGTCGCTTTTTCTATTTCATTCTTTTCGGCGCAACAACCACCATTTTATGCCTGCAATAGCTTCGTCTTTCTGAAGCTCTGGCTCGGATTTTCCGTGGGATCAAAGGCCCCGTCCTCTGCCAGAAGATCGTAAGTTTGAGGAGTTATATACCTGGTCTTTGGAGATTTGCCATTCTATAATCCTTTGCAAATGGGAAAAAAGTATGACTACTAATCAATATAAAAGCCCAATAATATATACTAACGCCAATCTGTGAACGTAAGTCTTCCCATGCTGAGCTTCGCACTCAGCGCATATCAGACTAGAAGGGAAGTAGAGACCTACAAGCTTTCAATACCTGTGACAAGCTCTCTTTCATTAAGGGCCGCAAGAGACCAGTTCTCCAGCTGCAACAGAAATGCCAATTCAGGCTCTGGAACCTCAATGCCCACACGGTCTGCCTCGCTGTAGAAGACCTCCTTTGTCGCCAGGGTATCGAGGCGGAAGTGGGAGAGGGACTCGGTATCCAGGTTCTCGACTTCAAAAAAAGCGCAGCATCTTTCGATGCCGTACGCTGAAAGGAGCTTGTCCAGGGATTTGGAAAAGAAGTCAAAGGATGCCATGGCGGATTTGCTTGACGAATGTATAGGGGGTATGGTATATAGCAAGGACTTGGGCAGGCGAGGTTTGTTTATTTGAGAATGAAAGAATGAGTGGGTGAAGGGCTTTTTATAGACGTGAAGAGACGGTAGTTTTGACTGGAATACCCGTGGATAATCAGGGTTTGTCTATAAATTCCTCCTGTCTTTGTGCCGCGTGTGGCACAAGCGCTTTGATCTAGAGCAGGTCATGACATGCTACCATGTCACAGCCTACAGGATCAAGAATTATGGAAGATGAATAATGGCTGACTCCACATGCTGAAGGTTTGAGATCAGGCCGGAAATTCGATCTTCTCTGTTTTTCAATGACCACCTGGTTGTTTAACCGTTAGTTATGCTATCTCCGCGATTACCTTGGGACCATGTCTTAATGTTATTTACTACTTGATAGCATTCTTGCAATGGACGTAAAACACTGCTCTATCAAGCCTGATGGGAATTACCTCCATCTTGCATACCGGGTGAGCATTCCTCGGATTTCTACAACAGTGGGTAGCTACAACATCCATGAGCCAAAAGGCCATGGAATTCCATGGGGATCCCAAGGTACAGTATTTTCAACATAGTCTTTCCTAGAGGGTAAGGAATAGACTAAATTTGTTAGCCCTGTAGGGCTGTCCCACAGCCGATGCCAATTAATCAGCCGCCAAGAACCCCTGCTATTTGCATTTCTAAGCAACTATAGAATTCTACCTGCAATTGACTTGTACCAACATCCCAAAATTGTCTGATTGCCTAACCTAATCGTTCCTCATCATGCAGCCTGCCTTACCCGCCAATCACCGCGCCCTTGTGCTCGAAAGCCGTGACTCCGGCTGTCAGATCAAGACCGTCCCGACCCCCCAGCCCGACAATGGCAGCGCCGTTGTCCGGATCGCTGTGGCCGGGATCCTGCCCTACCATCGCGATGTCTACAACGGCAAGCGTCCCAATCCTTTCCCCACGCCCCTGGTCGGGGGTTTCGGCGCCATTGGCCACGTTGCCGCGGTCGGATCCGACGCAACGGCACTGACTCCCGGACAATTCGTCTACGTTGACTGTGTTATCCGGGCCCGCGACGATCCAGACGCCTATTTCCTGACAGCCATTTACGAGGGGTCCAGCAACGGCAGCAAAAGGCTGATGCGCGACGTGTGGCGTAACGGCACGTTCGCCGAGTACGCCAAAGTGCCGCTGGAGAACTGCATCCCGCTGGACGAAGCGAGGCTGTGTCGCGGGCTGGGCTACACCGTTCCTGACCTGATGTACATGGCGTATATGCTTGTTCCGTACGGCGGGCTCCGGGATATCCAGCTGGAGCCTGGCGAGACGATCATTGTGTGTCCCGCGACGGGATTCTACGGCAGCTTGGGTGTGCAGATGGCGGCCGCGATGGGGGCGAGAGTGATTGCCATGGGCCGCAGTGAAGAGAAGCTAGCGAAACTAAAAGCGGATGTCACCGAGAGGTCGCCCGGTGCGGATATTGAGACGGTCACGATAACCAATGACCCTGCTCAGGACGTGGGTGCGCTGCGGGCGTTTGGAACTATCGATGCCGTTCTGGACATTACCCCCTCGAGTGCATCTTCCTCGACGCATACGAAGAGCGCTATAAAGGCGCTCCGTCACGGTGGGAGGGTCAGTTTGATGGGATCTACCGCGAACATTGGGGCTCCGGAGATTATGGTCAACAACATCACATTAAAGGGTAAGTTCTCAATCCATATCAGGGGGTTAATACTGATGATGTACACTAAAGGCAAGATGATGTATCAACGTGAGGCCATAGTGCATTTTGTCAAGATGCTGGAGCGGGGTCTGCTTCCCCTTGGTAAGGATTGCATGGAAACCAAGGCTTTCTCATTGGATAATTGGGAGGAAGGCTTCGATGTAGGTGCCGAGCACCATGGTATTGGCAAATGTGTAGTCTTAACTCCTTAATACTTGTAACAATGAGTATATTGTAAGAGACGCATTTATTCCTGTTGGCGCGAATCCTGGGCTGAGGTATACCATTGCTGCTTCTTGTCTCTACGCAGCCCGTACTATACTCTAAACCTGAGTTGTTCCAATTCACTTGAATTGGTCCCAGATCAACAAGCCTTACGCCTTTCGGGCTAGCATATTCCTCTAGAGCTGTAAGCCTCCTCATACCCACACTTTATTAAATCACACAAGAAGCTGTTCCTAATCCGACTGGTCGCTATAAGTACAAGACCTGAGGCAGTGCCTAAACTAAAGTCCCGTCAGCCCTAAGTCGACAGTACCGTACAAGATTCTAATATCCCCATCTCATTATTTTACTTTACATTCTTAATGCCTTAAAGAGTCCGCTTATTATACCACCCCTCCAAAAAAATCCAAAACACAACCAAATCGTGATCGGCTATTTGAGACGAAGCATGAGTTTTCGAACCACCATTTGGCAAAGTCGCGTATAATGCTGCGGCATTCTATTTGAGTAGACCTTGATATCCACTTTCTGGGATTCAAATTAAAGTAATTTGAGATTCAGATGCGACCTCAACGCCGCCCTGCCTAAAGTCCGCGGCTTTCTAGCTTTGTGATTAGCGATACGCATCCAGTTCCTAAACAGCATGAGTACTTACGTGAGCAGGAATCGCTGCATTTATTCTCAGCAAGTATTGCCCACTCTGAGATATCATATCCAAGAGCCACAGCAGTAAATATGTTTCTCTTTGTTCGATGGTATTATGGCGTACAGCCCCTTGATCGAAGGGCCACGACTGCGTCTGTGATTTCAACCACTCCATTATACTCTACATGAAGTATATGAAGAAGAATATCTGGTCTGACACGCTGATATGTGCAGTGGTATATCGGCGAGGTATGAACTAGCAATCGAAGCGTGTCTAGATCGAGGCAATAAAATACTCTGCTCAAAAACCATTGCACCTGTAGAAGTTGAGCAGGCAGAAAGGGCCAGAACGCTGGATCATCTGTCTCAAAGATAATGTTGACATATCAGATATTGCAAGGACTACCCAGTAGCCCAGCTGAGGTTTTTGGTCTAGTGGTAATATCAGAGAACATGCTTATAGATAACCTCTAAGCTTAGGGTACCTGTTCCTTAGTATATGTTGTACATATCCGCTCCTGGTATAGACCCAAGGTCCCTGGGGCGTAACAGGACCAAGGGAGTATCTTGTCGATCTGGGGTGTTGCTGTTGTTCAGCCAGAGAATAACTGTCCACAGTCTTTTCTCAACTCCGGTAAGCTCAACTGGCTTTAGCGCAAGTCTTCCCTGGTTCCATAATCTATGGAGTCCTAGAGCAGGCTATATTCTGCTTGGAAAAGTTGGGCTCCTCAAGCTCAGATCCTGACAAGCCTGCCGTGGACCTGCGCGAAGGTCGTCATGACCATTTGACGATGAAAACGAACCTTTCCTCCTTGGAGAACAATCACCATGAAGTAACAGAGGACAGTAGTAACAATGTAGAAAGAACGGTTTTGACTATTTAATGGTCAAGGCAGTAGAAGCCTCGATGTTTGAAACAGGCAGAGGATAGAATGATAGATACTGGATAGATAGGTGTTGGATTAATATGATTGAGAGGAGATGGGGAGTGGAGACAGATGGAAAGAGAAGAGGATTCGGCTATCTTGTGATATGCAGGAAGCTACAGAAGAATGGTGAATATACGCAGGTGAATGTCTTGCTGGGAGGAATGGAATCAGTAACTCTACGCGTGTGGATATAGGGTTAGTCTAGTGAAAAGACTTTGGATATTCACATCGAATAATATAGTTTATTCAACGAGATAGTACACTGTTCATGTTTCTTGTTTCTAAAGCATGGTTGCTACCAGTTCGTTATACATGAAAACATATATACAAAAGATCCCATGACCACACCAAACCCTAAGACAAGACGCAATCTACTCTCACCTACATAGTGTCTTATAAAACCTAAGCATTGACACACTTAAGACCCAATGAACTGATCGCAAATCAAATATCATCTCATCGCAAAACCACCACTACCACTCGGTTACTCACCGACTTCAAATACCCACAGCAAAACAAGGCTGAAGTCCACGCAGGATCATTGCCCCGGACCCAAAGTAAGCCGGCTGGCTCAGTCTAAGCCTCAGTCAAGATCAAGGGCAGCCTGCTAGCTCCACTACTATTAAAACCCACCACCCCTCAGCCCTTCCCACGCCATATCTACCCGCAAACACATAGCCTCAAAATCCACAGCACAACACCGCAGGATCAACCATGCCCAGCCTCCAAGAAATCACCACCCTCATCAACAAAGCCTCTCCCTTCATGTTCATCTCCTTTCTGCTCTTCAGCAACGCCTTCCATTACTACGTCGGCACCACTGATTCCGAATTCATACTCTCCCAGAATCTAAGCGTGCTCGTCGCCTTGGCGGGTGTTTATATTAGGGATTCGTTTCCGGGGTATGTATCCCCTCTTTCCCCGTTGGGGCTGGAATCAACTCTATCTGTTGCGACAGGTGCTGATTAATGAGTGGAGTAGAAATGCTAAGCTTAAGCTGTTGAGTAGCGTTACTACGACTGTGGCGTTTATCTTCATGCCCAAGCCTTATTTGGTTTTGATTCCTGGTTTCAAGGAGTGGTGGGGTACAAAATAGGGCTGTACTCGTGGCTAAGATTGGTTTGATTGCTAGGTTCGATGTTGCCTGTTGTTTACTAGTCGCGTTATTTGATTGGGGATAGGGATCTACACATATACGTCAGATCTGTCTCTACATTTATTCATAACGAGTGTTCCATTCAGTAACGCAGTCTACCTAATCTGTCTGGTTTTCGATTTACTAACTCAAAACAAGAAAAAAAAATAACTAAGGCAAAGGCAGGGTCGGGACAAACAAACTTATCCCATGAGACCCTAAAGAAAAAAAAAAAAAAAAAAAAAGAAAGAAAATCGCCAAGTCGTTGAAGACCGTTTTATTCAAATTGTTTCGGGTTTACCCTCATTCTTACTGCTCGTCTCGTTTCGTTTCGTTTCATTTTCTTGTTGTTTTAAACTAGACCGTTCTCGCGTTGGGGTTCTTTCGTCTTTTATTTCTCTGCTCTGTCATGTCGGTCTGCGTTCGGGTCTTCGTTTTCGCTCTCGTCTCGTTCTCAAGGATATTGTTGAATTCCGTGAGATAAAAAAAAATGGTTGGTGCGTAGGGAGTAATAGGTCAAGTCGCGTTGGTAGTGTGAAAGTCGCGTGTGGGAGAGATCCAGATACAGTTGATGTAGATAGTAAGTAAGGCCAAAGTATGCATGCATGCTTGCTTGTCGCTGGTCGCTCGCTCGCTTGCTGTTGAATTATCAGAATTAATCACATCGCGGTCTATATACACGGGATCTGCTGTTTGTAGGATGATAAGATAGGGTATGATGGGGGTAGGGTGTATGGTATTAGGTGGTCGGTAGTTAGGCTTCTTGGGCCCAGCGTCGCTCGCGAAGAGGCATTTCCTCGCCGGCGTCCGCGCGAGTCCCCTCCGCTTCGCGGCGCCAGGCGTAGTATTCTCCGAGACGCAATTCGGCGTACGAGGCGTAGTCGAAGTCGATTTGGGAGATTTGTGCCTGAATGAGAGCCCAGATGCCCCTATATTAAGTTAGCGATTGTACGCGATGGAGATTGGGATACGAACCAGTAGAGCCCTGGGATACCGCGGTATCGATCGACATCTCTGTACAGCTGATCGACAATGTCCGGTTGAGAGGACTCCGGCAGTCCTCGGTGGTGGCTGTAGCTTTTCACGTATTCCGTCAAGAATTGTCGTCGCATCGACTGTGTCGGCATCATGTTGTAGTCGCAGTCATAGCCAGCCCATTCGGCGAAGTGATTGGCAATGTCAAAGGCAGCTGGCGATGGCGTGGCATATTCGTAATCAATAAAGTGTACGGTTGTCGCCTCGTCGGACGAAGGCTCTTTCGACGGCGCGGCGATGACGTTGGCGCAGAGAAGGTCGCAGTGGGCAAACACCAGCTGGTTTAGTGTTAGTGAAGTCCCGAGATACGGAATAGCCTACGTACCCCGTTTTCACCCAGACCCTTGCCGTCGTCGAATTCCTTGACAACCCGTTGCAGCTCCTTCTGCAGACTAAGTCTCCGCTGCCGTTGCTCATCTGTCGTCGTGGGAAGAGCCCGGATCCATTTCTGGAGAACGGACCACGTGTTCGGGGGCGGCTGTCTCGGAGTGATTGGGATGATATCGTCCTTCTTCGACTGCTGCTCCACATCTACTCGGTGCATGATGGGCATGTGGTCATCCGCAGACCCGTTGGTAGCACTAGCAGCTTCAGATATCGGGAGGACGGCATGCCACTGTGCCAATCTCCGAGCAACGCCTCGCCAGATGGAAGGCTTCACCAGATCCTCATGAGTCGCCGGACGACCCCGAATGAACCGATACAGCAAACCGTTCTGGAAGCGAGCCAGAAGACTAGGGGCTAGACCATAGCTGGCCAGAAGCGCGTGGGACTTCGTTTCTCCTATAGGACACAACACAGAACTACTCAGCAAGTTGTCGCAATGGGCAAGGAAGGAGGGAATCCGGCGGTATAGGCATACTTTCACGGTCTATGATGATCTCTGTATGGTTACCGTACGCTCTCATCAATACTGCTTCGTGGTCTATTTGTTCATCGCTCAAGCCGGGCTTGCGATTGATGATTTTCAGGAGCTGTCATCGTTAGCGCGCGGATTCGATCCATTGCCACTTCTTTGTTCTGACTCGGACGCGACGCACTGTGTTGGTGATACCGTCCGTGAATCGCACGAACTCGATCTTGTTGTCGGGGCCTCCCCAGTGGGGGTTCAGCGTGAGGATGAGCCGCATGGCAGAAGCTTGCGAATCGGCATGGTTGTAGGATTGCGCAATGTAGCGCAGCGATGAGTCGCACGATCCGTTTGTCGAACCCATGGCGAAGTTGAATCAAACGATAAAGAGAAGTCAGAGTCAGGAGGGAGGAGGCGAGAGAAAAAAGAAAATTCTAAGATAAATAAATTTCCGCAACAGCTAGCGCGGCCAGACTATCAGTTAATGCCGCCGAGAATGAAAGGGGGAAGGGAAGTGGGTAAACACTTCTCGTACCTTGGAAGAAACGGCTCTAGATTTCCAAAGACCCCAAATCCGTGGTTTTCGCAAAAAGACAATCGAGACAAATTGGCCGGCAATTGGTTCTCTTCCAAAGGCACCAGATCGCGGAGGGAGAGAAAGAGAAAAAGAGAGAGATGGAGGAGAGCAGGAGAGGAGGGCGATGGTCTCGATGGTCTCGTGCGCTGCGGGCCCGTGATTGGCCGAAAGCTAAATGGGACCCCTCCGACGCCTTCCCCTCCTTGGCTGACGGCCTGAGGCATCATATTGCCACCAGGACTTATCAGTACCGGAATAGGTCGATGGGCAGGCCATAGGGCAGGCTCACGTGGAAACATGGGAGACTACGGCAGTCAGAACTCAATCTCCCTGCATTAGAAACTACATTGATATCTACCGGGGGTATCAGATTTTGTTTAGGATCCATGAGTATCTACTGCATACCTACAAAGTTATTGCGTATGCCTAAATGGGAGCCATTACACCTCAGAATGAAAGTAGACAAGATCGACATTCAGAAAAAAGGCCGTGACGGAGCACAACGCTAGACCGGTTTGGCCACCGCCCTCAACCGTTCACATGTGATTCTCAACCTGTGACACTAATCTCTTGGCATAGTCACATGACTTATAGACATCACGTGACATACACACGTGAAGGTTCAGCCCTAACCCTACCTCCCTCCCTCCTCGGTAACCACTAGTCCCGAACCCCACTAGGCGCTCCACCCGGCATCCCTTTATAAGCAGCGCACCGCCGCCCGCTCTTCCGTCTCTTTTTCTTTCTTTCCTCATCATCAGTAGCGGTTTACTCTACCATAAGTAAATCTTACCGGAGCTCCGTCACAGTACGGCTCGCTGAGGGCTATCTTGTTTGGGATTTTTCTCTATGGGTTTTCCTCCGTTCCCAGCTTCGCAGAGCGATTGATTCTCGTGATCTTCGCGTCTTCCTTTTTCCCTTACAATTCATGGCTGGGCTAGGGCTTCATTTCGCAAGAAAAGATCCCCATGCGCTTTAGCTGTGGAGGAGGCGTGACATTCCTTTTCTTATGTGGGCTACTGCATTTATGTGTGTGGTGGTCTGTCTGCTTTGCTCAATGAATTTGCTCCAGTGTTTTGGGGCTGTAGTTTGATATTTTGGAACGTATATAGCATGCTTTTATCTCGCATATTCAAATCAACATCGAGTCAAACATTTTCACCTATCGTATTTCAATTCAATTAAGCCCGTCCTGCATTTCCAATCTGAATCCTCTCCCCAGACCACTTATCGTCGCTGCGCAGCACCGGCCAGCTGGTCCCGTCCGCCTTGACCAGGGTCAGCTCCAGCTTGGTGCCCAGAACGCGGAACTGCGACTTTTCGGGGTCGATCGGCGCGAACAGCTGGTAGGTGTCGGTGAACCGTTTGTTGTCGGTCGTCGGCAGGTCGAAGGCGATGGAGGTCGCGGCGAACTCGACCTTGGCCTTGGTCTTGTCGATTTTCTTGAGGTAGAGCGAGACGTTGACCGAGGAGGCCGTTTGGTAGAAATCATTCCTTATCGTCATTAGCCAAGTTCTTTCGTATATCTTATCGCGGGGAAATGAAGGCATAACTGCTTCAAACTCACCTCACGGAATCCACCTTCTCCTCGCCCGGCGGCTTGCCCTTCCCCACGAACATATGCCTCCGTCGCTCCTTGCACCCTTGGATCTTGAGGAACTCGTCAAACTCCAACACCCGCTTCTTGCAGCACGACCAGCCCTTGCTGCCCTCGTGGAACACCGGCTGGCCTGGGTGGTGGACGCAGGTCTCGGCGTCGCGGGACGCGGCGGGGCCCTCATAGGTGGCATTGCAACCTCTGCGCCGACAGGTCGCGTTGGCGGGGATCTCGAGGGCGTCGTCGTCCGAGAACTCGGTCTCGTCCTGGACGGGCGCGGGGGAGGGCGGATTCGAAGGCGGGGCTAGCGCCGGCGAGTGTATCGGCTTCACGCCGCGTTCGGGCACGGGAGCCGCGACGGGGGGAGTCTGCGCTTCGGGCTTGGTCTTGGATTCATCGGTGGGAGGTGGCGCCGGGGTATCGTCGACGGTGGAGTGTTTGGCGGTCGTGCAGGGTGGGATGGAGAGGAATTCTTCGAAGGTGAGAACGCGGGGTTTGCAGCATTTCCAGCCTAGATGCAATCAGTCAGCTGGAGGTTGGCAGTTCTGATGGGCGTCCGTCGAATGGAAAGAGAGGATATGGAATAGGTCCCTAAGGTGAAGGCCTAACACCAAGGTCCCTACTTACCCTTTTGACCTTCGTGGAACACCGGCGGCCCAGGATGATAAACGCAGGGCTCCTCGGGGTCGGTGAACTCCTTCCCGCAGCCTTTGTGCACACACTTGGACGTCATTTTCGGGGGTGAAATCAAGCGATCGATAGGGATAGTGGAGAGGTGAGCCAGGTATGCAGAATATTAAATGTCAATCGACCGAGGCGGGGGAAGCTGATCGTCGAAGTCGAAAAACGAAGCGCAGAAATACTGGCGTTGAGGTGCCCGATTAGGTTTAGTCGGGGAGCTCGAAGGTTCCATAATTCGTTCGTTGCGGATCTGTCCTTCCCTTGTCTTGACAGCGACGCTCATTATCTCTGCCATTAAATAAAGAACAATCCTAGACGGTCAATATGTTTCCCACCCTTCGTCTCGCCCAGGCCGCTCGTGTCACCCTCTTCACCCGCGCCGGCTGCGGCCTCTGCGACACCGCCAAACACACCGTCACGCAACTGCACAAGCGTCGCCCCTTCGACTACGCCGAGACCGATATTCAGCTGCCCGAGCATAAGCAGTGGAAGGATGTATACGATTACGATGTCCCGGTGCTGCACGTGCAGTCGGTCCAGGGACAAGCTGGGAACACCGCCCTGTCCGATCCGAAGAAGCTATTCCACCGATGGACCGAGCAGGAGGTTGAGAATCTAGTCGACGAAGCCGAGAAATCCTCTCAGTGATGTACTATCGGAAAGGCTACAGATGCATATGGATAGTCAATTGGACACGCTAGAATATGTACAGTACGTGTGGGAATCATGATCATGAGGCATCTAGTACGTGGGAACCGCGGCATCCGTCTTGGTGCCTTTGGCGGTCTCCAGCGCATTGGACAGGAAAGTCGGGAGGGCAACGGCATCGGCAACCACCGAGATCTATCAAGAAACATTAGCCGTATTCAGTGTACTGATACTGAAGACATATACCATGTGGAAGCCTTGGTCGGCATATTTCTTCGCGGCCTCTCCGCCAACGCAGTAAATACCCGCTCGCTTGCCGTTCTCGACAGCCGCCTTACGGATCCGCTCGATGGCGGCGCTCAGGTCGTCGTGGAATGCGCCCATGACCGGACGGCCGATGTTGTTTCCTAGATCCCAGGGTCCGATGAAGAGCACATCGATGCCGGGGACCTTGGCGATCTCCTCGACCTGGTCTGGTCAGCTCTGAACATCAACCCGACGAAATGAACCTACATTCTCCAGCGCCTCTTTCGTCTCAATCTGCACAATGGTGAGCAGCGCATCGTTCGCCTGCTGCAGGTACTCGAGCCCGGTAACTCCGCCGGTCGAACCCATAGCAAACGGGCTGCCGAATCCTCGACGGCCGACAGGCGGGAACTTGGCCGACTCGACCAGTCTGCGGGCATCATCCGCGGTGTACAGCAAGGGAACGACGATTCCGTGAGCACCGGAGTCCAAAGCCCCTAGATGCCATAGCCATTAGCATAGCTAGACAAGAGGTAGAAGTAGAAATACATACGCTTCACCATCCACCCCTCGTTGGCCGCAATCCGCACAATTGGACTCGTTCCCGTGGCCGCAATGGCTGCGACGGCCTCGTGCATTTGCCAGTCTATCCCATTAGATCAACCCGTCATTCCAGAGTCGAGTCGACTTACCGGCAATGTTGCCATGCTCCGTATCCACGCAAATCCAGTCATACCCTGTGCGCGCCATGAATCGGGCATGGTTGGCACCCGGCAGCATCTGCCAGGCACCGAAGGTCAAGCCGCGCTCGGTGCGAAGGGCGTTCTGAAGACGGTTAGAGGCTTGCATGGCTTGCATGGTGAATGAATGTTCTGTAGTGTATAGTAATTCAGGATAAAGTGAGAAGAGAAAAGTAAAGAATAAGAGGGGAAGAAGAAAGCGGAATCGGATAAGAGACCGGAAAAACAGACGGAAAAGAAGAGAGCGAGAGAGAAGGAAGCTCGTGCGAATGATAGCCCGAGGGGGATTGCGGGGAGCGTGGGGGAGACTTCGTAGGTAAACTCCCTTTGGTCACTAGGGAGGTGGGTAGTGTCGGACCGACTCCGAGATCATAGCCGGTTAACGTCCAGGATGGACTGTACAGATTCAATGCTTCGTGAAAGTATCATACATCCAATATCCCAAAAGAAAGAAAGAAAAAGAAAACAAAAGTACAAGTTCTAAGGGTATCGTATCAACACACTACTCCAACTCTCCCGCCAAATCATCGGGTAAACTGCCCAGCCAGCCAAAAAGTCCAAGTCGACTCGAGTCGCTTTGCCCTGGCTCGTCATTATCACCAGGATTGCACATCTTCATCCGCTCCAGAAGACGACGGGAGCGATCGTCGTCGAAAACAGCAGCCTCGTCCGATCCCTCGACGATCGCCGAAACGCTCTCGAGGGTACGCCGACACCGTTGCGCGATGTCGTAAATGCGGTCGCTAGGATGGATGCTCTGGTACGATTCGAGAAGGTCGAGGACACGACCGAGCGACAATTCCATTTCCTCCGGGTCAGGCTGGCCACGCGAACCCGCGGAGAGAAACGGACAGGATTGAGCGGCAAGGAAGACCGTACCGCAAACGTACAGGTAGTCCAGGATCTCCCAGGAAGGAGAAATCGATTCTTGCTCATGCTCACAGAGAGTCACAAGCTCTAGAGCGGCGGCAATGCACTTGAGAGAAGAGTCGCGGATTACCGAGAGCGCGAGTGGACAGTCAGGCGACGATTCTTCCAGTCTGAAATGAGGGTTGCTGCCGGCCTGACAGCTGCATTTATCACACGCTGCCAACCCCAGTATCAGCAAAGGCCGGAAGAGCCGCAGGCGAACGTAGAGGTAGCGTACGCGGAGGATAGCCCGCTGGCGACGGACAACAGGATGAATGGGCTGCATTTCTGGCCCTGGCTTCTGCAGAAAAGACGGGAGGGACGTCTGCCATTGGTACAACGAAGCGTCCAGATGAAGCAGGGTGCTGGTGTGTAACAAGAGCAGCTTTTCCGCAGCGCAGCTTCCTCGTCGCATTTTCATTTTCTCTTCCCACGTCAGGATCTCGCCCACATGTTCGTAGAGCTTAACACAGGCCACCAAGAATTGGACGATGGATGCGCGCTCCTCATCTGGGGAGGGGGCTTCCTTCGAGATTGCGTCGATGTAGTCCGTGTCCATATGAGTGGGCAACGGGACGCGAAACCTGCGAAGGGTCTCTAGCGGGTGTCGCAATTGAAATGCAATCATGCGCTCCAGGAGCATGGCACCGTGCCAGAGTCGTCGGGCGAGTTCGTGGTCTCTAGAATGTCGATCCCGCGTCCGGACTTCCAAGCCTAGGACCTGGGCAATTCGGATTGCGAAGCCAATCGAAGTCAAGGCCTCTCTTGGGTCGCCACTGGCGTACAGATACTGGCTTTGGAGTATGTAAGATTGAGCTCGCTCCGCTGGCGTGCTGTGAGAATCGAAGTTTCGAGAAACAGCCTGGCCGTATTTAAATAGAGACGAAAGGTCTGTCTCCCCGACGTCATGGCAGGTCAAGCCGGAGAGACTAAAAATCGTGATCAGGAGACCGTGGAACGAGCCAGACCCCGCGGATATGTTCTGTCCCATTCGGATGATATCGTAAGACGAGCGAAACTCCGTCAGATCAAAAATCGGCAGGTTCGCGTACTCATGGGTCAGATACGCCGCCACGAGACGATCCGCTAGGTCGGGGGTGATCTGTTCAGAAGACTGACGGCATTTCGGATCGTGGGCGGGAGAGCGAACGTCATTAATTGGGTTGAATCTGCGCGGCGTCAATGGAGGGTCTCTTCCATTTTCTTCACCCAGTCGGTCTGTCTGCTCATGGGTTTCCTTTTGTCCCGCGATCTGGAAGGGTCGCGGTCCATTAGCGTTGGGTGTGGGAGGTTCATGTGGCAGTACAGCCGTGTGAAAGCTTTCATCTGAATGAGCTGAAGACACTTCGATATCATCAAGGTTATCTTGCCTATCATGACTGGGTGCTCTTTCAGACGAGAATCTAGAGAACTCGGAGGAAAATCTAGAGAACTCGGGGGAGAATCCAGAAAATGTTCTTTCTCGCGTCTTTGACCTTTCCTCTGAGCTCTGCTCTGAATCTGAGATGTCCTCTGGCTTCACCTTTGGGTCTTCATCTGCACTCTCCTCTGAATCCTCCTCTGGCTTCATCTCTAGATCCTCGTCTGAGCTATCCTCTGAGTCGTCTTCTGGCTTGACCTCTGGATTCTCGTCTGAGCTCTCCTCTGAAACATCCTCTGGCTTCACTTCTAGGATCTCTGAGCTCCCTGAGTTCTCCTCGCGGGTTGCTTCTGAAGTCTCCCCTGAGCTCCACTCTAGACCCTGTTTTGGCGTCTCCAGTCTAGAAAATGGTGTTACAGCAGGCGGCGAGCTGACCACCACCATCGGTGGAGAAGGCCAGGAATGATGCGTTTTCCCGCGCCTGGGGTCCCTAATCAGGTTAGCGCACAGTCTGGACGCTACAGAGCAACGTACCTCAAGGCCGCGGGCATGTCCTCTGTGCGGTAGAAACACGCGTCGGACAGGCCTCTCTTGATGCATCCCGAGCATACTACAGCCAAGGTTAACGACCAGGAGCGACGAATCCGTCGAGGGCACCGTACCTGGTTTTACGCGATCGCAGCGCCTCTTTTTGATGCAGCAAGTATTGCAGGCCGGGTTGAAAGGCTTCATTTCCGTTTTAGGTGCCGATACCAACCGCAGGACGCCGTTGAGGCAGGCTCATCGGTTGCGCGGAGGCTGGATGGGTGGGAGCGGAGCGTTGCAGGTTGCCGGAGAAGCTTTGTTGATGGTGGTCCGTGCGCAGTTTGCATCCCCTTTCAAACAGAGGATCGGGAGTCTTGAGATTATTTGATTTTATGATATATTAGGGGATATGCCATGGCTAGTCTCTTTTTTTCCATTTTCCAAATTGTTTGACCATTCAGGTGGCATTGGAGAGTCATGATTCCACCCTCTACGGTAGTGTAGTGTAGTATAGGACCTGATCTATGAGTCGCTCTTTCTGTTTTATTCCATCTTTTCATCTTCATTCAACACATCATAAGATATGAGTTTCAATATTACTGAGCATATCGCCGTTTATACTTTCTAGATCATGATGTACCGCCATTTGAACGGATATCAGATGAACGTACTCTCTCCATGCACCTATCTATAAACTGAAATAAAGTCTCATTCGTGGGTTACCTGACAGTAGAGGCCCTAAATGCCTGCATGTCGATTCATTTACTGACCCTCAGCAATTTACCCAAGAATATTCTCACCAAACACCCTCACATGCATATCTCAGCTCACCACATTTTCTGTCCATCAACAGCGCCCAACCCCTATTGTATTCTTTATTATGAGCCACGTGCTCTCTTTGCCCTAGAGCTCGCCTCAGGCTGCTACAAGCGCATGAGCGCCATAATCGGGAGCAGTATAGAAAGTACTTCTCAGAGCGTTATCAACACACATTTCAATGAGACTTGTACACAATAGATCGTTGCGACCAGGTTGTTCTATGAAGAATGTCTTTGGCCTAGGTACTTCTCACTCTCACTCTCACTCTTACTCTCATCTACATTCTCTTCCTCTTCCTCGCCTGTCATCCTCGCCCAGCCAAGTGCTCTAGTCTCTAGTCTGATATCCCTCGACTTCCCTTCAACTTACATCTCAAACAAACAAACATACAAGCTGCTACTCCATTCACCATGTCTGATACCAACTCCACATCCAAAACGAACTCAGTCGGTACGTTACCCACCACCTCCTTCTCATCCCACCTCTCCCATCCCAAACCAAACCTCAGAACAGAAACACAGTCACTAACAACCCCAGTCCCCAACTCCACCACCGGCCCTACAACCCCCAACGCCTCCCAACCTCAGCCACAGGAGACAGAAACCGAGCCCGAACCCCATCCGGAATGGATCCAAAGCGCCCTGAGCATCATCAAAGCAGGCAAGGAAGCAGAACTACAGCACCGGCAGACCGTCAATGAGATGAAGACCATGGCGGAGATGCTGGACATGCAGGCGCCGTTCCCGGCGACTATAATGGCGGTGTCGGCGCTCGTGAGGGATCATCCGGGAGATGCGGTGGGGAAGGCGCTCGTTGAGGGGGTCTTGTGGGGGGTTATTGAGGAGTTGACTGAATGATTTTCTTCTTTTCGTTCTCTACGGAGATAGGGTCTGGTTTGGATTTCGGAGTTGAGGTTTTGGAGGTTTAGTTCCAAGGGGGTTAGGGCTCTTTGGTTTTTTCGGGAGGTTCTTTCTTTTGGTTTTGTCTCGTGGTGTAGTTGGGAGGTTGTTTTGAATCTGGAGGATCTGGATGGGATGCCTCAGGATAGGTACTGCTTGGCAAACGCTCATAACTGATGAGGTAACCAGTCAGGATCTTCATCTGAAATTCTAGAAAGAAAATAAGAAATTCAAGTCGAATCAACAAGCCATTCCTCATACAACTACCGCTACTCCGTATAGTCTCATCTCAAACCAAACCAAACAAATGAAAAACACCGGTCGAACGCCTCCGTAGCACCAAGAACCGACGCAGCCAATCCGACGCCTCCGACAAGCCTCGGCATGAGCTTGTCGCATGGATAGATCTATACCTCGATTTAATTACACGATAAAAGCACAGAAAGGTTCATGTTAAAATGTAATAGATTTATATTCTCGACGAGAGATATAGACTAGTACCCCCAAATGGAGGAAAGTCAGACTCCACCGTCAACTTAGTCGCAGTCCGGAAGTTCCGGCACTCCACTCGGAATCCTCTTCCTTAGCGTTCTTTCGCCGTGCATTCTTGTCGACCTTTATTTATTCTCTCCATAATAACCCTGCTTTACGACCCTCCCACCGACAGGTATCTACATCTATACCTAATCCAATGAAACAACCACCAGACATGACCTCCCACCCCACGACCTAACGACCATCCATCCCTACCTCCCCTCCCCTCCTTCAGCAGACCAAATCCGAAGCAAAATGCGCCGCCGCACCCAGAAATCCCTCACCCACCTGCTCATCCTCCTCTTCATCCTCGGCCTCATCCTCTTCCTGAACCGTCCCGCCTCCCCGCATAAGCTCTTCGCCTGGCACCGCGTCACGTACCGCACGCGCGCAACCTCCCTCCCGGCCCCGAACGGCGTGTGTCCGGGCCTGTCGGAGTCGGGGCGTCCAGCGCTGGTGGTGTCGCATGTCGACAGCGACGGAGACACGGGGTGGTTGGAGGAGTTGAAGACGAAGTATCACGTTTGTGTATATCACATCGACACGGCCTCGTCATCTGGTGGTTCGGACGGAGACGACACCGACGCCAACACCGCCCACCAAATCACGCCCAAATCCCCCTCCCTCTCCCCCTCAACCAACCCCGAAGACAAAGAAAAGAAAACCTTGCAAGTCCCCACCAACCGCGCCCACGAATCAATCACCTACCTGACCTTCCTCATCGACAACTACGCCTCCATCCCTCGCTCCGGCGCCGTCTTCATCCACGGCTCGCGCTTCGCATGGCACAACGACGACCCGGCCTACGATAACCTCTCCCTGCTGAAGAGTCTCAACCTGCCCTTTGCGCTGCACGCGTCCGGGTACCATAATCTGCGGTGCGACTGGAGTCTGAGCACGTGTCCACCCTCGGCGGGGCCGCAGGGCAGTCTGGAGAATAGTGTGCAGGCGGTGTTGCAGCCGTGGAGTGCGAGGACGGTGTCGGATCGGGGGTTGCCGAAGGCGTTGGAGGAGATTTTTGGCTCGGGGTTATCGTCATCGCCGGGGGTGGTGGGGGAGATGGGGGAGGCGCAGGAGCAGGGGCAAGGGCAAGGGCAAGGGAGAAGTCGACTCGGACGAACAGACACAGTGCGGGCGCAGTGCTGTGCGCAGTTTGCGGTCAGCCAGGAGGGCATCTGGCAGCATTCCCGAGAGGAGTATGTCGCGCTGCGGCAGTGGTTGTTGGACGGGATGGATGGGCGGCGCGGGGCGGCGCCGAAGGACGATCGCGTGGCGGGCCGGATGGTCTCGTATATCTGGCATATTCTGTTTGTGAGGCGCGCGGGCGACGGCGTGGATCTGGGCGAGCTGAATCGGCGGGCGTGTCCGTCCGCGGAGGAATGCTATTGTCGGTTGTATGGACGGTGTGGGCTGCGGTGTGCGACGCCGGGGAGTTGTCTGGGGCAGTATGCGTTGCCGAAGCATTTGCGGTTGCCGGAGGATTGGGCCGAGAGGCATTCGTGATGCTTTGGGCTCTGGGACTCTGGGGTAGATCTCTGTATATAGTAGAATGAACAAACATTATAGTATTGAGTAAGTACGGGCAGCCAAACTGCCATTATCCACGCCAACCGTCCCTATGTCCCCCAACCGACGATCATAAAACATAACGGGGCCTGTCAAAGGCCGCATAACAGGTACGTACAGAAAAGAGTAGTTGCAGAGAATCATAACCAGCCCGTCGACGAAATCTGTCCGGGAACAGAATAACCGAATAAGCAATCACAAGAATCGAACGCCATCGCCAGGACCACTGAATGGAAGTCGTAGAATGTTAGAAATGTCCGAGCAGCGTGCATTTCATGCTCGGATGGATATTCGACACCAACGGTGCTTGTCGGTTAAAACCACATGACACCGGCAACCAAGGCAATCACAATCGCCATGCAGCTTCCGCGCATATGCTCCGAATCTTGGCCGAACCCGGTGTTTTTGGACTGGCCGGCAGTGGTCACAGTGGGGTTAGGCGGTTGAGTCGACAGCACTCGCGACGGGACTCGGGGCGCGCCAGGATCGACGCTACCATTCGCAGGTCGCGCTTCGGAGAAAATTTCTTCGGACGGTTTGCTCGGGGGTGTCAACTGCGATTCGGAGGAATTGCCGGATTCAACCGGTTGCAGAGCTTTCTCCCCCAATCGATACTGCGCGATCTTTTCTATATAGTCATTCCCAACGCGGCAGGCCTGCTGCCATGATTCTCGGAACGCAATGTGCCAACTAGGTTTTGTCGACAAAGCTGAATCTTCGTGCACTGAAGGGCAACTTTCGTGCCCGAAATGTAAAGGAGGTATAGAAGCATTGAAGGACGCGGGGGTACGGCGCGTAGAGACTGTTTCGCTGCCCTCTGTCGAATCTAGCGGGGCAGCCGGGCGGCTATCCAATTGTTTGACAAACGCCTTGAATGCACGAACCCCTCGAGTCAAGGTCGATGGCCCTTCAACATAAGGCGCCGGCTCGTCGTATATGGTAGCTGCTTCGAAAGAATCCTGAGGCGTATCGAGAACGGCGCGTCGCGGGGGTTGACAGGAGCTATCATCGATCATCCACGACTGGCATCGAGCACCGGATGTGCGGAACCTCGACCACATATCGATTGAATCATCTTTGACTCGTGGAGCTTCTATACAGGCATTACAGTTAGCAAACATTCCGACCGTAGTGTAAGAAAAACGTACGTCGAACATCGTGCCGTTGATACCCGATGTATCCCACCTGCAAATTATACAGATCCCACTCCTTGGCCAACGACGGCACCAAACTCAGGAGCGAAAACACCAAAAGAGCGAGAAACGGAATTGCGCCAGGTTTATGAATCCCCGACCGCATCATCCACGTTCAAAGACCTCTGCCCAAGGCCAATGTGCAATAGATCCGAGGTGACAACTTGCTTTCGAGGACGTAGGCAAACAAAATTCATAGCTTCATTGCCAGAAGAGGGGCAAGGCAGGAAATATTTGGCAAGAGGAGTCGATCAAAACAAAAGCGGGATATATGCATGTACGTGCACTGCAACAACGTGTGGTGGTTTCTGGGGCAAGGCAGCCTCTGGTCGGGGGAATTTCTTTTTCTCGGGTCGTTTCTTTTTTAATCTCTTTGCCCTATCGCTTTTCGCAGGCGGTCGGGCGGTCGGGACGAAAGAAGTGGCACGGCGAACGTCCTGGGGGAGGTGAGGGATGATAATCCCCAGCAACGAGAAGTGGAGAGAACCGATCCAGAAATAAACCTGATTTTCGCTCAGCCGATGAAGATATCGCAGTCGGAGCGAGGATGGATCAGCGACAATGACGTAAAACACGAGTCGCAGTGGTAGGTCGCAGTAACCAGTCGAGCGGATGTTGCCAAGTCAAGAGAAGATGGGCGACAGCCAAGCAGAGGACGGGAAAAGGTGAAATATCAATGGGAGTCAGATGAGCGGGCAGAGGGTCTCCCTGAACGTGCATGCATGCATGGTAAATTAATCCGGACTAAGTCATTAGTCGCTCCGTAGCGGATGGTCTAGTGGGTTTAGCCGGATTGCCTTCACGAAAGATCGTGGAACGTTTCCGGTGAGTTTTTCGGCTGACCGCCTGGGGCCTGACTGCCTTGCTGCCTTGGTGCCTGAGACTGGCATTCTGCCGGTCACTTTGACATGAATGGGACAAGTGGATCTGATGAGCTGATGATACGACATACTCCGGAATTAGATTATAGCACATCATGCTATCTCGTATCATTCACATGTACATACACTCGTCAATCACATCGTCATCATCTCATCTCAGTACGATCATACGGTACTCATATAGCTCATATAGGATTCATCATGGTCGGGTCGGGAACGGCAGGAGGCAATTGTCCGCTGCTCTTTTGCTCCGACTTTTTAGAAGGCGCATTCTTAACGGGCGGCGTTCGACTGTCGCCGCTCTTCGAACTTTCCGCCCGGAGCGTCCCCGATGGCGTCGTGCTGCTGCCGGCGCTACTGGTTTTGCCACCCCGTTTGACCATCTTGCCCAGGATCCCAACGATCTCCGCGGCGTCCTCGAAACTTTCGTCATCCATTCCCTCCTGGGCATTATATACATCGGCAATGGCCTGTTTGGCGAGTCGTCGGCAGGCAGTTGAATCGTGGAGACAATCGTACAAGTAGGCAGCGAATTCAAGTTTGATAGAGAGGCGCAACGGGTGGGATCCGGGAAGAAACCGCTCGGCCAGAACCGAGGCTTGGTTGAAGCATGCCGTCGCAGTGGGTGTGTAGTCAAGAATGGGCAGAAGAAACGAGGCCGACTGGGGCAGTAGGACAGGTGCGAGTCCCGGAGGCGCCTGCGTCAATTTCCCCCGAGGCGCATTTCCTGCGGTGAAAGTTGGAGTATCGGGAACGCTTATGCTTTCCGGTTTCGATTTAAATGAAAACCTCGGGCCCAGCTCCTTCGTCGGGGATGCGGTATGGGCGCTTCCATTGGGCACGGCGTCGTCGCTCCGACTGCTGGAAATCCCCGGAGAGTGGATGGCGGGTTGGTTGTGAAACAAAACGAATATGTGGTAGAACGAGGCCCTTAGTTTGTAGGCCAGGATCTTCAATTCCATGTATTTATCGATCAGGGGAAAGATAAACCCCTCGAGCATTAACAGGCCCTCACGGGAGAGCCATATGATGTGATGGTACAGCTGGAGTGACTTGGTTTCTCGGGTGGGATCTAGACGCCGCAGCCGTCGGGCACGAAGAAGCTTTTTCGAGAGCATGACCGACAGGCCCAGCATTTTGTACAAGACGGCGGATAGAAACGGGCTTTCAAGGCTGGTCATGGCCGCGAAGTTGCCCAAGGCCTTCTGGTCTACTTCGGAGGAAGCCATCCACAAGGCAAGCGATTCGGGGTCTATGATAGGGCAATTGCCAATGAAATCAGCCTCGTCCATTGCGATGTGGTGGATTGTGATAACAACGGAATAGATAGCGAAATAAAAATAAAGTAAGATAAACAGTTCCAGTGTAACCAGTACACTGGGAGATGCGAGCGATCGATTCCTCCTGGGCGGGACAACATATCTTTTAACAGATCAAACTGCGCTTCGAGCCCATCTCAGGCACAGCTGATGGAGAACAATGTGAGACAGAAAGTCCGTTAGCTTACCTCGGAAACGCGCGCAAACGAATAGCAAGACCAGATGCAGCTGCTTAGACGCCGCAGGGCCCCATGCTCAATGCGAGAGCGCCTAATCGAGGTTCGTCCTTTCTTTGACTGATCTCAAGTGCGATGGTAATGGTTATAATGAGCGGGCAGGAATCCGGTCGAGTGTTTTGTTCGTCGCGTGTTTTCTTTTTTCTGTTTCTGGTAGTTTCTGTTTTGTCAAAAGTCGCTTTCAAACCAAACCGGAGGATTAAACAGGAATTGAACAACAGGCAAACGCGAGCGTTTGAAGATCACAAAGCCACCAATTCCAATCGATAGATCGGATATGTTACATATGTCCGGTTCTGTCCTTTCCCTTAATCAGATTGCAAACAAGTACAGCGTACAGTCAGAAATGACACATAAAACCAAAAGTAAAATAATCAGCAACTCCCTATTATTCAACGTAGACCTCCACAGCAATCCTGGGGCAATTGGAGCGGCACGAAGAGGTGGAATATCAAAACAACCGACTGATAGGGCAGAAACGACTAGCAATGCAAGGCACACAGAAAGGAGCAGTCAACGGCGGAACGGCGGGTGGTAAGGAGCTCGTGATTTTGAAGCAGGTGGTTTTGATGCATTGTGCGTGCAACTTGAGTAGCAAGGTGTTAGTCTGGACCTCTTTGCTGCAAGTCCTAGCAGTAGTAATCAGGAGCACTAGACGGTATGAAACGCGAAGGTCATTTCCACCGAGGCGAAACGAGGATTAGTCCGAGAAGTTATTTCAGCCACAATTGATTAGAGACGAACGGTCGCTACTGCCGTGCGATGGAGGGATAATAATAATAGCAGCACAGCCGTACGCAGTAGTGTAGTAGTGGAAAACGGATGATGCAAGGGAAATTGGTCTGTTCGAATGGAATTGCCCCTGGTACAGCAAAAGTGGAGGACCGCTGCGGTAGTATGTCGCCCTAATTAAAGTGATCTGAGGGGAGCACCTCCTCATTATTACATAGGATAGGAGAATTAGTTCCTGTCCGTCCTCTTTTTCTTTTCTAGGGAAAAAAAAAAAAAGCCACGGAAGGGATCGGGCAGGAGCCGCGGCGATAAGACCCCAGGATTTGGATCACCATCATAAATAGAAAATTTACGGAGGGAAAAAAAAAACACGAAGGGAAAGACAGTGGCAATGAGGCGGGGGAGGACAGCGCATCAATTAGTTCGATACGTGTCAGAGCCCGAATGCTGATTTTCCCTGCCTTGCAGCTCTTGATCCAGGCGAATGATAAGAAAGGAATAGCACGGTGGACCGACGAGCGCCAGCCTCTCCTATTTGGCGGGAAGTCATAGCAATTGGGGCTTAAGACAGGCGGAATTTCCGTGCCTGACCCAGGCCGGAGTTGAGACGGTCTCATCGACTAGACCCCAAAGGTTTGGAGCTCGCGTCCGCGCGCTTCTTAGCATGGGGGTGGATGGCGGCAGGAATTGCCTCGGGGGCAGCGCTGACATGGCAGACATTGCCAGCGTGGCATCCGATTTGGGCCAATTGGATGAAAGGGGGGATTTCCCAACGAATCATACGAGGGATTCATGGGCGTGAAGATACTCCGATGATCTCAGGCCTCGTATCGTGAATTGAATCATGATGAATTGCTTGCTTTTCGATCCCCAGAGTTGAGAGGAGGAAAGTCTAGACAAGACTAGAATTGAGATCGTCGGCAGTATTCCACCGCTCTGCTGACCGCCGTCAGTTCTGGATGACTTGACCGGCAGTTCTTGAGTCTAACATACTACCTAGACATAAGACAGAGGTAGTTGCCTCCAGACAGACTCCCGTCTGGACTTAAGCAACCTCCTATAATGAAATTCCAACAGGCAGCGGGACGGAGTAACTGAAACATTCCTCCCGTTGTACTACCCATCTATATCTAAAGAGTGTTGGTTTAGTCTTCACCGCCGGAATGATGTCGATTGTGCTCGGAAGAACGCCACTCACATTCCCTCCCTTGCCACGGCCCTGTTATCGGGAGGGGGGTAGATCGATGATTTAGCTCGTTCTAGCGTACTTTTTCCTGGCGGGCGAGGCTCATGGACGTCATTTATCAGATAAGAAATGCTTATTGGTTTATTTTCTTCTATTGAAAAGAGAGACTTCGGTCGTAGGTATGCTCATATTGTACACGGTGTTATGTTGACGGCTGAAACAGAACACACGAGCAAAATCACCGATGAGGATTATTATAAATAATTCCTAATTGAGAGCGACATAATGAAGTTAGACAGACCTTGAAGATCCTCTACTGGGACCATGCAATGTAAACCTGATTATTAGGGCTAGGACCTGACGGGCTCACTCAAGAGCTCCTGTTTGGCTCTCTCGATCAACGCTTTCTGATCGACCTTACAGTTACCGGCCTTGCTCCATTATATCAGAAACTCTGTATGTTCATGTCTCATCCAACTAATAGGAGGATCACATACCGTTGATATGGGAATCTTCTCAATGAATACCGCCCCTCCGCGGGGATATACCGCGGGGGAGCATTCCTTGTTCATCCACCCCAGCAATTCATCGACGGTGAGATTGGCTCCGGGTGTCTGGACCAGATACGCTCGGGGTACATTATCGCGCTCATGCGGTCTGCAGCACGGTCAGCCATATATATAACCTTTTTCCTTCTCGGGGAAAACCGTCACGGACAGCTTGACGGGGATAACCGAAACGTCGACGATATCTGGATGTTGCCGCATAGCCACCTCCATTTCGTTCCCGGAGACATGAAGGCCTCCGATCAGATACTGATCTTTCAGGCGACCCGATATATACCACTGATCCTGATCGTTGACCCATCCAATGTCTCCTGTCTTGAGCCAGCCATCTGGAGTCAAGCACTTGGCGGTTTCTTGGGCGTCCTGGTAGTATCCTCGCATGAAAAAGGGACATCGGGCCCATATCTCTCCGGTTTGGTTTCTCGCCAAGGGCTGGCCCTTCTCGTTCACCACGATGCCTTCCATGTTGGGCAGAAGAGCGCCAATGGAGTCGTCAGTAGCGAAGGAGTAGGATTGACGAAGAAAGAAGCACCCGCCTCTGGATTCTCAGTGTTATTGTTATGCTCACCAGAAAAGGGGCCCAAGAGGGTTGCTTACTCGCTCATCCCATGGGCATTGAAGAGAGGAGAACGGTGCTTGGTCTGCCATTCCTCACTCAAGCTGAATGGGATATGACAGGCACCCGTGGTCAAAGTATGAATGCTGCTGCAGTCCACGGGGCCCGGGTAGTCCAGAATCTCGTGGATAGCATACTTGGGTAATACCGCCCAGGTAGGCTTAAATCGATCCAGGGCGGCTAGAAAAGTAGGCATCTGATGTTTCGGCGAGAAGACAGTTTGATAGCGCGCCTTGAGCGGGGCCATTAAACCCATCATGAAGTATACAATGCCACAGAATTTGAAAGTGCAAAAGAAAACCTCTTTGCCCCGAGGCTGCAAATGATACCAGAAGAGCATCTGCTCCACGTTCCCCACCAGCTCATAGTGGGTTCTTCCCACTAGCTTGGGGGATCCTGTTGTTCTATTCCAATGAACGGAGTCAATTAACCTTCGTTCATGCCAGCTTTCATGTGACGACTCACCCGGACGTTTGAAAGAAGACCGCTACCGTCTCCTTGGCCTCCTCTGGGGACAGTCGGGGTCGCTGGTAATGGTCGGAACCTGGGCTCTCCAGCAGACTGCTCCAATGGCAGGATCCCAGTGTGCTGGAGCCGCCTGTTCCTTCGAACGACTCGTCGACGACGAAAACGCGATCCTGGGGAATGCCGACCTTCCGGGCGGCTGCTTGAACTTCTGCCTCGACCTCGGGGGCGCAGAGCACGGTATAGACGCCCAACTTCTCCAGGTAGAATGGAAGACCGACCGCCGTTTGGTAGGTGGGTAGAGCGCATGAAGCCCCGGCTGCCAGGATGCCCAACAGCGCGGGCGGGAAATTGATGTTACCCTCTCCATACAGCATTACGGGTTGACCTCGTGCTCCGCGCTGGTTGAGACCGTTCCCCAGTCGTCTGGCAATGTCTTTCAGCTGGTCCAGACTGTAGCCAGCGAAGGTCGGATCCCAACCGGACAGAAGCAGCGGGTCAGCGGGAGATGCGGCGGCTTGGGGAGAGGATAAGTAAGGACGATCGAATATGTAAGACAATAGGTCGGTTTCGGGGGCTGGTACTTGGGAGGAGGCTTTTATGATGGCCATTGTGTCTGTTTTTGGATTGGCAGGTAGCAGGAGCTTGTATTGGTGCTGGTTGCACGATTTAGAAGAAGTTCCAGTGCCTTTTCTACTGGGAAGGGGTTAAAGGGGAAGGTACGTTACCTGGTTATTAGTTTGGCCTTTATTATAATAGAAGCGTTGGGACGGGGAGTTATAAAAAGTTTGCATTAGGTTTAGTAGATGACGCGGTGTTTTATACGAGAAACCCCAGAGAATTGGATATATATGTTTCGATGACTGTTTTGGGTCCAAATTGCGTTTTGACTGCATGAACAACACAACACCGGTTGATTGAACTAGACTTTTTAACTGGATCAGCAGGGTACTGCAGGAATTGCCACGCATGTGATTTAAGAAATGATATATTCGGATATATTCAAAATGTGCCGTGTATCCTTTATTAATGAGAGATATCATAGTAGATATGTGGGTGTAGATCTATGGCGATCAAGCAAGGGGTAGATGGTAGATGGCCCACACGTATTTCAAACATGTTTGTCAACCCAAGCGCTCTTCGGTATACACCGGTAATGCAGCGGCGGTGAAACCATGATCGAAATTGGATCTGCTGTGAGACTGGGGAGAGCCTCTTTGTACGGAAGTTTCTTAGATTCCGTAGAACCTGCCTTTGGATACTTTAGGAGCCCGCAGTCACCATTTACCCTTATGAACTTGGGATGTTTGGAACCGTGTCGTCATGAGATAGCGCCCCCTGCTTCAAACATTGTCATTTGACCTGTGGACTCTTCCAATGCTCTCCTCGCAGCTCCTCGCTTGCGTGCTTAGATTAACTTGATAAAGCGGCGAGGGGTAAGTACTAAAACAAGAAGAGAAAGTATTGAGCTGTGTAGAAACCGCGTTGGAAATCCGGTAAGTATGCAAGGTATCAATAGTTTATCTGAGATCGGGAGCCCAGAGAAAAGGGAATAAATGGACATGAAAGGTATATACACCCAGGAATTTCAAACTATAACATTACATTAACAGCTGGGCTATGTTCTTCTATCGCGGAAGGCGATAAAAATAGGTCATGTCTCAATGTCATCAAGTTCATCATCGTCCAGGAACCCGACGAACGCTCGTCGCAGAAACGCCCGCCAAACTCGGTTCTTCTTGGACTTTTTCTTTTTCTTTTTCTCCGCATCGACTTCGTCGCTGCTGCTCTTGATTGAGTGATTCTCCGCAATACGCGTGGCTAATTTGAAGAAGCTGCGGACGGTGAGGTCTTTCATTTTATAGGCGTGGTCGTCCTTGGTATCATATTCGACTTCAAATGAGAAAATGTCGTCATGAGGGGGTTTTCCCGTCTCCATCATGCTAGAATTGTTCGATTGTTCGGAAGCTTTTGACACTTGCTCATTGATCCTTGTTAGGTTGGCAAAGTACTGGGTATAGCTCAACCAAGTGAAGGGTTGGTTCGAATAAGCTGGACCCGGGGGAGCTGACTCTGACGGGGGCTCTGGGACTTTGAAATTTGGAGGCTTCTTCTTTCCTCCCTTCTTCTTCTTGTGCTTCTTCTTCTTGTCGGTAGAGACGGTATTGTCATCGTCGTCCGAGAGCGAATCAACATCGACAGGCTCCTCCGAAGTATCACTCCAAACAACTGTGTCTTCCAGTCCTGTGATGTTGTACTCCACAACCCGCAGAGTCGGGAAATAATTTGGTACTAGGCTGGGAGACACTAGTGACACGCTATATCTCTCCGCATAGGGACCGCCGATCTTTTTGAGAAAGCGCTTTTTCTTCGATTTTTGCGCATGGCGATCATCGCCGGTCGGTGCAAGAGAATCCTCGGCGGCCCATTCCTCCAGGAAATCTGCTTTGTTCGCCTTGGACTGAGGCGGAGATGGCATTTTTGACCAGTCCTTTCTCAAACTGGAGAGATAACTTGAACGAGAGAGGACCGAAAAGTCATCTAGTGAGCTGTCGGGTGCAGTCGAGGATTCCGAGTCCTCGCTAGTGTCGGCGATTTTCACTTTATGACTGTCCTGTAGCATGAAGTGATCGATGTTCATGTGACCATAGGCACTTCCGACCACGACATCTCGAAACTGATGCACCCAGAGGGTATATTTCTGCCAGCACGTCTCATCCCAGCTCCGTTTTGGTCCCGATCTTGCAGGAGGGATATGCCCGATCAGAATCGCTTTCATGTCGCGGGATCGCAGTATCTTCAGCTGTATGCGCAGCCATTCCATGTGCTCGAATCCCGGTTCCGACTTGGATTTGCATCCGTCGACTGCAGAGTTCGAGTCGTAAAAGTACATTGTGTTCAAGCTGATCACCGCCAGTTTGCCCGGTATCACTTCCGACGTGAACCAGCCGCCCTCCACAAACGAATGCCGCTGATGTTCGGGAATGAATTTGGACCAGACGTCCGAGAACTTTTTGGTCCAGCGATTCGGACCATCCTTCATAATGTTGTGCGGCATGATGTCGTTGTTTCCGATGGTGGGGACGACCGGGATCGAAAGCCCACGGGGGGAGTCCCTTTTCTGGAACACCTCGTAGAACTTGTCCGCGATAATATCATTAAGCTTAATGACTTCATCCTCCGTCCGGGGGATAGACTCGTCGTTGTCATGGCGGGCGGAGTCTCCGGTCCAAATGACGAAGTCCACGTTATCTTTCAAGTTCTGGGAAATCCATCGGAAGGTTTCGTTGATCAGCGAGGAAGGGGAGTCGCATTCTGTGCCCTGGGCGCCGAAGTAGCCCGCCGAGCCTTCCCCGCGGTGGCATGCATCATCCTGGTCGGTGCCTGATTTGTAGTGTAGATCTGGATGGAAATCTGCTGGATAGTCAGCGACTGCATTTTGCGTCCGACCAGTTGCATCGGAAACATCATCCAGACCTGTTATATGCAAGAAGCGCCCTGTAAGCCCACGCGAGGGCCGCCCGCTGACACGGTCCGCATCGATCGAAATGCCGGCGCCCAAAGGCTGCTGATCAGACACAGGGATCGCAGAGGCGCAGGCGGCGAGAAGAACGGTGGGCGGGAGAAAGAGGAATGGAATCATCAGTGCTCTCTTCTGCACAGAGAAGCCCCAGCAACGCCGATTACCAGATCTGTGGTTATCAATGTCGAGCAGACGCGTCGCAAGATGGATGTCGTGAAGATGCTGCCACCGCGGGATGATTCTGTGCAGGCGACGTCACACCCGCCCGGCCCTCAATTGGGCTTAGCGGGCCGAGTACCTTGCGGGCGGCCACTAAGCAGCACGTGATCTGACTCTACGCCATTGGTCACGGGACCCTGCCTAAAGCAGGTCAGATCCAGGCTACTTACTGCGTACTCCGTAGAGCATCGTATTCTGCGATAAGAGCGGCCTCTTTTTCTTTACAATACTTAGCTGCCTACCAACAGCTGACCTGGAATGTCAGTCGGGTCCATATCGGGATTTGCTGTCTGGAGGCCTTTTTGTCCGAATGTTAATGGGTCATGGTATCAACTATCTTCCTCAAAATACCAGCCGGGCAGTTGGAATGCTTAGCACGGGACAAGGGGCACTCTATCCGTGGGCATACCTCCTATGCCTTACATCAGTTCCATTACTTGACACATGGATTAAGCACCGTGGATGTGGCGTGCTCGGAAAGGGAGTGCGAAGTCTAAGTCCACCACGAGGAGGTCGGGTTTAGGAAGATGCTTCCAGTTTCGGGCCATACCGTGGACGCAAGTCGATTGGGTAACCGGCTGTTGTCCTTTGGAACCTCGGTAGGAGATCCCTTCATTCATGCGCAAGTATCCCTTACCCGTCGCATTCATCGTTTCCAGTTATGTATCCCAGCCCCCTTGATATGTGGTCGGCATGATTAAGTCTTTCAAATGATCTCAAGGCAAAGTCGGGTTCGGACATGAATATCGTTCAGTGAGTCTAGGACAGTTTCTTTCTAAATCCTTTTCTTCACGGACCTTTTGCAACGATCGAGTCAGGGTATCCAGCGCAGAGCAAGAAACGTCAAGCACGGGAAGTCAACCATGTTGTATCGCATTTTCATGTTACTAGTGATGGCGCTGGTGTTCGGCGGTAACACCGCGTCAGCACAGACTGTTATTAATCCGCTCGTGAGCCGTCGCTTCACTGAGTATGTGATGCCGCCCACCGAACAGACGCATGAGTTGGCGCGCGTGCCGATCTCGAGTTTCGTGCTGTTGACGCAGCTGTCCGACAGCGAGCTTGTCAAGATCGAGCTGGATCCAATCACCGAGGAGCCCATTGCTCTCCAGTCGTTTGTCATGGGAAAGAACAGCCATTCTCAGCTACATGGCGTGTGGCCATCGAAAGTGTACCCCGGCCTGATGTGGCTGTCGCTACAGGCCGACAACCAACTGCTGCTCGTGGATCCCGGTCAGGACCTCTCGACTGCGCCGTCCATCGTACAGACCATTGATATCCCACAGCCGGGAAACGGCCCGCACTGTGTGACTGAGATTGGCAACCGCGTCTGATCCGGCCTCAAGGTGCCATCCGACCAAACCGGACAGTACTATGTTTTCTCAGTCGACATCTCCAACACCACAGACTGGAAATTGTATCAGTGCCTCAACAGCCCCGTGTTTATTAGCGAGGAGCCGACCACTGGCTTGATCTACGCCACACAAGACAATGAAAGCTCTATTATGCGCATCAATGTCACCAGCGACGAGACGGCGCAGCTGAAAGTTCCGCCCGACGTCGGCAGCAATGCCGTCGGAATGACCACCGCTTACGGCCCTCTCAGTGGTGTGTGGTTCACTCTCGCTGGGAATGGCACCGGCGGCACCGGCACCTTTGGCCATATCGGATCCTCGGGCGAGCTGGAGTTCTTCACGCTCGAGCAGCCACTACTCGGCGCCAATGCCGGCTTACTGCATGTCGCTGACGCGTCAACTCCAGATGGTGAGCCAGCCCTGTGGCTCTTGTCTACGTCGCTGCTGAGCCCCAACTCGCCCGATGCCCTGATCCGCGTGACTTTTGACGCCGATATCAAATCAGTTGCCGGCGAAGAGTACATCTCTCTGCCCACTCAAAACGCCAAGGTGCACCGCATCCTGACCTTGGATGCCACGGTTTTGGTGTCCGAGCTCAACACATTTACAGTCGCTCAGCTCAAATACAATAACACCGTTGCTGGGAAGTGGCCGCCGGCACAGAGTGATATTGTTTACACCTAGGCCGGTTGAAGAGGAATTTTTCGGTGGAAGGTTATGGATGGATGGCGAGGAATGCGGATAACATACGGTTGGGCCGGTGTGGATTTAGTAGTGCGGCGGTGTAAGAAACGATTATGAGCGAGCGAGCGAGAGAGAGCTGCATCATACCTGGATTTAGCTCTATCTCAGGCTGTTCTCGGGTCGCCAGCGGCTAATAAGCCGAGACAGGAGTCAGGACTATATAAGTAGTATTTTTTCTTCGGTCTATCTTAATCTTAATTTAAATTATCTACTATTATTTACTTATCTATAGTAATGAAATACTCAAGAGGGATTAATAAGCGGAATAATATATTAGTAAGCGCGAGTGTTTCTCCTCTACGCAGTATATTATCTTCAGCCCATCTATAGATATTTCACCTTCAAGGTACCATGTTGAGAATGAATTCTCTCGTGCGGATACTCCCTAGCCCCTGCACATTCCTAAAACTCGACTGAGACTGAGGGTATTCCGGCTCCGTCGGAGGATCCACTTCTCTGTTGGCCTCATTTAACTATTCTGCCTGCTTTTGGCGCCAGAACGGCTACGAATTAGACTATTTTTTCCGGTGAAGATCCTGGAATCGGATGGGGATCGACTGTACAACTCATGACTCGAGCAAAATGAATCGTTCAGAGAATTCCGTCAAGTCTCTACGTAATTCAAGGCCTAACGCAGACGAGAGAAAATAGAACTAGCAACAACCAAGGGAGGGGAGGGGATTGCTCAGCCTTGAAATGGAGTCAGCGAAGATATGAAATCTATCCAATCATCGGACATCGGGGTATACGGATTTGTTCGCCGGGGGCTTCGCTATGCCACATCTGCCTTTCGGACACTCTAGAAATGGTCTCCCACGAGAGAATAATAAAGACATAGCGATGCCACCCATCGGGCCAAATCCTTAATCTACATCGTGGGATCGCGTATTTTGCGTACTATTCCCCCGTCAGGATTTGCCGATCTACCAGTACTGGCTACCTGGTGAATAAGAAACAATTGAAACCCGAAAGGAATACGCTTGGCCCTGTAATACCAACTGATCTGCGACCAGGGTACGCTGTAGATTATTTGAAGGGGTTGTGATTCCGGGAGATGCAGGAAGACAAGGCCAAAAGGAAGATTAGGATGATAAAATTTGGTTCGCCAATTAGAACAATCGAGAAATACAACCAACAGCAATGGATTCGGAATCCATTAAGATATCCACCGCCATAAACTCCCTACGATGGTGTCATTTGTCTTTTTTTTCTCTTTACACTGCATTAAAAAAAACAGGACATTTTTAGGGTGACCAAAAAAAAAAAAAAAAGAAAAAAAAAAAAAAAAAAAACACGCACGTCACTGCGCACGTCCCTTCAAACATGCATCTTCGTAAGTAAGGAACAACATGGCTAATACCTAGGAAGGAAGCACTACCAATTTACTAGTGAAATATCAGGGGGAAAGCACATTTTTTCCTGACAGGTAATTCTCGAAAATGACATGTACGTTGTCATCTTTCAGGGGAAACGAAAAAAGAAATATTCCCAATTTCCTACCTAACTTGAACATGCCTGTATGGATGGACTAGTGGGCCTCCATTCTTCGATCAGAAGGTTTCATGGAAGATATATTAGTCGAGGTATTCAAGATCGCAAGTTGCCCCGAGCGAGCTTGATAACGTCGAGTCTCTAATCAGTAATCAGTCAACAGGCAATTATAATTTGCACCGGATAACTGACTACTTGTGCGGCTTCTACGCGGCCTTCAATTAAGCTCCTGTGTTCTCTCACGGCAAGGCCAAACAGCCGGCACGCTAGCAACGCTAAATGGCCTAGTTGCTGGGGCCAAACCAGACTTATCACCAATATGCATCCAATAATAGCCTCAATCATGCGTAAGTCCGCCACCATCCGAAGAAAAATCCTGCCATGAGAGGCCCTCTTGGCCCCATTTTCTATGGGAGATGGATCGGTTCATTTCCCCAAGGCAGCCAAGCTTCTCAGTCTATGAAGGTTATTCGAGTTTAGATTGTTGATATTACCCCCCGCCCATTTCCCCTTGTCGGCTTGAAAACCTCCTTCCTTGGTTTCCTTTTCGTTCCACTGCCTTGTGATGAGTTTAACCGAGTCTATCTTTCACACACAATGAGCACTTTATGGCCCTTGACGGCTCCCCGAGCTCTTCGGGCTGTCGTGGTAGCAGCGGCTGCTTTGATGGTGCTTTCGCTACTTCTCTTGCATTCCCCGACGCAAACCACGGTGCATGTCAAAGGCACGGAAATCTCCAAACCAGGATATAATGGAACGAGAGACCATGGTGATACGGTCAATTCCATCGAGGATTCAACTACCGAATCTTCCCCAGAGCATGTGGAGCAAACGATCGTTCAAATGCCCGTGATTGATTCTGATCTCATCAGGGACGTATCGCAGTACTTCATCGACTATCCCATTGAGAAGCCATACGACAAGAAATTCGGTGAACTCGGCCGACGCTGTCGAGTCTTGCGTGACTGGTTGACTTACGCTGAGAAGGCCGATCCCACCACCCGAGATGTCCTCCTCGCTGCTGTCGAACGAGTAGCTCTATCGACGTTTCCCTATCTGCAAAACCCCTCGATACAACCTCCATCGGAGCGTCCCATCTCGGATCTTCGTTCTTCTTTTGAGCCTGGCTCAGCAGGCATCGTAGTCCCAACCAGCGACAAGACCCTCCGGTTTGCCGCGCATCTCATCGGTTCTATCCGTTCTGTCCTGGGATCCAACCTGCCCATCCAAGTCGTCTATGCCGGTGACGCCGATCTGGGGCCACAGAGCCGAGATTATCTATCCAGTTTGGCTGAGCAGGGCCCACCCATCGAATTTCTTAACATCATGGCCGTCTTCGATGACAGCACGCTGCAACTGCAATCGGGCGGGTGGGCAATCAAGGCGTTTGCCGCGCTGGCCTCGCGGTTCGAGAGCGTTGTTCTCGTCGATGCGGATGCCGTCTTTTTCCAGCCCCCGGAAGTACTCCTCGAGCATGACGCGTTCCTTCGATCGGGATCCCTCCTCTTTCACGACCGACTGCTGTGGAAACACCGCTTTGCCGACCGCCACGAATGGTGGAGAGACCAGATCCGACGCCCGAGTCCAGCGATGAACGTATCCCGCGTGTGGACAGAGGACTACGCTGAAGAGGGCGACTCGGGGCTAGTGGTCATGGACAAGAGCCGCGTCGATGTCCTGGTTGGCTTGCTTCATGTCTGTTGGCAGAACACACACGCGGTACGCGAGGAAGTGACATATAGAATCACCCACGGAGACAAGGAGAGCTGGTGGATGGGCATGGAGCTCGCCGGCGCCGGTTATGAGTTCTCGTCGCATTACGGCGGAATTGTCGGGTGGACAGACATGGATGGAGACCGTCCGAGGGTTTGCAGCTTCGTGATCGCTCATGTTGATGCAAAGGATCAACTGCTGTGGTGGAACGGAAGCCTCTTGAAAAACAAGGGAGTCCCAGAGATGACGAAAGTGTACGACATCCCGACGAACTGGATGATCGATGCCGAATGGCTGAAGGGCGACACGAAGCAGGACATGAGCTGTATGATTGGAGGCGAGGTTCGCAACCTCACGAATGATCAAACCCATACATTGGAGAGATCAGTGGAATTGGCGAAGCGCGTCGATGCTACCTTGCTGCCTCCGGAGGGAATGGATATTGTATAGCGACTAATCAGATCGCCGTCGTTACAGTTCCTGCGAAGAAGGATTTCCTCCCCAGTGCTCGGATCGATGCGACTCAATTTTGAGGCCCGTGGGATATCGAAGACTGGTTACATGCGACCAGCAAGGGTAACCTTGTTTGATGTCATGTTCTGAGATGGCTGGACAAGATCGCACTTGCACATACTCCGACTCGATACCTCCGGAGCACAAACATCACGCTTTCGACCCCTTCGCTCGTTGGTTCATTTCCTTTCTGTCCATTTTGTTGACATTCTTGTAAATATTTTATTTTGTCTTACACTTGTACTTGTCCTCGATATAGACTTTGCATCTATGTGTTTCCTTCGCAGGTTATCCAATACCGGAGTCGAACCATATACCAAATCTCCCTTAACCAACACCTACCAAAAACCGATTTTCTAACCGAACCGGTTTAATCTTGTGTATCCTTCCACGTGAGAGGGGGAAACTTTGTCATCTACGGAATGTACGGGAGACCTTCTTGCAACCATCTGGCATCCTCCTCCTCCTCCTCATCATCATCATTTATCTCCAATCACAATACCGCTGAGACGTGCCCAACAAGGTCAATAATTTATAATCAAGTCGGGCTCCCTGTACAGGGTCTCAGGAGCTCTAGATTCAGAGGTTCCTATCACCAGCTGGTTGTCATTCTAGCAGCCGGTTTCAGCAAACCCAAAAATCAAATGATACTTCGATATAACCTCTGACGGCAACCAATCATATGCATGGCTCGAGATGCTGGCTTCGGCAAGAATCCTACAAACAAGAAAATGGCAAATGACTGCGAACAGATATAATGTGGCCCGGCAGGTTACTGCATGGGGAACTGATGGCTGCTGACGGCCTTTGATCCACACCAGTGAATGACATCAACAGTTGATAAAACTAATCTCTGTAAGCAAATTCTGATCTGTCTTTGGAACGAACTCCGAAGAGGCTTTCTAAAATTGAACCTTTTCACTTGTGGCGAGAAAATCAGGCTATATCTACTGCGCTGGATCCGCGATTAGACGACACAAAAGTCTTATTCTCCAATGTAGAAAAATGACTTCCACTTTGCAAGAACAAGACGAGCCCGCTCCGGAGGAGCCCTCGAGTCTTTATCTTCTGTCTACTGCTCTATTTCAACACCATTATGAAGATGCTCCGCGGATCGAACACCTGGAACGTTCCTACCTTCGAGCCCAAGCACTTGGCAGACATCATGGTATGTGCACGGTTCTGTGAATGTAAACAATTCTAACCATTATCAGGATTGGCAATGCACGATATCATCGCCCTGTCACCCAGGTTCTGGCAGGTACATAAGGACTACATGGCCTTTCGAGACACCGTAGCCCAGATCATTGTTATGGTCCAGATTAACATTGTCGCCGGGACTGTTGCACTCTATGCCGCCGTTCGACCAGATCTGCATCCTCTGATGGAGAATATTCTCAACTTCGATGTCATGTATGGGTTATAATCTGCAATTGCTCTACTGTCACTAATTCCTTCAGTGGCTCATTCATGCTCACCGAGCTCGACCACGGATGTGATGCGAGAAATATCGAGACCACAGCGACTTTGCAGTCGGATGGGAGTTTCGATTTGCACACCCCTCACCCTGGAGCGTCTAAGTAGGTCACCATCGGTTTATTTTGAGCCACATCTAATATTGGGGTCAGATTCATGCCACCATCTATGCCAGTTGCTAATATTCCTCGCCTTGGCATCGTCTTCGCCCGTCTGATAGTCCGCAACGAAGACCTAGGCATGCGGGCCTTTATAGTCCCCTTGGCGGATAAAGCTCACATGAGGCCTGGTGTACAGTCGAAGTAAGACCCATAACTGACTCCAAAATGCCGTTGTTATTGAGCTTACAACTATAGACTTCTCCCACCAGCCTCCGGTGGACGAATGCTCGACTACAGCCTCACTAGTTTCAACCACGTCCGAATCCCAGGCCCATCCATGCTAGGCGACTTCACCAAACCAACCAACATGCGCACGAGCTATCTTTCCACGATCCAGCGTATTGGAACAGGCACTCTGGCGCTCAATATATGGATTGCGACATTCCTTAAAGGTGCTGTCTACATCGCTGGCAAGTACAGTCTGTCTCGCACAGTCCAGCAGGGACTGCACGGCGAACGCACACCGATTATGAGCTTCCGGACCCAGCATCTCCCAATCCTGCACGCGCTTGCCCACATCGCGGTCTTGGAACCATTCGCGGACTGGGTTGAAGATCATTACGTGGACGAGTCTCTCCATCCCGAGGTGAGACACGGTCTAGGTGCCATTCTCAAGGCAATGTCTCTTCAGGTTGGACAGGGCAGCTTGGCGAATCTGTCTGAGCGAATTGGTGCCAGGGGGGCATTCATCCACAATCAGATTAGGGAGATGGAGGTACGTTCCACATTTATTTAGTGGACAAAACATCTGTTAGACATCCAGCTCACCAATCGAATCCAGGCACTCGCGCGATTCTGTGGTATCGCCGAAGGAGACCTGCTTGTCCTGTCAATCCGTACGCCACCACTCCAAACACCGCAAGTTCTATCTGACAAGATCAACAGGACTAGCAACAGAGATTCCCATAGACCGATACTCCCTGCCCGAGCCCAGACACCCAGACTGCCTGCTCGCGCGCCACGAAACAGGCCTCCTATTCGAGCTTCGAGAGGCGATCCATCGTATTCCACACCCATCCCACACGCACGACCCAGACCACAGCAACATCGGCTTCCACCGCAGCGACGCATACAACAAGCACATCCTTCCGCGCTGCCGGCCCCTTGTCCTCGCCATCGCCCACCGCATGGCTTACGAAGCCGCCCTCGACGCATCCATCGACCCCAACCTCCTCGCTCTCTTCGAGGCTGAAATGATCCAGACCGATCCCGCCTGGTACACCGAGCACCTCGGGCTCAGCCGATCGACCCAGGCAGACATGGAAGAGCGCGCGATTGACGCCCTCTTCCCCCGAATCAGGGAGCTAGTCGATCGCCACGACGCCGTCGAGCCGTATCTGACAGCACCGATGATGTCGTCGGCCAGATGGGATGCGTTTCAGGCTTCGTTGCCTACATTCGATGGCAGGGGAGGAGCGAGGCTGTGATTTCATCTTTCCGCGTCTGTTTCGTTTCGTTTCTTTTTGTGAGCGGAGAAAGGGGGCTTGAAGGCAGCGAAGATTCAAGCCTGAGTCTGAATATTGAGTATAGCGCCAAAATGTCTAGTCTAATGAGGCAATTTGTTTCTCCGATCATAAACAAGTCACATCGAACGGGGTCGGGTAGATGGGGCCAAAAAGCAACCACCCCCCGGTCACTATACCAGAACCAAACAAGGCAGCACCATTCGTCCCGTTTGTACAACCCGACCTGGAAACCCAAAGCTCCGAAAACGTACTAATCCAGCGATCTGCGATCCACTTCCCCATGTCATATCCGTTCCATGATCTCAGATAAGCCTCTGAGGTATTCCTTCATGCAATCATCCGCAGGATCTCTGCTGCCTTGGCCGCGTTGAAACATGGAATGCTGTCGCCTTGGCTGCGACAGTAGAATCTATCCAATTGCAAGGGCGTGAGGAGCTAACAGTTCCTGAAAGGCTTGTTTGTGCGGTCTATACGCTGGGGACGACGCCGCGGAGTGGAGAGCTTCTGGACCCTGAGCGGTGATCACTTACTAGCTGGGGTTTTGGACCCTTATGTAGGTAGTGAGCGATGAGATGGGCATGGGTATGGACATGGAAATGGAAGATATAAAGAGCCCTTCGTTTCGCTGGGTTAAGCCCTCATCATTCTTTACTGGCAATTGCAAGAAAGTCAATCAGTCAATCAACAGATCACATTCAAAGCAAAATCAATCAAACCAAACCAAATTAACACATACCAAGCACAAACACCCAAAATGCCTTCCATCATCAACCCAACCACCCTCCTCGTCGCCCTCCTCAGCGCCACCTCCACCGTCGCGCAGAAAGGCTACACCGGCACCATCACGACCGAAGGCATCGGCAACTGCCCGCTCACGCAGCACGCGGAGAACCACATCGCGTACACCTGGGAGCCCACGAACGGCAGCGTCTGCGTGGAGCTGGGCCGTCCCTACGCCGACGGCTACCACGCCGGACTGTTCGGGGAGGTCGAGACGCCCGAGAGCGTCAAGCCGCCTCATTTCGGAGGATGCAGGGACTCGAAGTGTACTGATTGCACGCTGGTGGATATCGAGTACGGCGACGAGCCCGGGCTGATTAAGGTCGATTGTTTGGAGTTGAAGGATGCGCCGTATTTGTTTGTTGGGGTGGGGAAGAACTAGAAGATTTCCTCTTCTCTGTTTTGTGGGAGGAGGAAGGAAGTGAGGAGGTTGAACTGATGCTGATGGGGTTGGATGAGAGCTGAGTGTGGATGGGGAATGATATTGAGGGGATGTATTAGGTGGTGGTGTATGATGATATTTCACTCGTTTGCGACTTAGGGCTATTCGTGGTATCTTGTGGATATAGATGAATAGTTTTGCTGGTTGCTCCATGTCATCAAAATGAAATTGCTCTGCACGCTAATTCTTGGTCAAATTGCATCTTCTCAGTCTTCTCCTAGACGGAGTGACATGAAAATATATTCATGTACGCACCGCCTTATGATCTAGTCAATAACCTCCATCCAAGCATAGCCATTGCTTTCCCACATATTATGGCCTCGTGGTGAGCCTCTTCTAACCCTGCTGCTTTGGCGAAACCGGCGTGATGAGGCGGCACGCCGTCAGGCGTGGGAATGCCGAAGACACCGTGGAAGCTCGGGACAGCGTAGGAGACATTGCCTGCGGAAATCAGTATTTAGCTCATCTTTATGGGAAAGAATAAGGTCAACTTACCCATGTCAGTCGAGACAGTGGTAGGTCCGTCTGACTTCAATTGTACTTTTCGTCCCAAAGCCGCTATCTCCTCCGTGTATATCTGACAGAATGGGTCATTGACGACGATATCCTTGTACATCGGCTCCCTAGTCCTATGTTAGAGGACGCCTCGAAAGTCTATGCATGATCAACTCACATAGTATAGCTGACACTGCATCCAGTGGATACCCCAGCCGCTTCAAAGCATGCCTTGGCTCGCGCAAGAAGCTCGTCTGTGCGCGCAGCTGTTCGACCCCGGATACTCTATTTCATTCGCGTATAGTCAGGGATGATATTCGGGACTTTTCCACCGTCCTCAATAATCCTATGGATACGTTCGTCTGGTCTGATGTGCTGTCGTAGCATGGCGAGACTGTTGTACGCCGACACTGCTGCGTCTAGGGCACTCACCCCGTTCCATGGATCCCCTCCTGCATGGGCACCCTTGCCGTGGAACTCAACCTGGATGAGAGCATTCGCAATTGATTCCCATCCAGCGACGCCTTGGTATCCCTCTGGGATACTGCGCTGCGCGGTGGGGTGCACCATGATGGCAGCCACGATCGCCGGGTCGTGAAAGGCCCCGGCGTCGATAAGCTGTATCTTCCCTCCGTGTGCCTCTTCCGCTGGAGTGCCGAGGATGCGGACTCGTCCGGGTACTTCCAATTGCTTGACTGAATTCGCGAGGCCAAGGAACGCGGCCATCGAAGACGTGGCGATCAGGTTGTGACCGCAAGCGCGTCCAATGCCAGGTAGTGCGTCGTATTCGGCGCAAAAGATGACGATAGGGCCGGACGTTCCCAGCTCGGCTTCGAAAGCGGTTGAAAGGCCGTACGCATGTCTCGTTACGTTGAATCCACGGGTCTCAAGAAAGCTGGTCAAGGTGTCGTGTGCATGGACTTCCTCGTGGGCGGTCTCTGGATGGCCATGAATCCCTAGGTTGAGCTGTCGCAAGGACTCGGCGTTAGAGTCTGTTGCAACTTGGATGTGGTTGCGCGCAGAAGTGAGGTCGGCCATTTTGATCACGGAAGGTAATTCTGGCCAAATAACTCTGCAGTCTGCTGGTCTGGTGCTTTATATCTGCTTTTGCAATAGCCGCCACGTCCCGGCCATAGATCCCTGCTACTGACCTAAAGCCGACCCCGAGCTTAGCGGACAAGGTTGTCAGTCGGAGCTCGGGAACGCTATCGTGATTTGGACAGCCCATTGGTTGAATGAATGCTGGCATTGCCTGGTGCTCTGTCTAGAGAGTCTGGCCAGATGTAACTGTAGCACATTAACCCATAACAGGGAAAATGCCCCGACGATGTCCGAAGCAAGCCTACAATCCAGTCGGTAAGAGGGGAGGATGTGCAACCATTCCAATCTATTGACGAGATGAATCGACATCGGGTTGACTCATGCACCGTAATCGTCTCATTCATGGAGAGGAGTGTCTACGCAAAGGTTACGCGGGCAGATGATTGTGCCACCTTCACGTGGTTGCGCGCCTTAAAAAGAGGGCTCCCCTCTTCCAGTGCGGGGAATTTCCAGCTCTTCCAATCTCTTCCTCCTTCAATCCTCTTCGCCTTGCACTGGCTCATCTCATCCAACTTTAATCAAAACCCTTGATCCATCATGTCTCAATTCCCCTCGCTCAAGCCCGCCTTCACAATCAAGGTAAGCCGTTGGCGGTGCCACGGTTCCGATGCTTAGAGTTGACGGCCTACCTAGGTCACCATCGATGCCCCCTTGGCTGTCGGTGAGTTATCTCGCGAGATTCATGGTCACCACTAACTCTCAATAGGAAGCCTTTCGCGGTCCAACCCGTTGCAGGTGATTGTAAGTTAATCTCATCGATTCCCATCAAGAGATGCCTCTCATTTCAAGTAGCCGATGACCGGCGGGTCCTTCAAAAGCGATTCGAACTTCTCTCCCTCCGTCGATTCCGAGTTCGTGGGTGTCGGAAATGATTACATCCATGCGGATGCGGATGGGAAACATCTGCGGTTGAATGCGCACAGCGTTATCAAGTAAGCAGGGTCCGTGTTTGTCGATTTGCCTGTTCTGACCTGACCGTGGCCTATAGGACCCATGACGGCGCCGTATGTTTTCGCTCTACGGATGTACAGGGTGGGACTGACAGCTCCAGCTCATCTACGTGAACTACACGGGTATCGTCACCTTGTCTGCAGCTGTACAGGCTGTTTTCTCAGGCTCCGCAGACGAGGGATCCACGCCTTTTGGCGATGCTTGTGAGTATATTCCTATATATCGGAGACCAGCGCACTAATTTGGGGATTAGTTACCCATTTTACATTCGAGGTGAGAAACATCCATCTCAACCGGCTGTGCCAGACGGATGAGATCTAATCCAATCAACGTAGACTGGCGACGCACGCTACAAGCAGCTCGAGCACGGCGTCTTCGTCGCGCAGGGCCGCTTCAACGTCCACAAGGACAAATCGATTGTCGTCGAGTACCGAGTCAGTCAGGTTGTTCATGCGTAACGAACTAACACTGTACTTTCACTCGTTTACTAGCAATGACTGGTTGCTATTTAATCATGATGAGAATGAAGCCATGATGAATTGAATGAATTATTATATCTCATGTTCATGACCACACCATGGCCAACCTAATCCCATGTACCCCCTAATAATCAAAACCAACCCTCCCTCTTCGTAGATAGTCATCACAGGTAAACTACCCCCTCTCCCTCCCCAACAACGGCCTCCGTTCCGCATCCCCAATCTCCTCTCGATCATAGCCGTCTCTCCCCCTTCCCCTTCCCATACCCAATCCCCAAACCCTCTCCCTCCACTTCCCCCTGGTCAACTTACTCCGTCCCCACCACCCCGGCGCCCTCCGAACCGCCCAAACCACGAGCATCCCCAACGCAATCGCGGCCAGCGTGCTCAGCACGGACCCCACGGCCGTCAGAAACGTAATGGTGCTGACGTTGCATCCGAACGGGAGGGCGCGCAGCTCCCAGCGCTCTTTGGACCCGAGAGGGCAGATCTGTGACGAGCCCAGGGGAGCGAGGATAGGGAGATGGGCGGAGTTAGGGACGCATGTTGAGGTCTGTTTTGTTGGTTAGTATCGTGTGTAGTAGTGTTTGGGTTGGGCTGAGTTGGATTGGCTATATGTATGTAACTGGGGCATTAAGGAAGGATGATGAATTAAGCAAGGGGTATTGTGAACACATTGACAGCATGAATAGCAAACGAAAGAAGAGAGATTTACCACCGCGCACCAACTGCACGCCGCGTCGCCCTCCAAGCACCATCTACAGGACTGTCGGCGCCAGCAGACGTAGAAGAGCGGGTCGCTGGCGTCGATGCCGAAGGATGCATTCGGAGAATTGCTCTGGTCCATCTGGGAGACGGTGCTTAGGTCTTGGCCCAGATCGAAACTGTCAAACGACATTGGGATTATTTTCTATGCGGAGGACTGCTATTCCGAATAAGAGATTATGCTTATGCAATTCTATAGGATTGTCGTCATGATGAGGTCTGGATGAAAAGACGGACAGAATGACAACATGATGGGGTGCGGGGTCTGGCCCGTTAAGCTTATTTTGGGTCGATTATTAACATGGCCGTGCCTGGCGCTTGTCGGTTGCGGTGCGTCTCGAGAATAACAATATATAACTACTTGGTTTCCATATCTCATAGAATCTAAACTCCTCGACTAGTACAGAATGGAAGCAACGTCCTGTCCATCCATCACCCCTTTTCGTTTATTTAAGAATGCCCCGAAACAATTAGACCACACGCTTGACCTGCAGATAGCATTAGCAATCCATGCACACTACCATCGCAAATCACCAATCCAGATCTAACTCACCTCGAAGAATCTCTTCAACCACCACACCTGGAACACTCCCTCGCCGATAAGCACCGCCAGCTGGAAGATACTCCACCACTTGACTCGGGCGTTGGTGCTCTCCGCCGTGTTCCGGTGCACGCGCTCTCTCACCACGATGTAAGACTGCTCGTCCTTAACCTGGGCCAATGCCTCCGAAAGTCGACGAACTGGCGATGATCCGTTAGCCGCTGTTGCTGCTGCTGCTGCCGCCTATGTATCGGTCTTTCCTACCTTCGGTCTCCAAAGGATCCTGCTCCATTTCCGTCTCCGGGACATACACGATTCCGTGGACGTTGAAGGACACTTCCTTGGAGTTGGAGGTCCAGCCCTCGTTGCTGAAGCAGTAGACGTATTTGCCGTCGGCGTGGGCGTTGAACGAGTAATCTTCCGACGACACGGCTTGTCGGTAGTATTGGCGGTTACTCGAGGGGTCCTCGACCTGTTAACGCAGAGATCATCAGCACATCTTTTCTTCCAATATCGCCGTCACGGAAAGTTGAAAGCAGGTGGATTGAGCCGGGCAGAAAAAGCTGCCCATCCAACTCCAACTCCAACTAACTCCGACCCAAACATCACAGCTCATACCCAGAAATCAATCTCCAAGTTGCCGCTTCCTCCGAATTCCCGATCCCCGACCTGGAAGGTCACCGTCATGCGATCGTCCTTGTGCAGCGATTCGTGGAAACATTCTCGCGAGTGAGCCTTGAGCTGGATGTTGTGGGCGGTCGCGGCGGTGATCCAGCCCAGCGCCGTGATGAGGAGCGTGGCGGCGGAGAATCGCATGGTGGGGGCAGCGGCGTGTTTATTTATTTCCAGAGGGTCTGAATCCTCGACCGGGCGCAGAGGGGAAAGAATGGACGGGCGGTGGTGGTGAGGTTGGCCGACGGGGACGGGCTCGATTGACGCGCAAGGTGGTCTTCTCTCCGTCGGGCGCTAGGACCAGTGTGGCCTGAGGTGTCGACGCGACTTGTCAGGCACACTTGCTTACATTTGATATTGTCTTAGGATCTTGTTGATGGATTCATTCAGTAAATAGCAAGTCTATTCAGCTTTCTTCCTCTTCTTCGCCTCTTTCCTCTGCTTTTTCTCCTCTTTCTCCCTTTTCCGCTTCTTTCTCTCTTCCTTCTCCATCTTCTTCGCCTCTTTCTTCTCCATTTTCTCTCTTTTCCCCTTCTTTCTCTCTTCCTTCTCCCTCTTTTCCTTTCCTTCCTCTTCCCCCTCTTTTCCCGAAGTAGACGATGCGTTCTCATGCTCAGTACCAGATGCTCCTTCTCCAGCCTCCTGGAGCCTCCTATTTGCGACCACCACCATCTCGTCTCTCTTTTCTTTGGTCCAGTCTCGTGCATTCCGATATGCCGATACCCCATCTCGAAAGCTTTCGGGACTGTCCAGGATCATAAATGATCGTAACTGGGTCATGAAGTACTGCGGTCGCTCTCCGGGGATCGCAGGCGCTTTGAGATGATGCGCAAATAGACTGAGCATGCCATCATAATAACTGCACGTAATAGTATACGCGTTGTTGTCATAGACTGCTTCACCGGCTCTGTCCGGTTGGTATGATTGGAGCGCGTGGACCGCTCGTGCTCCAAGAGCGCCATAGTAACAACACTGTCGCTTAGACACGCTTGTCTTTCCGTCCAAGCCCTTCACTTCCACGATGAAGTTTGGTAGTATCGGAAGACTGTCATTCGTGCATGGGATGATCATATCATTGAGATCATTGCGAATCTTACGGTGTAGCTCCTCGGGACGTACACCATAATAGATATCGGGCTTTGCATCCGATATAGTTCCATCGGTCAGGGGAGCAACGTTGTTGAATAGAGTGCCCCCGCCGGAATACTGGGATGTATTCCCCTGGATAAAAGGAAGCACCGAAGCTGAGACTTGTGGCTCCTTAGACGCAGTATCGCATGCGGTTGAAAATCTGTCAAAGTCGGCGTCGGAGAAATTCAGTGACGATAGGGATGCGCGACGATTGGCTAATCTGTTCCTGATTTCCAACATATTCTCAGGTTTGTTCCCCTTCTGACTTTCTCCATAGGAATGTCTCAGAGGATGAACTTGGTGGTCCGTCAAGTGTTGCTCAAAATTCAGACTATATGGCGTGGTAGTGATGCTTGTAATATCATCAGCATCGTTGGATATCTTTCGGGTTCGTTTGCTCTTAGGTACAGGCCTGGTTCGCGTCATTGGCCCGCAGCGAGAATCGATTTCAGGTTGAGGATACTGGAAATTTAGCCTAGGGCCTTACATGTAGCATCGGGGTAAGTGACATACGCCTCTCAGATCGGTTAGGTCGAATCCGCCTTGCCGCGAAGATCTTTTAACCTCTTCCAGGCGATTTTTCAACTTCTTGAGGATGGCAGCAGCTGTCTGGGAGGGTCTACAAGATGTTAGTTTATTTAAGCCAGAGATACCACGCGGTTGTCAGCACCTTTGGCTCTGCCGTTTCTTCTGCGGACGTCCGATTCTTCGCTGCAACTCCTGTAGAGCACCTTTGGTCAAGTAGAGGGTTGACAAGTTATCCCAATATGCTGCCGGTTTCTGGATCTTGGGCTCGTGGCGCAGACTCTGGTGACAAGACATATGGCTTCGCGTACTAACGAGTATAGTAACCCCGGAACTGAGGATGGTGGGAAAGGGAAATGGGTAGATGTTGGAAAGGAAGTTGCGGCTGTCGGTGGAGAGGCTTGATAAAAAGTACCTTCATAAAGAAATCATCATGGCCAGGTTTAGAGGCAGCAAACAAACCCTGTGGCTGCAAAAGGGGACATGAACGGGAGTTGGGTTCAAAGAAACAAAGCTATATTCTCTTAGTCTGGCAAGCGGGTGGCACTCTGTTTTTTTTTTTTGTCTTTCTTTCTTCGTTTTTCATGTTTTGCTTTTTGGGTGTCGGGTGAGGATAATTTCATGCCTTTCAGCTGTTAGTAGTATAGCTGATTGCTGTCCGAGCCAAACGCAGTATAGCAGTGTCTCCCCGGTACGGCCCCGTGTCTAAGTACTGGAGCCCTCGGCCTAACTACTTCCATAGTAGAGATAACATTCTACTTATCGATTGATCCCCATGGGACTTTGGGTGCATTATCAGATATCCTCGGTTGAGGGAACAAAATAGACAGCCATTCATTCAGGAGCTGGGTAAATTGAAATGTGCACGGTCATTTTGCGGTGCTCAAAAGTGACAAGTCTGTCTTGCTGATGATTGAGAGTCCAGGCAGACAACTCCCGTCCGTACAAATGGTTGGCGTTGGCCGGCAGAATCAAGCGGAAAGTCACCTGACAGCTGACGCTAAGCTGACCGCCCGGACCCCGACTGCCTTCCAAACCCCGATTTCACGAAATCATAGGAAAAGCATTCTCCGATAGCAAAATCAGCTACCACGGTCGCAGAAAAGGCGATAATCGAAAATGGACTGATATTTGGATAGCAGGCAGTGATGTGTCTATGATATGCAATTTTGGTAGATTTCCCGGCTCTTCTGACGGTGGCAGAGGCCTGCAAATGTTCCAGCCCATACGAATTCTGTTATTTTCCATACCAACCAGACCCGAATGGTCATGTGAAATTTGTGGTAGTTTAGAGTTTGGATCACCTGACTTTATCACCGGTGGACCCACTCCTGTTGCCTGAGGTATCAATGTACTGTGGATTCGCACTCTTGTATGGGAATTCTTTTTTTTTTTTTTGCACAACTCTCCATACCTGCCTTCGTATAAAAGAAAAGGCGATTACAACATTCTTGAATCCAAGTTTCAAATTCATTATCACAGGAAGACCTAGATTAGAGAAACCAGCAATCCCAACAACCAGCTTACATCCTAAGTATCGTCTCAAGTTATGCATGCGCAATACTAACCCGATTCAAATGAATTCGAGGTATCTGCATTGCTGTCCAAGACCACTCCAATTTCACGTAGGGCCATCGCTTGCTCCTCAGGTGAAGCATTGTCAAATGAAAGGGCCTGTCTCATCTTCGTGGACCAATAGCCGGTTATAAAGCGAGGCAAGGGTTCATTCCCTTTTTTATACTTGGCCAAAAAGTCACCGAAAAGGTCCTCATGCTGCTGCAGTAAATCATGCTCCACAAATGAAAGCTCCGTAATCTCATCTTCCTGTAGTTTCTCACAAACACTCCGAGGGCATGCTCCCCACCTATCGCAAACACAGGTGTGAGTTATTTGCAGGGCGTGTGCAGTGATGAAGCGAATCACATCAGGGGCCATTGCATCAAAAATGCCTTGGGGACATGATGAACACAGTGCGCCTGCAATATCTTCGAGAGCCACCGCAAGCTGCTCGTAAACATCCCCATCAACCTTTCGATAGGTGATATTCCAGAAAAAAGCGTCCATGAACCTCGATAGCCCGCTGCATCCATTCGGAGAGTAGGAACAGCTGCAAGTATCTCGGCACGGATCGAAAAGAATCCGTCGCACTAGCCCCAGGCACCGATCACTCAAATCGCAAAATTTGAAGCTAGCGCTCACAAGATGTTCAAGATTGCAATACGAGGCAAGGCCGAGATCGTAGCACATGTACAAGACAGCTGGTAAGCTTTCGCGTGTGAGATGTGGATCTGCGCCTCTGGTAATAAGCCACTGTGCCTTTTCTAACAGACCAACCGGGCCTCCCGAGAGGTAATGGTCAGTGCTCAGGTTCATTAGACTGGTGTAGTCGTTATCATCCCTTTCGTCCATATCACGAAAGCCAGCCTTCCACAGCAGATCCGCCAGAGTTATATTGGACCCTATATGAGAGTAGACTATCCAGGAAATCTCGCTTTCTGCGAAACCAATGTCAATGGACAATGCTTTTAATGAACGGTACACATCTGCCGCTGCGCTATTGAGAAGACGATCGGGTTGAATCCGCAGCCGAGAAAGTGTTGTACTTGGTAAGTAAGTCTCTGCTAGTAGCCGTAGACGCTTTCTGCGGCTGACAAGTTCCTGGGTAGCAAGCTCCAGCAGCTCCACATCACGGCTACAGCTAACAGTCTGTAGCCATTGTGGACCTATGCACAAATTCTTTGTCTGTAGGAGAAGCTTTATACTTTCTTTATAGTCAGCAGCCAATGCTACTGATAAGGTTTTGTGTGAGGGAGCAAGTCCACTGTTTAGCAGTATCTCAAGCCCTCTTGGCCACTGCGTATAGTACTCCATGACCTCAGTCATATCAGCTCCACTTTTCAAGAGCCTTTCGAGGTCTTGCTCGGACTGGGAGAACACTGGAGCAAACTTCTCAGGGAGTTCGATGCCTAAGAGCGATTCAAATTAGCATAGGGCTCTTTCCTCACGAAACGTGACGCACTTTCTACTTCAATTTTGCCAGCAATTTGACCAACCACAAACGTGGGCATTCCAATGATGAGACTAGTTGGGGCATCCAATGTCTCGGGGCTATAAAATGCCAGCTGTCTGCACTTGAAGACTCCGACGGATGTCAGATACCCTCCCGCGCTGATCAAATCAGAGCATATGCCAATTGAGCTCTGTTCCACAGGCGTTCCTAGACAGCACACCCACAAGTTCTGCAAGATGATATCCACGGGCGTCTCGCCACTATTGTTCATGATGCTAGGAAGCGCACAGTTCTCAAGAAGAGATTTAAATAGTCTGCGCCATTGAGCCAGCAAAGATGGGCTCCAAAATCTGATAAGCTGGTGCCAGCTCGCAATTACCTGCATTGGTCAGTTATAATCAGTGAAAGCCATGTCGTAGAGAGCGATATGTTGCGCTACTATACAAGTTATATGGAGTTGATGGAGTTGAACTTACGTGCAAAATTGTGTTCCCACTGGGTAACGTGTCTGTAGGAAATGCTCTGCCTTGCTGGAACATTTCCAATAAGCCTGCTAAAATGCTGTGCAGTGTATCATTTACTTCTGCATGCTCTCCGTACAGCCAAGCTCTGTATAAAATCTTCCGTTTTTCAGCCAGGAGTTTGAATGCTGCAGAGTCCTCTGGTACAACCGTGCGGAACCTCAGACCAGGACTTATAGAAAATTCCCCGGCACCCTTCGTTATTTCAAGTGATGCTGTGACGGAAAGCTTCAAGAGCCAGTTGCAAAAGACTCTTCGTATACTAATCAATGCGACCCTTCTCTCCAAAGTGTGAAAGGGACACGCATTTCCATATGAAGACTTGACCGACCGGACTTGCCGCGGCGAAACGAAAGCCCCCTTACCATTCAGGCAGTTGCAAGCTTTTCGAGGGCTTTTCGCCCACAAAGAAGGGCTGACTTGTGCTAGACCAATTTCTTCATCAAGGTCATTTTGGCTGTCAAGAAGCGACCGAAGCAGAGAAGGGTCAAACGCCGGCTGCATCTGATGCTGAGCAATACTGGTCTCCTGTGATCAGAGTTAGAGAAGCTTTCACTCGATGGGCTCTCGATCAGGGTACCATTTTGATCAGGCGACGCTCTATGGATTCCAGTTTACCATCAAACGAATCATGCGCTTGGCTCATATCTCGAACAACATCTAGCACCTGGTTCGTTCCCGAGGCAGCGGAAGCAGCGTTCGAGACAACCATGCCCATATATTCCTCGTTAACGGTCGTCATCGCACTGCGATTGGTTCATAAGGAAGTTGGACCATACAAAATGGAAGTCTTTTACTCACTAAGTTAACATCTGCAAGGCAGTGTTTAAATTATTCTGGAGTCCATTCACCATCGACACCATCGACATCAAAGTATCTCGTCGAAATGGATAGAGTATTCGATTCATTTGCACCTTTTTCTTCAGGGCACTTTGAGATCCTGCTGAAGTTTTGTAGCAGCTCTTCAATGTTCCTCTGAGTCTCTTTAGTCCCTGCTCGCAATTCTCGATTGCTCGCATCGCGACCCTGGCACACTCTGCTTTCTGAGTCACCTCAGAGCTTTGCGCACCATCAAGCACCTTCTCCAGTAATCTCATGGTTCTGTCCAGATTCTGTGTCCGGCATATTATGTCTTCGATTTCTTCGTGGAAGGCCTTGTACGGTCCGTAGTAGGCCAGCAGTCCTTGGCAGACGGATATGCCCAGGGATATGACGCCAACCGGATCGCACATTTTCAGGAGTTCGATACACGACACTTGCTGCAAGCAGATCGATAAAAAATTTCAAGAGAGAGAAGAGAGGTCTCTTAGGGTGTAAAAGGGATCCAGAAGTTCGAGGGACGAGGCTGGCCTTCAGCCGCTCGGCGCCTATATATGCATGCCTAGTGGCGGAGCAGGGCAGTTTACCTGGTAAATACCTATGAAAATCACCCCTCATGGACTTCCCAGACCAAGGTCTGTAACATTTTGATGAGTAACTACACTACACTGCCTCCCATGCCGCACCTTGACTTAACGCTTTATTTGACATGTTGACAACCCGAACAAACTACATGGTTACAAGTTACACACGTAGGTTGCATGTTGTAATTTTTTGGGCCATCCTGGCAATTACACTATTTCAAAAGAAAAGAAACCAAGTAAATGTCAGCTGGATATGTGTTTTTTAATAGTAATAACTTTTCTCATCATAACTTACACAGATGTAAAGGAATGTTAATGGTTTTTTGGGCTTTGGGTCGGTCGTTGTAGCAGGTGAGCTTTTGGGCTTTGGGTCGGGCATTGCAGATAGGCAGCAAGAGTAGGTAAGGTAGCTTGTCTGAACTGACTTTTAGTTTCGACCAATAGAGACAACGACATAAAGGCAAAGGACCAATAAGCCGAAATAAGCCGAATGACTTACTTAGAACAAGCCCTATTTGATATCCGTTGTAGGTTAAATTGACGGCACACAGACTCTGCACAAGCATATTACTTGACAATAATTATGAACCAAAACTGTTGATTCTGTCCCAGATTAAGAAGAGGTAGTCGCCCTCATAAAGAAGTGCGGGGTTCAGCTGGAATGTGGCTGTTTTTAACTGGCTGCCTTGCTCTCTACTTGGCTACTGCGCTTGGTGTTTAGCATTGTAGTGATTGGCCTATTTTTATAGTAATACATGGATGACTCGAAACACTCGTTTAAACCAATCAACTACCTATGAATTTAACCACTCGATCACCAATGAAACACCTCATCCCATATGCGCCTTTGGGCAAAAGCAGAACCAAGTTACATTGCACAAGAATGTATCCCTCCCATGTTCACCTCATGGTCAAAACTATCCAGGCTATGCGTCGGCCTTAAATCCGGAACCATATTTCGGTCAGATGTCACCGCGTCGCTCAGAGCATTCTATGCGCATGGCCCAAGTCCCATATAGTCATTTAAATAAAATTAAATTGGAGAATATGTGAGCCAATGAGGCCAATTTGCACTCTCAGTAGGTTTTTGATCGATTTCCAGCAACGACCAAGGCTGGATAATTTTTTTCCACCGAACGTCTGAAGTATCAGTATGTTTCTTCGATTCGAGAAGAATGTCATGAATTTTTACTTGGACTGCAATATTTGCATAAACTTGTTTGGGATACCAGTGGCCAGGTCTCGATGTCAAGAAATTAGCCTGGTAAACCAAAATGCCGTGGACTTGCACAACGATCTCTTCCAAAAGAATAGTGAGGCTGGACACCACCCTACGATTGTCCAAGTGATTTGGAAACTTTCATCGCCGTATCTTAATCCGTCTGGACAGAAAGTGGCTGGATTTTCGCCGGCTGTGGCATCTTTCCGTTGCAGGTGTCCTGTGTTGGAGTTGATCGACCGCGTATTCAGACATATGGTCGTCATCGTCATCGGCGGCATCGACACCTTTATTCTTTTGGTTTTGACGGGACTTCTGCTAGCTTGTCGTCGACAGATTTCTTGAATGTTTGGCCTTCGCCTCAAGAAAGGACAAGTAAGTGCAACTTATCCTCGGCAATCGACTAAACTTGAGTCTGTCCTCAGAAAGATTGTGTCTCGCATGGCCTTGTATTTTGTTATGGTGGTGTTCCTCCTTGAGACCAGGTTTCAAGCGTTGTACTCATATGCCGATTAATGAGTAGCTCCAGGGTGAGCGTTTTCAATCCATCAATTTGTTTTGCTGGTTTTGACAATTTTCTTGACACTCCGTCTTGAAATTCTGCCTGACTACATCAGCCTGGAGAACGAGCGTTCGTTCGTCATCCAGCTTCCGCTTACTACCTGCTGCAGTTCCACCGTCGAACGGGCAGTCTAGGCCGTCGAATGGCTTTCGGAAACCACATGCGCACCCAGAATCTTGCTGTGGGCAATCTTCTCCCTGGGTCGGGTGCACCGTTTAACCAGAACCATAAGTGGTTTGGAACTGGGCATTTGCAATATCATGCGGGTTCTGCGCATGCACATACATCCTTTAGAATGTTGTACGCAGAAGACTGTCGATGCAGGACATGAAAAAGAGACGTTCGAATATCGCGCTTGTCTAATTTCATGAACCCCATTTATACTTCGTCTTGGGCACCTGTACTTTGTAAGAGGCTGCCTCTTCTGATTTTTGGATCTGGGCCGGATTCGTCATGGTTTTGGGAGATGTCAGGCTATGTATGCCAGAGGCATTTGATGCCCTTTTTTGAGGCCAACTGTGCCATATTGTCTGTCTTGTTCGTCAGGAATCGGGCTGCTGTTGGAAAGGGGAGGGATATCTCACGGTAGAAGGTCTATAAGCAGTTTGGCTATCTCCGCGAAATGCAAGAGGCTCTCGTGGGTCGCCATCTCCATCGGTTTGTGATTTGTATATCTGATCATCAAGGAATATAAATCGATCTCAGGAAAGGCATGTCGTATGCTATAAATCGACTGTTTCGACCGCTGAGACAGGAGACTTGGTCATTTTCAACATGACGAACAATGAAAATATAATACAACAACTTATTTGACTGTGAAGAGGAAGAAGGGAAAGAGAGATTGACCTAGAGGGGCTACATGGTCTTTATATGCAGTGAAAGCGAAGACCTACAGTGGTGAATGCGACTCTATTAACTACAGACGCAGTGCAAACAGTTGGGATGGTGCAATCGCGGGCAGTGCACGCTTTAAGAACATTCAGCCAGTTAATGGGTGTCGTTGGGACCCTGGAGCGCACAACAGCTCAGGGGTGAAGTTTTCGTGCGAAGTTCTAGGCGTAGTGGAATCTTTGGTACAGTGGTGATTTCATAAAAGTCCATTTCGGTGATGGCTTGATCTACACGTCAGAAATTCGTTAGACGCTCATTAGTTTGACGTTGGTCCCCGTCACATTCTAGTAATAATTGGCTGATAAAGTACGATCAGAAATGCTGGGAGTTCCTGTCGATCCTATTCCTCAGATACTCCATCCATGAAGTCATACTAGGCAGTGTTTGTGATTATCATATATTACGATCATACGCAACTGAGCAATTATCCGTATTAATGCAGGCCGTCAGGTGCCGATTGCATCGGGAGCTCTTTCCTTTTCACTCCCCCGTGCGGTCTTTGTCTTTAACGAAATATCCAGGAAGCAAACAAAAGCTTCATAGACTACACAGCCACTATTTCTCCCAGGCAGCTCAAAAATCGGTAGCGTGAAGAAACCATGCCTGTCTTTGTAGTCAATGGCAAACGCTACCGAGTGCGATTCTTGTCCCTGCTGAATGGCAGCGAGCCGATCACTGAAGACCCGCTACCCTCCCCTAGAAAGGTCAGGAGCTTCTCATATTCTAATTTTAACTCCCTAGAATAGGACAACTCTGCTCGGTAGTGCGGGTCCGACGGTTCGATACTGACTCCATCTAGCGTGGCAAATCGGCTATACCGGACGTTGCGGCGGACAGGACGTGGACACACGAAGAAGACCGGATCCTCCATGAGCTCAAGAGCTGTCATATCCCGTGGAAATACGTTTCCGTCGCAATGGGGAACAGACCAGTCGCGCAGCTCAAAAGACGATGGTACTATCTTCGGGACCGCAAGCCCAACGACGTCGAGACTGCTGACTGGGTCGACCAGCCAGACGACGAAGAGGGAAGTCCTTGGGAGGGAAACAAGAAGGGTGTGAACAAATCCCGGCGTCGGGTGTCTTTCGCCGATCCATTGACTACTGTTAGAGAGGTGGGGGTTTGCAATCTGATATATCTTTTCCTTTTTTTGCCTTTCCTCCGGATTAACCTTTCGCGCTGACCAGTCATTCTAGGTGGACCAAAACTACGATGACGATAACGACGACGAAGATTTATCCCGGCACCCGAAAATTAAGAAAGTGAGCTACATCGAAAGCGACTTTACCCTGAAAGAGGTGCTACTTCTCCATCGGATCGCGGCCAAGTGGGAAAGAGACCGTTGGGTAGCCATTAGCACCCGCTTCAATGACAAGACCGGACACAGCCTTACCCCGGAGCAGGCCAAATGGATCGTGGATGACTAAGCTGGCCAGAACGGGCGAATGGAGACGATGGAAGAGAAGGCCTGGTTCGTCCGGAGAAGCAGACGGAATGTTCTCGGCAGCTCGCAGCGTGTGTCGGGATTGGAAGGACTAGACCCTGGCATGAATGAGTATGCGGGATCGATCGGCGTAGGGAAGTCCGTCGGAGGGGGATATTGTGGGTGTAGTTGCGTGGTCTTTCTGGTGCATTTTCTTTCTTCGCGTTTCAATTCGCCTTCGGTCCTAACCGCAAGGGTTTCTCCCAAGGTTCGTATGGCATGGTTTCCGCGTTCGCCGTTCTCTGTGTGACATCATTGACTCTGGTCTCGACGAGTAAAATGCCTTATCGAGTAACGTTTCCCATGGTCCCCAGCACAAACGGACCGAGTGTGTAGATTCACCTTCTAGCCCTTGAGGAATTCGAGATTTCCGACGAGACGGTAAGAGAATAGGCTGAGGCTTCCGCATCGGGGGCTCCGAGGAACCGTGAACCTGGAATTGAAGCATCTCGCCCGAACAATCGCACTGTTCCAAGGGGTCTGGACCATTATGTCCGTACTCCCTCGGAGACAGCAATAAAAAACGTCATCGGAAGCACGGGGTGTCGACTGAGAAGGCGGGGATGACCGTTGCCCGGCTACACGAATGTTGTTTCCCTCATCCCACCTGGCGCATTCCTGCCTGAAGCATTCCACGTAGGGGGGAGAGATGCATGTACTACGGAGTAGAGCCCAGAGTTCCAGACCCTGGATTCACCTACTCCGTAGCGCACCGCGAGGGTCTTCGGGTAATAGCGATCATCGGGCGCGAGAGCACCTTTGCAGTAAGGCCCGCGCCGGGTGGGCCGGCAAGGGTCTGGATTGGACGAAAGGGGCGGGCCCTGGCACCCTTGGGCTGCGATCGGCGCCAGTAATTGGCTGGGGGGCGTTCGTCGCCCTCCACGATCCGAACAAACGTTCAGCACTGGAGCCAATCCAGCTCACCCGCACCGACGGAGTACAGCGTAGTCAGCATGGGCGCCTCAGGAGGCGATTTCTTCACGCCCATCCCCCATCGATCTCCACTCGCTCTCTTTCCTGACGTACGGCTTCTATTCTTATATATTGCTCGGTCAATCCCTTCCGTCGGTCGTTCGTTTCGATCGCGGTCCTTCGGCTGATCTCTGCAGCGACATTCTTTTCCTTTTCAGGAACCCTTTCTCCCTCCCCTTTCTTTATTGATTTACCTATCTTATTTTTATCCGGCCCCTCTTCTCTCTTTCCTCTTCGAGCAGAAAGACAGAGGTGGCTTCCTTCGTTCCCTCGGTCTTAAATACTCTTACCGCCGCCACCGACTTTCTTTCCGAGCCTACACCTATATCCTCCCTTCTCTTGCTTGGCTCATCTAAGCAGAGTTCACAATGCGTATCGCTGCTTTGCTCCCGTGCCTGCTGGCGGCCGTTCCCGCCGTCACTGCTGCCGAACAAGGCAAATTGGGAATCGCCTTGGGCAACAAGAATGTCAACGGCCAATGCAAAACGGTCAGCGACTACGAGGCCGATTTCGACGCCCTCAGGAAGGTGACTACGCTGGTCCGCACCTACTCCGCCAGCGACTGCGACACCGCCAAGAACATCATTCCTGCCGCCAAGAACAAGAAATTCCAGGTGGTTTTGGGAGTGTGGTAGGTTATTAGCTGGTTACATTGCATGAGGTTTGTCAAGGGCTAACTGTGTCTTTGAATAGGCCCGACTATGACGACTCCTTCAACAAGGATTTCGGCATCCTGAAGCAGTACGTCCACGGTAACGAGGACGTCGTCTACGGTATCACCGTCGGTTCTGAGGTCCTGTACCGCGGAGGCCTCTCCCCCGCCAAGCTCAAGGAACGTATCATCCAGGTGGTGGATGAATTCCCCAAGGTCACCGTCGGTACGGTGGACAGCTGGAACAAGTTCGCCGACGGCACTTACGACGATATCATTGCCAGCCCCAAGATCAACTACTTGTAAGTTGTTGATGACCGTTACCGATCTTGTCACGGTTATGCTGATTTGAGTTAAGCTTGGCCAATGGCTTCGCCTACTGGCAGGGCCAGGCAATTGACAATGCCACCAACACCTACTTCGACGACATGAGACAGGCCAGGAAGCGTATCGAGAGCAAAGCTGGCAGAAAGGTCCGCTTTGGCAACGGCGAAACCGGTTGGCCTACTAGTACGTTACCGGACCCTGATACTCCGCAGCTTTAAAGTAACGCAGACCTAACTAACGCGCACCCGCAGCTGGTGGAACTGACTACGAGAAAGCCGTGGCCAAGACCGAGTATGCCCAGGAGTACTGGAAGAGCGCCGTCTGCGGCATCCTCACCTGGGGTGTCGACGTCTTCTACTTCGAGGCCTTCGACGAGCCCTGGAAGCCCGTCAGCAAGGGCGACAACGGCGAGGAGAAGGATGAGACTCACTGGGGTCTGTTCACTTCGGACCGCAAAGCCAAGTTCGACATCTCGTGCCCCAAGACTTGAAGAGACAGTTTGTGTCCATGACGTGAATGACGCGATTTCGGTCATTTCGACGATTCAATAAATTCTTGTATCATATATCATGCTCGAGCGGCACTAAATATTATATGAAGGGGTTGCATCAAATAGAGAGGTTGATATGTATATGTATATGGAAAAAGCAATAGAAAAGTCCTCCTTGATCATAAGATAGTGTTTCCATCTGCAGAGTTTCGGCATGATTAAGTTGCTCCCGCCGATAATTTCCCGCCCAACGGCCATGTGAAGCGTGTCAGCTTACCTAACCCTCGGTCGGTCCTGGCTTTATTGGGTTTAGTGCGTCTCAAATACCAGGCTGTACGGTAATTTTCCTACAGTACCTGGTTTACTGCGACTTCGTACGAGCAAGTTGTACGGTACGGTCACGGCGGCCGGAGAACCGTGGTTCGTAGCGTCTTTTTACCCCTGAATGGAGACACGAACCAAAGCGATGCGCGTCGGTAGGAGCCTTCGCTATTTGTTTACCAGCATCGTCTCAGGGGTTGTCGCCTGTATCCACCGCAGACCTCAGAGACAACCTGTCCGTCTCGAGCAGATGAGATCCAATTACCGCCAGACACTCCAGGACGTCGGTCTCCTCCGCCGTCTCCTCCCTTCCGTCCAGACTGCTCCGTTCTGTAGATGGCGGTCAACCCTCGCCCTTCTAGTCGCGCGCTGAGTTGGCGTTGGCCCAGGGAGAGTCCCCGTAGCTCCGAGGTACCGGATACCTCATAGGCCCGGCCTCCAGTAGCGCTGTAGCTAGGTACTCCGTACTCCGCAGTGACTGCCGGTCTACCTATACGCCGCCGTAAGGACAGTATTTTACTTTCCTCCCCAACGGCCCTTTCGAGCTTTCCTCCTATGAGATCGACTAGACGCTCTTAGCATCAGCAAATGATCGTGTCATGGTCTAACTCCAATTAGTGAATTCCAATTCATTTTTTTATGGTCATTTTTTTTCGCCTCGTTCCATCCCCTAGTCTCGATTCCTGTTCTTCATCGTCCAACCTCGATCCAGCTGTCCTCCGCGTATGCGCCATGTCCAAGTTTTCCGCATACCTTAGGTGTCTGTGATCTGTTGTTCCTCTCTTTCCTGCGCTCTCGTCTTTTGGGTTGTGTTCTCCAACTCTGATTGGGGATCTTGTCCTTAGCAGCCCCCTCCTCCCCTGAAGAACACTAATTTTCCGCTCTCTTCTTTTTTTTTTTCCTTCCTGAACAATCCGAGTCGAGACACCGCCCTCTCCTTCCTCCCCTCCCCCTTCTTTTCGCTCTCCCTCCTCTTTCGTGTGCCGATCAGAGGCTGGTTTTGCGAGGTGGATTCCATATTAGCGGCTTTGATTTCCATGCTTCAACATTCTGGACGATAAGGAGAGCAGCAAGCAAGTGCTTGCTGCAGCAGTCGAGACGGAAGGTGAGTGTCTCTGCTTTTGACCTCCCCCTTGGCATCAATCCACCCCCCATACCTCCTCCACCCCCAATCGTGGAGGAGGATCCCAAGGCAAGAAAGGAAAAAATAGATTGATGCTACGGGTCTCCCCTGAATGCTAAAAATCCGAGCGTGAGCTAAACTTTCAAGTGTCTTTAGATCTAGATCCGTCCGTACCCTCCGCCAATTCGGCGCATTCTCCGCCGCCGCATTCCAGAGACCCCTCCCGCCTACGTGACGCTTCATATTTGGCTGCTCCGTTGATCTCATCGGCCGCATCCCCCGGAGCGTCGAGTCGTTCGGCCGCTGGCTCCCCCCGGGACCGTAGTGTCACCTCCTCCAACCCGTCGAATTCCATCCCGACTGTGTCGAAATACCGTGGTGCGTGGGATTCGTCGACGTCGTCCCCGGAGAATAAAAAAGCGGAGAGCAGCATCTATTACACCACCGCCTGGGGCTCACCGTATGCCGCACCCAGCCCTCGGAGGCTTTCGTGGTCATTGAGTCAATCCGCTGGCATCGATCGCGGTTCGGGCATCAGTTCCCGGGCGTCCATGCGCAGTGGTTTTTATCACGGCTCCGAAGCAAATCATACCGAGTTCCTGAGACCGTCCGCCCCGGAGAGCTCGACAACGCAATTGTACGGTGGTGACTCGACTCTCGATCGATCTCCGCGGCGAGACCTGTTGGGCAGGAAAGGAGGAAAGTCCATCAAAGACTTCACTCAGGATTGGATCAACCAATATCTCTCCGGTCAGCCCAGAACCGAACGCAGCAACTGGCTCAGCGACGACTCGGGTAGCGAGGCCCCTTCGTTCTTTACAGCTCAGAACCATTTCGCAGACGACCCGTCCGACGATTGGCTTGCTCTAGAACAGGATTCCCGCGACGAAGACCTCTTGAAGACCCCGACCCTGTCCGACTTTGTCAAGAGGCGAACAATTGCGACCCACGGGGAAAATAGTCTTGGGCGTCAACGCACGAAAGACTACCTTCACCGGAGAGCCGATACCTTACGCCAAGAAGACTTTTGGGGCTTCGCCTACGACAAGGATCCCCAGCCCATCACCATGGCCGACACAAAGGAGGGTCAACCCCCAACAAGCCACCCGGAGCCCAGCCACGCCCCGTCTCCAAACGAGAAGCCGCTTCCCCCACCCCCAGCGGATGCCGGTAAAGAAGACAACATCCCAGCGAAACCTGCAGAAGCCACCGAACCGAACGTGACGCAAAATAAAGTGCCGTCAGGTCGGAATACCTCAGCACCAGTGCCGAAGAGAAAGAAGATACTGTGGCGCGGGAAAGCTTGCATTATTGGACTTCCACCGGGAGACAGAAGAGGCACGGAAGAATCAGGCTATCGCTTATTGACCGTGGAGGATGTTGAGCAGAAGCTGAAAGACTGGGAAGAGAAGGGTTACAGCGTCCGTGGATTCGATGTCGGCGCGCCAGAGGACAGCTCAGAAGTCACCGAGCTAGGCGGACTTAGTCGCCCGTCTTTCCCAGACACGCCCGAGAACGAAGAAGACCACCAGACAAAAGGGGGCTATTCCGTCAAATTCCCGAACAGGGATGTCTGGGACTCGTACGTACGAGCCCTCCAGGAAGAGAAGTTGCGAGCTCTGGGTGTCTCTCTCGGCGAGGAGGAAATGCAGCCCTCTGTCTCGCCGGCCATGAGTCAGATGGCGCCGTTCCCTGGGATGGGCCCGTCACCACCGATCCCGACGGCATCTGCAGCCAGCAACCCATTGTCCGCGCCGAACCCGTTCTCTCCTCATTTCAACCAATCTGCCAACAACAGCAATGGCATTGGTAGTCTGGCATCCCCCGTCTCGCATTTCGGTGTTCAAACGCCATTCTTGGGCGTCGACCAGAATCTCTTGCCCGGATACCATGTCCCCTTCCAGAATACGCCTCCTGCTCAGGGCACCCTCACTCCTCAGAACTTCTTCAACGCCCGCCATGCGAACAACCCCGGTCTTCCGGGTACTCTTCCAGACCTGACGTCCATGTTGTCGCCCGTATCACCGATGAATGGCCCGGGTGCTTTCCACCCGGGATTGAACGAACAACCAGACCTACAAAATGGCGCATTCCACGAGCAACACATGGACCATCATGTTCAGGATAATGCGATGGAAGGCCATCTATTGCGTCCCGTTCACACCCCTACAGAAAATATGGACAACTTCCACGCCTCGACAGTTGAAATCGCTCAACCCACACCACGCGGGAGCCATAGCCGCGGTCACAACCTGAGCGAAACGCTCCAGAAGGGACTTGATCAGATCGCCCAGTCCGACTATCATCTGGAGGAGTCAATTGAGAGGCAGCTTGAGGAGGGTGACCATGAGCCGGCTCACAACTTTGGTGCCCCAGGATTGATGCACTCGCAGTGGGCTCTGCCAGAGAACAACAACCGTGACATTCAGCACCTTCCTCAGCACGTGCATCAATTCTACGGCGGGGGATATTCTGGCCACAATGCTCAAGAGGGATCCGATATCGATACGAACCCCAGTCTCTCCGGCACTCCTCGCAGGCATAATCCACTTGCCAGTCACATTCCCTGGCACTCATCGAAACCCAGTGGTGGGTCGTATCCCGGCCACCGCTCGAAATTGTCATCGTCTACGCTTAATGTCGACGCAAAGGAATTCGACCCGACGGCATCGACGGCGTCGCAGCATTTCCCGTTCCAGAACAACTCTTTCCAGTTCCCCAACGCCGGTCACGATGTGTTCACCTTCGGCTCAGGGCCCGGATTCAAGCCCCCTGTCAACTCGTTCGATGCGCCCCCAGCTCCTTTCTCCGCGAGTGGCTCTCACCGTATGGGCAACAATGCCGGATCCGGTGAATTCAATTTCTCCTCACCTTCGTTCAATGTTGCGGCTCCCGTCTTCAACCCGGCCGCCAGCGTCTATTCCGCCGGGTCCGAGCAGCCTGCTAACAGCAGAACCAAGATCTTTGACGACGCGGATATTTCGCAGGCCTCCAAATCTGCCAAGAAGTCCAAGGCCATTCCCATCGTTCGACCTGATGACAGTACGCCCGAGAAGAGAGACCGGGATGAGAAGGCGCCGAGTGGAAAATCGTCGGACCGTCATAAACGTGCCCGTCGTGGCGATGCGCCTTCTGACGAGGAGGCTCCATTCAGTCCGGGCCATGCTCTCACGGAGTCCAATGCTCAGCGATCCCAGATCCCTCACGCTCCTGCTGTAGCCGCCGAGGGCAAGGAGAATGCAGCTCCCAAGAATGAAGCGGGCACATTGCCTGTGTCTGCTCATCTCGGAAAGCCTGAGGAGCGTAAGGACACTCCGGTGAGTGAGGCTTCAACATGGGCGCCTTCCGGCACCAAGGAAGAGGCAGCAACTGGAGCCCAGGAATCCGATGTGAAGGCAACTAAGCAAGAAGACGCTACAGCCGCTCCTGTACAGGCACAGCAACAGGAAGCTCCCAAGGAACAGCCCGCGAAGAAGGATTGGAGGACCGCGTTATTCGGGTCGAAGAAAACCTTCACCTTCAAGCCTTCTGTGGCAGAATTCATACCATTTACAGTGGATCAGCCGAAATCTGCGCCTGAGCCGCCGAAGAAGAACGACCTTGCGGCTTCTGTTCACGCTGTCGCAAGCCCTCCGCCCTCGCCAAAGCGCGAGACCCCGCCACCTGAGCCGGTGCAGCCGGTGCAACCCGTACAGCCCAAGACCGATAAAGATGAGCAGCCGGAGCGGGTTACCAAGTCTGACTCCGACGCCGACTCGCCCGACGAGGATGAGCTCAACGCTATCATGGAGCAACTCAATGAATCCGACGCTGGAATCGAAAGGGTCAACACCCCCCAGACTGCTGCGAACCGCGGTCCCCAGACAGCAGCGCCCGGACCTTCGAAAGAGAAACGACACGGTCCTGCGGGCAATAGAAGCGACCCGCCCAGCCCGAGCCCCGGACGAGGACTTGTCTCGCACGCATTGGATGTCCCGAAACTGGATTTCGATGCCCAGTCTCATTTCGCGGCTACTCCTTCGAAGGGCTTTGCGTCCGGCATGCCATCGCCCATCCGGAAACTCATCAGCCAGAACGATCAGATCAGCGACTGGGATGACGTGATCACGTCCGGTGAGGAAGAAAAGCTGGAGCATCGGAGCAAATTCTTTGATCGTCGTATTAACGATCTCGTTGGATCTGTGGTCGACGATCGGCTGTCCCCGCTTGAGCGTGCTCTCAGCGCTATTCAGCAGTCCGTCTCAGCGATCACCCTGTCGACTCAGAACAAGTTGACGTGGAGAAGCACGTCCGCCGAAGGGGAGGAGAGCGACGCCGACGACGAGGATGACGAGTACGATGACAATGCATCCTACCGAGAACGGTCTCCTCACCCCAGAGATCGCAAGCTTGATCGGTTGAAGAACGTCATTCTGGAGGTACTAGCCCAGCGTGACACGCAGGAGCCCGCAGAGAAGCCCGAAAACACCGAGCTGGTGCAGCTCCGCGACAGCGTCGCCGAATTGCAAGCTATGACCACCGAGAAACTGGCCCACGACCCCACCGCCGGCCTGCGAGAAATGCTCCAGGAGGTGGTTGCGAACCAGTTCAGCGTGCAAAATGCTCGCCCGTCCGACGCTGACGAGATTGGCGCCGACAGCCTGATGCTCCAGATTGACGGTCTGAAGAACATGCTGAGACTGACCGATGAAAGGGCGGAACAGGAGTACAAACTGCGCAGAGAAGCGCAGGACTCCATGGCCGAGCTTCAGCGACTGCTGAAGGACGTTGAAGACGATGCCGCTCGCCACAGTGGAGCTGCGGAGTCTGCCGAAGCTCGCTTCCTCCAGTTCAAGGAAGAGAAGATTCCCTACTTCGAAAAGGTTCAGTTCCGGGCCGATTCGCTGGAGCAGGAGCATGCCAAGCTCAAGCTGACCTTGGCTGAAATCTCCTCGAAGAACATTGAACTCGAGGGCACCTTGGACGAATACCGCGTGTCTAGCGATAACTGGAAGCGTGACAGCGAGCGGTCGAAGGGTGAACTCGAGGAAGTCAAGGAGGAGAACAAGAGCCTGCGTGGCTCCATCGATCATCTCAAGACCCGCATTGAAGACGGCATGAGCATCCGGCACAACCTCAGTGAGAAACTGGATCGCCTTCAGGACGAAATGGCCACGGCCAGCGGTGATATTGCTCGTGAGCAGGCTAACTGGCGCCGACGGGAGGAGGAGCACGTTGCCCGGTATAACGAACTCAAGGCGGCTTACAGCCGAGAGCAGAAGCTCCGCGAGAAGCTCGAGGTGGATATCAGCGAGCTTGAGCAGCAGGAGCGGGAGGCAGCCAAACTGAAGTTCATCTTCGGGCAATCCCAGCAAGAGAACGCCAGGCTGGAAGAGCTGGTCGCCAACCTGCGGGTCGAAAACCACGACATGGAACTCAAGGCGGCCCGTTTCGAGCGCGAGTTCAACGAGGCCCGCGAGAGCAGCCGGGTCGAGATCCAACGCACCCGGACCTCCATGGAGGCCGATGTTGAAGCGGCTAATAGCCAGGTCAACATTGTCCGCGCCGAGTTGGAGGCGCAGATTCTCCGCCTGCAGAGCCAGATGGACAACGTGCGACTGAACAACGACACCGAACGGGAACGCTACGAAATGCTGCTGGAGGAGGCCACCGAGACCAAGGCCACCGCCCTAGCTGCGGCGGCTGAATCGCGGGAAATGGCCGTGGAAGAACAGCGCAGTATGCATGAGCGCGTCCTCAATGACCTGCGGGAGCGCCACGCCCGTGCCCTGCACAACTCGTCCGAGGACCGACAGCGCGCCGAGTCCCATCTGGTGGAGAAGTTGGAGTTGTCGGATGACAAGGTTCACCATCTGCAGGATCGCGTCCAGCACCTGGAAGACAAGCTGGAAATCGCCCAGTCGGCGGCTCGTGCCGCTGCGGAAGCTGCCCAGATGGCCAAGACCGGACCTACTTCCGCGCCTATTCCCACGATGCCCGTCAACACCCCGTCCATGTCGTTCAACGGATCTATGGTCCCCGAGAAGATCTCCCCACAGGCCCTGCGCGAGTCTATTCTTGTGCTCCAGGACCAACTGCAGCAGCGTGAGGGTCGTATTGACGAGCTCGAGCAAGAAGTTGCCTCTGTGGATAAGGATGCTCCTAACAAGCTGAAAGAGAAGGATACGGAGATCAACTGGCTCCGCGAACTGCTTGGAGTCCGCATCGACGATCTCCAGGACATTGTCAACACCGTGTCGCAGCCCTCGTTCGACCACAACGCTGTCCGAGACGCTGCCATCCGTCTGAAGGCCAACCTGCAGATGCAGCAACAGGAGAAAGAAAGGGCTGCGTCAGGACAGGGTCTTCCCAGCCTTCCGTCGCTTTCCGAGATCCGGGCATCCCCTCGAGCACTCCCTCTCGCAGCGGCTGCAGCATGGGGCAGTTGGCGCAAGGCCCGTGAGGGGACCAACAGCAACACCTCCAACCACACGCCCTCCAAGCCGAGTCACGCGACTGCTTTTCTATCCGGTCTCCTGACGCCGCCCAACTCCAACCGACAGGGTCTCAATGCATCCGCATCTGGCGCGAGACGGTCGTCGGAGAGTCGCCCGCTCAGGAGCGTCAACAGCACGCCTCGACCGCTGTCCTCGCGGGCAGCTGGCAAGATGCGCGAGCCTCCAAGCACGCCCCCTCTTCTCCGAAGGTCCAGTTATGACCACGATGCAGAGCCCACCGACTACGATGACACCTACGGAGAGGCCTATGGAGAGGGCTCTCCGGGGGGAGAAAATGAAAGTACAGCCGATGGATTGGTCTCTGCGTCTCCACGGGATACCAACGATGGGCCATTTGGACCGCAAATAACCGCATAGACAGATTTCCTTTTTCTTTTTTTTTTCATATCTCCTTTCTATCTCAGCAGATACCTTAGCATTTGAAATTCTTTTTGAGACTGAATCGTTTTGACTTGTGACATTATGCTGTTTCCCCAGTTACTCCTCTCTTTTAATCCGATAGTTTCAATTGGTACTTCAGACTGTTTTTTGCCCTTCTTGTATGTGATAGTGGATACTTTTTTTTCTTCCATCTGATACCATTGTCTCATCGCGTTTGTACAAACCGTGCGTTACATATTGATTTAACTTGTCATTCTTTTGATTTCTACTTCCTACTTTCCATTGTGTCATTGGTATTTATTTTCTTCTTTCAACGTCGAGGTTCGATGTGTTTCTTTATTCAGATTGGTGCCTTCCCCGGTCTTTCTTTTATTTTGGCTTTGCTGTTGGTTTTCTTCTTTCTTCTTTGCCGTGGTGCTATGTAGATACCCTTATTCTTTTAATTGGATACTTTAATTGAGCAGTTGTGCATTAGATAAAATCAAGTCTTAAGCGAAGTACAGTATAGTATATCAGCCGTCTAAATCTTCTTCCATCTATTACTCTCATCTCGAACCCCAACAATGACTCCCTATTCTATCTCAAACTTCACCTTCTCCAACCCAACCACTATCATTCATCTAACCAAATCCAATCCAATAATCAAAAAACCCACTCCATCACTTCATCCCCCGCCACCGCCGTGACCACATACCTCTGCCCGCCTCGCTCCCTCGTCACCGCAATACTCTCCACATCCACACTCACCCGATCCAACAGGAACGGCCACGACGGGATGATCTCGCGGGGTGGGTATTTTCCCTTTTCCCCGTTGGCGAGAGCATTCACATCGCTGTCATCGATAGCGGTATTCCTTCTCTCCGCTTGTCCTTGTCCTTGTCCTTGTCCGAGCTCCCCCCGTTCCAGTTCAAATCCAGATCCAGATCCAGATTCGGATTTAGATTGAGACTGAGACCGAGGACCCAACCCAGGCCGATAAACGCTCTCGCATTCCCCAATCGAGCAGATATATAAAGCGCCGCCCTCGACGACGCAGCACGCGTGGTCGGGCTCGTAGATGGCGAGGATCTGGCCGTCCGGGGAGACGGCCAAGAGAGGGGACGAGAAGGTCCCCGAGGGGAGGTTCGTCGATGTGAAGCGCGGGAGGGTCGTTTGGAGGTTGTAGGTATAGCTGGTTGTTGGTTTGTGGTTGGGGTTGGGGTTGGTTCCATTCTGGGTCTGGGGTAAGGATTGAGGGTGGGATAGGGAGTCGGTGAGGGAGGGGTCTGACTCGTGAGGGTATGGGTATAGGCATGGGTAGTCTTTGGTTTGGGGCGTGGTGGGTATGAGGTTGGCTGGGCGGGAGTAGATGGATGGGAGGAGGCGGGTGATGGTCACGGATATGGACGAAGAGGAGGTAGAGGGTGAGGAGGAGGATGTGGCGAGGCCGAGGCAGTAGGTGTCGATGTCGTTGGTTTGCAGGGAGGCGAGGAAGTATCGAGATTGGATCTCTCTTTCACTTTCAGTTCCGGGGGAGGGCTCTGCGTCTGCTCCTGGCTTTGCATGTGTAGGCTCTGATTGCAAACCCATCTTCTCATCCAACAACCTCAACCCACGGAACTGACACCTCGCATCCCCATCCCTGGCCAGGGAGACTCCCAGCGCCGCGGAATCCAAATACACCGTGTTAAGCGCCCGTCGCCAGTAGCTCAGATCGAGACCCCGACCCCCCAGCACGATATCCGGACACCCTAGATACCGCACCCTCGTCGGCCGATGAACCGTCGATTCCTTCCCGATCGCCACGCGCAGCAGGGTATCGTTCTCCACGAACTCCAGCCCCTCCACCACCCCGTCGGTATCCTCATATCCGTCTGCGTCTGTGGGCGCGCGCGCGAACGCCCCGTGCGAGGTGCGTTGGCCCAGGACGTGTTCGGCGGGCGGTGCTCTGTCTGCGCTGCTGGCTGCGGCGCTGTCTGCCTGGTAGGCGCGAGTGCGTGGAGAGCGAGAGGAGTGTAGCTCGTACACCTGAATGACGCGGCCCAGCGCAACGGCGACAAACTCTCCCCCCGACGACACGGCCACCCGGTGCTTCGAGGTCCGCTGGTTCACGGCACAGCCCGCGTTGGAGCGGTCCATCAGCGCACGGCAGACGGACGTCCAGTGCGGGTACAGCGAGGACGCGAGCGAGAAGGTCTCGGCTGGTTCGGGGCCCAGCTCGACTTCCCCTTCTAGCTGTGGCTCTGCATCTGCCTCTGGAGCTGAAGCTGGAGCTGACACTGACACTGACGCTGACGTGTCTGCAGCCCGATATACGAGGACCTGCGCGCCCCTCAGCACAACCACCGTCTGGCCGTCACCGGAGGCGCCGCGAACCGTGGTCCCCGTGCAGTTGGGCGGCAGGAGCCGCGGCGCGACGGACTTTACGACGTGGTGGCGGCGGCGGAGGAGGTTGAGACGGGCGGTCTGCGCGAAATACGCGCTCCATTGTTCGGGCGTCAGGTGGTCTGTTGGGGGGACGAGAGACCCCGGGATCTGTGCCAGGATGCGCTGGATCATGTAAGGGGTGGAGGAGGCGTGGTGCCAGGATCGGCAGGTTTGGTGCGCGGAGAGGTACGTTTCGGGGTCGGTTTGGAGGAGAATGGATTGGATGAGTTCGGTGGGGAGGGTGGTGGCCATTTTTATTGTCTTCTGTCTGGGTGGGTTGGTGGTGTGGGATGGTTGTATGTTAGATGAAGGGGAGGTCCATGGGTTGGGTGTAGGTTGTTTGATTGATTCTAGAGATGGTCCATCTTATATACAGGTCGAAGGAAAGCCCTCGGGCTGGATCCACGTCCAATATGCAGGTTGTGTAAAACTGGTCCCTCGGGCGACTGCGTCTAGTCATGCATGCGCCTCGCATCGGAGACGCGCTTGCGACTCGTCGAGTCGCAAATCCTCAGCCACGGATGACCAGCCAGGCAGAACTTTATCCATCGTTTATCGAGTCCTTCTCTTGATGCCATTGATGTAGTTGTCGGAGACCATCAGGTCGACGGTCATAGGTCGACAACTGGCTGACAACTAATCCGATGACGCATTTATGCATCGGCATGCGGTCCAACATGAAGATACCACGGTTCGGGCGATCTGCAGGAACTAAAGGGCCAGCTCAACAAATCTTTGGGGCTGCGGTGCAGCTGGGCCAAGGGACCGTGGCCTGGTTGGCAACAAGGGGTAGCTGCACGTTTGTCTGGTTTTTGCAACGATCAAACACTCCGTTAGTTTGGGTCTTGTGTTCCGGATATGGGTTGTGGCGTTATTAAGACATGGCAAGGCGCAGAGATCTCTCTCGGCGTTCGATACATAATAAGAGGAAACGAAAGTTTGCAGAAAGTTGGGGGAAAACCTACCCTCAACAGGCGCTAATGTTTTCTTTTGTCTGGCGGTGTAGAAATTTGACAGATCAATGTACATGTCCTCAAATGATAATGTGCTTCTCCCGCTTGTAGAGATCCTTGAGAAGTTGGAGCTGCGTCACGCCCATTGATTTACCAGGCAGGGTGGATGGCAGATCGACAATGGCTCTGCGCATCATGGCCAGCCCGACATGCCCAAAGAAGCTGACGACTCGCTCTGCTGATGATTTCAGCATCGACGAGAGAAGGATCAGGTGGGTCTCCTGGATGTCGGACGGCGGGACGGACAGGATCTTGTGCATCGCCCGCCAGAACATGTGGTTGGGGAAGGGATTCTTGCGAGGAGTTTTGCCAAAGTTCCGCAGCGTCAGCGCCGCGAACCCGGCTCCCAGGGCCGTCATTCGCTCCGCATGCATCTGCTCGCTGATATAGGGCCCGTCCGGTCCGTCGCGCCACCATCCCAGCGCCTTCCGGCCCCCTTCGGTCTTCTCGCTGCCGTAGAACCCCCATAGACCCGGGCACACGACGCGGTATTTGGCCCATAGGATGTCCACCATGGGACAGCCTTTGTAGATGAACGCGTCCATCGAGAAGATCTGCGCGGCGACGATGCCCACCGGCTCCGCGTGACCGTGGTTGAGCGAGGCCTCGTTGAGAAGCGACGCAATCAAACTTTTGGCAAACATGTTCAGCGAGTAGATCAGAAGAGCCGGCACTTTTTCGTTTTCGGAGTTGGCAATCTCGGGGGGCGGGAAAGCTATGAACTGGCGAATGTCCACCGAGGGTTCGGGGATGGAAGCGGCTTTTTCCAGCGTTGTCTTGATTTCCTGCAGCTGATTCTTGTTGCTTCCCTTTCCTTCACGCAGCTGGCCCACACACTTCTTGATCGTCCGGCGCATGTCTCCCATGTTTTGCTTGACCGTGTTGTTGGTTTTGCTCGTGTCTTTCATGTACTGTCGGAATTTCTTCAGGTGCTGGTGCAACTCCAGATAGCGCTTGTGCACCTTGAGCTCCTGCTCCGTCGGCCGGCCATTGGCACCTTGGGTCCTGCGCTCCGCCTGTGCCTTCTGCTCCGCTTCGGTTCGGGCTCGAGCGGCTTCCTCCTCGGCCTTCTTAGCCTCCGCTTGGCGCTTCCGATTCTCCTCCTCCACTCGCTGCTTCTCCTTGCGCTCTCGTTCCGCCTGTTCGTCGCGTCGTTTCTTCTCCGCCTCGGCCTCGGCCTTCTTCTTGGCCTCCTCCCGGGCCTTGTGTTCGGCTTCGCGTCGAGCCTGTTCTTCTTGTTCCCGCCGGAGTCTCTCGGCCTTTTCACGCGCCACTCGCTCGGCCTCCTTGCGTTCCTCCTCCGCCTTTCGACGTCGTTCTTCCTCTACGGCGCGTCGGTGCACGCGCAGGGCCTCCTCGGCTTCCTCCAACAGCTGTCCATGACGCGCGGCGACTTGGTCGAGGGCGGCATTGTGGACGGCTTCGTGCTCGCTGTCGGCCCGATCGAGGGTTTCGTAAAAGGACCGACGCTCGAAGGCCTTCACTTTCTTCAGCTCGTTGTTGTGGACTCGCAGCTGCTCCAGATCTCGGGCTAGGTCGGAGACGAGCTGTTTGGACGGGCTGTCCAGCGGCGAAGGGTAGCTTGATCGTCCCATGTTCGCCGGCAGGGTACGGTTTGAAATGGAGTTTGGCGATCAATATCGAGGGTCTGGTCGGGTCGTAGTCCGTCGGGGTAATTTAGGAAGTATCGTTCTATTGAAATGACCGGAATGCACGCAAATTCATAGCTCAGCTTGAGAGAAAGTGAGTGTTCAGCGAGTTGTTCAGTAAGGTTCGCTGTCGACCCGGAGACCAGGAGTAGTAGATTCCGGGAGCAGGCCGAGCAGCAGAGCCGAAGCTGTGTCGGACAAACAGTCGGGGCGGATCCCAAGGACTCGGGGGGCCAATTGCAGGGCAGAGCAAGCGGTGCCAACCAGGAGGACAGACGAAAGAGCGTGACGCAAGTGAAGCGGCCAAATGAAGGGATTGAATGATTGTCAGGGAATTCCTTGTCCGAACCACACAGAGAGAGAGGGCTGAGTCAGCGGCAGCCTGGGGAACGGGGCATCAACACAAACGATGCAAACTACCTTCATATTACAGTCAGTCGACTCCAGTACTCCGTTGGAATGTCTATAGGATATCTACATGATCCTACTCTACATAATCATATACAATCGATAATAGATAATAGATAATAGATAATCGATCATGATGATTCTGCTCAACTCGGTTCCAATGACAACAGCTGTGGTGGATCCGGACCCAAAATCAAGACATGGCGGTACCGTATCTTACGGAGTCTCAACTATACTGCAGGGAGGTAGTTGTAGTTATCGAGACTGAGAAGTCTCACTGAGTTACAGCAAAATGTCAGAGATCAAAAGCAAAAAAGTCAGACTGCAGATACTGAAACATTGGGTCTGACCATCTTACTCTCTCTCCAAAGTACCGACATGACAGCTGGACCCAGACGGCGGCGTCCCAAAGTCTGGTAACTTCGTCTTAGTGACTCCGACTTGATCATGAGTCCATCATCTCCTATATGATCTCTGTCTGTCTTCCTTCTTCTCTCTTCCGTCCTCTTCTTTTCCTTGCCTCGCTCTCCTTTGCTCTCCTCCCATCATTCCTTCGGCTTGATCAATCCATTTCGGTCATTCTCTTCGTTAGATCCATCTGCGGCTCCTTGCTGAACTACTTCTTCCGCCAGTGGAAAAGTCCCAAAAGATTATCTATCCTTCTTATTCCCAAACCAAGACCAAAAAAAAATTGAACCACGAAAATTAGTTTGAAAAAAATAAAATCAAATCAAATAAAAAAGCAACCGACGACCCCTCGCCTGGGGAATCCATCTCGAGTGCTATCGACAGCTTGGATCGACCGAGTGGTTCTTTGCCCCCTTTTCCTTCATCGGGTTATCCACCGCCCAAAGATCCTCCTGACGTGGGAAGTCTCGCAATCAAGGCAGTCGGCAGTCCAAGACGAGGGCAAAACCAGCGGGTGGAAACTGGAAATATCAAATTACCCACGACGCAGCGCCATCCCCACCGCCGACGAGCGAATTCCCCCTGAGCGCACTAGTCGATGGCAGTTGGGGCATCCGCTTACTCGGTCGTTCCCCTCTCTGCCTCTTCCAAACCCCCCCATCCCTCCAGCTTCATCCTCTCTTTCCGCTCCCTCTGATCGTCTGGCTGCGGCTTGATTGTGCTTCAATCTTTCCTTTTTCTTCTTTCTCCCTTTCATCGCCCTTTTTTTAATCTCTTGGCCCCTCTCTTCTAGTTTTTTCCTCTCCCTCCCTCGCTCATTTCCCTCTGCGTTTGGCCCGTAACCCGGTCACCGCTTCCTTGCCTTGCCAAAGGAATTTCCCGTGTGGAAAAAAAGGGGAAGAGGGAAAATTCAAAAAGACGTCATTCATCAACATTCTTCGGTGGACGATCATTTACAGGTAAGCTTCTGCTCGCCAGTCTTCTCATCGCCCGCAAGCTCGATCGTGGGAGCTTCCCCCTCGTGGCTTTCTTGCCTCCATTGCCATCCGTTGCACTTCTGGTCCCCCTCGTTCCTTCCGGCCAGCTTGCCTCTGTTGATGTCACTCGCTCTCCCGGACGCAATCGTAGCTTCCATCCGTGGGATTGCAATGTCCTCCTCTCCTCTCACTGCTGCTTGACTTTCTCCGATCGAGCTTTGTTGTTGTCCTCTCTTCTGCCCACCTCCTAATCCGCTCCGCACACCTAGACTGACCTATTTGTCTCTCTTATCTAGTAGCAATACTACAGACTTCATCCGTCGTTGTCCCCCCGCCTGTCTTCGGTCGGCCTGCACTCGCAGAATCACCCCTTCCGCCACTCTCTTGTCATTGACAGGCCCCTCGTTGCAGGGTCTTGCTCCCGACGATACCTCGTTCTCTCATTTTCTCCCGAAAGATGGATCAACAGGGTCAATCCGGGGTTCCCGGCCCGGCCGGCCGCAAGCTCCATATCGCTCATCGGAGAAGCCCGTCGGAACTCACTCCTCTCATGAGTACGTCCATCTTTTTATTCTCTTTTTTTCTTTATCAAGGGGATACTGACAACTCCAGTGGAACAACTGGCTATCCAGCAACAGATCGAGCTGCTTCAGCAGCAACAACAACAAATCGCCGCCACGCATCAACAGTATGTTAACATGGGTCTGCTACAACCGCAGCAGCTGGGCCAGGTCTCGGGATTCTCTCCTTCCTTGCAAGGCGGCGGTGCCTCCGTCGGTGGCGTCTCCCCTCAGATCAATGCCTTCCAATTCCCCCAGCTTGCCCAGCAGCAGCTCGGCCAGCAGCAGCAGCAGCAACAGCAGCTTGGCGTGCCGATGAACACAAATCAGCATTCCCACCGACGTAACCAATCGGCCCTCCCGGGTCTGGGGATGGGACCTCCTCCCGCTCCGTCCTCGGGAGCCTCGGGATACTCCGACTTCAACCAGCAACAGCAACCACAAAACCCTCAGTCCAAGAACGAGAACGGCAACCATGGCCGCAATCGGGGACCCCCCGGTGGTGGTGGCCATCAGCGTCGTCACTCTCTGGCGCTGCCCGAGGCGAAGAAGGCGGCCGAGTTGGCTCAGCAGAAGAGGACCGCGTCCGGTTTCCAATTCCCCGGCCCCAGCGCCGGCGGCGAATCGTCCGACAACGCCGCCAGCTCCGACGACAAGTCGACCCCCCTGAACACGCAGGCTCCCCAGGGCTTGGGATTCCAGCGTGCCGGTAACATGCGCGCCGGCGGTCACGGCCGCAGCCAGTCCATGGCCGTGGGCGGCAACCGAGGATCCATGTCGGGTCGCGGTGCCGGTGGTTTCCAGTTCCCCGGCCCCGGCGACGCATCGACCGGCTCGGAGAACCAGCAGCGACGCGGCAGCCAGGCGGGCGGTCATGCCCGGTCCGGCTCCCGCAACTTTGACAGCAACTGGCGCCAGCCGAACAACCAGGGCCAGGGTCAGGACCAGCAGAAGGGCTTTGGCCAGCAAGGCGGTGGTTTCCAGCCCGGCCATCGTGCCCGTGCCTCCATGAACCAATCCATCGGCTCCATCGGCTCCTTCCAGTACCCCAGCCAGCCTCAGCTCATCCAGCTGCCGCAGGGTCAGGTGGTCATGGCCTCCCCCCAGATGTTTGGCGGCAACCAGCAAATCAACCCCTTGCAGCTGGCTCAACTGCAGGCTCTGCAGCAGAATGGACAGCTGGGCAACCAGGGATTGGGTCTCCAGGCCAGCCAGCACGCTCCTCCCCAGGTGTCGCCTCAGCAGCAGCAGTCCCAGCAGCAGCAGCAGCAGCAGCAACAGCGGAAGACGCTCTTCACTCCTTATCTGCCTCAGGCCAACCTTCCCGCTCTGCTGAGCAACGGCCAGCTCGTGGCCGGTATCCTGCGTGTCAACAAGAAGAACCGTTCCGATGCCTACGTGACGACCCCGGACCTGGATGCGGACATCTTTATCTGTGGAAGTAAGGACCGTAACCGTGCCCTGGAGGGCGACTACGTGGCCGTGGAGCTGCTGGACGTCGACGAGGTGTGGTCCCAGAAGAAGGAGAAGGAAGAGAAGAAGAAACGCAAGGACATCACCGACGCCCGCTCCGGCAGCAACGCCGGCGGTGACAAGCTCTCGCGCTCCGACTCCGGTCCCAACGGCGACCGCCAGGAGGTCGGACCCGACGGCAGCATCCGCCGCCGTGGCAGTCTGCGCCAGCGTCCCACGCAGAAGAAGAACGACGACGTCGAGGTGGAGGGTCAAAGCCTTCTCCTGGTCGAGGAGGATGAGATCAGCGACGAGCAGAAGCCCCTCTACGCTGGTCACGTCGTCGCCGTGATTGAACGAGTTGCCGGGCAGATGTTCTCCGGAACCCTCGGCCTCCTCCGTCCCAGTAGCCAGGCGACGAAGGAGAAGCAGGAGGCGGAGCGGTTGGCCAGAGATGGCGCCCACGGCCGCCCCCAGCATGACCGTCACCAGGACAAGCCCAAGATTGTCTGGTTCAAGCCCACCGACAAGCGTGTTCCCCTGATCGCCATCCCCACCGAGCAGGCCCCGCGCGACTTCGTCGAGAAGCACCAGGAGTATGCCAACCGCATCTTCGTTGCTTGCATCAAGCGTTGGCCCATCACCTCCCTGCACCCGTTCGGAACCCTGGTGGAGCAGTTGGGTGAGATGGGTGATCTGAAGGTCGAGACCGAGGCGCTCCTCCGCGACAACAACTTCGGTTCCGACGAGTTCTCGGACGCTCTCCTGAAGAGCATCGGATGGGAGGACTTCTCCGTCGCCAACCAAGGCGAGGCTCTTCTGGCCTCCCGTCGGGACTTCCGCCAGGAGGTCACGTTCACCGTCGACCCCCAGGGCACCAAGGAGCTGGAGAACGCCTTCCACTTCAAGACCCTCCCCGATGGCAAGGTCGAAATCGGTGTTCACGTCGCCGACATTGCCCACTTCGTCAAGGCAAACTCCCTGGTGGACCGCGAGGCCAAGAAACGCGGCACCGCCGTCTATCTCGTCGATCGTCTCGTCAACCTGCTGCCCCAGCGTATCTCCACCGAGCTTTGCTCTCTGCTGCCCGGTGAGGACCGTCTGACCGTCAGCGTTGTCTTCAAGGCCAACCCGGAGACCGGCGTTGTCGACGATGACGTCTGGATCGGTAAGGGTATCGTCAAGAGCTCGGGACGTATGAGCTATGACGAGGCCGATGCCGTGATCCGCGGCACTTCGGACGTCGCGGCGCCTGGAGTCCAGGCCGAGACCATCCGGTCCCTTTACGTAAGTTTTCATGTCCCATTCTCCCTTCTCTTCCCGGTGTGCATTGCAGCTAACTTGCCTTCCAAAACAGACCGTCTCTTCGAAATTCCGGGAGGCAAGATATGGCAACCGAACTTCGCAGCTGCCCCCTCTGCGCCTTCTGTACCAGGTGGACGATGAGAACGTTCCGGTTCGCTACAACATTTTCGACGCATCGCCCGTGCAGGAGCTGGTGGAGGAACTGAGCCACAAGGCCAACTTCTTCGTTGCCCGCAAGATTGTGACCGCCATGCCCGACAAGGCTTTCTTGCGTCGTCAGCCCTCTCCCAACGCGCGCCGTCTGCAAACCCTGGTCGAGCGCATGAACCGACTTGGCTTCAACTTGGACCCCACCAGCAGTGGAACCCTGCAGAGCAGTCTTTGCCAGGTCCAAGACGACAACCTGCGACAGGTAAGCTTTTTTAGACCTTCTAGACATTCTACGGATCGGATAGTCTAACCAATCACACTTGATAGGGAATGGAAACACTCCTTGTGAAAGCAATGCAGCGTGCCAAGTACTACGTTGCCAGCCCTCAGGATGAGCAGCGTCAGCACTTCACCCTCAACCTCCCCGTGTACACCCACTTCACCAACCCCTCTCGACGATATGCGGACATTCTTGTCCACCGTCAGCTGGAGGCGGCGCTGTCCGACGGCTCGGTCGAGTTTTCGGAAGACTTGGAGTCTCTGAACAAGACCGCGGACCTTTGCAACAACAAGAAGGACTCGGCTCACAACGCCCAGGAGCAGAGCGTTCACATCGAGGCTTGCCGGGAGATGGACAAGAAGCGACAGGAGATTGGTGGTGATCTGATCAGCGAAGGTGTCGTCCTTTGCGTCTACGAGTCCGCCTTCGATGTCCTCATCCCCGAATATGGCTTCGAGAAGCGAGTCCACTGTGACCAGCTGCCTCTGAAGAAGGCCGAGTTCCGCAAGGATAGCCGTACCCTGGAGCTCTACTGGGAGAAGGGTGTGCCATCCTCGGCTTACATCCCCGAAGACGAACGGCCGAAGCCGGCAAACTCCCGGGCCGCCCAGGCTGCCGCTGCCGCGCGTGAAGCGGAGGCTGCCCGCGAGCGTACCCGCGAGCGCGAGGAGGCCATGCGCAAGCAGACCGAGACCGGCACCATGTCCGCGGACGACGTGGACGCTCTCTTCGATGACGACGACGACGTCTCCGAGGTCACCGAGATGGCCGCCGGCGTGTCCCTGAACTCGGCTGCCGACCGCTCGACGCAGAGCATGCCTCCTTCGCCCACCCGCAACGGTCATGTCCAGCAGGCTCCTCACCGCACCCGCTCGGACCCCAAGATCGCCACCATTTCGGGTGACGCTCCCGAGGCCAAGTTGACCAACAAGGAGAAGTACCTGCGGCTGTTCAAGCTGCGCGAGGAGGATGGAGAGCACATCCAGGATGTCACCGAGATGACCCGCGTTCCCATTATCCTCAAGACCGACCTGAGCAAGAGTCCCCCGTAAGTTTTTGCCTTTTCCCTTTTTCAAGAGGTTTGCATTCTTTCTAACGCTTATTCAGATGCCTCACTATTCGCTCCGTCAACCCCTACGCTTTGTAGAGGGCTGAGGAATCTATATTCGCCTCCTCACATGTTGAAGTAATAAGTTTTGGCCCATTGGCAAACCTTTCACAGGGGACGTATAATTGATATACATTGGTTGCCCTACAGTTCAACCATTATTATTTGATCTCTCTCAACCCATCCGTTGACTCTTGCATGTCTTTCCTGACAATAGTGCTTTTAATCAGTCTAGCGTGTTTAGTGATTTTTTTTCTTTTTTGTTTTTCTTTCCTCTTTTCTTTTGCTATAACGGCTGGTCTCCTAGTTTTTCTACAAGACCGCTCCGGGGAGCCGGTTATCTTAGGTTGTTTAAATATCATTTATTCTTACAGCGTGGTACTATGTGGGAACCGAAAAGTCTCTGGGAGAACTGAGTTGATGTATCACTGATCCGTGCGACGTATATTGATCCAGAAATGTTCCAAGGACGCGGAGGAACCAAGTGGCTTGATTACGGAAATTTTGTCCATTTTTTTAGATAGTTGCATAGCTTATTCACAGGCTGTTTCGGAAACTTGCTTGTTGGCATAAGGACTACAGATCTGTGAAGTAAAGTAAGATGTTAACTTCATCGCTAACTAAGTTTTGTTCGATAAGCAAGTATACCAACTCTATCCGGATAAATCAAGTAACTCCAATAAAACATGCAATCGCCATCAATCCAACGTCCCCAAAGCACCTAATCAACCCAATGCACTCGCTCAATCCGTCCCTCCCGGTTCATGAAGAGAGATGCCATGCACGCCAGTCCGAATCCATTCCCCATGCTTGAATTTTGAACTTTGAACATAAAACGTAATGCCAATGCGCAAACCCCGTCACCCTGACAAGGGCATAGAATAAAACAAAAATAAGATAAAAAGGATAAAGGGGGGAATAGAGGGTTCCGGGATGAATGCTAAAAAAACAGAAAGAAAGAATTAAGATTTATAGTCTCCGGATCCCGAGACGCGGTTTCGCTTTCTTCATCGTCCCGGCACCGGAGACCTTTCTGGACCCCAGAAGACCTGGTCGTGAGAGGGTTGAGAGGCCGGGGCCAGCGCCGAGAGCGGGACAGGCGTTGGCGATGGTGGCTGTGGGTGTTGACGAGAGGGCGAGGATGGAGGACGGGAAAGAGGTGGAGAGCGGTTTGCGGGATCGAAGACCCTTGGGGCCTGTGGAGGAAGAAGAGGAGGATTCGTGGTTCTCTTTGCCGTCGCCGCTGAGTTGGCGGTCTAGATTCATTGTGTTTCCTGCCGGGGGCACGTCCTCGAAGATCTTAAGGTCGTCGCGGACGCGGCCGGAGGAGTTGGCGCCTTTGTGGAGGAGGGAGAGTTTCGGGGATTTGCGCTGCGGGGAGCCGTCGAGGGCGTCGTTGTATTGGGGGTCGCTGATGCTGGAGGGGTAGTTGGCGGCGATGTTCTTTTCGGAGGCTGTCATGGGGTGATCGCTGTCGGTGTCGGTCGTGTCTCCGTCTGAGTCCATCTCCCTGCCCATTGCTGAGGACGGGTCTGGGTAGTCGACTGGGACTGTGAGGACGGAGAGGGGTCGTTTGCCGAAGGCATTCTTACGGGGACTGGACGAGAAGAATTTGACTGGGGATGGGGAGAGCGAGGGATCGTTCTCTTTGCTGGCGGCGGAGAGGTTTTCCTCGTCGTCGGAGAAGATAGGGGCGGGGGAGTCGTTTTCGGTGTCATCAAATTGGTTCTCGTCGTCTTCTTCGTCGGAAGTATCTTGGTTGTCGGATTGGTATGGGGACGGTTGCGGTTTTGATGTTGTCGGTGGGGTAGGGGTGGTGATGGTGGGTGCGGTGGTTTTCTTCATCGTCAATGTTTGAGTCTTGACGTTCTTGCGAGACCGTAATAGTCGGGCATCCTCCTGTTCTGGGATCACTGTTCCCGCATCCTCCCCTCGTAGTTTTGCCTCCGACACTGCGTTTTTCATGTCCGCCGGCACAGGCGCATGAATCGACGTCATCAGCTTTGCCTGGCGGGCAAAAGCCTCGTAGTTTTCCTGAAGAAGGGATCCAGCTGCGGAATTCAAGGCGGAATCGGGATTTGGATAGATGAGGAGACACGAGATTGTCTGCGCAAGAGAGTTCCCCTAGTCAGCTTTGAACCTTGAGTCAACATCTCCAGCAGGGAGTCACTTACGATAAGAACATCCTTTAACGTCAACGTCTGCTTCCAGTCCCGCTTCAAGGTATCCACACAAACAGCCCCCGTCGATTCCTCCACGTTCGGATGCCATATGCGAGTTCTGAACGTCGCTTTGGGTGGGCTCTTGGGGTAATCCTCGGGCATCTTCAGGTGCAATCGCCATAGACCCTGCGAGTACGGCGTGCCCTGCGGACCGGCCAGCAGGGTCGTGAGCTGAGTCAAATCATCGCCTGAGTCGTCGGAGGGATGAAGGTAGTTTGGAGGGAGGTCCTCGTGCAGGGCGGCGTGGTCTGCCGCGAGACGTCGGAGGCCAGATGGCTGGAAAGAAGGGGTGAGGTTAGCTCAGACGTTCATTCTGGCCGTCTGGATAATCGAATCAATGCAATTGGAGGATATCCTTACCATCTTGTCTCTGATGTCCACGTATAGACGAGTCGAATGAACAGTGGTGGTGGTACGATCTGGCCGCTATCGACGGTGATCCAGGTATGCTGTGGTGCCACAGGGTGACCAAGGTCCAACTGGAATCAATGGCTCTCCGGAACCGTGCTCCCTGAAAAAAGATAAAGTCCGATTTGACAGAAGTAGGCCAGACCCATGCAACGGAATCAGTCAGCCAAGTTCGACGGCGCAAAAAGAGGAAAGCGTCGATCAGCGGCCAGCTTTGTCTAGATTTCGGTTGCCCCGACGTCTGCGATGTTTGCCTTCTTTTGTTTTGATGATGTGACGCGGACGGAGCTAGTCCCCATGCGGCCCGCAGGCAAGGACGTGGCGGTCATGTGACTGACGCGTGAGGCGACGCGTTTTGGGAAGTGCAATTAATGCCTGTTGGGACTAGCGTCATTCAAGGGGCACTCTTGTCTGCCTCAGTCCCTCGTTGTTATTTGTTGCCACGGCCAATTGTGGACCGGGGATCGAGATATCCAACATGATAGATCAGACATATCGATATTCGATAGTCGATATCGATAGTCGCTACGGAGCACGGCGGACATCCATAGTTCACCTGGATCCACCCCGCAAGGCTATCTACAACTAGAGTTTAACCTTTGGGATTTCAGATCGCGGAGTTCCAGACAAATGTCGCATGTACCATGACTTCATTAGGATATTATGATTAGTTTACTAAAACAAGTTCTTATGTGCGCCGCAACTATGCATCTTTTGTAACAGGCGGTTGGCTTTGAGCGAAGGAGAGCAACAAATGAAAAGAAAGAAAAACGGACCCCTTCCCAGCATTGATACAAATTCCACGAAGAGAACGTGCGGCAAATCGATTCCTCATCTTGTCATTCTCTTCTTTGCTCCTTTTTTTTTCGTTTTTCGGAAGGTGGACGAGCCATGAGAATTTGCTCCTTTCACATTGATCGAAGGACCGATAGCGGAAACGACGTCAACTCATGACCCGCTGGAAGGAAAGATGATGCCAGCCGTTTAGAGGAAAACGGCGATGGCAGCACCGGCCAGGAGACCCATGGGGCCGGCGGTGGCCATGGGCACACCGGCGTTGCCAGAGGAGGTGCTGGATCCGGAGGCAGTGGCAGAAGAAGATCCGCTGGTCGAGTCACCGGTCGAGGACGACTTGTGGCCGGACTTGGTCTTGGTGGAGGTCTCGGTCGAGCTGGCAGTGTGGCTCTTGACGGCGCTGCTCGACTTGGCCAGGGTAGAGCCGGGCGAGCTGGATCCGGAGTGAGCACCGCTGGTGGCAGTGCCGGTGGGGATGACGGGCGAAGAGGTGGCGCCAGTGCCGGTGGCAGAGCCGGAGACAGCAGTGGTAGCGTCGGTAGCACCAGTCGAAGCAGTACCGGTGGCACCGGTGGCAGTGCCGGAAGCAGTGCCGGTAGCAGTGGCAGAAGCGCTGTCAGTGGCAGCACCGGTGGTCGCACCAGTGGTGGCCTGGACGTCGGTGGTAGCGGTGGGCTGGCGACGCAGACGTCAGTACGAGTTGCAGTTGAATCGGACTAGGAGGTACATACCACAGCCTCGGAGGAGGACTGAGCGACGGCGAGGGCCGAGAAGGCGACGAGGAAGAGAGAGGCACGCATTGTGGAAGAAGTGGTTGATCACGGAGACGAACGACTGACTGTTGATCGAGGAAGGGACGAAGGGTCAGGAGTAGTCTTCAGATAGCGAGCGAGCGAACGAAATGAAGATGGGAGGCGAAGTAGGTACGAAACGACGGTGGGGAGGATAGATTGCTTTATATCACGGAAGAGGGAAAGGGGACAAAGGAAGTGACAGGCGCAGGGGAATCCTTTAAATAGACAACATTATTGGGTGGACAGTCGGCCAGCCCCCGGTGACCCCTACTCCCTGGGTAAGTAATACTGCTGCGTACGCCGTGAATCATCAGCCCTGCGTCTCGTTGGATGAATGATGAGCAGGACTAGACTAAGCCTCCGCCGACCTGGCCATCCCTCCTAGTGGCAATCGCACCTGCAGGCTCCACCCACCACAGGGAGACAATCTCCATGGGCGGGAGACTGAGTCTAGGGCGTTCCGGGGCGGACTGGTCTAAGCCCTGTTGGTGCGCTGGAAAAACCCAAAAATCCAGTGTGAAGGGGAGGTGTGCGTATGCCCTCCTGCGATTCTTGCTATTTTTGGCCGCCACCCCAGCACAGTCAGCCGGCCGCCCCACCCGTCTGGGCCAATGACCGGGGAGGTGTGCCCTACTGTAGATCTGCAAAGGGCAAAGTCGATGTTTGGTGGTGTTTTATTTTATTTATTTATTTCAATTCGTTTTTTATTTTATTTCATTTTATTTTTCTTTCCTTTCTTTTTTTTTTTTTTCTTTTTTCTTTTTTTCCCTCTCATCTGAAAAGTTTGTCCGGAGTCCATACCTCCTTCGTATCCTTTAGGCTGGCCGGTGTCTCTCTCTCGGGCTCCCTTCGCTGGCTGAACTCCCTTTAGTCGAATCCTTGTCTCACTCGTCATCCCAAAATAAGATCATTCCCATCCATGACTACTGACTAGTAGGAGCTTCTATTTTAACCCTTTCGATGAGATTGCAACAGCACAGGTCCCTAGGCTAGACAGCTAGTCCCACCCCGAAAGAGTAGGTCGACATGTGCAACTCCGAGGACGGCTGCAGATTGTCCGATCCGCATAGACCAGATGAGCCGGACAGTCCTCATTAAACCAGATGAAATGACCGGGGCAGAGTCAGTTGCCCAGACATCGTCTGCCGCGCCTACCTGTTAGCCCATTGCTTAGGGGTTTCTAGGGGAAAGTCAAGCCACCGTCATCAGCAATAAGCGAGCACATACTCCGGACGTGGTACATATTCAGTGAGTAATGGCTGTACGTAATGGGTACCACTCCTTGTCCACTCGGTACGGATACTTACAGATACCTTAAAATATACCTAGTCAGAAGGTAGGTACCTAGGAATCGACGCATGGTTCGCATTCATTGTTCATTAATCATTCATCGTTATTTACCCGTATCTGCGAGGCTCGAGCCTCGACGTCCGACCACGTAGGATACGCAACCTGCCTCCCTTGACCCCATTGGTGCTCGGACGCCGTCAGTAAGATTGCACTCCTGCCATCCTACCTGGGGGCTACTCATCCGGAGTATACCTGGGTGGTAGCAAATAGTGCCAGAGGTAAGGTCGTAAGCCCGGTTGGTTGGGTCTTACGTGTCGATTACGAGCCAGGTAGGACGTACATACGTCGCCAGCGACATTGACGAGAACTGCACCTTGTCCAGTATTCCATCCTATTCCGAGGGAGAAGATGAAAGGAAAGAATTCGGACCAAATCACGTCGCACGGAACCAGCCGACGAGCGTCCCTTGTGGCACGGAGTACGTATGCCCACCCTGCAGCATCGGACTGACAGCCCCCCGAGAATTCCAAGACATTTAGTGCCGGTCTGGAAGAGTCGGCCGTAAGGTACCGTTTCCAGGGGGTTTTCTGAGTAGGAAGTATGAAACTTCTGACCGCAGGGCGTACAGTACCACCAACAGAAGTTAGAAAAAAAGAAAGAAAAAAAAAAAAAAAAAAAGAAATACCGCCCCTCATCCCTTCCGACGCAAGGGAAATGACAATGAATGAGTGAATGGACGAAGACCATGGAAGGGTCGAAATGCAAATATTCTCTCCGACAGGAAGAATTACCTACTCTGTAATGCCCATCTGTCCCATCTTCTCAGAAATGAGCCTGACAATGACGGTATGACTTCTTCTAGTGCCGTCCTCCCCCAATCAGCGACTTAATCTGCCTCAGGACTGGGTGGATCTGCGTCAATCTACGTGATAAAATAAAATCGAGTGCGTGGGGACAGAAGGCAAGACACGGTGGCCCCGAAGGGAGCTAGCGACTTAGTCTCCATCCGTCGCGAGAATGGAATCCAATCGACGCCGGCTGTCAAAAACATGTGGTGCTCTGTCTCTCTCTCTGTCAGACTGTCTCTCCATCGCCGGCTATTTTTACATCGAGTCCGTTGCGAACCCTGAAGGCCCGATCCCTCGACCTGCTGAACGCACAACGTGGTGGGAGTCAAATGATGTGTCGCTTCTTAGTTCTTATAGATCAAACACCATGTGACACGGCCGCCCCGTAGAGACCGCCCATTCGGGCCAAGAGCGTTTCTATTTTGATTCGCTCTGCGTTGGTCTTGGATAGATAATATCCATCCCGTTCTGGAGGAGGTTAAGCTGTCATGGCGAGATTAAACAGCCGAGAATTTAATTAACCCGCCACACGAAACGGTAGCTTAACTCCAGTCTTTTAATTGGGTGCAATCAATTCGTACGGTTTGGTTACGTCTGACGCTGGGCGGTGGACAGGACCCTGATGATGGCTCAATCCAGGGTTCAATAATATATTACGGAGCATAATTCCTACATATTAAGATGATGGCCCTCTCCACTTAATCTGCTGTCGCAACGGAGGATTCTGCAACCCTCATTTCATGGTGCACAGCAAAGCCCGAGCGTGCTGTCCGGTCGGTACCTTGCACCTTGCACCTCACATGCGGCGACTCGCATTCCTCGACTCGGTTGGAATGATCTGGATCGTCCTGAATTCTCCTGTCCTAGGTCTCGAGCACAGCAAGCGGTCAAATCCGAAAGCCATCGCAGCTCATAATTTGAATTGCCTCCAATGATCCAGTGCCTTACTACCCTCCTCTGCGGCCAGTCACTACTCACTAACATCAAATCTGATATATCCATCATGAACAATACTACGCTCACGCAGCTCACCTACTGCATACACTCCTAATTACTGAACTCCAAGACTCTACTTCAGCAACGCCTCATTCGCCCTCAGAAAGTCCCTAAAACTAGTGAACCTCAGCCCAAATTCCTCCGCCACCTGCTTCGGATCAAACCCCGCCTGTCGCTCCCAATACCACCGCTGGACATCGATCAGCATATTCGTCTTCGCCAATTCCCTCGCCTCGTCGTCGGGAATATACTCCACACGGATCTCCCTCCCACCGACCTCCGCCAACGCCCCCGCCACCTCCTCGGCCGTCAACGCCTCCGCCCCGATATCAATCGCCCGCCCCGAGAACCGCCGCGGCTCCGCGATCGCCGCCGCCGCAATCTGCCCAATGTCATCCGGACTGATCAGCATCGTGCGCTTCCCCGGCCCCAGCGCCGTCCGGAAGACCCCCGACACCAGCTCAGGGAAGTACCCCTCCACCGTCGGACTCAGGTAATTCGTCATAAACACCGGCGGACGCAAGATAACCCAGTTCGCGAACCCGGCCTCCCGAACCATCTCTTCGATGGCGGCTTTGTCGCGAAAGAACGCCTTCAGGGGGTGATCGTCAGCCCAGGTCGTCCAGGCGGGGAAGCTCTCGTGCTGATCGATGCCGGAGACGCTGGGGTAGACGAGGGTGGTGACGGTGGCGGCGGCGCGGGCAGCGAGTAGGACGTTAGTCGCGTGGCGGACTTCTGCGCCGTCGTTGCGGAACGACGGCGTGACGTTCAGGAACACGGCGGTTTTGTTCTGGCAGGCCAGTTGGAGAGACGCTGCGTCGTCGAAGGACCCTTCGATTAGGTTGGCTCCGAGGGCGCGGAGATCGAGTGCGGCAGAGCTGGAGGCGCTGCGGACGAGCGCGTGGACTTGCATGTCATTGCGCGCGAGCAGGTGGCGGGCGACGGCGCCGCCTTGTTTGCCAGTGGCGCCGGTGATGAGGATACTCATGGAGTGTTGGGTTGGGGGCTGGTGGTGTAGATCGTAGGGTTGGGTTGATGTGAGATGTGGGGAAAATGTAGGTTATATAGGTCTTGAATCGCAGCTGATATTTTCATTCAATGGCAGTAATGGCCCAGGCCGTCCATTTATACCTAGCACCGTTAACTGCGGTGTACAACCTCCAGGGTCATTCGGATTTGTCGGGATTGCAGCCATTATGGGCAGATGGCGTTGTGTCGGTGCTTGGAACTATGACGGGGTTAGAAAGGGCCATGGATCCCGGCTTATTTTTTGTTAATGATGCCAAATATACATGTACAACCTTGTATGCATGGATCATTGTTATATTTTCTTCAGCCCAAGTGCTCGAACTCAAATCCCGATATTATACGGCCGAGAAATATCTGCCAATGCTTCCGTTATCCCTGGCCAATTGCCCAGTTACTAGTATGGAGTCTGTACATACGTAGGTCACTATACGTACCTGTTTTTCTACATTATCGTTAATTTCCTGTTATAGACATCGCCGCTTTACTGAGGGCGCTCAGAAGTTTGCTCAATAAGTCATTCACATCACGACTCACTGCTCAGTGAGCATTCAGTGAGCATTTAGTCAGTGTTTAGCCTGTGCTTAATAAGTAATAAACTATAACGTAATCCACAAGCGAGCCGCGGATACAACCGAACCGCGGATCCTCAATCAGCATTCCACCCCCTTTATTCAACGCGTCATATCTTCAACACTGAATGCAATATGCCTCCTTCTAAAGAATCGCGTATTCAGATGGCTATTTCAGCTTATCAAAAGGGTCAAATTAAATCTATATTACGCGCTGCACAGGTTTTTATGATCCCTGAAAATACTCTACGCGATCGACTCCGCGGTGTAAAACCACGATCAGAAACGCGCGCCAATGGCCATAAACTTTCTCAATTTGAAGAAGAAATCCTTGTTAAGCGATTACTAGATGCAGATACGCGAGGATTTCCAATTCGCCCCGAATTCCTACGTGAAATGGCAGAGATATTACTTCGTTCGCGTCTTCAAATCCCTACGGCAATGATTGGAGTTAACTGGTCATATAATTTTACTAAACGCCATCCTCAACTACGTACACGATACAGCAGACGGATTACATATCAACGCGCAAAACAAGAAGATCCGAAGGTTATAATACCATGGTTTCAAACTGTCCACGAGACTATCCAAGAACACGGCATACACGAAGACGATATCTGGAATTTTGATGAAACTGGCTTTGCAATGGGGCTCTGCTCAGCTGCTAAAGTTATTACTGCAGTAGAGCGTAGTGAGCGGCCACGCAGGGTTATCCAGGGTAATCGTGAATGGGTTACAATCATCGAAACAGTCAGCTCAAGCGGCGTACATATACCACCAGTCATTATACTTAAAGCAGGCAATCAACAGGCCGCATGGTTTCAAGAACCTAAACTTGCCGGAGACTGGTGGATTGCAACAAGCCAAAATGGCTGGACTACCGATGAAATAGGTCTTCTTTGGCTAAAGAATGTCTTTGAACCCTCCTCTAGGCGTTATATGACTGGGGCAAAACGCCTGCTCATTCTGGATGGCCATAGTAGTCATTTGACTGCTGAATTCGACGATTTTTGCAAAAAAAATGCAATAATATGTCTTTGTATGCCTGCTCACGCTTCGCACCTTCTTCAACCGCTTGATGTGGGTGTTTTTGGCCCGCTTAAACGCGCATACGGAAAACTGCTTGAAGGGCGTATGATTGCGGGTAACAACCATATTGATAAAGAGGACTTTTTATCACTATATCCAGACGCACGGGCTCAAGTCTTTACTTCTACGAATATCTGCAGTGGTTTCGCAGGAGCAGGGCTTAAGCCACTTAATCAAGAACGAGTTCTTTCAAAGCTTACCTTTCGACTACATACACCTACACCTGCACCGTCACTAGTTGAAGGGTCAATTTCCTCTGCTTTCCAGACTCCACAGAATACTCGCCAGTTAGATCGAGAGATACGCAGCTTACAGAACAGTCTTAGTGCTAAACGAAAGCTTTCTAGTAGCCCAATTGCTCATATTCAACATCTTGAAAAGGCTGCTCAAATGGCGATGCAAACCAACCTCCTTTTACAGCAAGAAATCAAGACTTTACGAGCCGAAAATGAGCGAAAATATAAAAAGAAAGCAAGAAGGCGTGCTCTACTAGGGAATGATACCCTTTTATCTGTACAGGAAGGCCAAAATCGCGTTCAGCAGCTAAATACGCAGCTTAATGAGCAGCCTGAGCAAACTACTCCTGTACCTCGTCAACGGGCTTTGCCACGCTGCAGTGGCTGTGGAACAGTTGGACATACAATTCGGAGCTGTCCTAGTAAATAGCTGAATTTTCATATATTTATTCAGTAAATTTAATGGAGTTTGTGATTGAATAGCTTCAAATAGTAATGGCCATGGCGAAGGATCCGCGGTTCGGTTGTATCCGCGGCTCGCTTGTGGATTACGTTAAATTCTACTATATTTATCCCTTATCTATTTTGCACGGGTAATTCAACCACTGTAATAGATAAACAGCCCTCATGTAAAAGGCGCCTGGATACTCGACGTTCTCCCACACGGCCAAAAAGACCAACATGGAACTCCGTAGGAGTTCCAGTACCCAACCCGCCATATATGGTGTCATACAAACTTGGGAGGATCTCCCCCGCCCGAGACCCCTCCAAGTCTCTTCTGGGCCCGCCGGTGACACCTCAGGATTTTTAAAGTTGTTAAATTACTATGAATAATGATATAAGTTAAAAATCTTGACATAACCCACTTACGGTAGTTCGTGGACAGTCCGGCAGTATTAGCCGCTGTATTAATATTTAGCTACTAATAATACAGCTTAACATCAATATATAGTAGCTTAACTTTAAGCTTATTATTTATCTAGCTGAACAATCACCTTAACCTGGTTGCGGATAGACTATCGGATATCCACTGTAGATAAGTAACCCGTTAATATGGCTTTGCCGGAAACATCAGTCTTCCCCAGTCTTCGAAAAATGTTCATACCGCAAATAGTTAACCCGGGTTTGTCATTCCCAGCTCTCGCATAACGCGGGTATCGGCATGGCGACCATGAAGTTTCTTTTTAGCCCGGTCTACAAAGGTAGGCAGTCGCACTATAATAGATGGGCTCGCAGCTGGCCCGGAGACTCATGGCGAGTATCTAAATAATTACATCCTAGCGCCACACGAGCGGTCAGCTTTTGTGCGCGGCGAGGACAGCCACACAGCGCAGAAGAAGATCTGGCATGAACTGTGTGCAATACTAGAGGCTATTGAGCCGGAGGTGATGCGAAATCTCTAGATAAACTGGGTTGCGAGAAACACGCATGTAATTGATTTCTGCGACGCAGCTAAAGGAGCGACTTGAAGATGGTTAAATCACAGAACAAGAAATCAAACACCTCCTCTATCGTCTTCAGTGTGGTGTACAATGTACCTTGCCCTAACAGGCCGTGGATGGCCACGGGCAGACGGCTCAGATCACTTAGATGGCGGTGACATCGACCCAGAAGCGAGTATCATCGGACTTGTAAGACTCCTGGCTGTCAATTTGCTGCTGGATCCACTCGATGGCGCTGCGGTAGGCTGTTGAGATGAGTCAGTATCTTCACTCCCGTTTCTTTCTCAGATCCAAAACTTACTGGCAATGTCATCGGTGTGCGGGTTTTCCAAACCACTCTGGCCATTTCTGTGGCCAGCAACCCAGACATCGAAGCCGTAGTGGTCCTCACTGTCATGGCGAGCCTTGATGTCCTTGTTCAAGTCGGAGCTATCCAGGTCAGTGATCAGCAGGGCCGGAAAGCGTGGTAATGTCTTACTTCAGGACCTCGCCATTCTTGACGTCCTCGGGTGATTGGCCCATGAACTCGGAGGCGGACTGGCGCAGCATCATCCAATTCTGCTTGAAAATGCCGAAGTTGGTGGCGTCGCCGGATTTGCCATCGCCTGTGGAGCGTTAGGATTCTGCAGATCTCGATTGGAAAGTCACGAAGTAGTTACCGTAAGTGTAGTCGGTGGTCATGCCGTCGCTATGATCGTTAGGCGATCGGTTCCAAATGTTCTTCAAAAAGAAGGTACTCACGTCTCCAACATGGCAATAGCGACGTCCATGGTGTTGCCGCCGGAATTCAGAACAGCTTGCTTTCGCTCTCCCAGACCAGCGACGGTGTAGCTGCCACGGTTATCCCGGGGCTGGACCACGGATCCCAGGGCAACGGGAAGGGCGAGGAGGAAAGACAAGGAGGCTCTCATTGTGAATTGAATTGTGCGAGATGTTCGACCGGCTTTGATATTCGAGTTGTTTGGAAGTTGTTTGGTCCTCTATTTCGTGGTCTTCATGGACGTTTATATACTAGGAGGGCAGCTTGAGGGAGGCCTTCATCATCTCACTCTGAAACAGAAGCTTTATCGCTCCGCTGATAGAGTGGAAAGGATCTTCCTGGTCTCAACCCCCGGTCAAGCCATGTGGTGTGAGTGCCTGGATCTATACCAGTATCGCCGAAGAATCTCCGGGGTCCATTGCCCCTTTCGGCACGGCGGGATGTCCTTGACTGCAAAATTGCTGGTTTCGCTGAATATGAGCTCGGCCGGCTCCCTATCTACTCTGTCCCTGTGCCGTGTTTCGGGCCGATATGTGGTGTTTTACTTCCCGATGCAGCACGGCGATCTGCCAGCACTTCCGTGTTCTTTTCGGAAGCAGAATATACTCAGGCTTAGAAGATATATCCATAAGACAAAAATGCCCGTTGCTTTCGATAACTATGGTGATTATAGTTTTTGATTACGGTTTCGCCGAGAGAATAATGAGCGCAATTTCTGAGACACCGCCCTGCGCAGAAGCTGGCTTGTTGTCTGATGTCATACTAGGAGGGCAGCTTGAGGGAGGCCTTCATCATCTCACTCTGAAACAGAAGCTTTATCGCTCCGCTGATAGAGTGGAAAGGATCTTCCTGGTCTCAACCCCCGGTCAAGCCATGTGGTGTGAGTGCCTGGATCTATACCAGTATCGCCGAAGAATCTCCGGGGTCCATTGCCCCTTTCGGCACGGCGGGATGTCCTTGACTGCAAAATTGCTGGTTTCGCTGAATATGAGCTCGGCCGGCTCCCTATCTACTCTGTCCCTGTGCCGTGTTTCGGGCCGATATGTGGTGTTTTACTTCCCGATGCAGCACGGCGATCTGCCAGCACTTCCGTGTTCTTTTCGGAAGCAGAATATACTCAGGCTTAGAAGATATATCCATAAGACAAAAATGCCCGTTGCTTTCGATAACTATGGTGATTATAGTTTTTGATTACGGTTTCGCCGAGAGAATAATGAGCGCAATTTCTGAGACACCGCCCTGCGCAGAAGCTGGCTTGTTGTCTGATGTCATACTAGGAGGGCAGCTTGAGGGAGGCCTTCATCATCTCACTCTGAAACAGAAGCTTTATCGCTCCGCTGATAGAGTGGAAAGGATCTTCCTGGTCTCAACCCCCGGTCAAGCCATGTGGTGTGAGTGCCTGGATCTATACCAGTATCGCCGAAGAATCTCCGGGGTCCATTGCCCCTTTCGGCACGGCGGGATGTCCTTGACTGCAAAATTGCTGGTTTCGCTGAATATGAGCTCGGCCGGCTCCCTATCTACTCTGTCCCTGTGCCGTGTTTCGGGCCGATATGTGGTGTTTTACTTCCCGATGCAGCACGGCGATCTGCCAGCACTTCCGTGTTCTTTTCGGAAGCAGAATATACTCAGGCTTAGAAGATATATCCATAAGACAAAAATGCCCGTTGCTTTCGATAACTATGGTGATTATAGTTTTTGATTACGGTTTCGCCGAGAGAATAATGAGCGCAATTTCTGAGACACCGCCCTGCGCAGAAGCTGGCTTGTTGTCTGATGTCATACTAGGAGGGCAGCTTGAGGGAGGCCTTCATCATCTCACTCTGAAACAGAAGCTTTATCGCTCCGCTGATAGAGTGGAAAGGATCTTCCTGGTCTCAACCCCCGGTCAAGCCATGTGGTGTGAGTGCCTGGATCTATACCAGTATCGCCGAAGAATCTCCGGGGTCCATTGCCCCTTTCGGCACGGCGGGATGTCCTTGACTGCAAAATTGCTGGTTTCGCTGAATATGAGCTCGGCCGGCTCCCTATCTACTCTGTCCCTGTGCCGTGTTTCGGGCCGATATGTGGTGTTTTACTTCCCGATGCAGCACGGCGATCTGCCAGCACTTCCGTGTTCTTTTCGGAAGCAGAATATACTCAGGCTTAGAAGATATATCCATAAGACAAAAATGCCCGTTGCTTTCGATAACTATGGTGATTATAGTTTTTGATTACGGTTTCGCCGAGAGAATAATGAGCGCAATTTCTGAGACACCGCCCTGCGCAGAAGCTGGCTTGTTGTCTGATGTCCGGTTTGGGTGATGATGAATCACTGGGATCCGTAACTCAATGAATCCCAACCAATCCACTTCATCGCCGTCGCGACCGTAAAAGCCTACAACATGCCAGCCCTCGGGCGCCTTGAATTCCTGACAATCGTCTGTCTGGGTGCCAGCCTCCAGCTCGTTTCCAGCGCTGGTCGTCAAGTGCAGGTAGAATATGCGCGTGTGGTCGTCGCGCTTGCCCTGGCACAGTGTTGTTTGCGTCCAGTATTCGTCATCCTTCAGAGCCAGCTTGACCGGATCACCACCGCTGCCACCGTGCGTGTAATTCTGTCCTGATGCCTTGGTCAATGTTAAGCCATCCAACCGATTAGCACCACGCAGGAAGATGTTGCTTGGTTTGCTCTGAGTAGGTAACGTGCTCCATGTCGTTAAACCAAGTGCTGTGATGCGGTGTTAGCCCCTTCGATCATCTAGTAGGCTCCAGATAAAATTTTACCAGTGAGAGTGGATGGTCACATTGTGGTCTTGCCCGCATCGCTTCAATCATACGAAGTGCGATGTTGCCGACGGTCAAACGGGCATTTTATGGCCACACTCAACTTGCTGCGGGGAACAGACCTACTATCTGGTAAAGGAGGTTGAATCTGCGCGGCTGGTCGCGCTGTGTCGCCAGAGAGACAGGCTATATAGGGCTGGTCGTGTCCCGGTGTTAAGGAAGTAGGACCAGGTTTCTTACCAGATGCTAACGGCCCTTGGAGGTGAGCTGTGTCGGCCCTTGTTGAAGGTGAGCTGCACTTCAGGCCATGCGCCCTGTGTTCTGTGGTCAGCCCTCTAAGACTCCCAGCGAAGGCGAGACACCTCTTCGTGGTGCTGGGGACTAGTACTCGTTCATCATCTGATACATGAGAAAGCCAAGACCTGCCTTAACTCCTAGTTTACTGTACATATCCTGCATCTGGAAGTTGTCGAAGCCGTAGTCATTTTTTGCTCTGTTTGTTTAAATACATCCATCCATGTCCGTACTATGTAGTAGAACCCTCCCAACAGGTTCATTCTCACCTACCTAGTCTACCTCACCATGCAGCTAGACAAGTAGATAGATAGAAAGCTAGATAAAAAGAACCCAGCCTGAACCATCAACCAAATAAACCTAGGCCCCCCTAAGCCTTCGGAATATCCCCCTTCACCCAGTCCGCAAACTCCTTCCTCTTGGCCTATAGTACGTTCGTCGTTAGCTTATCATCCATCCATTCATAATCTCACCACGATCTCCCGCGGCACCAAATCACGACAACCCAACCCTCCCACCTAAAACCAGACAGACAGACACACAGACAGAAAGACAAGCCCCCCATCAAACACCCCGACACCAATAGAAGGGAAGATAAAAGAAGAGCACATACCCTAACATCCCAAAAGCTATACCTTTGCTCCAACCGCCGGTAGGGATTCCGGGCGCCGCCTTCGCGCTCGATCTGGCCCGCCCATTCGCTCCAGCTGATGGGCTTCAGGGCCGGGGCGCCGAGCACCAGGCCCACGGAGACGATGAGCAGGGAGACGAGGGCTTCGATGACGATGTCGTGCGGGAGGGCGCTGGCGGACGAGGTGGACGAGAGTCGGGCGTTGCTGTAGAGGAGGGTGTGTTCGTGTGCTGAGTAGCCGCTGTTTTTGGGGGTGGTTAGATTTTGGAGGTCAGAGGAGGGGGTAGAGCGAGGGGGAAGGAGGGAGGGAGGTAGATAGGTAGGTAGAGGGTATGTATGGTGCTGGCTGGTTGGAGAAGTGCTGGAGATGTGTAGATAGGTAGGTGGTAATGGACGTACGCGTGGGCGAGCAGCACGAGGCCGAAGAATGTGGTGAGGCGGGAAATGTATCCCATTTTGGCGGTGGGTTTGATTGAGGACTGGCCGAATGATCGGGATTGAGGCTGGGATGAAGGCCTCCAGGATAATATCACAGCTCCGTGATGGCGTATGTAATCGCGGCCGGAAGTCTGGATTCTACGGTAGCCTGGTCAGACCTGAAGTGCAGAAACGGAACCTCAGGCGACGACCCCGCCGTACCAGCCCAAGAGAAAGTGGGATTTGGTTGGGCACCTTGTTTAAGCCACTCGGCGGGGTAAAATCCCAATTGACCAGATATACGAAAGGCATTTACAAAGGACGTGGGAGAAAAAGATATTAAAAATTGAATGTGGGTATTTTGGTTGTTTTTTCATTCATCAAAACGACCAGAGATCATCCGGTCGAGTTCTAGTTATTCAAGTTCATGGCATCAAATAATAAAATCCTTCATCACACCATTTCGCTTCATGATTGGGCGTTTCAATTACAGCTTCTGCATAGCAGCAACGTCGGTGGACTGGACGTGGTCCTCGTCCTCCTCGATCTGAGCCTGGAGCTCGTCGGTGGAGACCTTCTCGTCCTCGACGACCAGGTTGATCTGGAGCTTCTTGATACCGTAGCCAACGGTAACGAACTTGGAGGCACCCCAGACGAGACCGTCGACCTCAATGGCGCGGACGTTAGCCTCGAGCTCCTCAAGGTTGGTCTCATCATCTATAAACACCAGTTAGTACCGTTCGAGAAAGACAATAGGCAAGAATACGCACCCCAGGGCTTAACCTCAAGAGTCACAAGAGACTTAGCAACGGGCTTGGGCTTGGACTCCTTCTTCTTCTTGTACTCAGCAAGACGAGCCTCACGCTCCTTGACGACCTCGGGGTCCTCCTCCTCGCTGTCGCTGCCGAAGAGGTCCATGTCGTCATCATCCTCGGGCTTGTTCTTGGGGTTGGTGGGCAGGTCGGTGGACTCGGGGCCGTAGGCAGTGTACTCCTTGGAGGAGTCACCGGGGAGAGAGCCGAAGTCAGACTCGAAAGAGGCAATGTGCTTGTACCAGCGAGCGACGTGAGGGTACTTCTCGGCGTCAGGGGCGCCGGAGAAGGCCTTGAAGGTCACAGCATCAGCCTGGGAAGGGGCATCGCTATGAGGAAGGTTAGCCAAATGCAGTCCAACACAGTGCTGGTTGATAACATGGTTTCAGAAATAAACAGCAAATGACAAAAAGAATATAAACTCTTTTTCTTCCTGGCGATCAGAAATGCGATTGCTCGCGATTGTTGTGTAGTCTTGCAGCGGGGTCTTAATCCGCCTCATAAACACGGACCAATTGATTTTCATCATGCGAACAGGAACAGCTGGGAGATAAAACAAGAACATATGCAAGGAATATAGAAGGGGGAAGGCAGGGGTTGTCTTACCCAACAACGTAGCTCCGGGTAGAGAAGAAGTTGTTGGCAACTGAGGGGTACAATTAGTTTCCTGCAACGAGTGTGGGAAGAGGGGGAGACAATAGGGTTAAAAAAAAGAAAGGAGAGAAGACGTACGGGTGAGACCAGTCTCAGAAACGAAGTCGGTGAAACCCATTGTGAAGGATTATGTGGATGTGAAGTATGAGTGTGTTGGAAAAGAGGAAAAAGGACGAGGGAGGGAGAGGCGTAATAAATAGGAGGGGAAAAATGTTCGCTGCAGTTTCTTTCCGTTGCGAATTTTTTCGGCGCCAAAAAAGCCCCTCGGACGGGGCCCGCACGTGACCCGCCCACTGGTGACGGAGCTTCGCTGAGCTTGCGCCACTCACCGTCGCCGTGGTGGAGCTTTCGAGAAGCGTCACGACGCTTGGGGTCCTCGGGGTATATAGCCACCGCCAGGGACCTGCTTTTCGTGGTCTCTCTGACGCCTGAGCCTTTGAACATCCCTGATTTCTCGGTTCAGTGTACTCATAAGCCATGGCTTCCCGGCTGCAGCTCACGCGGAGCCGTTTGCTTCGTACGCCAGCTCTGTCTCCCAACCGCATCATCCACCCTTCCCAAAGATTACGTCTTCTCCCTCAGACGCGACCGCTCCCTGCCCTCACCAGTAACGCCGTATTCTCCCCATCCATCGTCACAACGCGCAGCTATGCCAATGGACGGCCTCACCCGCCCGGAGGTACCCATCGGATGAACCTGGGCGGCGAGCCGGAAAAGGCGGCGCTCGAACAGTACGGTGTTGACCTGACTGCCAGAGCGAAGGCCGGAAAGTTGGATCCAGTCATCGGAAGAGACTCTGAAATCCACCGGACCATTCAGATCCTGTCGAGACGGACCAAAAACAATCCCGTCCTCATTGGTGCGGCCGGTACTGGCAAAACAGCCGTCCTCGAGGGTCTAGCTCAGAGAATTGTGCAAGGGGATGTGCCCGAAAGCATCAAGGACAAGCGCGTGGTCGCCTTGGACCTGGGCTCGCTCATAGCTGGGGCTAAGTTCAGAGGAGACTTCGAAGAACGACTCAAGGCGGTTCTTAAGGAGGTCGAGGACGCACAAGGCGGTGTGATCCTTTTCATCGACGAGCTCCATACCTTGCTTGGTCTCGGAAAAGCGGAAGGCAGCATTGACGCTAGCAACCTTTTAAAACCCGCGCTCTCCAGAGGCGAGCTGCAGTGCTGCGGCGCCACCACCCTGAACGAATATAGATTGATCGAAAAAGATGTCGCGTTGGCCCGGCGATTCCAACCCATTCAGGTCGGAGAACCTTCGGTCGCCGCGACAATCTCCATCCTGCGTGGTATTAAAAACAAGTACGAGGTCCACCACGGTGTGAGAATTTTGGACGGCGCCTTGGTTGCCGCAGCAACTTATAGCAACCGCTACATCACGGACCGTTTTCTTCCCGACAAAGCCATCGATCTAGTGGACGAGGCGGCCTCGGCCCTGCGGTTGCAGCAGGAGTCTAAGCCCGATGTGATCAGAGAATTGGATCGCGATATCACTACCATTCAGATTGAGCTCGAATCTCTCCGCAAGGAAACGGATGTCAGTAGCCGAGAGAGACGGGAGAAACTGGAGGAGGACCTCAAGGTTAAAAAGGAGGAATCTCAGAGATTAACCGAGATATGGGACAACGAGAAGGCGGAGATTGAATCGCTGAAGCGCACCAAGGAGGAATTGGAACAGGCTCGCTTTGAGCTTGAGCAGGCCCAGCGAGAAGGAAACTTCGCCAGAGCCGGAGAGCTGAGATACGCTACGATCCCGACTCTGGAAGCCAAATTGCCAAAGGAGGGCGAGGAAAAATCGGGTTCTCAGTCGTCTCTGATCCATGACTCTGTCACTGCCGATGATATTGGAAATGTTGTTTCCCGCACGACCGGCATCCCCGTCAACAAGCTCATGGCCGGAGATGTTGAGAAACTGATCCACATGGAAGACACGCTGCGGAAATCTGTGCGTGGGCAAGACGAGGCACTCACTGCGGTCGCCAATGCCGTGCGGATGCAAAGAGCAGGTCTGAGTGGGGAGAACCGGCCTCTCGCATCGTTCATGTTCCTTGGTCCCACTGGTGTTGGAAAGACGGAGCTCTGCAAGAAAATGGCCGAATTCTTGTTCTCCACGGAGCAGGCCGTGGTGCGATTCGACATGAGTGAATTTCAAGAAAAACACACTATTAGTCGCTTGATTGGTTCTCCTGCGGGATATGTCGGCTACGACGATGCAGGTCAACTCACCGAAGCTGTACGACGGAAGCCATATGCCGTGTTGTTGTTTGACGAATTCGAAAAGGCCCATCGCGATATCTCCGCTCTGCTACTACAGGTCTTGGATGAAGGCTTCCTCACTGACTCGCAGGGTCACAAGGTTGACTTCAGGAACACTCTTATTGTGTTGACTTCCAACCTTGGTGCCGATATTCTCGTGGGTGCCGATCCACTGCATTCTCACAAGGACTTGGGGGGTGAAGAACTCTCCCCTGAAATCAGGAAGGCTGTCATGGATGTGGTTCAAGCTTCGTATCCACCCGAGTTCTTGAACCGAATGGACGAGTTTATCGTCTTTAAACGACTGTCTAAAGAAGCTCTGAGGGATATTGTCGATATTAGAATCAAAGAGCTCCAATCGAGACTCGATGACCGACGCATGGTGCTGCAAGTCGATGACGAGATCAAGACCTGGCTGTGCGATAAGGGCTATGATCCCAAGTACGGTGCTCGTCCTCTCAACCGCTTGATCTCTAAAGAAATTGGCAACCGACTGGCCGACAGGATCATCCGCGGTGAGATCACCTCCGGACAGACTGCTCGTGTCTCGTTCAATGCCGACAAGACGGCGCTTGCGATCACGCCGGAACCGGCGAATGCAGAAGATATCCCAGAACCCCCAGAAGCTGCAGAGGCTGAAAAGCCGTAATTTCTCGGAGTCAAGCCAGTTTGTTTATGAGATTGCATGGTTTGTTTGGTCTTGTTGGTTATTGGATGGACTGGCTTCAAATGAATCCTCGCTCTACGTGTCCATGTGTATTATAGCATCTCCCCTATTGTATAATATGTGAATTAATTGTACATGATTTATGAATTCTAACTTATGATCTATGAATTCCAATATCCATTCGATCTATCTGGGCATGATTCCTTGTCACGAGATGTGGCAGCCTAAGGTATGCAGCCGCTTCATCAATTCGTAGAATCGAAACCACCAACTTACTCATCTCCATTTTCTCCATTCCCTCCATTCCCTCCATTCTCTCCATTTCATTAGCCATGGGACCATCCATTAGTGAAAGATCATCGCAACCTCCCTTCGATGCAATCACTTCTCTTCCTCCGAGACATACTCCAAACCCCGCTGCTCGCCCGATCGCTCAGTGTTCATTTTCATCCAGCTCACAGAGAAATTCTGCGTCGATAGTTCCTCCATCCCCTGCCGTCATAAACAGCCGGATTAATGATCGTCTAGGTGAACAGCTCACTGATGATGTGTTTGATCAAGTCATAGTGGCCATTGATACGAGGGATTCCGGCACCGTTGGCTGTTCATACTACTCGGCTCGAGAGGAAAAACTCTATATGTTGGGAGACATGCAGTCGTCTGGCACTGACATAATTGACACCAGTGTGTATTACCCTCATGGCTAGCGATGCATGGTATTGATATTTCGTCAGTTATCTTCCAGACCAAACCTACCGTGATCTTGGCCTCGCCTCGAGTTGAATATTTGCATGGTCAAGGAAGGCTGGGGTTGGACATAGATGAGAGTAAGGATCACCGACACATTCTCATGGGTATTTCGGTGCTGACCTGATAGCAGGCTCTGATTCATACCTCCCCTACCAGATCGACGTACGACCATCCCAAGAATTCGGCCATGCTAGCGCGATATCCAAGCTGGTGTCTCTAGATATCTCCTCGAGGCATGAAGAGCAGATTAGGTTCCTTGTGCCTCATGCAGGCTTAGTCGATGCTGACCACATGGACACTGAAAGTTTGGACTTCACATTGCAAGAAGGGCGAATTCTACACATGGGAGGATCCATCGAAATACAGAACACTGTGACGATGGGATGCGCTGGCGCTATCCTGACTCATCTGCAAAGGCGAAGAGCTACAATGTCATCTGGAAATGGCACAATAGAGATCTTCCGCATTGCCTCCGTCGAGATGGTTGGGTTGAAAGGAACCATGTAAGTTGCTACGTACACTTCTGGGCCTCAAACTATCTCTTAAATATCATAGGTTCGTCAACTCAAGGACACTTCTATCACTTCAGATTATGGAGTCCGAGTCACATCCATGCATGATAAATCAGGGATCTGGAACAAAGTCGTCATCTGCCAAGGAAGGCCTTTCGGTCTTCGGCTTATTTCAACGATTCGCATTTACACCTCAGGGTAAAAACTTGCTCAAGCAATACTTCCTTCGTCCAAGCACCGATATGAAGGTCATATGCGAACGGCATTCTTTCATTAGTGTATATCTGAGGCCAGATAATTTCAATGCTCTCAACAAGATCGTCAAAAGCTTGAAGCATATCAAGAACCTCCGTTATGTCATGATCAACCTTCGAAAGGGGATCAGTACCGGAAGTGGGAAGATCACCGGTTTCAAAACAACCGTCTGGGCTACGCTTCTAGCTGTACATCGAATCGATCATATAATCTCTAGCAAGGTGCCTGTCTAACGCTGTTTAGTTTGCCTTCTATGGCATTGACATTCATGATGCTCTCAAAGAAACTTCCGGTGGGGCTGGACTGGAGTTGCACCAGAAGGTTGGGAACTCAACATTGATTTTCCGCATGGAAACTGAACTTATATGAGGCCCTTCGAGCCCTTGAGGCTGCCCAATTGTATCTGGTCGGGAGGATGATTCAAGAAATAGTACGCACCATGTCACCCTTTCAAGTCTCAGCTAAACGCTCCAGGTTGATATCGATAGCTCCGAGGAGCAGGGCCGAACAGTGGTAAAACCAGGACTTGACCGAGAGCTTGATAAGATGAAAGACACATATGATGGTCTGAGTAGCTTGCTCAAGAAAGTCGCCATAGAAATCGCCAAAACAATCCCCGAGAGTCTTGAGATCGACGTGAACGTTATATACTTCCCCCAACTTGGGTTTAATATCGCCATTCCATTGACTGAAAGGGGCGAAGCAGCATACGCCGGGCCTGTGGACGATTGGGAGCTTATCTTTGTAACAGAAAACCGGGCGTATTTCAAGGATTTTCGAATGAGAGAAATGGACCAAACATTGGGTGACATTTATGGACTCATATGTGGTGTGTACAAGCCTCATGGGACTTTCAACATACTGACCTCTTTTTCCTTTCAAGAAAGGGAGATTGAGATTACTTATGAGCTAGCGCAGAAGGTGCTCCAATACAAAAAAGTTCTCATCGAAGCATCAGATATCTGCGGGCAGGTTGATAGGTAACGTACCATCCGCATAGTCAAAGGCTTAATCTCATGGTTCAGTGTTCTTGCGATGGCACAGGCTGCAAGCTTCTATAAACTGGTCCGCCCTAAGATGACAGAGGAGAACATTCTTCGAATCGAAGGGGGGCGGTAAGCGATACAATCTATGACAAGAGCAACGTGCACTAACGAAACGAAAGACATATACTTCAAGAATTGACCGTTTCATCGTATGTTCCCAATGATACGCTTCTTGTCGGGGGGGAACTAGATGCAGAAGCCTCGGGATCCTCAAATCAGTCTTCGATGAATGCGCCAAATATGCTCCTATTGACTGGTCCCAACTACTCTGGGAAGAGTGTTTATATGAAACAAGTGAGTGTCGCAACCATTGCGAAGAAGTCTGCTTCTCAAGATATAACAGGTTGCGCTCGTCATCTATTTAGCACAAATTGGAAGGTATCCAAGTCGATATCCCAGCTATACATGCATGCACATAGCTAAGCGTCGTAGTTTTGTCCCGGCAGAAAGCGCAGAAGTCGGAATCACCGACAAAATTCTTTTGAAATCAAACACTCAAGACAGTGTTTCGCAGGTGAAGAAACAAAACCAAGCCATTTCCCTCACACACTCACAGTATCAGATTCAAAGCACATTCATGAACGATCTGCAGCAAATTTCATTTGATCTGAAGCAAGTGACAGGCCGGAGCCTATTGCTAATTGACGAGTTCGGTAAAGGGACAAACACAAATGGCTCGTATCACCATTACCATCAGCTCCGTCGAAAGCTAACAAACTGGACTTGGCGTACAGATGGCATCGGCTTAGCATGTGGAGTACTCGAGCATCTTCTGGGACTTGAAGATGCCCCGAAGATCATCTTTGCAACTCATTTCCATGAAATTCTCAACCACGAGCTCATCAAGCTTGGTCCTCGACTACAGCTCGCTCATATGGAGATTCGAATCTGTGAAGACGCCCGCGAGAATGGAGACCAAATCACTTATCTATACAAGTTTGAGCCCAGCCTACTCCCATGATAGGATCAACCAGAGGTCCGATTACACTAACCCATAGGTCAATAGTTTCCGTTTAGGTCGAAGCAGCAAGAGCTTTGGAACGGTGTAGGCCTTCTTCTTTCCCTTCCCTATAGACTCTCAATGTCTGTTCTGACATGTGTGATGCAACACAGCTGTGCAGCCATGAACGGAATCAGCCAGCCAATCGTTGACCGAGCCAACGAACTCGTGTCCCTTGCAACTCGTGGCGAGAATCTAGTTGCTGCTTGTGCCATGTTATCAGCTGAGGAAACAAGCTTGCTAGAGAAAGCGGTATGATATATCCGGATTGTCGGCATCGACTGCACTGGAATCAATGAAGACTGATAACCACTGAACCATAGGATAAATTGGCGAGGGCTTTTCTGGGTCTTGATCTGTCAGATGAAGGTCACTCGAATGATGCAGACAGAGTGCTCGATAGGCTCTTCGAGGAGGTTGACACTTGATCTCTCTTTTCCTGCTCTCCCCTCGATGGATTGAGTTGGGAACACAAATTGTGAAAGGTAATGAATGAGCGTATGCTCGCAACATTTATGTTTAGAGTTATATACCTTACCGTCCAGATCTGCGCAGTTAGCAGTAAGTGGCGAGATGAGCACCAAATCTGAATAGGAAAAGACATTAACCTGTCCAAAAATTCTAGTAATATATGTACACGCAAAATAAAAGTCCATTTTGATATCACATATGGAAACGCCCAGAACAAACCCAAGGCTAGAGTTTAACACTTTTAACCAGGTTCTTCTTGATACCCGTAAGTTCACCACCGTAGCCGCCACGGCCTTCACCACCCTTGTACTGCTGGCGAATACTGCTAAGCTTCTTCTTCTTGTCTTCGAATCTCTTCCTCTTCTTGACACGGGGGTTGCGCGAGTCCTTGTTCCGCTTGGCCGCAAGACCCTTGTTCTTCTCGATCTGGTACGTGATGGCTCGTTTGCCGTCCGGTCCGATCTCCTCCTGGACCTCGACGTGTCCGCCTTCACGGGCAGCCTGCGCGTAGGCGTCGGCGCGAGCCTTCTTGTCGTCCTTGCGCTTGTTGGTCCGGGCTGCGATCATGTCGTAGTATTCGTCGTCGTCCGAGCCGGATCCTTGGCCTCGCAGCTCGTTGGCGACCCGGCGGTCCTCGTCGTCACTGTCGCCGCCCAGCTGTTCGGCTCCCTGGGGTTGCTGACGACCACGCTTCTCGGCTTCGGCGTTCAAGCGGGCCTGGCGATCCCTCAGGCGCTCCCGATACGGTAGATCAGCATCACCACCGGCGTCCCGACCAGCAGCGGTACGCTTGTTCGCCTTCTGGGCGAGTTGAGAGGTGTAGAAGCGCAGGGAACGTTTCTGCTTGGCCTTCTCCTCGGCTTCCCGGGCGGTGAGGGCTTCTTCGTCACCGAAGTCCGAATCGTCTTCTTCCTTGGCGGATCTCTTGGTCTTTTGAACGGCGCGCTTCTTGCCGGGCGCCGTGATAAGGTCGGATAGATCGGCAAGGTTGGCTTCTGTCTTCTTGACTCGCTCTGCTCGGCGGGCGTCGGCTTCGGCCTGGGCCTTCTCTGCGGCGCGCTCGGCCTTGGACAGCTTCTGTTTCTTCGGCTTGGGCTCTTGGGCGTCCTTAGTCTTCTTGGTGGTTGTTGGTGCGACATCCAGTGCGTCCTGCTCCTCCTCGCTGTCCACCTCAGAAGGCTCGGGGGTGCTGATGTCTTTGACCTTCTCCCAAAGCTTTCGGGTTTTGACGAGGGATCCCATAACCGGGTGGGCGCGCAGGTCGGCAGGCGAGAGAGCAGTTGCCTTTCCTTCGGCGCCGTTTGCGGGGGATGTCATAAGCATGAAGTAGAGACCGATGGTACCGAGATATGACGAGAGGGCACGGAATTTGATGACAGAAACGGGGGGTGCGTCCAATGTGTCGTCGTTGATCTCCGTGGCGCTCGCAGCCTGTGCAAGCTCCTGGAGTACCGATTGAAGTTCACCGAAATCTTTGGCCAGCGGCTCAAATTCCGGGTATCTCGATTTCAGGATCTTCAATTTTTCCTCCTCGCTCAGGTCCTCGGAGACCTCAGCCTGCGGTAGGACCTCCGTTACCACGCCGGATTCAGCCTCCTCGCCCTCCTTCTCTTTACCGGATTCCATCCACTCGGATTCGTCGAAACCAAAGTCCGCCTCGTCCATGGCCTCCAGCTGCTTTTGTTGGAGTCGCTTCGCCTCCTGCTCTTCCTCAAACGCATCCGCCTCCGTTTCGATCTGGTCGGCATTGTAGAGATCCTTCTTGGAAGAGCCCCAGGCGGCTATACCTTCCTCGTCCTCGTCCTCCGAACCACCTTGTCGCTTGCCCTTCGACCCCAAAATATCCTCGTCCTGGTCATCCATGTCGTCCTCGTAGTAACCACCCTCATCGGCTTCGTCGTCGTCATCCAAGTCGTCTTCGTCCACAGACTCGTAGCCCATGATCTCCTCGTCGGAGGGTTGGATATCTTGCTCTGCGATACGACATCAGAAACCATTCGATGAAAACACAGGGGATGAATTGAGAGTAACCCACCATCCTCGATCAATTTCCGGCGTCTCTTCGCATCGGGAGCTTCGTCCACTAGAACTTGATCGCGACCCGTCTGGAATTCGTCCTCCGAGTCGTCGAATCGCTCTTCCATACCGAACTTGGTCTTTTCCGGGGCAGGCGCATTTCTGGCCGCAGGGCGACCGCCAGCCTTTCTTTTCTTCGCCATGACTGAAACCTCCGATGAATTTGCAGGGAATCTGGACAAGACTACAAAACTCCGGCTGTCCTGCACCGATAAACTTTTGATAAAATTTTGGGGCGGGTCTCTCACCGCCCGCAGTACGCTAAACCTTGTCAGGCAGTGTTTGTGCGGTTTGCTGCATGAGATGTATCTTACGCTCTGATACACGGAAACCGCGGAATCCCCAGCCAAAAAGCGATACGGCAGTGTAATGCGCATACGGGCAGCCGCTCTCCTTTCCGCCTTCCTCAAACTCAACATACGAAACACCAAACAAGCAGGACCGCCCATCTTGACCGTGTAAGGAAGCCTCGGACTGCGTGTTGTCGTTCCCTCTTCTTCTCCCCCCGACTTTCTCGCTCTCTTTCTTCCTCATGCATCAAACACTATCCTTCTACCTACATGACTTATCGCCCACACAGCTGGGAATTTCAGTCGTTCTCTTCGGATTCTTCGTATATACCGCTACCAAGATGCTTGGCTTTGGAACTCGTAACGAATTTGTGGTGGACGGCCGGGTAAGTCTCCTCGCTCTGACATCCATCTCAGGGGCAATTGACTGACATTTGGGTAGACCATCGTGATCACCGGTGGCTCCGAAGGCATGGGCAAGGCCACTGCTTCCCTGCTTGCCGAAAAGGGTGCCAATGTCGTCCTCGTTGCACGTACCACCGCGAAGCTGCAGGAGTCCATGGAAGTTGTCAAGGTATGTGCTCTACGTCTTCCTGCTGAGAACTACGCTCACAACCTTTTCCAGGGATCCGCTGCGGACATCAAGAAGCAAAGGTTCCACTTCATCAGTGCCGACCTCACCAATCCTGCCGAGTGCGAGCGGATGATCGAAGAGGTCACCGAGTGGAACGGCGGTCTCCCTCCTGATGTCGTCTGGTGCTGTGCGGGCTACTGCAACCCTGGCTTCTTCATTGACACGCCCGTGCAGACGCTCAGGGACCAGATGGACACGGTCTATTGGACTGCTGCCAATACCGCTCATGCCGTGCTGAAGAAGTGGCTGAAGCCTGTCGGCCCCAGCCAACAACAGGCCCTGCCTCGCAGACATCTGATCTTCACTTGCTCCACTCTTGCTTTTGTTCCCATTGCTGGCTATGCTCCTTACTCCCCGGCCAAGGCTGCCATTCGTTCTTTGTCCGACACACTCAGCCAGGAAATCGAAATGTACAACGGCTCTCGCATCACCAAGACCCGCTGCGAAGCGACTCCCGCCGACGTCAAGATCCACACCATCTTCCCCATGGGAATCTTGAGTCCAGGCTTCGACAAGGAACAGCGACTGAAGCCCGAGCTCACCAAGCAACTGGAGGCTGCTGACAAGCCCCAATCCCCCAAGGAGGTTGCGAGAATCTCAATCGAGGCTCTGGAGAGAGGCGAGTACCTGATCACCACGATGTTTGTCGGCCACGTGATGAAGGGAAGCGCTCTCGGCGGTAGCCCTCGGAACTACGCTATCCGTGACACCTTGACCAGCTGGCTCAGTAGCCTGGCATTTTTGCAGGTCACTCCCGATCTCCGCAGGCAAGCTTGGAACTGGGGAGTGAAGTATGGTCTTCCGGCGGCCAAGGAGAAGGAATGAGTGCCATCATATCGCATGTTACGTCTGGTCTGATGCTGTACATTAAATACCCTGTCCTGCTTTCTTGTGTTTATCCTTATAGCCTTTGACATTCCTGTTCCTTGAAGCATATCCATAACCACCTACGATAATGAACATTAGTCTGTCTCCCTTGGGCGCTTCTTGCCTTTGAGGGTCCACAGGTAATGAATGAAAAGCATTCTCTTTGATCTCTCTTGCATCGTCCTTGCTCTAGAATAATCACCGGTGAATAGTTATTACCTGAGGACTCTCAATCAACCGATGTTGTGTCGGACCTAAGAGTGATCATCTCGTAGCTCTCGAGCTGAGGTTCAATATATATCTCCACGTTTCACGACAGAACCACACAAAACCGCGCTTTCCCTTGCCCTGTCGAAAATTTAAAATCAAAAAATAATAAATAAGGAGAATAAATAGTACATCAAAGAGAATCTCAAACACAAAGACCATCCAGTCTTCCACCTTGACGCCAAACAGCTCGAGAAGATGCACAACAAAGCCTCCGCCCGAATCGGGTTAGCGTAGGGCTTGCGGCCGATCGGCGTGACGTCGAGGCTGTCGAGTCCGCGACCGCAAAAGCCCGCATCCATTGCGACGATGGCTGGGGATTTTACTCCGTCCCACCTCCATTCACACAATTCTTTCATTGACCGTTTCTTTGTTCCCAGAACTCCTGGGACTCTTTCTTTCAAAATGCCAAACGGCAGATGAACCATAGTTCCTCGAAGTTTCCAGGCGCCATATATAGTCCAACGACGGCGCCGCCGTCACCACCGCGATCATGCTGGACGCCCTCTTTTCGTTGCCAATCATGACGATCCTCCTCATCCCGGCCCTGTCGTCCTACAGAACGACTCTGAACTTCATATTCTTCTATATGACATGGACGACCCTCGTGCTGTCGCATACGCCCCTCCGCGTTGAATTGTTCGGCACCGTCGCCGTGCGCGTGATCTTCTGCTTCGTGCCCTCACTGCTGTTCTTTCTGTTCGATATCCTGACACCCTCCGCCGCGGCGGTCATCAAGGTCCATGGCGAAGCTGGTCTTCCTAGTGGCGGCAAACGGGCCAGGCTCCGACGAGAAATCTTCAAAGTAGCCGGGTGGTCGCTGCTGAACATCTTCCTGAGTGTTGCGGTGCAAGCGGCCATCGAGAAACTTCGTATCGATGGCATGCGCATGCGCAGTGCGGTCAAGGTCTCCATCAAGCTGCCCATGCCATTCGAAATCTTCAAGGGACTACTTGTTACGCTTTTGGTTCGCGAGGTGAGTTTCGAGGCCCTTCCCTTCCCTTCCATTCCACTACACTCGTCATCTCGAGAGCTCAACTAACACCACCCCCCGTTCTAGGTCCTCACCTACATTATCCACCGCTACATCCTGCACTCGCGCGATCGCCGAGTCTCCTTCATCACTAAAACCCATCGCAACTGGTACCACACTCTTCGCGTCCCCTTCCCCCTCACCGCGCACTACGACCATCCGGCCCTCTACCTCCTCGGCACCTTCATCCCCACCTACGTCCCCGTCGCGCTGTTCCGCATCCACATGCTCACCTACCTGTTCTACATGGCGCTCGTCTCCCTCGAAGAGACCTTTGCTTTCTCCGGCTACTCCGTCATGCCTGGCAAGTTTATCCTCGGCGGCATCGCCCGCCGCACCGAGATCCACCTGTTCACCAACGACAGCAACTTCGGCCGCTGGGGTCTGGTGGATTGGATCTGTGGGACGCTTACCGTGGACGACGACGACGAGGATGGCGGGCATCGCAGGGAGTTGGCGGATAAGGTGCAGAGGGCGGTGGATGAGAGTACGAGTCGGAAGTTTTATGAGAGGAGTCGGTTGAAGAAGAAGGGGAATTGAATCCGATAGTCTGTTCAGTCGGTTGTTCATGGATTGATTGAATGGACAGAAGGTGTTGATTCATCACCTTGAGGATGTTGCTGGGGGTAGGGAGATCTAGGAGAACTGTTCTTTTTTTTTTTTTTTTTTTTTTTTTTTCAAAGTTTTTGGCATTTGGTGCGTAAATAGAAGTCTGGGAGGGAGAGATTGCCTTTTTTCTTTTCTTACCTTGTTGGATAGCTTGAATGTCTTATTTGTATCTACCTACGTTATATGCTGTATGATGCTACGATGTCATTGAGTGATGTATTTTGGAGATCGGGGATTGGATAAATACGCACCTCTTAGACCTAGTCAACTTAGTATAGAAAGAAACCGGGGTATGTGGATAAGGAAACCAATTCCTGGGGATTTCATTTGCCACTATCGGGGATTGATTAGGGCACACCACCCACTACTTACTCCGTCTGTATCGATCTACTAAGTCGCATCTGGAACCAGGAGAATACTATATATACTAGAACTGTTTATTAAACACATAACCCACCCGACCCTGAAGATAATTATAAATCATACTGAACATAAACACATGTACCAGCTGCAGTGATATGAACAGCGCAGCCAGTCATATCTTTTTTTGGTCTTTTTTGTTTTGGATTCATATTTCGGCTCATTTATCAAGAAACATAATTGAGAAACATTGTCCTGCGAGATCAGCAGCCAAAGAAGTTCAGACGCGAGGGAAGTGAGGAAAGAAACCAGCCGGGTTTCGTGAAACAGAGGGGGGGAGACGGGGGAAGAGAAAAAAAGAAAAAAACAACCAGGAGTTTTGTTTTGTGTTTTTTTTTCTTCCGAATTGACCGTAAATCCTAATAAGAGCAAAATCGGGACTCCGAATCGAAGTTACATATTTCATGAAAGCTGTGCTTTTTCCTTTCCCTGCGTTGACCTTCTTTTTTCTCCCTTCTTCCTTTAACCTCTTGTTCCTCACCCGTCTTTCCTCGGGTAACGAGGAAGGAGATAGGGGGAGTAGTTAAGAGACAAAAGGGAAAAAAGTAAAAAAAAAACTGCCAATCTGCATTCTAAGCCGCCCCTCACATTTAAAAAGATCCTCCACACTTCAAATCACCGAACCCGCGGCCGCCGCATCGACATGTTTACCACTTCATCTCGTGGGGCTTGTCGCCGTTCCGCAGGCTGAAGGAGGTGGCGAGGTAGCTGCCAAGGAAGTTCTCCTTCTTGACGCTAGCGAGGATGGACTGGTCGACGGACTTCTGGTCGCTGGCACGAGCGCTAGCAACGACCTTCTTCTGTAGAGGTGGAAAAAGACCTAGTTAGTGATCTGGACTGATATGGATCTCGAATCTCTCCCCACACATCCGCAGAATCTCTTCCCCGGATGCGTAGATTGAGAAATTCCACAGGGCGCAATTTCATGACATACCTGGGGCTTCTCTCCCTGCTTGAAGAAAGCCTCCTCAGTCTTCTTCTCGTTGACCTTCTCCTTGGTGAAGTAGTCGGCGGTGGAGACCTTCTCGAGGGTCTTGGCGTCGACACCGCTGACGTCCACCTGGGTGGAGGTGGCGATCACGTAGCGGGAGTTCACACGGCGGAGGGGAACACCGTTGATCTTGAATGGACCGGTGACGAGGAGAACACCCTGGTCGAGGTGCTTGAGGAGGACGACACGCTTTCCGCGGAAGCGACCGGCGAGGAGGATCAGAACGGTACCGGGCTTGAGGCTCTCACGGAGCTTGGTGGGACGGACAGCCTTGCGGACCTAGATCGTTGCAACAAAAATTGTCAGAATATTGGTTCTGGCTTCTCTTGTGGTCGAAGACATGTGGAAATTGCGAAAAAAGCATATAAATCATGCGAAAACGAAAGATGCGATCCCGTTATCAAAAAACTCCATGGTTCCCCAATCTGCACCGGTCTTTTTTCTCGTCCCGCAGGATTTCGACCGGCGCAATTGTCGCACTTGTTCAAAATAACGGACCGGTATCTCCCATTGACACAGGACTTGCTGCTTTTTTCTGCTTGATTTCCTTGCTCAGGGTGTACTGACTTTCCGGGGCTGCGACTCGTCATCAACGGGGTACCATTTCTGGGCCTTCTGGGCCGGCACGGTCCTCTGGCCCTTTCCAAACTGCTTCGTCTGGCCAACAGTAGAGTCCGACATATTGGCTGCTGGGGACGAAGGGGAGTCGAAAAGAATGAAAGGGGGGTGGTTGTCGACGGCGGGTGGTTGTTGGAATTGATGTGTGACGGTCTACTTGCGGCCCAGGGCGGGAAATCTGAGGTTTGTGGGAATCACGAGCCCTAGCCGAAATGCGCTAGTGCCGATTTGGACCGCCGCCTGACCGCCCGGAGCGCCCGCCTGGCCGGCCTGAGGCACCGGCCAAGGGAGCCGCACAGCGACCCAGAACGCACCCGGCCCGCTGACTCAGCCGGCCCGATGTTGTTGCTGGGCCTGAACTGACGTATCTTCTCACGCCGCAGCTTCTTCCCCAACTTCAGCGTCCCGTGTTGTCTGGGGTATATCATCAGAAGTCGATCCACCTGGACTTTCCTTTCGGCTTATCATTGTCATTGACTTCCATTCTTCCACCATGTCGATCGACCCGATCATCACGTTTAAGGCCGGCATCTGTGACCTGGACGTAAGTTGAAGACTCGACCGTAGCTTCCACCCATCCAAACTTGCGCTGACTGCAGATGTGCCACGACCACAGACTTCCAGTGACACTCCCATCGTCAAGCCCAAGACGACGCCCGGCTATATCTATCTCTACTCGGAAGATGAATTGGTACACTTCTGCTGGCGGCCCCGGTCCGCTCCTCACACGGAGCCCGAGCTGGATCTGGTGATGGTCCCCTCGGACGGAAGCTTTTTGCCCTACAAGCCCGCCAACAACAGCACCCCCACGAACGGTCGTGTCTACGTCCTGAAGTTCTCGTCCAGCTCCCAGCGGTATCTGTTCTGGCTACAGTCCAAGACCCAGCACGAGAGAGGCGATGCGAGCTGGTTCAGTCCTCGGGATCTCAAGCTCGGCGACATCGTCAACACGTTGCTCCAGGGTGAGGAGGTCGATGTGGAGGATGAAATCGCCAACCTGCCCAGAGGCTCTGGCGGCGGCGATGATGACGAGACCATGGAGGATGTCGAAGGTGTCGACCATGACCCGAGTCACAACCACGGCGGGAACAGTGGCGGAGCGGGCCCGGATGCTACCGGCGGAGATGTCAGAGAGGAAGGCCAGGAGTCGAGGGAGGGTGGTGCCGACGGCGGAAGAGCGTAGGTACAGAGCTCTGTTTTTTCTTTTTTTCTTTTCTTTTCTTTTTTCTTTTTTCCCCCCACTTTTTCCAAGTCTTCCGGCTGAGCAGGCCGATGTCAACCTTGTTGTTATGCTTTCTGTGAATCATATGCTAACCCCGTCACAGAGCAGCTGATGACTCGGATCCTTCGTCGGTCGTGCAGAACTTCTTGCAGTCCATCCAAGGGAAATCGAGCAACCAATCCCAGGACCCTGACAGACCATTCACTACGCTGCAAGATCTCCTTCCACCGTCCGCTACGTTGCCTTTTGTTGAATCCGCGGATGACAAGACCGTCGACAATCTCCTGAGCTTCCTGCCCCCCACGCTTCTTTTGTTGGCTGCCGAAGTGGACGAAGTGCCTGCCGAGGACAGCGCGGAGCTGGCGTCGGCGGTCATGGAATCTCTGGAGCTGTCGCAGAAGAAGGGCATTCTTCGCAAAGTTCTCCACTCGCCCCAGTTTACGCAGAGCCTGGCGAGTTTGACGACGGCGATCCGAGACGGTGGTCTACCGAGTATCAGCGAGGCGCTCAAAATTCCCGTGGAAAACGGAGGGTTCCTGCGAAGGGGAGGGGTTCCACTGGGCGGAGGGGATGCTGTCGAGACATTTCTGCAAGGGGTTCGGAATCACGTCAAGGACTCGGCCCAGGGCAATCCGATGGAGACGGACTGACTTGTTGAATGACTATTACATATTATCTGAGCCTCTTCTTTTTTATATTTTCCATCGGTCTTTCCCATGTAACTACTAGTAGCCATTTCTTTCCCACCATAGAAAAAAGCCGACCGGGAGAAGCCGTCCGGAAATGAAGCCGATCCATAGAGCAGCGATTTTCAATCTGTCCAAATGAAGACCGGATGGAGCTTGTCAAAGTGTCAACCAAACAGTCTATTTTTGGCACTGGCGGGCCCGGAGTTAGGCAACCTCATTGTCTCCATCTGCGCATATTTCCGTAGGGCCGAATGTACCAGGACAGAGAGGGAGGGTTGCATACTGGGAATGTTATGCATGGACAAGGACGGTATTATTATTATTGGCAGTAAGCAGTAGGCCGTAAGCCGTAAGTCGTCCTCCAGGCACTGCAGAGTCCCTGAACATGAAGTATCTGTTAGTGATCTGCAGGCGACCAACCCGTGGTTCCTCACCAGCCGTAAGGCTTTCAACGGGCCACCCAGCGGCGTCCTCAGCCCCGGCTTGGCCAAGAAGCTCCGCGACTTTGCGATCTGGTCGTCGACCACCTGTCCCTTGGATTCATTACAACCATTGCTATTATTATTCTGCTTGCTGCTCCTCCCGACTATGCCGTCTTCGTGCCAGCTCGTCCGGTGTGATTGGCCCCGTTTTTAAACGTTCCGTGCCGACCGTCTCAGCCAAAGTCCTTTTCCCTGTACCTTTTCTCCCCCAAATTAATTAATTAAGACAGCGAGGAAAAAAAAGACATTTCTTCTCCGGACGAACTCAGGCACCGGGGATATCAAACAACAGCCCCCAACCGTTGGCTACGCCCGATTGACCGTCTACCTGCGAAATTCCATCGAATAGACATCTTCCCTTGACCTCTCGAGCGTTTGCGACCTGCGATGTCTGCGTTTGGTTAGCAAATCGATTGTGCCCATGATGGCTTCCAACGGCCATGATCGCGGCCCCCACGAAGACAGCTTTTCGTCAGATCATTCAATTCCCTTACAAGACCTCTCCGGCCCGCCGGACATCGGGAGACATCAAGAGGCGGGGACCAGGTTTCTTCCGGGGCGGTCGTTGACCAGAAGACGCCGGTCGGAGACGAATTACGAGAGAATAGCGGAGGATTCCCCGATCGAAAGCACGACGGCTGCAGGAACCGCGCACCACCGTCGCCAGGAATCCGATGCCCACGATGCCTTCCCCGAAGATCCAGGGGCCTTCGCGGCCGCCATCTCCTCGGTCGGACTCTCGTTCGAAGGGCCCCCGGGCCATCCTGCGACGCACAGCCGCGACGACCTCGACACCGTGCCCTTGGACGGCTACGGCCTGCAAGAGCCTGCGCATAACCTCACCCCTAGCGTTTCATATAGCGACACCGCGCCCTTGACCAATATCGGAAATATTCAACCTATCAGCGGGGCGACCCCCGAGCGCGGGAGGCAGAATGACAGGCACAGCGCGCAGACCGTCCATTTCCCGGACGACAGCCACACGGGGGCGCGCCTGGGTGATGATCTGCATAATATGGAAAGTGGACTGGGTGGACGGAGTCGCGGGGGGAGCATTGCGACGGAGAGGGGGCGCTCGCTGTCCCCTTCGGCGTCGGGCTCTGCTCTGATGCGGGCCAGCTCGATGATGAAGTCCATGTCCCAGCGTGTGGTCAACCTTAGTAACGAGCCGGAGGTGGTGGAACAATCGATCCAGAGGGAGGAGTCCCACAAGAATTCGCGGCTCGAAGAACCCCCGTCGCTTCCATCGCTGCCGGATTACGCCCACGATGCGCCCTCGACGCCCGAGTTGAACGGCCGGGTCAAAAGAGAGAAGTCGACCGCAAGTAAGGCGTGGAGATCGCTCAACAATCCGCTCAAGGGGAAGTCCCTCGGCATCTTGGGCCCCGATAACCCTCTGCGCCTGTGGCTGTGTGATATCTTGGTCCACCCCTTCACCGAGCCGTTCATTCTGATCGTGATCATCATCCAAACCATCCTGCTGACGATTGAATCGTCCATGTCAGACTGGCATAACGCCGGCCCATGGGGGACTAGTGTGATGGACTATCCCTACTTCGCCATCTTTGTCATTTACACGCTTGAACTGATTGCCAAAATCCTGGTGTCGGGCTTCATCATGAATCCTGTCGAGTATAGTACCATAGATCGATCGATAGGGTTTAGAAAAGCCGTGGCGGAGAAAGGGAAGAATCTCATCGCTCCGCAGCGACAATTATCGACGAGAAAGGCATCACCAGCCCCGGAACACCCACAGGCCTCGATTATACGCACGTTCACTGGCGGGCTGAATCAACTCGAGCAAACTGTGGTCGATGACCCTCTCCAGAAGCGTCGGGTGAGACTCGCTCATCGGGCCTTTCTTCGACACTCGTTCAACCGTCTCGACTTTGTCGCCGTGGTGGCTTACTGGGTCGCCTTTTTCCTTTCCGTGTTCGGAGTCGAGACCCGCCAGCAACTCTTCGTCTTTCGAATGCTCAGTTGTCTGCGTCTCTTGCGTCTCCTGGCATTGACCAATGGTACATCTGTAAGTTCCGCCGTTACGTATGAAATTGGCGCAAGATACGACGTTGCTGATGTACGTGAAAACAGATTATCCTTCGAAGTCTGAAGAGGGCTGCCCCATTAATGGTGCACGTTGCCTTCCTGGTAGGCTTCTTTTGGCTTCTCTTTGCTATTGTCGGCATCCAAAGCTTCAAGTCCAGTTTCAAAAGAAGTTGCGTCTGGCGTGGCATTGACGGCCAAGAAGACTTTATCTTGAATGACGCGGATGGCACTCTCCAATTATGTGGTGGATATCTCGATCCCGTCACCGGCAACAAACTCTCGTGGATCCAGATGAATGGGGAAAGGAGCCAAGCGAAGCCAAAAGGCTACATTTGCCCAAAAGGATCAGAGTGCGTCGAAAACGAGAACCCTTATGGTGGAACCGTGAACTTCGACAACATCCTCTCCTCGCTGGAACTCGTTTTTGTCATCATGAGCTCCAATACATTCACCGATCTCCTCTACTACATGACCGACAGTGATTATCTTGCTGCCGCTCTCTTTTTCGCCTTTGGATTTCTCATTCTCAGTTTATGGATGGTGAACTTGCTGATTGCCGTCATCACACACACCTTTCAGGTCATCCGAGAAGAGAGTAAACGGAGTGCTTTTGCCGTGAACAAAGTCGACACGGCGGAGAAAGAGCAGCAACCAGCTCCGAAAGAGAGTAGTTTCAAGCGCCTATATAACAAGGCCGACTGGTTCTGGGTCACTGTTATTCTTTTCGGTCTCATCGTTCAGGCGTTGAGAAGCGATTCCATGTCGGAGGGTCGAGAAACATTCGTCGATGTCACGGAAACGGTCATCACCTTTACGCTCCTTGTGGAAATTATCTTGCGCTTTGCCTCCGATTGGCGCGGGTTTCATAGGCACCGGCGCAACTGGGTAGACCTGGGGCTCGTTATCATCACCTGCATTATCCAAATCCCCGCCATCAAACACTCCGGGAGGCCGTACTCGGTCCTCACTCTCTTTCAGATCCTTCGGGTGTACCGAGTGGTGCTGGCTTTTTCAGTGACAAGGAACTTGATTCAGGTTGTCTTCCGCAACGCCAAAGGTTTGCTGAACCTGATTGTTTTTGTGTTTCTGATCACATACCTTGCATCCATCTTTGCCACTCAGCTCTTTCGCACTCAGCTTCTCGACGTTGACCCTGCCGACATCAATTTCACCAACATCTACAATTCGTTCGTCGGGATGTACATGATCCTGTCCAGTGAAAATTGGACTAGTGTACTCTTCAATGCCACCTCGAAAACCAACCCTTACAATACTGCCTGGATATCCGCCACCTTCCTCATCATTTGGTTCATTGTGGCCAATTTCGTCGTCCTGAACATGTTCATTGCGGTCATCCAAGAGAGTTTCGATGTGTCGGAGGACGAGAAGCGAGTTCAGCAGGTCAGAGCGTTTCTGGAGCAAAAGCATGTCAGTGGGACTTCCCAGGGGAACCTGTCCCTGACCAAAATCCTCATGATGGGCCGGGACTCGGACCGTTACAAAGACCCACTCGACTACGGGCCAGCGGCTCTGGAGATGCTTCTAAAAGATGCTGTCGTTCAAGATTTCCTGGACGAGCAACAAGGAGTCGCGGAGAACCGCCGAAGTCGGTATATGGAGGCGACGGCTGCGGCAGAGACCGAGCAGCCGGGGGTGTTTGCGCGGGCGTGGACGACCGCTACATCCTACGTCACGCGTAAAGAGCCAAATCCATTCTATTCCAAACTGAAGTTCACCCGCGCCTACGAGGAGCTGGACCCCCGGGCCATGGCGCAGGAGGTCGTGTCTGCCGCCGAGCAGAGGAAGCGAGCACAGCGAGAATACCTCATGCGACATCCGAACTACAACAAATCCCTGTTCCTCTTCGCGCCGGACAACCACCTCCGCAGACTGTGTCAGCGCATTGTAGGACCTGGACGAGGGCACCAGCGTGTCGAAGGTGTCGACCCTTACAAGCCGGTGTGGTACTCGTTCTCTGCATTTGTCTACGCCGCTATTGTCGCCATGGTGCTGCTCGCGTGTATCACCACCCCGATCTATCAACGCGACCACTTCCGGAACGACCGAGACTGGTTCACATATACCGATATGGGATTTGCCATTCTATTCACCATTGAAGCCCTCATCAAAGTCATCGCGGACGGGTTCTTTTGGACGCCGAACGCCTACTTCCGCGGATCTTGGGGATTTATTGACGGCATCGTGCTCGTGACACTTTGGATCAACGTGATCAGTTCGCTGTTCGAGGACTGGGGAGTTTCTAGAGCCATCGGAGCTTTCAAGGCGCTGAGAGCGCTGAGACTGCTGAACGTCAGCGACAGTGCCAAGAATACCTTCCACTCCGTTATCATTGTGGGAGGGTGGAAAGTTATTGCTGTAAGTCCCTGCGCCAACCTTGCGCGACAAAGATGACATGACTGATATTTTGCGTAGGCCGCATCCGTTTCGATGAGTTTTCTGATCCCGTTCGCCATCTACGGAGTCAATTTGTTCAACGGCCAATTGGTGCAGTGCAATGATGACGACTTCGAGGGCAATTTGGACTACTGCGTGAACGAGTACATCAGCGAGCCTTACAATTGGGAGGTTCTCGCGCCCCGGGCAGCTGCTAATCCGTACTACGATTTCGACAATTTCGGAAACTCGCTCTTCATTCTGTTTCAGATTGTCAGTCAAGAGGGCTGGACCGATGTGCAGTCCAGCGCCATGAGCATTACCAGTAAGGGCCAGCAACCCGAGGACTACGTCGCCCCGGAGAACGGGCTCTTTTTCATCGTGTTCAACTTGCTCGGAGCCGTTTTCGTCTTGACCTTGTTCGTGTCTGTGTTTATGCGCAACTACACGGAACAGACCGGCGTGGCCTTCCTCACGGCCGAGCAGCGGTCCTGGCTCGAGTTGAGGAAGCTTCTCCGGCAGATCTCCCCTTCGAAACGCTCGTTTGAGAACTCCAGCCACAAGTGGAAGATGTGGTGCTATCGGGTCGCCGTCAAGAAACATGGTCGATGGGCCAGATGTGTTACCACCATTCTGATGCTGCATCTCTTGCTGCTTGTTCTGGAATTCTATCCGGAGCCGCAATTGTGGGATATAATAAGAAGTGAGTTAGCGCGTTGAAGTTCTATATTTCTGATTGTATTCTGACTATATATCTGCAGAGGGTCTCTTCTTTTTCTTCTGTCTTTTCTACATTGCCAACGTCCTCATCCGACTGATTGGGTTGGGTTGGCACCGGTTTACTCGAAGCTCCTGGGACCTCTTTTCATTGCTCGCCGTTCCGGGAGCATTTGCCACGACGGTTCTCAGTTTCCTTGGACACCAACAGGTGATCGTTGAGTTAAATAAGCTTTTTCTGGTCGCCATCACGCTCCTGCTTATCCCGCGCAACAACCAACTGGACCAGCTTTTCAAGACGGCGGCCGGTAGCTTGACGTCCATCGGAAACCTGCTGGCCACCTGGTTCGTGCTGTTCCTGGTGTACGCGATTGCGATGAACCAGGCATTCGGACTCACCAAGTTCGGCGAGGGCGAGAACAACAACGTCAACTTCCGCGACGTTCCCCGGTCTCTGATCCTTCTTTTCCGGACCAGCTGCGGCGAGGGGTGGAACGAGCTGATGGAGGACTTTGCCACGATGGAGCCGCCCATGTGCACGTACGGCAGCGACTTCCTGAACGACGACTGCGGCAGTGCGCCGTGGGCTCGCTCCCTCTTCATCTCCTGGAACATCATCAGCATGTACATCTTCGTGTCGCTGTTCGTGTCGTTGATTTTCGAGAGCTTTTCCTACGTCTACCAGCGAAGCAGCGGGCTCTACGCGCTGAGCCGGGAGGAAATCCGTCGGTTCAAGCAGGCGTGGGCGACGTACGACCCCGACGGCACGGGGTACATTTCCAAGGAGCAGTTCCCACGGTTGCTGGGAGAGCTGTCGGGCGTCTTCTCGATGCGCATCTACGAGGGCGAGTTCACGATCGGGCGCATCCTGGAGGAGTGCAAGGTCGACAAGCGCGACTCGTTGATTGCGCACCGGCGCGTGGTGGAAGGACTCGACCTGGACCGCATGGGCCGGATTCTCCGACGCATCGACATCGACAACGTCCGCGAGCGGCGGCAGCGACTCAACACCTTCTACGAGGAGGTGCTGGTGTCAGCGGACCCGGTGCGCGGCATCTCGTTCCACTCGTGTCTCATGATCCTGGCCCATTACAACGTGATCACCGACAGCAAGAGTCTGCGGCTGGAGGAGTTCCTGCGTCGGCGGGCCCGACTGCAGCGCGTCGACGAAGCGGTGCGTCGCGCCACGGTCATCGGCTTCTTCGACACGTTGTACTGGTCGCGCGAGTTCCGACGGCGCGTCGAGCACAAGAAGTCGGCGCGCATGAGCTTCGTGCCGCAGTTCTCGGTGCCGGAGATTTTCGTCGACGACGGATCGCATGACGACCGGCCGGAAGAGGAACGGCGGCGACTGGCGACGCAGGAGCCCCTGGTGCCTGGCGGCGAGCCCATGCTGTCTCCCACGTCGCCCACCCACAGCAGCGGTGGCCTTGGAGACCCCGGCCCATCGTCCTCGCGCGGAGCCCATCTGCCACGCATCGACACCAGCCATCTGGGCCATATCTCGGCCACCAGCTCGCCGACGACGGAGTGGTCAAGCATCAGCCCGTCGCTCTCGCCGCGACGGGATCGCGCACATACGATGTCTTCCAACTACGACACGGGGCCGGACCCTCACGAGCAGGAAGCATCGGAGCACTCGCGCCAGAACAGCACGATGAGCGTGCGCGACGTGATGCAGTCGCTGGGCGAGTCGGCCTGGGGCGAGAGTATCCGGCGCAGTTTCACGCAGCGACGACCGGATCGACGGTCGGATTCGTAGTATATACTAACTCTATGATAGGATGATATGATTTTGTTTGTATTTTTTTTTACTTTCTGCACATGTAAACTGCTGGTACCTGTTATTTTGTCTCATCTCATTTCTTGACGTCTTGGCGTGAAATTGCATTCCGCTAGAATCTTGGGAATTGCATAGCGGTGGCGTGTGATCTTTGTATGTATGATTGATCGATTGAATTGAATTGAAATGATCGAATCCATCGAATTCAGAATGAATCGGATTGACCGAACGAGCAAGGCGTAAGGAGGCGAGGGATTACCGGATGCGGATTCGAGGAGGCGATTCCGAGCGAACCTTCTTCCTCTTCTTCTTCTTCTTCTTCCTGCCAACAATCGGAAACGGCGCCTCCGGAAGCAGCCAAAGTTGATCCATCACCTGCCGATCGCCGTCTTCGTTCGGCTCTCTTTGTATTGTATTTATCATATAATCTCCATCCGAATCCTCTTCCTTCTCGCCATCTCGTGTCGCTCGTTCGTATTTAATCGCTCGTTATCCTGCCGATCGACATTCCGATCCTCATTCATTATCCCTTCTATCCACTTCGATCTCATCTTCTACTCTACTCTACTCTATTCCGATCAAAATGCGCCCCAACCTCAACCCCCTCCACACCTCCTTCCCCCATCATCATCACCACCATCCACGCCCTCAAGACCAAACCAGCCCGACCAGAAGCCCAACCAGTCCCGCCACCACCGCCTCCATCTCGTCGCCCTCCCCCCCAACCTCCCCATTCTACTACTCTCCGCCTCGCCGCCTCCACCACCACCATCACCCAACCCACCCTCGCGGCCGCCTCCCCACCCGCGATCGCCACGATGACGACCCCCTCCCGTCTCACCCTCCTCACCACGCCCCCTCGACCCCAGGCTACAGCTACAGCGCCAGCCCCTCGCCATCCAGCGGGCCCCGCACCAGGACCTCGCCGTTCCGCCTGAGCGCGCGCTCACTCTCGCGTCCCATCTTTCTGCGACGACGGCCCTCGCGCGCAGAAGTCGCGCTGAGCGAGGAGCGGTGGCGCGCTCGCGAGGACCAGATCGAGCGCCTCGGGCTGCAGATGCTGGAGCCAAGGCCGGCACCGCCGAATTCGTGGGCGGCGTGTGCGGATGCCGACGCGGCGTTGGGGATTGGGGGGTTTGCGGGGGGGGAGTATCAAGGTATGGGGATGAGTATGGATGGGGCGGTCGAGATGGATTATGATGCTGGGTCAGGCTCGGGTTCGCCGTGGGAGAGGACGAGGTTGGGAGGGGGTTTGAGGGAGCAGAGGGTCGTGATGGGGGGCATTTTTGAGGTTATGGAGGGGAGGGGGTAGTTTCTTGTCTGCCATCTATGGATGTGCTCTCTCTCTTTTTCTATATCTCTCTCTTTTTCTATATTTCTCTCTCTCTCTTTTTCTATATTTCTCTCTCTCTCTTTTTCTATATTTCTCTCTCTCTCTTTTTCTATATTTCTCTCGGGTGTTGTTTTGGTTGGTTTGGTTTGATTATCACTCTCTCACTTATTTCGGTGCTCTTGGTGGTTTTATTCTGCTCTTACTTGATGTGAATTCCGGTTCCGGTTCCAGTTGGGGTCTTCAATGTTGGAAATTTATTATTGCGGTAGTTGGACGGACGGAGTATTGAAGCGATGCTTGATTATTGATTGATTCGTATAGTATATAAAGCTGCGTGGACGGAGTATATTCTGAGATGAAATGAAGATAAGACTGTTTACTCTTATTTATTATAAGTGAGGTTGGATTTGTTTATACCATTTGTCATTTTCATTTTATCTTGCCTTTTCTATGATGGTCTGGTGTTGTAGTGGTTGATATCGTATGATACAGTTATGGCTATCCTATTTTCTGGTTCTGGTTCTTCATTTTTGATTCATGTGCAGGGATATTCACTCTACACATTGAAATGTATGTAGGTGGTTTAGCCATGAGCACTAACCAAAACAAAACTAACCATGAACCAAACCAACATCCTCTCAATTGATTGATTCTGATTGAGTGAGGTCATGCCAGTACTGGATTCAATTCAACCAACACCATGCACATACGTCAGGTAGATAGATACATTCAATCAATCCACCATGCACCCTCCACTCCACTCCACTAGAGATAAAACAAAAACAACAGAAAGAAAGAAATCCACCATGGTAACTACCTGACGACCGAACACCCGCCACAGAAAGCAGACGCAGACGCAGACGCTAACAGCCAGTGCATGCATGCCAAAAGAGGATCAGAAACATGGCGTGGGTATTTGTATTTCGAGCGGGCCAAAAGCGATAAAACAGAAAAAGAAAAGACATAAGAGAAAAGAAAAGGGAGGGGATACAAGGGGGGTTCTGATCTCCTGTCCTACATAACTTCGGACTTCACTTGAGTCGGAGGGTTGGGTTTGGGGATATTGGATGGTCTCGGGTATTGTGTATCTCGCTCAGGCGTATTATGAAGGTCGATTTGTTGGGAGGATGGCGAGGTGTAGTAGACAGACTGACAGCGCGGAGACTCAGAAGGCATGTAGTATGTTCCCTCGACTCGTCCGCAGTCTCCGATTGTTGATACATAACGGTAGACGGACAGATCAGACAGGTCCAAACCAACTGAGCAAACCGCTATCTCGTGCCCTTCCGTTGATTCGGCCACAGCTGTCCTCGACAATTGCTCTCCCCACAAAGACACGCCACCGCCTGCGGATCGACATGATCGACCTTCTCCGAGCCCGGGTTATAATCGAACGTCAGCTCAGTCAGAGGGGGGATATCCTTCAGCGAGAAGAACGCCAGGTCGTAGAGACGCTGGTCGGCCTGGTTGCGGGTGGCGGGGAACATGCGACAGTTAGGATTGCACGAGTGATTCATGAAGCGCGTGGGGGCGCCGAATTTCTGCCCATCGATGACAAACATGTCCTCTTCTTCGACGGTGTCGTCGAACCAGTCCAGGCCGAATAGGTATGAGTGGCCGTGTCGAGCCATGCAGAGCTCTTCGCGCACGTCCGCCGCGTCCTTGGTGATCACTTCGCCGAGGTAGCAGTCGATGAATTGCCCGGCGCGGATGTGGTCTGGGGACCGGAGACCTGTATCTTAGTTAGCGGATGGTCAGTAGATACTGGGTCGAGAGGAATACCAAAGCCACGGTTGTCGGTGTGGAAGATCTCTAATCGAATGCGGCGGCCGCTTTGTACGACTCGGTTCCAACAGCCAGCGTTGCAGTCGCAGCGAGACCCGCACTCGGATATCATCATGTTCCGTTTCATGAATTCCGGCGTGAGCACCATCAGTCGTGCGTCGTCTTTGGCTCGCTCATACGGAATGATGGTCTTCTTGGAGTCGTCCTCCTCCGTCTCTAAACAAGTACAGCGGCTCGGGTCACAGACCATCGCGCAGGAGCAACCCCCGTGAAACTCATCCGGGGCAGGCTGGACACCTTTCCGCAGCAGGTTACTATTGATGAATTCGAAATTCTCAAACTGAGCCAGCAGCTTTTGATCAGTAGCAGCGAAGGTGACGGCAGGGCCCTTGATGGCAGACAACTTGCGCTGGAGTGAACGCTGAAGCTGCAGGTTAACTTCTGGGCGGGAAGTAAGAAAGGGACCGGGAGTTCCAATCTCAAAGGGAATCTCAGCCCGATTGACTCTCTTGGACTTTGGGTAAGCACCCTTAAGGGCGCGTTCTTCATAGGCATCTGTCGGGTAGTACTTCTCAGAGAGGCCAGTAGGAACTTCCGAGGTGATCCGCTGAGCGCTGGCTATTTCAGTTCTCAGCTGGCGAGAAGGAGAGGGGACAACGACTTTGAAGCTTTGGAGTTGGTCTTGACTGGTGGGACCAGGGCTTGGAGTAGACGGCTGGACTGGTCTCTGAGACAGAAGAGAGGGCTGGTGATAGGTGATTTCATGAGACTTTTGGTGAGCGCCATTGGTAGGGACATTCTGTTGCCGTTTGGTCTGTGGAACCGCATGGTCTTGTTGATTAAAGTGAACAAAAGATTGGAGATGGCGCTGGGCTTGTGATTTAAAGAAGTGATTTGAGTGGCCAGAGCTATCACTGTCAGTCCCCCTGTTATCTGAGAATCCAGAGAAATTGGCCTGATTAAAGGGAGAGGTGGAGAAGACCGAGGGCCATTCGAGAGTACTCTGCTTTCTCTTCAATGGCACCGAGCTGGGATGTGAATGTGTCAGGTGGAGGTTATTTGCAGGAGTCTGTATAGATCGGGGTCAGCTGATGATCACAAGACACGATCCACAGAGCACAAGAAATCTGAGAGGAAAATCAAAGTAAAGTAAGTGGGTTTTGGCTCCCACCAAATCAAACAGTAACCTATAAAGCTCGCCAGCTGGGAATTATGATAATATCACCCTAGAGGTTATAAGGAATCTCGTAGGCGTATTCGGCCCCCGAGCGCAGGTAAAACCAAATAATAACATAAAGATCATGGAAGGGCGAGAAAAAATCAAGAAACAAGATGGGGCTTAAATCCGGGAATACGATATCCACTTAAACCTCACTTACCAAAGTCTTGGGGTGGTTTTGGGTGTCGGAATCGGAGTCTTGGGTCAGGTCGATGACCATCTTGAATTGATACACCCTAGGGGGCGAAACCAGGCCGCTAAAAGGTGGCGCGGTTGGGGATCAAGACTGCACTCCAGGCCCTTGGGGAAAGAGAGATAAAAGGAGAGGAAGTCTTCTTGGGCACGCAAGTCTGGGACTCTGCAGAGGCTAGTCCTGTTTGGGCAGGGGAAATGGTTGCTTAGTCATAGGGTTTATATCTGAGGTGAATATTAAATCATGTAACATGTTAGAGCAGGAAGAACCTAGAAAACCTGGTTTTAAAACAAGGAATTGTCTTCTAGTGAATTAAAGATGATAAAGGGAATTCTTGGGAAGTGAAGTTAAAAAGAAGTTGATATCAGGTGAAGATCAGGTAGAGTGAGACGCCAGTCTGATAGGAAGATCAATCCGATATTCCACTTGTCAGGAAAAACCGTTCAGAGCGCCCGCTTGGCTCCCATTTCACCCGCGTTTGATCTATCAAACAACAACAATGGGCCAATCAGGATCTAGGACTGCAAATTACCTGATCTTATGAAATAAACCGACAGACTTGTAGAGAATAATTCAGCGAATCAGGTGCAGTTTTCAGAATAAAATTAGAGGCTTTTATAAGGCCAGGAGAGTTGTTTGAAGTTTTTAAGGAATTCCTTTGTTTTTCCTTGGCGCGATATCAGTGCTGACTAAGCAGGATCATCAAATTATAGGTCGGACGATGCACTCAGATGTCGAGGCCTACAGGAGTAAATCAAATGCTTAAATAGTAGTATACTTCTTTTACCTCTAGTGTTTAACTGAACTGTTTCTGCAAGTCTGCCTGGTTGCCTGTCGCGAGTACACTACGTCGGGCCAGTATAAGTGCTCCGGGTGCGTTCTCGGGCACTCCCCATTCATTCACTAATATACTCCGGCTGACTTAGTTTCTCTTGCCTGCTCTTCAAGCCTTTTGTCAGAGTAGCACGGATCTGCCCTGTGCTGACTAAGTCATCATAATAACTAAGGTAGCCAACTAAGTTGTGTTGTAGAGGCATACTTGTGCAACCAACCGGCTCGTTTGCGTTGTTCGTTTGACGCTCATGAGTCAATTATAAAAGTCCGATATGTCGAAACGTCGACTTTATTAGGAACTGTGTAGAAAGGATTTATATTCGCAACGACATGTTAAAACGCATATAAATCGCTTTCTTGAACACAATGAGACGCGCAATGCCCTATCACGGGACATTTATGTTGGAACTCAGGCCACCCTGGTTGCCTGGTGTATATCTGCTGACCAGACCAGATTAGTATGACCTAGACATGCCGTGGCCAACACTGATAGATCTCTGAGGTCCGTCTCCGTCTTCAGAAATACAAATACTTCGCTCCCATTGAGCGCTATAGGCCATCTAGGCCGACGGTTATGTTCTGAGCGGTCGGAAGTGCGAAAGCTTGTTGTCGCTTCTCGTACCAAATTTGCCCGTTTGTGTTATATGCCTTAGTGAATCCGATGCGATCATCCATCCAGTTGCGCTTTATACGTGGGATCTTGATATGAGGATAATATAAGGGTGGGCAGCCACTTCAACAAAGGCAGGGCGCGGTATCTTGATTTGACAAAGATCTTCGCGATTTGCTGTCAGTGATGGTATTTGTCAGCCAAGATTAATTGTAAACATTAGTAAAGGGCTCAAGTGACAACAGCGTAGCAGGCTAGAAGTAGAAAATAAACCAATAGGACCAGAGATTTCTCAATCAAGAAATGACAAATTTTGACACACAATTTAGAGGGTAATCGAGGACTTGCAGTGCATCTGCAGAGCTGGCGACCAGGCCATCCAGAAGGAGACTTGACGAACCAGAGACTTGAGGGTTCTGGTGACTCAAGACTCAAGAGCTCAGGCTGTGAGGGTTGTGAATGAAGCGTTGGCTTTTTCTGGGTTGTTTCATGGTCACGGACGTGTCTGAGATCAAGAGCGACCGAGACAATGGTTTTTGAGTATCTAACCACGATAGCAAGGTCATTTGGCCTGGGTAGTCTGTTGAAAATAGAGTAGAGAGAGAGTAAAGGAAAGAGAGAAAGCGAAGGATCGGTGGGGATGTGGGTCCGAGAGCTAAGCTCCACTTGCTGCAAACGGCACAAACAAGCCAAATCCGTCCGCTGGCCAACTGGCATTCGGCGCCTGGAATCTAGGGTTTGCCTTGGGGGATCCGCCGCCCGCGTCTGGGGCTCGCCTCCCAAACTTCGCCCGCAGCTGCTTAGCCCGGGCCCCGGGGCCGCTAACTACCCGTCAAGACGATCATGTTGTCGCTACAGGTTCATTCGTTGAGACTAGTTTCCTAATTCTGAACCATCCACCTTAGTTCTGTCGCAAGAAATCTCTAGAGCACCTTTCTTGGCTAAATTGGCCAAGCTAGTATTAGCAGGCCTGACAAGAGCCCTACAAACACGGCCTATAGCTGGCAAGTGTCAAGCCAATATCCAAAGAATTCATGGCTATCAGTAGCACACATGGGACACACTGATCTATCTCTTAAATAGGCAGGACGAAGACATGGATTGCATACACCGGGATTGTTTACCTCCTTTGCGACCTATCAATAATTGCTGGGTAATTATGTCCAATTCTCTAATGACAATAAGTGATTATTCAATATTACCTCCCCTACACTGCTTTGTGACTGGTCAAAAATCAAGTTGACAGCAAATTTACCTGCTTTCAAACCATAAAACTAACTCCAGCATCCATTCACTTGTATATTCACAGCAGTATACCTCCACTCCTTAATATCAATAAAACCAGTCAACTTACCAGCATCAAGCCTAATCTATATAATATTTTCACTGCGTATGGACAACAAGCCGCAAGAATAATCAAGTCAACAAGCACCACGCAGGAACTAAAGACAGCGACAGAGATTATATTACCAGGGCTGAAGGAGAAATAGAACGAACTGTAAACTGAGATATACAAAAAGAGACAAGAAAACAGCGCACCAATAGCCTTATCGAACAAAACAGAGGACATAAAACAAAACTGTCTGAATCCATGATGCGTCCTTTTCTTTTCTCGGGCCTAATATACACCATGACAAACCAGTTACAGTAGAATTGAGCCAGCTCAAGTATAGATGCAAACCGAAAGCTGACAGGAACGAATCCATAGCGGTGCGGAATAATGAAGATAAAAGCATGGATAGATAGATGGGTGGGGACAGGGGAAGACAGGATGCTATGGAGAAGGGGGGCTATTGAAGGGCTGGAATAAATAAAAAGAAAAGAAACATGATGCTCGTGCAAATGCTTCATGATGAGGCCGTCCATATCATTCACAGGGGGTGTGAAAAAGACAAAAAAGAAAAACAAATCCAAGTTGGACACAGTTATAGTCTCAAGGCGTCCAGAATTTTCTTGGCCATCTCGCGGTATTGCCACATTCCTCCTGCGACCTTCTTGAACTGGATACCGTGAAGCGAGAACAGGGGAACCTTCACGATGAGGATCTCAAATCGAAGAATCAGGTTCTCTCCGGTATCGCTCTGGACACGGGTCGTGGTCTCTCCCACTACACGCTCGCCCACGGCTAAGTTGTCGCGAGGACCAACGTAATCGTCAGATGCATCCGAGTTGGAAACGAAGCTACGGTCCGGCGGAGCCCGGGTCCGACGCGGTGTTCTGGGGGTGTGGCGATTCTCTTCCTTGCCCTCGTCGTGGTTCAACAGCCCGCCGAAACTGATCCGTCGTCGGTGGTTCGAAACATGGCCCTGTCGGTCAGGGCTGGGCGGCGCCGCGTCCGTCACCTTTTCCAAGTCAATACTGGGCGCGTGGCGGCAGCTAAACCCTCCCTTGATCTCAACGTAGTCCACAGAAAGTTGCTTAAGTACTCGAATAATGTCCGCGCGGATGACGGGCAGGGGCTTGCTGCTGGTTGTGGACACACTAAACAGTCCCTTGAGGTACACCGGTTTCGACAGATCCTCGCCCTCGTTCGCACTCTCCAGGGCCGTCCCCGCCCCGGAGATGTCCGCATCGGTCTCCTCGGGAACGTTGGCTTCCCGGGCAGCCTCTCGCCGCGCGCGTCGTGCCTGGATACTTTCCCGGCGGGCGTGGCCAAGCGACATGGTCCGGGAGGCGTGCGTACGGCCGGTCGACCTCGAGTCCTTCGAAGGGGTCTGATCTTTAGGTACGTTCGCATTGTGATCTGACCCGCTGCTCGGGGGCGGCTGTCCAATAGTGTCCGTGTCGTTTCTTCGTGCCGTCCTTCGGGCGCGGTAATCGGCGGAGTTGACGCTGGTCGATCTCTCGAGAAACTTGTTGGACCGCGAGGCCGGCTCTGCCGATCCGGGGGCGAGGAGATCTTGCTGCGGCTGACTGCCACTGGCTGGCGGGATGGCCGTAGGGGAGGGGTCGGCACGTCTGGTCTTCCTCATGCTGAATCCTCTAGACAAGGGCGAGGCCGAATCGGCAGGGGGCTGAACGCTCAAGGACGGCGCATGGGGGCTGCTCATTCTTCCGCGTTCGGGGTCGCGGCCGCGCTCCTTCGTCTTGCGGGTGCTGAACCGCCTCAGAATTCCCGCGGCGGTACTCTCCTTCTTGGCCGGAGTCTCGGGTTGCGACGCCGGTGGAGCAGGTGACGCCTGTCCCGGAGGAGCCAAGTTAAGATTCTTGATTCCATCGGCCATGTCGTCGTCCCCATGGGTCCTTGCACGGGGACGAGTGCGCCTTCCGACATCCTTTTCTCCCGGGACCTGATATTGGTTCGTATGGGCCGCTTCGGGAGCGGGTAGATCTGGCATCTGAAGCATGGCATCTCCGGCCGCCTGCGGCACGCCGAGAGCACCGGGGTTGGTCTCGGCCCTTTCTCTGTCCAGCTTCTCTTTCACTAGGTAGTAGATCGACAGCAACGGGCTGTATGCATTCAAGGGATCAGACCCCAGTTGGACCGCCTCCGCAGACGGGGCTGACAATGTATCCCTGCTAGCCGAATTGCGCCGTTTGTAGAAGTCGAACATGCCGCGCTTCTTCTCGCCGTGGCTCGGTGGAGGGTGGTCGCGAATGTTCATCTTGACGGCATGTTGGTAGTCCTCCGACTCAATGACCTTCGTGAGTTGCGTGGTAATGTAGTCTGCAGGACCAAAATCAAATCCTGTCATCTTCTCGATAACGTCTGGGTCCAAGGGCAGTTGTAACGGCTCGCGGTGGGGGAGGTTGTTATCGGGAGCGCCGTTGAATCCCTTATTCATCCACGGGTGATTCATGATCTCCGCCAAGCTTGCGCGCTGCTTGGGATCGGTGACCAACATGCGCGAAATGATGTGACGGCACTCTGCGGAAAAGCGACTGCATTAGTATCATGAGAAATTTCCATTAGCCTGTAGTGGGCAAAAACATACCTGCCGTCAGTCCAGGGGGATACTCGAACACGCCCTGCTTGATCTTGGCATGCAGCTTGGGCATACTTTGATCATCAAAAGGCACCTTCCCGCAGACCAAAACGTAAAGAACAATTCCAAAACTCCAAACATCCACCTCGGGGCCAGTGTACTGTCGCGCCTGCAGCAATTCGGGGGCGGCAAAATAAAGACTGCCACAGAAGGTCTTCAGAAGGCTTCTCGGGGAAAAGAGGTTGCTGAGACCGAAGTCAATGATCTTGATGTCGCCGGTTTTGCTGATGAGAATGTTCTCGATCTTCAAGTCACGGTGCACGATGCTATTCCGGTGGCAGTAGTCCAGCGCACTTGCGATCTGACGGGCGAACTTTCGCGCCTGTTTCTCCTTTAATTTCCCATGGGAAATAATATAATCGAGCATCTGCCCGCCATTGACGAGCTCGAACAGCATGTACCAGTGATAATTGGTCCGGACCACATCTCGCATGCCACAGATATACGGGTGATTGACGAGACTGACAATGGCGGCCTCGCGGGCCGTCCGGATTTCCTTGGAGCGATCCGCTCTCTCCGCCTCGCGAGAGCTGCGATGTTCCTCCGTCGATTGCCTGGGGACGATCTTGACAGCCACCTAGAAAGAGAAGCATCATTAGCATTCGACTTAACACGGTAAATTGCACCCAAGAAGACAAAAAAAAACTCACCTGTTCTCCGGTCTCCATGTTTTTCCCTACTTTGACCTTGCCCATACTCCCTGCACCTAACGTCTTGCCCAGCGTCCACTGGCCGGAGGGCGTCGTGATCGTTGTGCGACGCTTCGACGGCACCGGATTCATCGGGTGCAGTCGCGAGCCGGGAACAGGTTGGGACGGAGCCGCAGCAGCGTCGGCCCCGACGGGCCCTGCGGCAGCCATATCGATGCTATTTCTTTGATGACCCTGGACGGACAGGTTGCGATGGTGTTTGTTGGAAGATGAATCGGAGCGGTAGGAGGTGGTGGGACGTTCCTGGGAGCGTTCCTTGGAGCTGCTCCGACGGGCGGGAGGCGGTTGGGCAGCTCTCGAAGCCTCGTAATCCCGACGGGCTAAGTTGTCAAACAGCGCTTGATTCGAAGGCGGGCGGCGATCATGAGAATGCGATTTGGAGTGGGAATGAGAATAGTAATTCTGCGACGGAGGATGAGGCTGTTGCGAGGGGGATTGGTTGGCAGTGGCCGGCCGGACTGCGACGCTTCGAGTTCGGTGAGGAGTATCGGATTGCACGGGGCGATAGGAGGGAGGTCGGGAGGAGGTGGATTGGCTGCGGACGACCGACGGCGACGCACTGGACGGAGCAGCGGTGGACATCACGATCAGAGAGAGAGAGGGAGAGGGAGGATGGAGAGGAAATGAGCAAAACAATAGAATAAAATCAAATAAAATAAAGGATGGTAAAAAAAAAAAAAAAAAAAAAAAAAAAAAAAAAAACAAGCAAAGCCAATAATCCCCAAGCCACTTCACTCACAGCCAGGGGGCAGGGAGTGTCTAGCCCGAGACAGGAGAATGGGATTTAGTGGTTCGCGTGGAGAGAGCGAAAGAGCGAGCGAAGGCAAGTGACAGTCGGTCGGGGAGGCGGGGAAGTTGGCGTTGGCTGACAACCGGCCAGGCTGATGCCCCATGTACTTGACTGAGCCAACAAGGGGATTATTATTGTGAATGAAGATGAGACCGTTCGAGGGAGATGAAGGTGGGGACGAGGACTGCGGAGGAAGAGAAAGAAAGAGAGAGAGAGAGAGAGAGAGAAAGGAAGAGAGAAAGGTGGTTGTTGATAGTCGAAAGCAAGCAAGAAAGAGGGAAAGAGACGGCACGGGGGCCGCAACCAGAGGAGGCTGGTCACTCGTATTGGCCGGGATGAGGGATATCCAGGTATTCTTACGAGAAATCGTTGGAAATAACTAGTATAAATAAATATTATAATCCTAATGCTAAAAATGTCCACCCCCATTCCCTCGCGAGACATTCCTCGCCGGATGGATCTAGAGAATGAGGGACGAGACCCATCGTGCCAATCTTAATCTTACGCATCAAACACCACGAGCGATCGTCTCTCATTTCCCAGCTCGACCGCCGTTACGTCAGACCTGGCGTTCTTAATATAGCAGTTGTAGGGAGATCAACCTTATCTGACTGACAGAGAGACTTTCACCTACGGAGTAGTATAGCATCCATACTGTCTATTGCAGACCTCTACGGAGCACGTCCAGATGGTCATACAGTTTTGCCCCTTTTCTGTACGCCAGCCACCGACAAAAGCAAAAAAGAAACACCTGCATCGCCAGCCCGAGAAAAGAAAAACAAAAAAGAAATCGATCCCGGTGCGACTCGAACGCACAACCGCTAGCACCGGAAGCTAGCGCGCTACCATTGCGCCACGAGACCCGATTGATGACGGTTCGGCGGGACTTTGTATCCATTACCTTTGGGAACTAATCTGCCGCCACTCGTGGCGGTGCGGAGTCTCGAGTCTCGTCGCATCGGCAAGGCGACCGACTCCGAGCAGCGTCACTGCAACTCCCGTCATTGCGATCACCACCACTCGGTCTCGGTCTACTTAGTAGACCAATCTTTAGCCTACAGACCGCTCGCTCCGGAATTAATCTACTCGGGTAGGTCTCATTTCCCCCTCGAGTGTCCATGCCCTCGCATCCTAACGATACGTCATCACCTAGATCGCGATCAGATACATAATATGACCGCGCCGTAACCTGCCTTCGCATCCCCCCGCAATGGCCGCCAAACGAACTCGCGCAGCCTTCGAGGCTGATCTACAAGCGCATCAGTCCCCCTACGCCTTCTTCGGAACTCCTCTTCCCCCGCTGGATGATCGCGTCCGCGACGATGGCTCCTACGAGCCCATCTGGAAACAGGAGGTGACCGACGACCGGGGAAGGAAACGCCTGCACGGCGCCTTCACCGGTGGTTTCAGTGCCGGGTGAGCTCACGATTCGTCGATCGCGTTGGACAGCACACTAAAATGTGGCCCCGTCTTTTTCCAGGTACTTCAACACCGTCGGTTCGAAGGACGGTTGGGCCCCGACGGCCTTCGTGTCGTCGCGCCAGAACCGAGCAAAGCCCGCTCAGCAGCAGCGACCGGAGGATTTCATGGATGAGGATGACATCCGGGAGGCAGAGGAAGCGCGGCAGATTGAAACCACGAACGACTTTGCCGGATTTGGATCTACCGAGACGGATGCCACCCGTCGAGGAGGGTTGATGGACCTGCTCAAAACCAGCGGTGAAACGATGGGCGTTAAACTGCTGAAGAAAATGGGCTGGAGGGAAGGCCAAGGAATCGGTCCCAAGGTGCGACGTACGGCCGATCTAGGAGAAGCATTGGGCTCCAAGGGCGCCGAGGCCGACAAGACGTATCTGTTCGCCCCGGAAAATCCGCCGATGGTGGCCTTCATACATAAGACAGATCACAAGGGACTCGGGTTCGAGGGAGAATCTCGTTTAGAGTCCCGCAAGGATGGAGGCGATGCATCGGAGGACGAGGATCAGTTTTTCGGTCGACGACTCATAGGTCCGGGCAAGGCCAAGCAGCCCAAGGCCAAGGAACCTCGGCGTGGAGCTTTCGGCGTGGGCGTGTTGAATGACACCGGGTCGGACGACGATGATCCATACTCGCTAGGGCCACAGATCTCCTACAACCGAGTCATCGGGGGGGACAAGAAGAAGAAAAAGAAGAGCTCCACCGATATTGGCAAACCCGCCATATCGTCCTCCAACCCTCTTTTCAACAACAAGCCGGTCTTTATATCTAAGAAAGCGATTGCGGCCAAAAGCTCCGCCGGTTTTCGCAAATGCCATGACGGGCGTTTACCCTTGGAAGGGTTTCTCCTCGCCGACGGCATCTCAGGCCTCTCCATCTCGTCCCAGGAGAAGAAATACGCGCCGCCTGAAATCCCCAAAGACTGGAAGTCTAGTAAAGCACCGACAACGGAAAGGAACAATAGCGACTACGTCTCCACGGCAGAAGCAGCCAAGGCATCTTCGCTGGATCCCGCATCCAGAGCTGCGCTCTTGGGCGAGGCCCAGCTACCCGGGAAATCCATCTTCGATTGGATGACCCCGGAGGCTCGGGAGAGGATTGTGAAGCTTACGGGGAAAACCAATCTACCGCCGGCCTTGGGCGAGAAAGCGCCGAAGGGATTTGAACTGTCCAATTCGCAGAAGCGCAAGGACATGTGGGATCTTGTCCCCAAACTGGACAAGCAAATCGCCGTGCAGGCGTTGACCAGAGCGGCGAGTGGCTGGATGCCATACTCCGAGGACCAGAACAAACGCTCGCGATATCGGACATTCCTGGAAGTGCGAGCCGAGCTTCGAGATACGCTGCCCGAGCGGGTTCCTGGCTCGACCACCGACGAGTGGGTTGCGGAACTCCACGAGTTTACGCGAGCAGCGGAGGTCTTCAAACCCATGTCCGGGTTGATGGCCTCGCGGTTTACGTCCGCATCCTCCGGGCCAAAGGGGTCTGCAGATGAGTCCGACCCTTCTGCGACCGACTCACCACTGAGCAAACCGGCCGAGAAGCCTGAGGACCCGGCCGTAGCGGCCGCGAAGATTGGAATGTTTGGGCCGATGACTCGACGCACCGTTTCGTTCTACCCCTCACGTCTCTTGTGTAAGCGGTTCAATGTGAAACCTCCAGACCATGTGCAACTTGACCCGGCCACACAGCCGGGACGAGCGGAACCCATGCCGGGCGGACGCTTCGAGTCGGCGGGGTACCAGACCGATTCTCGTCCCAAGGAATTGGTCTCCCAGGATGTGATGAGCCAGCTGATGCTGGAGACGGGCGGGTCTAGTGCCTCGGGCGCAGGAGCACCTGCAGAGGCAGAGAAACGCCCACCGGTGGTGATGGAACCGGAGCGCAACGATGCCCTGGAGACAGAGCGACCGGGAGAGGCGGTCTTCAAGGCGATTTTTGGCAGCGACGATGAGGATGAAGAGGACTGAGTGAATTGCGCAACCTTTTTTGTAGCTAAGGGGGCACGAGGAATCGATATTCACCGAGTCAAAATAGAATTCAACGGCTTCAATAGCTTAGTCGCGTCTTCCCTGGCCTTGGAGGAACGAGGATCTGCAGCTAAACGACGGTTACACGACAGAGGTACATCGATCTGGGGGTCGAAGACGGTGTGCAGTCGGGATTGGGCGACAACCGGCGGTCTAGTCCGTATATTGGAAGAGAATAGAACTGTCGTAAAGATGAAAGGCATTATTCAGTGATGATGAATAGTCCCGATTCGCAAGAGTCAGCGATCGGAAGTGGAGGCCGCGTGGTTGCGGAGGTGGAAACTAACGGTCTTTGAGTTTATTAAAGGATGCTGTAAACTTCCCCTCACGCCGTTCTCTCCCCTCCTTTCTTTTCCTTTCTCCCTCAACTTCTGCTCCTCCATCACTCCATCCTCGAGTCGCCCATCGGCCGCAATTGCTTCCCTCTCATCGCCGGCAGCGTCATGCCAGCGTCCCCATAGCCACTAATCTATACTTGCTCCACTCCAAATCATACGATTTCCACCGCGGACGGGACCGTCGATCTATCGCCATCGCGGCCCTCCTCTGACCCCCAACCCTTCTTCTACTCTTCCCTCTTACTACTGTGGGGGTTTCAGGAACTGATAGTGTTTATCTGGCTGATGGAGTCTCGTCGATCCTCGATCCTGTCAAGATGGTGAGTGCTGTTCGTTTTTCTTTGTCTCCGGGCCTCAATCGATCATCATTATGGTGTCGTACGTCATCCGTAGCCTGCAGCCCGCATGCAGAATCCGGCGCCCTTCTACTTGTCGCAAGTCGATTTTTCTGGGATAGATCCCACCGACAATCTGTCTGTCGCTGTACATTACATCTAACCTTGACTTTGCGCCTGCAGGGTTGCTGTTTTTCCTCGCCTCGTCGTGACGAGACCGACTCGCAATATTCCTCGCAAGTAGTCGCAGAAGAACGTCGGTCAGAATCAACACCTCGACCTTCCCATGTGACTCCGAATCCAAATATTCCGTCCGCTTCTTCGGCTGCTGCCCGACGACGCTCGTCGAGCCAGTTTGCGTTGAGCGAGCACTTCAACGCCCCTATTCGCCGTCATGTGTGGTATAGCAAGCGTCGGCTGTGGAGCCGGGCGCAGTTGGATCAGGAGCGCAAGGATTTCTTCGAGACCAGAGTGACAGGTCGTCCAGAGGTCTGGGCCGCTTTATCGACAGCACTAGTCTTGATGCGCGCCGACGATCTCGCGACCGCCCAGAGCATCATCGATGCCGCCGGGATAACGGTGCCCACGGGGGATCCCTGTCAGGGCTGCTACGACGAGCAGGGGGCACTGTATCGCCTGCCTCAGTGCATCGTCAGTGACCCAGAAAACATGGCGCGAGCGAGATCCAGCGGCGAGATAGATGAGGGGGACGACGACTTCGACACCGAAGACGGCAAATTGTCGGCGGACGAAGCCTCCGGCGACGAACTGATCACGGAAGAACTCGAACGGCGCAGGGACGAAAAAGGCAAAACCCGGGAGCGAGATCTGATCTGTGTTAAAGCACGACTCAGCGACAGGGGTGGACCCGACGTGGTCGTGGCCGTCGGAAATGCACAGAATGTGGGTTTTATTGCCCGGAAGGTGCAGCAAGAAGCAAGGGTACGTCACCCAGCCTACGTAAGGGTTCGATTGGATTAAGTCGCGGCAAGCTGACGTGTAACATCTGGAACACCGTGCAGATTCCCAGGAGTCACCGTGTTCGCATCGCTTACTTGGGCAAGATGCTCAAGGAGAATTCCACCTTGACCGAGCAAGGATGGACACCAGGCCATGTGGTCAACGCATTGGTAGCGATCAGGCATTGATCCTGAAACCACCTGGTTGACCGTCTAGGTGCAGACGAGCAGCTTCTTTGCTGTTTGTTCTGGACTCGGCCCCTACCATCCAGGCATCCCCTGCATACAACACAACGTGAACAACCAATCACCCAATTCATCCCACCCTCGCGACCCCTCTAATACCCAACGAATATCTAATGATGATTGACTCGATGATTCCCGGCGTTATTTCTGCGCATAATACCCATGCTTTGCCTTTTCCCTTTTCATATCTCTCTAATTTTGCGCCTCCTTTCCTTGTCAATCTAGCTGTCCGATCCCAGTCCTTGACAATGCCAGTACTATCCTTCATTCTCTGTTTGACTGTCGCTCATTTCGTGTCTCTTTTGTGGTACGACTGGACTTGCTTGCGATTTCTTGAACCGTCGATTTCGTCCAATTTTAGCAGGTGGATTTTTGTTCTGGTGCTTGTCACTGCTTCTATTGCTTTTCTAGCGCTTTCTTAGTTAGCTATTTACACGCATGCATGTATGTATGTACTGTCTACAGCCAATCAATGATGAATTTAAGGTCTTTAGCTTGGGATTTTGCCTATGGAACACATCAACCTTTTCATATAGGCTGTGTTGGCATGAATTCGTGCATCGTATGCTTCTAGATTAACAGAAAACATAACCGCGGCCAAACAAAAAAAAAAGGATGTTCTGTCTTCCATCTCTAGTTCCTCTCTAGTTTAGATAGAGCAATGAAACCAAGGAATAATAGAAGGGAAGCAAAAAGAATGCATCATCCGTGAATCGAACACGGGCCTCGTCGATGGCAACGACGAATTCTACCACTAGACCAATGATGCGGTGGTAACGGACCAGATTGAATTCTGATTCGCTGCTTGTTTTTGGGTTTCTGGAATTGATCTATCAGCCTTCAGTTCGGAGGCTCCTGTTCAGCGCCAGGAACCCTAATCATGTTCAGGTCCTTGGGAATAAAACTCGATTGTAGGTGGTCTGGGGGTCTTATATAGACAGAGTGGTCAAGTATTAAAAAGACATGTCGTATATATCCGAATGGGAAAAAGACAGTCAGACAAAGCCAAACCGTGACTTTGAGTGCTTTGAACCAATATATATAAATATGTATATATCTATTTTCTTATATCTTATATTTTGTAGGAAATTGGCAGAGGGGGGTGGTCCACGATAGAACAATTCAATTGACTAGAAAACAGATAGATGAAAGGTTGTTAAAGATGAAGCTTTAGATACACGCAGAAAGGCCCTATTTATGCTGATCAAGGCGGTGATCAACTAATAGAACCTCCCATAAAACATGATCGAATGACATCATCTTGGGATAGGTCAGCGGAACGCTCCGGTAGGCATCCGGAATCTCGCTGAATTCCTACATATTTCCCAGTACACAACAAACAGTTTATAGACAGACTACAGGATCCCCGAGCTCTAGTAATACATCTATGCAAGGAAACCAAGTCACAAGTGTCAGGCCTCGACCACCTGGCTGCCCCTTACTCCTAGCCCTACAGTTGGGCCGATTGTAGGACCCATGGCGAGGGAGGGAGGGCCCCTGTGATCACCAGTGGCGGCGGAGGAGGAGGAGGAGGAGGAGGAGGAGGAGGAGGAGGAGGAGGAGGAGGAAAAGGCTTTCAGCCACGCCGCATGAATCCGACCCACGTACTTCCGGGCATATTGCTCGTCGACCGCGGGAGCCGGATGATGATCCTTGGTACCGAAGACGTGCGCTCCAACCCGGATGCCCTTGAACATGCCTGCGGCGCTTTTTTCGGTACAGCCGTCGATCACGGCCGCGATGCGGGCCAGCGAGCCCTTGGGCTGCGTGGTCGCATGGTCCAGGGCCTTCTGTCGCCAGGTGGAAAACGGGAGAATCGGCTGGCCGGATCCGACGGTAGTAGTGGTGGCCAGGAGCTGGAAAAAGCAGTGGAAGCTCGGGGCGTGAGGGTTCGTGAAGTCGAAATCGTGCCCGATTCGGCCTCGCTCTTGGGTTGCTACCGTCACGACGACCTGGGCTAGATAGTCGACTGGGAGAATGATCGAGAGGTCCGCGTCTAACGAGGGGAAACTGCCCATTTCCAGACTCCCGACGATGAGATTGTGCAGGAAATCACCCCGGTCGAGTCGGAAGTGGCCGGTGGAGGCGGCGGCCGTGATGAATGGCAAGCGGTACACGGAGGCGTGGGCGCCGCGCCAACGCGCCGCGGCCACCATCCGCTCCGCCGTGAACTTCGAGGTGGCGTAGCAGTACTCGAGCTCGTCAGGGGGGATATCGTAGCCGGAATGGAGGGGCAGGGTGGCGACCGTGGAGATGAGATGGATGGCTTTACCCCGGCCCGTGGCGGCGAGACGGAGCACCTCGTGCGTGCTGATGATATTGGGGCCTAGATAGTCGGCCAGGGGAAGCATCCAGTCGACGAGACCGCTGGCATGGAAGATGGCATCGACGCGGCCGGCCAGGTCGTGAAATGCCTGCTCTCCCAGCCCCAGCTGGAACTGGCTCACATCCCCAACCAGCGGACGGAGCTGGGACGCGTAGTCGGCCTTCCACAGGTCGTAGTGTTGAAGCATGCCCACGATGCGGTGCCGGGCGTGTTCGCGGCACTTGGCCCTCACGACGCAGTGGGTCACGATGCCTCGTTCGAGTAGGCCATGCACGATAAAGGCCCCGATAAAGCCCGTGGCCCCGGTGACCACGACTGACTGCGGGTGAGGTGGTGGGCTCTGAGCCGCGTTGTCGAATGTGAAGCTGGCGTCGAGACAGCCCTGACGGATGGCCGTGAGATTGAGGCCGGGAGAGTCCGCGGATGCCTCGGGCGAGGGCTTATCCACATGGCTGTCTGGCAGCTGGGACAATAAGAACCGGCTCAGGGCCGCCAGATTGGGGTTGATGAAGGCGATATTGGCCGAGAGGGTGAGGCCCACCAGCTTCCCCAGCTGGTTTCGAATCAAGATCGCCGTCAGCGAGTCGATGCCCACCTCGGCCAGAGGGCGCGAGACGTCGACCTCCCCCGGCTGCGAGATGCCCAGGGCCTTTGCCACCGTTTCTCGGACTGTCCGCAGCATGATGTCGGCGTGCTGCTCGCGGGGGGCTTGACGCAAGGCCTGGCGCAGATCGGGACTCCCCCGGCGCTTCCCTCTGCCATCGCGACGCAGCAGGGAATGCAGGAGTGGAGGGATGTCGCCGCGCTCCTGTAGGTAATGCTGGAGCCGTCCCAGATCGAGGGCGGCGGCCACGGTGAGGGCGCGGTGGCTGCGGACGGCCAGCTCCAGCAGCTGCAGCGATTCCTCCGGGGACAGCGGATCGAGGCCGAATTGACTGAGATGAGTCCGCGTTGCTTTGAGGGTCCCATCCGCCATTCCGCCGCCTGACAGGGTGCCGTATGCCACCGAGATGGCCGGCAGCCCCTGCGCCTGGCGTGCGTGCACGAGGGCGTCCAGAAAGGAGTTGGACGCCGCATAAATCGCCAGGCCCGGCATGCCCACCACGCCGGAGATGGAGGAGATCACCGCAAAGATGTCCAGATCCATCTGCCGGGTGGATTGATGGAGATGCCAGGCGCCATCTACCTTGGGCGCAAACGTCGTACCACACCGGTCCGGCGTCAACGTCGACAGGACGCCAGCATCCGCGACTCCGGCCGCGTGGAACACTCCACGCAGCGGCCGGTCTGCGTGGAACATGCCCATGACCGACTGGACGAAGTCCGGGTTAGCGATGTCGCCGGCGACGACGGTGGCTGTGGCACCCAGCCCGTTCAGCCGGTCAACCAACGCCGTGGCGCCCGGGGCTTCCATGCCACGGCGCGAGGTCAGCACCAGGTCGCGGACGCCGTGGGTGCGTGCCAGCCAGCAGGCCGCGCGCGCCCCGAGACCAGCCAGGCCGCCGGTGATGAGCACGGCGCCATCTGGCCGCAGGAGAGGCGGGCAGACTGGCTGCAGCGCCGGGGCAACGTGCTGCATGCGCGGAACGAACACCCTCCCCTGGCGCACGGCGCATTCGGGCTCGCGGTTCAGCATGAGCAACAGCGCCAGGGAGTTGGCGTCGACGTCGACGCTCTCCGCCCTCCGATCGAGATCGACCAGGCGCAAACGCAGGTCCGGATGCTCGCTCCGGACTGTACGCATCAGCCCCCACAGAGGTCCGGCCCCGAGTGCAGCAGGCTGATCGTGGACGCCGGTGCCCACGGCCTGGGCTGTGAGCCAGACCAAGGGCGGCGCAAATCCGGTCTGCGCGGCGGTTTGCAGCTGCGCCAGCGCCTTGATGGCGAAATCGCGCGATTGAGACAGAATGTCCGCGTCCGAGTCCCACAGACATAAGAGGCCATCGAGTCGCTCCGCCTCCCGGAGATCTTTCACGGCGCGCACTTGCATGCCGGCCTGCGACAGGGCGGTCCTCACGTCCCCAGCCCAGGACACTTCCCCGGCAGGGCGAAGGAGACCCCAAATGCCGCCGGGGTGAAGATTGCCCGTATTCACCGGACGCCAATCTATCTGAAACGCCTTGCTCTGGACGGTTCTCACGGTACTACCTCCCTCGCCCGGGGTGGCCGGACGGAGTCGCTGGCGTAGGAAGGCGTATGTTGGGAGTTCGACGCGTCGGCAATCGAAGGGTTCAAAGTAGGCTGGCCACGAGATGGGGACGTGCCGAACATGCAACTCAGCGAGGCTCTCCTGGACCACTGCGATGTCGTCCTTGTTGGGCTGGAGCGACGGCAGCCATGCCATGGGTTCATCGCGGTCAGTGAGACAAGCAGCGCCCATCCCGCATAGCACCGGTCGAGGCCCCAGCTCGAGAAAGACATTGACGCCGCTGTCAGCGAGGGTCTGGATGGCATCGCTGTAGTGGACCGCACTGCGCACCTGTCGGACCCAATACGACGGTTGCTCAAGCTGCCCCGGCTCGGCTGGCTTGCCAGTGAGTGTACTGACAATGCCCAGTGTCGGGGGCCGGAAGCTCACCGTCTCTGCCACGGCCTGGAAGTCCGACAACATGTCGTCCATGTGGTGGGAATGGAAGGCCCGCGCAACCCCGAGCATCGTGGACCGGCAGCCCCGTGCAGCAAAGTAGGCTGCGAGGCTGGTCAGCGCGTCCTTGTCCCCGGATATCACCGTCTGCAACGGGGTGTTGTGGCCGGCAATCGCCACCGTGTGGCCGGCGTCCAGGGTCTCAATGGCCTCCTCCACCTCCCGGACGCTCGCCTGGAGCGACAGCATACCCCCCCGGTCAGGAAGCGCCTGCATCAAGCCACTGCGTGCGGCCACGAGCCGGCAGGCATCGGACAAGTCCATCACCCCTGCGACGTGGGCGGCCGCCAGCTCCCCGATGCTGTGGCCGACGACGAGCGCCGGCTGCACGCCCCAGCTCTGCCACAGCCGCCAGAGGGCCACTTCCAGGGTGAAGAGGGCGGGCTGGGCGTATTCGGTGCGCTGCAGGAAAGCGGCGTCATCGCTGTCGCCGTCGGCCCACATGACGTCCAACAGGGGTCGCTCGAGCGCCTCGAAGTGGCTCGCGATCTCGTCGAGTGCTTCACGGAAGACCCGGAAGTGTTGAGCGAGACCCTTCCCCATGCCCGGCAGCTGGCTGCCCTGTCCAGTGAAAAGCATGGCGAGGCGAGGCTCTTGACTGGGGCCGCTGGGGGTGGTTACGGCGCCCCCGGGGGCAGCGAGACGGTCCAGCAACTCGGCCAGGTCCTGGGCCAGGACCACCGTCCGCCGCGAGAAATGGTTGCGCGACGTTGCCAACGAGTAGGCAACGTCCCCAAGACAATCCGTCGTCGTCTTGTCTCGGCTGAGGTGTTGGCGCAGCTTGTCGGCCTGCTGGCGGAGGGCCTCGTCGGTGTGACCCGAGAGCACAAAGGGCCATGCCTGGGACAACGGCACCGACGGTCTGCTATCAGCCATTGCCCCCCGTGGTGCTTCCTCGACGACGAGATGCGCATTCGTGCCGCCGATGCCGAATGCGCTGACGCCAGCTCGCCGCAGTCGGTCGTCCACCGGCATCCAGGGCCGACTGCTCTGCACCAGCGCCATGTTGGCGCCCTGCCAGTCCACCGCCGCCGTGGGCTCGCCGGCGTGCAGCGTGGGCGGCAGCGTGCGATGCTGCAGGGCCAAGAGCACCTTGATGAGCCCGACGAGGCCGGCGGGCGCCTGGGTGTGGCCGACGTTCGATTTCGCCGACCCGATCCACAGGGGATGATGCGTCCTGCCCCCGAAGACCTCGGCGAGCGCCACGCCCTCAACGGGGTCCCCCAGCTTGGTGCCGGTGCCGTGCGCTTCGACGTAGTCGATGTCGTCCGGCTGCAGGCCCGACGCCTCCAGCGCCGTGCGGATCAGACGCTGCTGCGCCGGGCCGTGTGGCACCGTGAGACCAGCACTGCGTCCGCCGTGATTGACGGCCGAGCCGCGAATTACCCCGTAGATGGTGTCGCTATCGCGCCGGGCATCGGACAGCCGCTTCAGCACGACGAGCGCGGCGCCTTCTGCAAGCCCCGTGCCCTGCGCATCCGCCGCGAAGGCGCGGCAGCGGCCGTCGGGGGACATGCCGCGCAATCGGCTGAACTCGACGTGCAGGCCCGGCGTGGGCATGTGCGAGACGGCGCCGGATACGGCCATATCGCATTCCCCCTGGCGGAGCGCCGTGCAGGCAAGGTGGGTCGTCACCAGCGAGGAGGAGCATGCCGTGTCCACCGTCAGGGTTGGGCCCTCGAGGCCGAGGACGTACGACAGGCGTCCGGACACGGTTCCAGCCGTGGTCCCAGTCCCCGTGTATCCTGTCAGGTCGGCCAAGCCGTGCACGTCGTTGTAACTGCTGCCGTGGACCATGCTGTCACTCAGGCCGATGAACACCCCCGTCTGGCTGCCGCGCAGCTGCTGAGTGGTATAGCCGGCGCGTTCGAGGCCTTCCCAGCACGTCTCCAGCATCATGGAGTGCGTCGGGTCAAGCCCTCGTGCCTCGAGCGGCGGGATACCGAAGAAAGAGGCGTCAAAGGAGGCAAAGGATGGGACAAACCCACCGGAGCGACAGTACGACTTGCCTGGGGTGTCCGGGTCGGCGTCGTAGATGGCATCGGCGTCCCAGCGGTCCCTGGGGACGGACGTGATGGCGTCTCCGCCTCGCTGGAGAAATTCCCAGAAGTCGGCGGCTGTGTTGATGTCACCCGGAAGTCGGCATGCCATGGAGACGACGGCAATGTCCTCATCGTTCCTGTGCCTCCTGCTGTTGTTGCTGCTGTTCTTGAAGTCATTCCGACTGGACGGCTCCGTGCCCGCCAGGTACGTGGCCAGGCTCTTGACAGTATAATGCTCAAAGAGCTTTGCAGGCGACACGCGGTGGCCCAGCAACTTCTCCAACTCCACCAGTACCCACATAAGACGTGCCGAGTCACCGCCCACCTGGAAGAAGTTGTCGTCCATCCCGATGCGTGCATGGCCCAGGATCTTCGACCAGATGGCCAGGATGCCGCGTTCGAGCTCTGTGGCTGCCCCTTCCGTGACCTCGATAATACCCTCCATCGGACTCGGTAGGGCCTTGTCGTCCAGCTTCCCATTCAGCGTCATCGGAAGTCCCCTGAGCTCGACAAAGAAGGCCGGCACCATGTAGCCCGGCAGGCGGTCCGCCAGCCATGGACGCAGGATGCTGTCCAGCGAGGCCTTGCCCCCAGTCTCTCGGCGCACGCAATACGCGGCCAGCTGTCCGTCTCGGTGGATCACCGCCGCTTCGGCGATATCCCCATGGTGGGCGATGGCTGCCTCGATATCGCCCAGTTCGATCCGATAGCCCCGGATCTTGACCTGGCTGTCCGCGCGGCCCAGCAGCTTCAGCTTCTGCGGAGCCACGAAACAAGCCAGGTCCCCCGTGCGGTACAGGCGTCCCTTGCCGAACGGGTTCCGGATGAAGTGGGACTTGGTGCGTTCCGGATTGTTGCGGTAGCCGCAGGCCACGCCGGCGCCGCCGATATAAAGCTCCCCGTGGCGGCCGAGCGGAACAGGGGTCAGGTCGTCCGCGAGCACGTAGACCTGGACATTGCCGAGGGGCTCGCCGATGAGCATGCCCTCGCCCTTCTGCACTCGCCAGGCGCTCGCGCATCCCGTGGCCTCGGTTGGGCCGTATGCGTTCCACACAGCGTCGCTGTAGTCGACCAATTTCTCCGCCACGTGGCCAGGCAGAGGCTCGCCGCCAGCGATGCTGGCCCGGAGCCGGGGCTGGCCACTCCAGCCCGCATGCAGCAGCATCTGCCAGCTCGTCGGGGTTGCGAGCAGCATCGTGACGGCGTGCGACTGCATCAGCCCCAGCAGCGCCCGAGCATCTTGGATGTGGGCCGACGGGGTAACAATGACCGTGGCCCCGGCGATGAGAGGGGTGAATAGCTCGTAGACGGCCATGTCGAAGGAAATGGAGCTGACGGCCAACAGCCGGTCCGCCTTGCTGCAGCCGATCCGCCGCTGCATGCCGATCAGGAAGTTGGTAACCGAACGGTGGCTGACTTCCACGCCCTTCGGGGCCCCGGTGGACCCGGAGGTATAGATGACATACGCGAGGTCGCTCGGCCAGACGTCGATGTCGAGGTTGGCGGAGTCGATGGCCAGATCCATCGTCCGTCGCACGGCGTCCATGCGCACGCATATCCCGCTCCACGGGGTCAGGGCCGCTAGCGCGCGCTCATTGGCAACGACGAGCTTGGGAACGGCATCTTCTATCATCAGGCTCATGCGCTTTGCCGGAAGGGCCGGGTCAATGGGCACGTAGGCGGCTCCGGACTTCAGCACCGCGACCAGCACGGCCACGAGGTCGACCGAGCGGTCTAGAGCCACGCCAACGAGATCGCCGCGCTTGATGCCTCGCTCTGCTAGGACGCGCGCAAGACGATTGGCGCGTGCGTTGAGCTCTCCATATGTCAGTGTTTGATCCCCACAGATGAGTGCGGTCTTGTCGAAATGGCTCGAGGCGGCCTGCTCGAGCAGCGGAGTTAGGGCATGTCCTAACGTGACGGCGTCCTTGGTGAGTTGGAATTCTTCGGTTGTAAGAACAGTCATGTTGGTATAAATCTTAAAAAAAAGAAATTTGAATTCGGGTGCAAGGCCAGGTGAGAAAATGAGGGAAGCAGTTAATATCAAGCTCTGGAGAAGATAAGCTGGGCAAGTTTACACCTCCCACTTCGCTGTTAGGGTTACATATATGGAAAACTTTAGACCACACATGGCATTGGTGAGGTACATTTCTCCAGCCATCCTTATTCACCAGGTCTCGAAGTAAAATTAATAATCGAGTGAAGCTCCAATTAACTATATCGCATTCCAGTTTGCTGAAAAGGTGTGATCGGCTCCTCGAGGAACTATCTTCCCTACCAGGGATTCACACAACCCTTTGGACACCCTCCTCATATCTGTCCAATCAACATAGCCCGGACCATAGATTCTATCCTCACTTATTAGCTCAAATACCTAGATCTTGCCACTCAAATGCTATTTGGGAGGGGGATGTGGCGCTTGGTACCATGGAAAACACACCAAAAGCTTGTCATATACAAAGCAAGACACGCAAATCACGCACAAAAACATTAAAAAGATTGGAAGATAAGATTCTCCTTCTTCATGAAATACTCAATGGACCCTCATATTGTCTATTGATGCTCGTTGTGCCCGGTATCAAGGCTTGGCTATGTAGAAGATTTTCATTGCGGGCATGTCGACTTTCCCAGCTCAAGGATAATATAACTTGCGCCTCAATACATGACTACCTAGTCGAAGAGAACAAGCTCCGAGCATATTTAGACTTCAATCATCAAGAGTATAATCAAAGTCAACCACCCCCACCAGATTAAGGTAGGATGGATGATGTCTAAGGTGCTGCGTGAGCTAGCTGAGTCTAAATTATTTTCTCAATCTTAATGTCCGCTGAGTTGTAGAGGATTCGCTTGGAACCCAGATAGTTTTTGGTATTAGGATTAGGGTAATGATGTGGAGCTATAGTACTTGTAGACAACCGTGTTACCTACTCTTTTATGCTTTACTGAGGCTATAATTCTAAATAAAGTTGCCCCATAATTGGATGGATCTGCAGATCTCTGTAATACAACTGGGCGCATAGGCAGCAACAGATAAATAAGATGAACTAATGCAATTTAGCAGAAAGTACGGCGGACACTAATAAGAAAGATATATACGCACTTTAATCGCGGTCCCTAAGATTATAAGATCATATAAACCCCTAAATCCTTTCTTTCTTGTAAATAATGAATACTCCATTAATTTATGAAGTTATCCCTAGTAAACTAATTCATTATTTTAGTTATTTGAACCTCCAGAACCATCGTTGTTCTACAAACTCAACTCAAACCAATAGCGTTGATGATAACCCTACCCCGTCGGGCAGGGCAACGAAATATACCTCCCACACACACTCCACTCACACCTGCACTCACTCACACCAACCGACCATTCTCCGCCTCTCGTCCCTTGGGCGTTTCGCCCGATCGTCGCTTGAACACGCGACAGATGAATTTCGCGCCGCGCACGACCCCCCGGACCAGAGAGGTGGGGTTGTAGTGTTTGACGCGGAACATGTAGTACAGCAGGACGGTGCCCAGGATGTTGAAGCCAATGTAGGCCCATCCGATACCGAAGTTGCGCCAGCGTTCGCCGTAGGCTAGACAGTGAGATTGGTCAGTGGGATGGGTTTAATGGGACAATGGAAGAGGGGAAGGGACGTACAGATATTTGAACTGGCCAGGTACTGATCTGCGTTGCGGAGCTGACAGTACTCGCACCCCTGGGTCGCGTTTGGGTTGTACAGCTGGCCTGGGGCGGCCTGTAGGTAGGCGGCTAGGTACTGGCCGCAAGACTGGCCGCTTGGGGGATCGAAGATGCTGAGTTCCTCTTGGGCGCACTCGATCGCTCGGCCGTGTAACCCTGTCGCGGTGATGCCGGCAATCAGATAAGTCAGGGGTGAGACGCGGTACATGAAGATCCAGAAGCCCGGGAGGGCGTTGGGGGGTTGCATCACGCCGTTGAAGACAAGAGTCATCATGAACAGGAGGGTGGCGATGGTGCCGCCTGTCTCGGCATCGGGGAGTGCGGAGATAATGAACGAGGCGAACGTCGAGGTGAAGATGTAGAATTGCATGATCAAGAGAAGCATGAGTCCTTGGCGATGCGGTGCTTGGTTGGCTCCGTAGACGGGGTAGTAGTACGATGCGTAGGCGATGATTGCAGCGAGGACTTGGTAGGGGATTTCGACGAGAACATTGGCAATCAGGAACGCGGCCCAGGAGTACGCCTTTGATGGCCTCTCTCGAACCTCGTATAGTGATCGCTGGACCACGAACTTGGGCATGATTCTAATAAACCGTGAGCGGGAATTGAACGGGAGACATCGGAGAATGGAGATCGATAAGACTTACTGTTGCACCAAAGTCGAGAAGATGGAAGTCATCATGAACGCACTGAACAAAACATCCTGGAACCCCTGCTGGGAGCTATCGGGCTTGAAGAACGTAAAACCAATGAAAAGCGAGGATGCGGTGGCCAGGATGAGTTTGGCATAGACATAGTAGGGCTCGCGCCAGTACTGCTGGAAGACACGATAGGTGACGTACCACAGCTGGGAGGTAAACGGCATAGCATATTCTGCCTGCTGGGCCTGCTTGGTAGTGTCGTTCTCTTCGTTGGATGCGGACGCGCGATCTCGATGGATTCGGTCGACTTCACCTGCCACGTCCCTAGCTTGTTGACTCTCGTTCCAGACAAGAGCCCAGTCCTTAGTGGCCTTGCCAGATGCACCAGCCCCAATAATCTCCAGCATATACTCAGCCGGCTTCTCACGTTAGTATAAACTATCCTATCCAAATGGATGAAGGGAGACTTACATTTTCCGATTCACCACACTCTCTCGCCCCGTTGCCTTCAAAGTAATCAAGCAAGGTCCGAGACTGGTCTCCGATATCCCCAAAATAGACGGTTCGACCGCCCTTGGCCAGGAAAAGAAGACGATCAAACTGCTGGAACAAGAGCGCACTGGGCTGATGGATTGTCGACAACACCGCCTGACCGTGGTCTGCCAGTTTTCGCAGAAAAGCAATAATCGACCACGAACTTTGAGAGTCCAGACCACTGGTCGGTTCGTCCAGGAAGATCAGCAACGCGGGTTTCGCGGCCAGTTCAACCCCAATAGTCAACAGCTTCCGCTGTTCAACGTTTAACCCTTCACCTGGCGTTCCGACGATGGCACTCGCGAAGTCCTGCATACCAAGCATCTCAATAACCTCCTCGACGTACTTGTACTTTTCGGCCTTGGGGACAGACTTCGGCTGGCGTAGGACTGCACTGAAACGCAATGCCTCTCTAACGGTGGTCGTGGGAAGATGCAGATCTTGCTGCTGCACGTATCCGGTTTTTCTCTGGAAACTATTGTCCAGAGCTTTTCCATCCACCAGCATGTCTCCGGTCACGACGCCGATTGAAACACGCTTGGCCAAAACGTCGAGAAGAGTTGTCTTGCCTGCTCCAGAGACACCCATCAGGGCCGTGAGAGTACCGGGTTTCACCCACCCCGTGACATTATCCAGCAGACGCCGTTGACCTCCCTTGACGGGTATATCGTAGCAGACATCCTGCCATGTGAAGACGCTGTGTTGCTTCGGAATCACAGCCGTATCCTCTTCTTCATGAGCACCTTTTTCAGGCTGACTGACTACCGCTGACTCTTTATCGCCCTGATCTTTGTCGATGTTGCGCATGTAGGCCGGAACATGGCCTCGTCGAAACACCAAGAATTCGGCCTTCGATGAGGTTGCCGAGTTGATTTCAGTAGCCACCAAGTACAGTGCCGTGAAAAAGATCCAGAATCCGATCAGGATGCCGAGGTTCCGCCATTCATGCGCATATGTGTACGTATATTGCGATCCGATATAGGCATCCCCAGACACGGTCCTTTCGCCTGCCACAGAGCCTCTGATAGAGCATATGAAAGAATTGCCACTCAGGTTGGGATACGCCGGCACGAACTCCGAGCACGTGAAGCGTCGACCGTGGAACTCGTTTGCAATCATTGACTCGTAAGTATAAAAGACAGGGTTGAGCCATCTGATCCAGCTGAACCAAGGAATAGAGGACATCTGTGGCACAGGTATCACGAAGCCTGTATAGATGACGATAGCCAAGACGATCACACCGGCGATGGACATTGCTTGCGCGAGCGTCTTGGTTGCTGCAGCCAGCGTTCGGAAGATTCCTGACATTGCAAGTGTGCTTAGGAATGTGAACAAAAAGAATATGAAGAATTGAGACGGCTCATATCTCTAGATCCCAGTATTAGTGACGGGCATGATTTCCCTTGCTCTTATTCTGCACTTACCAATCCAACCAAGAAATAGAAGATGATGTTAAACACGACAGCCGCGAAGAACTTGACCGGAATATCAGAGACAACGCCACCGAGTGCTTCCGCGAAGGGATGGACAAAGGCGTACGAGGCCTGTTTCTCGACGATAGGCCGTTGATCATAGAGCGAATTGATTTCCGTGATACTGATAAGTGCATTCATCCTGAAATAAAAATTAGCCGACGATTCTATCCGGTTGACCGAGGGAGTTTAACATACAAAACGGCAAAGAAAAGGGCAGCGCCCTTACTCTGAAACCCAGCGGTGGCATTTGGAGTCCTAGAGAACATTAGACTGAAGTGACAGACCCTGCAGGGAGCACTCACCCATAGTATATAGAGCCAATAATAAGAGCCATAATGCTTCGCCCGATGAGCGTGGTCAGGGTAGAAGGTTTATCGTTCCATATCCTAACATCATTAGCATGAGAAACTTGCACAGCAAAACAGTAATGAAAGAGCTAACCTTTGATAAGCCCTCATTGTGCAAAGCTTGATCTGCATCAGAACCGAAATGACATAAGGACTCTCAGGCCGGACGTGTTTTGCCTGCCGCAGCTTCTTCATCTGGCTAAACGCCTGCTCTGATTCTCCTCCGGGAGGGAAATCCTGACGATACTGCTCGATTTCCCTGCAGAGCCTGGCATATTGAGGACTGTTCTTCCAATACTTCTCAAAATCATCTGGTGTGCGAGGGACCCTGTTTTCCATCCCCCTCCGCACTTGGCGCTCTTGAGGGTTGGTCACGGATGTCAAGAAATCACCGGTCGTTTGACGCGGGGGGCAGTGCCAGCCCATTTCGATGAAGTAATCTCTAGCCTCTTCGCATGGCCCGAAAAAGATCTGACGGCCTTCATACAAAACGATGGCTTTGTCGAAGATATCATAGATGGCCTGTGAAGCCTGGTAAATGGCGACGGCGTGACAGGTTCCAGCGAGATCGGACGAAACACGCAGTGCCTTGACAAACTCCAGGGCACTTGCGGAATCAAGACCCCGAGTACTGTTATCCCACGCTGCGAGAGGCGCCCCAGACACTAGAGACAATTAGCGCGAAACCGCAACTACGTGCGGACAAATAACTTACGTGCCATCTCGGCAATACTGTAGGAAGTTAGCTAACAAGCGACGTAGAGGACATGGGCACACGAACCTGACTCGCTTCCGTTCACCTCCTGAGACACCTCTGATGTAGTCATCTCCAACTATATTTGATGTTAGAGGCACAGATAAGAAGTAAACCAGATTCTGCTTGTTCCCCCGAGGTAGTATACGTACCCTTCGTGTTATACGTGTGCGACAGTCCGAACACAGTCATGACAATTTGCGAGATATACTTCGCATACTGCTGTCGTCCAATGCCACTCAGTCGAACCTCAGGCGTTCTCGCCGCGGCAGCGAATTCCAGCGTCTGACCAACAGTCAAATGCGGGAAATGCTTATCCACTTCCTGGTTGTACAGCACTTCGCCCTTGAACTCTTTGTGCATTCGTTCCATCGAGATGCCATTGTATTGGATTTCCGAGCTCTTTCGAAGCTTCAGCCCATGCATTTCTCCACACAGTGTCTTGAGGAATGTCGAGCACCCACTACCCGGCCTACCCAAGACGATGAGTAGTTCACCACTCTGAAGAAGTCCGTCGAAATTGCGCAGAATATGCTTCTCGGGAGATCGTCGGGCGAAGCTAAGGTATTCCTGGGGGCGTAGTGGAGCCATCAGCATAGAGCTCACACTGCTTTGATACTGCAATGCAGACCCGGATCCGGAGACGTTAAGATTCTGGAAGGCAACGCCGGTGGAAGCAGGGCGCGAAAGGCCCTGTCGATCCATCAACTTCAGCATCTTGCGGACCCATTTCCGCTGATCGAACTGTCCGCTGTTAGGGTCGAACGCAGGATGGTCGTCGTCCATTTCTTCGATGGTATCCTTCCGCTCTAGAGCTGTCCCACCGGTACCTAAATCAGTTGCTCGGCGCTTGGGGAAACTCGAGGCGATGCGAGTTAGCTGCTCTCTTTCCTCCGGACTCATGTTCTCGAAGACCTTGCTGCCATCACGATCGACTCTCGATTGCCGACGAGAAACCGGAGGCTCCTCTTGGATCTCATTCTCATGCGCGGTATGGCTGGAGGTAGACCCAGAGGAGATGCTGTTCTCATCGTCCTGAGCCATCTTGGACAGTCGATCTGGGCACAAAAGCCCTACACAAACCCTAAAACGGTAAGACGAGGAAGTGTAGCACAGTGAACAGAAAATATAAGACCGTACTAGCAAGGAGGGAAAGCCAGTGCCCAAAAAATAAAGTAAAGAATGCCAGGAATACAGGGGGTCAATCGCTAGTTAATATCTAACCTTTGCTCTGTCCTATCCACGCCACATCATGTGAGAAGATCGGCGACAAATGATAGGCAGACTAGGGAATGATTGGAGAATTTTAAGAGCAAGGAGCCCGATCAGTAAAATCGATAGCATCGTACGCGAAACCCAGGGCGCCCCTGGATTCGATTCGCCCAATACGTGAGTGGTGATGTCATGACGGCAGACTATCTTCTTTGTGTAACTACGTGGTGGAGTTTTGCACGGATAAAATCTGAGCTCTCGGGTTTGCTTCGAGCCATCCGAATCGTTGGAATGCCATGAGAGACCGGCACCAGCCAAGTGAAAGTGGGTGGAATGGAAGGAATGTGGACGTGCCGGATGCGGCCCCGGACCAGAACGTTTCTAGATCTTCGGCATCGGAACTGATAAAATTGGATACACTTTAATGAGGAGTATCGGGGGTCGGGAGCTCGATCCCTTCCGCGCATACTTATGCACAACCGTTCATGTTGCTCGAAGGTACCGATTCCGAAGCGATGTGCAATGTCACGCTAAGTGTGGATTAGACCATGCCCGAGCAGCATACCTACGCAGTAGTAGGACAGGCAGAAGGCGGCACGGGCTCTCGGGAACGAAAACATCCGCTGGCCTAGATCCACAACTGGCCAATCCGAGGACTCGCAGCTGGCTCCATCCGTATTCCGTATTCGAGACAGAGATAGACACTGGGCATCGGATAGGGTCTGCATCATGATCATCACGGAAGATGTGTTCATCGCCCGTTAGCCCCGATGAGATACCAATTCTTGGCACGAATGGCTGCGGAACTCGGGATTATTGGCGCTTGAGCGGGCGTGCTGCCACAAACTGGAATTCGCTAGGCGATCAATAGCATCCGAAATCCAATAGACGAAAAACCGATGGTGGCATTTCAGCTAGTACGAGTAGTGATTTTAAAGTTGGTCATCAAGCCCCCCAACAAAGAGTAGTGATGAATACGGTTCAATAGGTTCAATAGATGGAATGGATTGGATGAATAGTGAATGAATGGATCGAAGACGATGAATTGGATCTGGATCACCTGACTCGAGTGCCTGGCTGACTCATCTTCCCCGTGCTGCCCCACTTGCACCGATTTAGCTATTCGGTCTAACCGAAAGCAAAAGCTATCGTGCCTCAGGCATACTGCCCGAGCAAACAGGCCAAACATCCTCAAAAAAAAAAAAAAGATTATGGCCGCAATCGCGATAGCACTTGATGAATTTTTGAGGTTCAACGTCAACACCTACATTCGCAGTGGCACACCTTGAAATCCGGGCCATTTGGATGGACTAATACCCGCGATACTACACATCAACCCAGACGAATTCCATCTGGCTTGCAACTGAATCAATCTATACTGAGGAAAACCCAAACGCATAGTCTACAAAGATCATGACGGATCTACAAAAGACTCCCTTTGTCAGGGAGCTTGCCTCAAGCGGTATGTTTCCTACCAATTGACCACCGGTCATAGGATCAATATACTGACAATGTCCTTGTCCATTAGACCGACGCACTCGCGACAAAGCAACCGAGTCCCTGACTCTCTTCCTGCGCTCCAGAACCGACCTGTCTCTTATCGAACTCCTGAAACTATGGAAGGGTCTCTTCTTCTGTACGTCTAGTCTTCCTTCTACTCCTTCTTTTCTGTACCCTCCACTCTTTTTCACTAGTGCTCTACACGACAAAACCGAGAAAGACAACCCAAGCCCGATTCCCCTCATAGCTAACCCCCCCATCCTCTAGGCTTCTACCACTCCGACCGCCCCCTCACACAGCAAGCCCTCGCGCGCAATCTCTCGTACGCCCTCGTTCCGACCCTGCCGCGCGCCACGCTGCAGCGGTTCCTGCGCGCCTTCTGGATCACGATCGGGCGCGACTTCCACTCGCTGGACCGGCTGCGTCTCGACAAATACCTCTTCCTGATCCGATGCTACGTGGGGGTTGCCTTCGAGGTGTTCGTGAAGGGCGCCAAGACGCAGGCGCAGGAGGAGACGAACAAGAAGCGCAAGCGCCAGGACAGCGGCAAGAAGGAGAAGAACAAGCGGTCGAAGGGCAAGAAGAAGGCCCAGGCTGAGGCGGAGGACGAGGACGAGGAGAAAGAGGACGCTGCGGCGAATGGCGATGGCGCGCAGAAATGGGCCGATCTCGAGTCCTACCTGTCGATTATCGAGGAGGGCCCGCTCTGTCCGTTGAACTTTGATCCGGACCAGCCGGCGGCGGACGAGGCGAATGATTACGTGCCGATGCCGCATGGACCGGATGGGCTGCGCTATCATATCATGGATATCTGGATCGATGAGTTGGAGAAGGTGCTTGAGTTTGATGAGGAGGTGGATGGTGAGGAGGAGCCTCAGTCGAGGAAACCCAAGGGCGAGGTGCCCATGGAGCTGTTGCTGCGGCCCATTGAGAAGTTGCGGACGGACTGCCCGTACAAGCCGGTGAGAACGAGGGCGGCGGAGACGCTGAATGACGATCGGTTGGTGGAATGGGGATTCAAGACCCGTCCCGTTCAGGAGGAGGATGACGACGAGGACAGTGAGATCGAGTGGGGTGGTTTCGATGATTAATTGAGGTGCCAAAAATTAATTCTCGAGGCGTCTGGGGAGCGGCTGTATATCTAGTCCAGACAAAATTCGTTTTATCGCCGAATGGCATTATAGACAATGATCATGACGGTTAAACCCGTGTTTGAAATGCTTGATGAGACTACGAAGTACATATGCAAGGATAGAAAGTCCAGCGTTTTTACAACAACGTCAATTCAGCTGTACATACAAAGCAGGCCAGTGCTTGATGAAATATTCTTGCGCGAGGGTATCAAAAAGTGCGAAGATCAGCAGCTATATAAACACATCTCCCCAAAGCCAGGAGTCCGGGTTCTTTCTATTCTATGTCTGTCGCAAGACCCGGACAAGTAAATTTCTTTTATATCATGGCTTGGGCCCCTCTGCTTCGTAGAGGTGTCCCGACTTGGATAGGACGGTGCCCAGTCCTTTGTGGATCTCAACCTGGAAAGCTTCAAAGGGAATTCGCTCGCCATCCACGCTGATATATCCTTCCTTCTCTCGAGGAACGAGACGATACGCGGTCGCCTTACGGACGTTGACTTCCGGCATATCGAAAAAGTTCCCCTCAGGGATTGCTGTCATCATTTTGAGGGACTTCGAGACTCCGAGAGTTCCGTCGATAGTGACGACGTCCATCAATCCGTCATTAGGCAACGAGGCCGGAAAGAAGTTGGTGTCCTTGGACATGATGGCCATATTGCCGGCGTAAAAGTTGCCCAGCGTCTCGGACGGAATGACTTCCCAGTCCTTGGGGAGGTCATCCTGCACAGTGCCGTACTTCAGCTCGGGAAGGCCCCCGGACCGTCCAGCAGTCTCTTGGGGGGAACGGAGTGGAGGGACACTGTTCGCGTATGCAGTATAATGATCCTTGATGGCTTTTTTGTCGTCGATTTCCACCTTAACAGCAAGATCGCACGGCCAAACAGCACTCTTCACGATCCGTACAAGGAATCCGTACGTGAATCGATGAGCACCCATCCATCGGATGTTATCGGTTCCCAGGTCGCACTCCGCGATGATGCCGAAAGACTGCGACAGGAACGACAAAGTGCGAGTTTGCCCTTGCGTGATCGAGGCAAGATCCATTGGTGTTCGTAATCCTTTAACTATGGCGAGTGCCGCCACAGACACGCTGCCCGTTCCGCTGAGGTTCCAGGTCATCGCATTTCCCGAGCCACACGGTATTAACGCAACAGCCACTTTGCTCAAGGCTTCCCCAGCATTTGGCTTCTTCGCCAGACCGTTGAAGACTTCGTACGGGAGCCCATCACCGGAACAACAGACGATCGCATCGTAGGCATCGATGTCGATTTTCTCTGTGATTTCGGTGGCGTGGCCGGAGTGCGTCGTTTCTTGAACATCCACCTTGCAGCGGGCCGCGGCAAAGATGGACGCCGCATAATTCTGATACAATTTCACGGCGCCTCCTTTGCCTCCAAAGGGATTGACAAGCACCTTGAGCCTCTTATATCGTTGTGCGTTGCCATATGCCAGGTCCAGCAATCGGGTGATCCAGGCCTCGACGTTTGCCTTTTCCTCGTCGGCGATCGGGTACTGAAGCGCAGTTACGGACACGTCATCTTTAGTTGAATGCTCCGCATAGGTAATGGTCAAGCCCGCCGGGGAAAGATCGGCGTCCAATATATTATAGAACGAGATGGCATGGGTATCCTTGGTTGCTGAGAAGCGGGCGAGAATGTCAGCGATTCCGAATTACCTTCTCGGACAGCGCGGAAAACAATCAGACGGAAATAAAAGAAAAATCAATCAAGCATACACGACTTGGGCAGTAACCCGCAGCATGCGCGACTCGAAGTACGCGTGGAGGAACGCTCATCTAGAAAGAACAAGGTTCGGTTAGAAGGGGGAGCCTGCCAGCACGGTGACAGCCATTGGCTAGCGGCAACATACCGGCGACGAGAAGGGAGTCGCTGCTCAAGGTAAGGGAGACGGACTGTGCTACCGTCAGGGTCGAATCGTGCTGCAGCAATTGGTGTTGGGAATCCGGCTGATCCGCATTGTTGAAGGACGGACGCGCAGCGTCATGGGTGGGCGAGGTCATTATGTTCTCGGGGGGACAGAGAACATCGTACAGCCACCGCACAAAGAGAATCGAACAGGAACACACGGAAAGGATGATAAAGAAGAGGGAGGAGGGCGAAAGAGGATGAAGCGTGGCAAGGAAGGGGAGGAAGGAGGACGGCAGACTAATTTTTGTGAATTTGCTTATGAATGCCATCACGAGATTAATTAAGGCGCATTTCTGGTTCGCTTCGATGTCTGGGAATCGGTTCCACTTTCCCCAGTCGTTCTGCCCCTAGTCTGGTCGATATTGGAGCTGAGAATTGGGGATTCCATTGCTGATATCTTACTTTGTTATGCCAGACTCGTGAGTCAAGCTCGAGGTGTTACAAGCCTACGCATACTTCCCCGTGGCATTTCCTTTCACTTCCCGAGGACGTTCGACTTTCCGCATGCATCGGCCACCACCTGCGCCCGATTGAATCCGACTCTGTTCCCCCCAAATGATCGCCAATTTCTACATCTCAGGATTCCAAGTCTGTTCCACCTGGACAACCGTTGCATTCCCGATGCGACCGGGATGCGCCACCGCGAAAAGAGACACGTCCATCATTCATCAGATTTGAATACATCTAGAACATCTAGAAAGGATACAAGACATGAGACACGGTCTATTAAACTGTAATGCTTCAATTGAAAAAGAGTCTTTTCTCATCCAGTACAACACAAAAAATGAAAGCGTATAGTTAACAAATTCATCCGTCAGAAACAGCGGGGAAAGAAACGGTCGCGGATAAGTCGAATCAGGAAAATAATATGAGAGAATATGATAAAGGGTACTTGGGTTAGTCACTATTCAAGAGGAGAGGGAACAAGACGCTTCCTTTACGCAGTCGACGCCTTGAGGCCCTTGAGGGATCCCAGGCTCAGCGCCAGTCCCTGCGACCGACTTCTTATCCGCACAAAACCGGTGATCGGCCCATCGTCGCCCTCCTTCTCGATGCTCAGGTTCGCCAAAGCGTCCTCACCTGGGTCAAGTTAGCAAACAGTTCGGGGCAAAGAAAATAGAGTCGGCACTTACCAAATACACTCCGGGCGTATAGGTTCGCACTCAAGAAGCGGCAATCTCCCTTCAGCGAGGCGTCCGGTGTCAAGCAGGCCATGTTGGTGCTCTCCATGAGCTGCTTGAGGAACTCGCGAAGATCCTTCGCCTTGGAGTTGATGTTCACCTTGTTCTCCCACTCGAATTCGGTCCACATCGTGCGGAACTGGGTCTCGGTGCAGTGGGCGGGCTGGATGTAGTCCATGATGTCGGCATGAATGTCGTTCAGGATGACAACGTGCGTTTCCGTCGAGCTGGCGCCGTCGTACACGATGTTGCCGAAGATCACCCCGGTATCCGTCGACGACACCTTGATCGTAGCCTGCACGTTCAAGAAGTCGCGGGGTCCGAGGTTGTGCGTGGCCGGTCGCTCGACGACCTTCAGGTCTCCGAGCGTGGCGAACTCGACCGACAGGTTCTGCAGGGTCTCCAGGGTCTGGTTGACCAGAAGCACATCCAGAACGATATCAAACTGGTGGACGGTGACGTAGGCTTCGGCATAGACGGGGTCCGAAAAGCCAGTCAGCTGCACCACCCGGCTCAGTTTCGAAGCCGCGGTCTCCACGGTCGAGTCACCGCCGGTGGCCTTGGCCAGGTCGAGCTCGATCTCCTCTGCGCCCTCCGCCTCGTTCTTCTTCGTGAACTGGCGAATGGGAATGGCGTCGTCGATTTGGACGGCACTCTTGGCCTTCTCGGAGGCCTCCTTGTCCTCCCGCTTCTTATCCTCGACCTGAACCATCGCACGGAATGCCTTCCGCGTGTCTTCCAGGAAGGAAGTCTCCAGGTCCTTCTTCTGCGAGAATTCGGCGAGAGAGCGCACGCACAGCATGATACGGTCCACGGAGTCTTCGTCGATGGGGGCCTTGACGAATTGCGACTGGCCGACACGGATGATGGAGATCATGATCAGCATCGCCTCCGCGCGCAGAGCGTTAGTTCGAGCGGCGTCTTCAGAAACCTCGGAGTGGCGCATCACCAGCTTGGTCAGCGTGGAAGAAAGAACGGTGGCCAAGTAGAAATCGCCGTCAAGGATCAGTTGACGGAGAGGGGGCTTTTGGGCAGCCTTGACGGCCGCAAGTCTGGCGGCGGCGGCAGACTGGCTGGTCAGGGCATTCTCAGTCGCATAGGTACCGTCGGCCAGGACCTTTCGCGAGCCAGAGGGCGCCGATGACTTGGCATGACCGTTGACTTGTTCTTGGATGACATGCTCGTCGGGGACTTCTTCGAGGAGACGCTGTTCCGAGGCCAGAATAGGGATCTCTCCCAGGCTTGCTCTGATGCGCTTCCAGGCCTCGCGGATATCCTTCTCCTCCAGCGAGTATTCTCCCACAACCCACAGAACTCCGCGGTAGACCTTGCCGGCCCGGACCTCACTCAAAGTCGAAACCAAGCGATCGACGATAGAGGCTCGCAATCCGGGGAACTTCTCGACGACCTCCTTGACGAAGGAGATAACGTCGACGGCCGAGTTGTTGTTGAAGTCCGCAATGAAATCCATCAGGAGGTCAACCACGCTGGCGGCAATTTCCGAGAACTTGATGGCGCAGGTGTGTATCGATTGGATGATGAGTTGACGATATTCGCTGTTCTGTTACCGTTGTCAGCAAGAGCCCGTAACCCCCAGCATAGTGATATGCCCACCTTTTCATACTGCTCATCAACCGTCTTCGCAAGTTCCTTCTTAAGGAGCATGACAATCTCTTCCACGTTCTTGCTAGTGACCATTTCCAAGGCAATGCTCAGGGCCTTGCGTCGGACGTCGATATCCGGGCTCGAGAGAACACGCAGGATCTCCATGGTAAGGTCATCCAGAACACCCTCATTGCGAATTCGTAGTTGGTCGACCCGGTCGAGAACGATCAGCTTGACGTTGTTGTCGGCCTCCCGAATGCACAGTTCGATCAACTTGCCCGCCGCAGCCTTCACAGCGACGGGGTTACTGGTGAGTGCCGTAAGAGACGTGGCAGCCTCGTAGATCACAGTGCTTGTCGACGCATCAAGGAGATCGAAGATCAACCGCAAGTATCTCGCCTGTCAGCCGTTAGCGGACCATCGAGCCGACCGAATGAATTCTCCCCCCAGACCTACCTTGTTCTGCGTGTTCTGGACCGCATCCTTGCGGATGAATTCAAGTTCCACCAGCTGGAGAAGTTCATCGGTGTTCGGAATGCTGTCAAATGTCGAAGCCAGGTACTCGAGGGCCTTCTGGTGGCTGATAGACATCAAAGCGGCAAAGGCATTGCGCTTGCAGGTTCCGTCGGTCTCGGTTTCGAGGAATGTTTGGATGAGTTCGGGGGCATCCGGGATGAGCGATTCCGAATGCTGGAAGATCGAGGCGACGGCCCAGACGGCGTTCTTTCTCACGTAGGCATGGCGGTGCTCCAAGCATGAGCGTGCGGATGAAAGGAGGGGTTCGATGAGTTCCGGTTCTCGGAGCTTGCAGAGGAAGCGCAGGGTGTTGCCTCGCACGTACTCGTTGGGATGCTGCAGGTCATTACGGATGCCGTTACTGCACAGAGTAGACGGTCAGGCATGATAGAAACAGGCGGGGAGGGAGCAGGGAGAGAGGGAGCGATGGGTTCTTACCACACCAGGATCATCTCTTGCTTCAACTTGCCATTCGCGTCGAGTTTGGGGCAGATCTCGTAGTAGAAATATAGCAGTTTCTTGAGAGGCTTGCTCCGCGACGGCATCACAAACCGAATGATGTGCATCAGGAGTTGAGACAGGGGATCCCCATTGAGCATGATCGTAATGATCTGTCTCATTGTGTCCAACTTCGTCTCATCAGTGCCCTTCTCCAGCTGCAATTTCAGCTCCTGCAGGGTAGGCTGGTCTGCAGTATTATCCAAATGGATCAAGCTGTACGCGTTTTCTAAAAACGACGCCATGGTGACTGAGTGTGGAAAGCGATCGTAATGGGGGGGAACGGTGTGCTAAGGAGAGCTAAATGTGGTCAATACAACAACTGTTTGGGTCCGCCGAGTCAGGGGAGGGTCGAGGGGGGACCAACCAGAAGGAGTCTCCGGGAAGAAGCCGCAGGGAACGGAAGGAGGTTATATTAAATCAATTCGACTCCCCTCACCGGCCTTGCATTCATCAGCGCAAATGTTGTAATCCGGGGAGGGACTTGGAGGACCAAACCAGCCTGGCCATTTGCGCGGCGGAGCGCAAGCTGTCCGGAGTGTGTGGATGACTAAGCCCGACCCAACCCTGCAAACCTCCGCCGTATTGTTCGACCGACTCTCTGCCGCGAGTAATCCCTCCACCACCCTGCTTGTTTCTGTTTCTCGCGACCATGTCGAATCAGAACGAACCCTTCTATCTCCGATACTAGTAAGATCAATCTGTGCAAGGCCCAGGTTTCCTCCGCTGCTGACAGTTCCGCAGCTCAGGTCACTCTGGGCGGTTCGGACATGAATTCCTGGGTATGTCTGCGCCAATGTCGGTGTCTTTCGCCGCGACTGCTAATGCGACTGCAGAGTTCGACTTTCGCACTTTAGGTGATGGCCGTAGTGCCGCGGTGCGGTACGCCAACAACTCCAACTACCGCAATGACTCTCTGATCCGCAAAGAGAGTAAGTCCCTGCGATCGACACGAAGACGAATGGTCTCTGACACGATACAGTGTGTGTGAGCGCGGCGATGATCCAGGAGGTCAAGCGCATTATCAAGGAGAGCGAGATCATTAAGTACGGCAGTTATCTATATTCGAGAAGTGAATCGAACGAGAGGGTGGATGCTAATGCGACCCAGGGAGGACGACTCCAAATGGCCCCAGAAGAACAAGGACGGACGACAGGAGCTGGAAATCCGAATTGGCAATGAACATATCTCGTTCGAGGTGCGTTGCCGGGCATGACCTGGGATTATCTATATTTCATTGATTCTGACAACGTGCAGACCGCGAAAATCGGCTCGTTGGTGGATGTGACCGAATCGTCAGATCCCGAGGGTCTCCGGGTGTTCTACTACCTCGTGCAAGATCTGAAGGCTCTCATTTTCTCTCTGATTTCTCTCCATTTCAAGGTAAGCAGGACAGGTGCCGAGTGTACAGGGAGGTCAGGATCTAATCAGAGGCAACTACAGATCAAACCCATCTAATGATAATGATCGACACGACCGGCTGAAACTGGAGGAGGCAAAAACCCGGCGTTTGGGGAGGCGCAGGCGAGAGAGAACTACGTCGCCAGGCGGTGATGACGCCATGCAAGATTGAGAAACAATACCCATCGATTTGAACCACGCGCCGATAGATGATCTGTAAGGTACTTCGATCGACTCCATCCAGAAGAAGCGTAGTACACCGTAAGTTGTACGGAGGAAGTGCCGTAGAATCCCTCCGAGCATGCAGGGCCCAGCCCAAAGGGGCAATGTGGGTGCCTGAGTCTGCGGGAATCCGGACGGGCACAATTAACCGCCTCAGGCGCCCGTTTGCCTCCCCCGCGCTCGCATGATCCACGGGCTTAACCGGTTTGGGCAGGGCGTCTTCCCGCCCCAGACTGAACGGCACTTGACTTGCTCTTCTTCTACAATTCCCTTCGTTCCCTTCTTCTGTACTTTTCCCCTCTGCTCCTGTCTCCCGTCGTTTATCCTTCCTCTCGTTCGTTGTTGTGGTTGCCGTCCTGAAATCTCGTCTCTGTGCCCTCCCTCCCCCTCCTCCGTCGCCCTCCCCTTACTTCGTGCCAGTTTACTAGTCGGATCCGATGTCATCTCCTCCCTTGGCCTAACTCGCCTCAATGCCGACCCCGAGTGACAACACACCACGCCTGGATGCCACATCAATCCTGGATGACATTTCTGCTCGCACCACCTGTCCACCCGAGTTAGAGAGGCCATCGTTGTGGCGAGAGTCACCCGAATCTTCTCCGACCGCGGAGGGCGAGACTCCTGATAATGCGCTCTCCCGGGCCATTGCATCCGCGCAGTCTGCGCTGATCCGCTCGGACGATGCTATCGCCCACACGGTCTCGGACCCGTTAAACACCCCGGGCGCACCCATGAAGGACTCTGCCAAACCCGACGACGAGCCCGTTGCCGGCAGATTGAGCCCTACCGGCGACCAGTCACGTTCCACCAACACTCCCTCCAGTGCCTCCCTTTTAAGTTACGAATTTTCCAACATACGTGTAAGTTTCCGGGCTGAAACCATGTCGCGGGACCCGTGCTGATCCTCTGAAGCTTCTTCCGAATTACACCTCTTCCTTTCTGCGCCCGGGGAGCAAATTCACAGGTACCCAGCAGTCGGACCGCCAGATCTACAACGTCGATGTCGAGATCAAACATGTGGACATGGTTGAGTCCTACCTCTGCGGATACTTGCGCATTCAAGGTATGTTGGATATGATCCGTGCCTCAAATCGACATGTCTCAATTTTGTCTAATCGGTGGTGGCTTTCCGCACAGGCCTCACGGAAGATCACCCCACTTTGACGACCTTTTTCGAAGGAGAGATCATCGGCACCAAACACACCTTTAAGACCCGGAATGAAGCATGGGGAGCTACGGAGAAGACCGATATGCACCATTGGGCAAGATTTCCTGCGTGGCGACCGCTGGCCAAGCAGGCGAAGAGGCCTGATTTCACCTACCGGAACTTTGCCCAGCGGGAGCATATTTTTATGCGATGGAAAGAATACTTCCTCGTCCCTGACCATCGGGTGAGGTCTATCTCGGGCGCCAGCTTCGAGGGATTCTACTACATCTGCTTCAACCAGGTAGCGGGAGATGTAACCGGGATTTACTTCCACGCGAAGAGCGAGAAGTACGTTTGATGCCATGATTCCGTTATTTTCAACGCATATACTGACTGAACTCCCAGGTATCAACAGTTGGAATTGAAACATGTCGAGGATCACGGCTGCACTCCTGCGATTGAGTTCCGCTGATGTGTTCCCCTAGAATTTCCGGCCATCCCTTTCTCACATATCCTCTTTACCCCATAGGTCGCATTAATCGCCCTCATCCTCTATATTTATCTTTCTTTATTTGTTCATGATGACCTCGCCCATGGTTACGGTGTTTTTGTGCAGTGCTGAAGACAGCAGACTTCGATCCTGTCTATGGTTTACGATGGTTCTTTGAATTGGCGTCTTTATTGGTTGTGGTTCGACTACCAGGGTTTCTTTTCTTTTCTTTTTTTTTTCTTTTCTTTTTGTCACTACCTACTCGTACTACAACTATCTCGTTTGTCTGTTCCTTCGATTCATGCGAGCAGCGCTATCTCAGTCTATTGGTAGTTTCGGTCCTCATGTCTTAACGTCCTCTTGTCAATTTTCTCTCGGTCGCCGTTCCTCCCTTGCAATATTACGAAACGAAAGAAATGCTGTCTCCACGCCTTCCCATGCGCCCTCTAAATAGGACTTCTACGTGCCAAAACTACGAACACGTTCCTGATCTGGTCGTGCTTTAAGAGCTCTGAAGGGTGACGCTTACGCTTAAGGTAATTATCCTTGATATTTATATTCATTGTATGTTCAATCGTCTTCCCCCACCCCCCCTTTTGAATTCCATAAAATCAGAACCCTCTATGACAGCCCATCCCTTTGTGTTTATCGTGCACAATTACCGCCCTATTGAACTTATTCTCTCCATTCAACCAGGCCCCGCCACCGATTCTTCCTCAACCACCGAGTCGAGACGACCAGCCCTTGCCTCCTCAAGCCTCCGATTCGCCCGTGCGATGGCTTCATCTCTCACTTCGCCCGCCCAGTCCCTGGCATTACGATACGCCGCCGCTCCAGCGCAGAAGCTCTCGACGTCGTCGGTGAGCGCGAACGACCGCAGCGGCGTCATGGTGTACTCCGGGCGGCGCGGGCCGTCTGGCGTCGCGAGAGACGCCGTCGTTGAATGCGAGGCGAACAGGTTCAGCAGGCCGCCGGAGTAGGTTGCCGTGAGGGCGTAGGCGTTGTTGTCGGCGGGGACCGTCTGCGCTGTCGATCCCGGCCCCAAGCTGGGCTGGTCGCTCTGGCTCTGGCTCTGGCTCTGGCTCTGGTTGTATTGCTGCTGGTGCTCCACCGGGTCGTACGACCGCAGCGCATCCATTGCTCTGGCGCTCAGCGCCCCGTCGTAGCAGGCCTGTCGGACAGCGACGGCCGGCGCGCCGCCTGGGCCCTTGACCTCGGCGTGGAAGTTGGGAGCCAGCGGGAAGCTGTTGTCGGCGGAGGGGACGACTAGGGGCCCGAGCTGGGTGCGGATCTCGCGGTGTAGCTGGTCAGGACGTGCGCCGTGGCTGATGTCCGGCTTTGCGTGCGAGATGGTCCCGTCTGTTAGCGGGGCGAGGTTGGTGAAGTGGGTGTCGCGACTGATGGATTGTTGCGGAGAGGAGGAGGCTCCCTCGATGAAGGGGAACACGGAGGCCCTGACGTCTGCTCCCCGTGTGGCGGCCCAGGCGGTTTTTCTGAACCGCTGGTATTCGACCTTGGAGAGTGTGGATGATGCGTCCAGGGAGGGCCGGGGCGCCGCCAGTCGGCGTCGGATCTCGCCGACGTTGCTGGGTTCGTTGTCATCGGTACCGCTGTGTTGGGCATTGTACAGCGGAGGGTAGATCTGGTGGTCGACGAGGTTCTGCTCGAAGTTCAGGCTGTACGGCGTGGTTGTCGTGGCTGGTATTTGACTGGTCTGCCTGCTCGTTGGCCTGGCGGAGGGCATTGCGGCCGACGATGGAGCGCCGTGACTGCCGCTGGAATCGATTCTGGGAGGCGGACACTGCGGAGGGATTTAGTCTTGCGTTTCTTCCTGGGCTGGGGACCGATACGTACGCCTCGAAGATCGGACAGGTCTGGTCCTCCCCGTCGCGAGAGCCGTTGGATCTCTCGTCTGCAGCGCGGTGGACACTGCTGGAGAAGGGCCGCTGTGGTTCGAGAGCACCTCCGGCTTGCGGGTGTTCGAGCATGTAGTCTCCGTTGCAGCTCGTGCAGAGCGCTTCTGGTCAGCCAGAGAGTGGACAAGCTATCCCAGTATGCGGCTGGCTTGGAGGATGGACTTGGACTGGGGACATCTGGAGCAGAAGCAGGCATCACGAAGGAATTGGAAGGGGAGTGAGGTGAGTCTCATCTGGTCAAAGAGATCGGGATGCAGATGGTTATGGCCGGTCCACAAAGGGCAGGGAACAAAGAACCGGATCGGGTGTATACAACTTCAGCTGATGTATCCGATCTCTTCTACTGTCGATCCCGGCCCCAAAGCTGGGCTGGTCTGTCTGCTCGTTGGCCTGGAGGAGGACACTGCGGCCGACGATGGAGCGCCGTGACTGCCGCTGGAATAAGTTCTGGGAGGCGGACACGGCAGAGGGATTTAGTCTTGCGTTTCTTCCTGGGCTGGGGATCGGACAGGTCTGGTCCTCCCTATGCTACATGCTCCCAGATATACTGAGATTATGGTCCGCGGGGAAGGGAGAAATAAAAGCTAAATACCCCAAGAAAACATTGCTCTACTACCCGAGGGGATTCTCCGTGTGGACCTACGCCTGCCCCTCTGTAGGACGCCCCTGGTCCAAGTTATCCATAAGTCTCTCTACCCAGCTCCACCAGACTTCGTTGGCATGGATGGCAATCGCTTTGAAGACCTCGGTCAGAGAGCAGAGGTCGTCGGGCCGCCGGGGGTTCAGGTCCACGCGGGGAATCTCTTCGAACAGCTAGATAACTAGACTTAGCCTTGGTCTCGAGGCGCTCGCTGTACAGGGAGTTGGACTTACGATGACTTTGCCGTGGGACTTATCCTCGTGGAGTGCTACCACGGTAAAGTGCCACATGCAGAAACGATACTCCATGGCCACACAGGCCGGAATCGGGTCCTGTGTCAGATCGATCCCTGCCTTTTCCGCGAGCTCTGCGAACATCCGGAGGCTTGCGCCGATATAGCCGAGGCATTGACGGATCGGGCCGATCGGATCCTCAGAGAACATCCTAAACTGGATAGCATGTAAGAGGAGAGCGCTCATGTATTCAAGGCGTGGCAGCGGACAGAGGCTGTATCGATGCTTGGTCGCTGTAAAGAATTTATTCACGCGATTGGCTCTGTCGCCTGTCGGGACGCTTATCACAGCATCGGGGCAGAGGTGGAGCGGCTCGCGGGATGGGGAAACTAGACGATACTGTGGAGATATTGGGAGGCCCCTTCAGTAATGTTAGTGCGATCCCACGAGGAGTCTCAAGCGCTATTACGGGAACGTCATACTCAACATTGAAGATATCCACGCCACAGGTATCAGGACAGCCGCTGAGCACAGCGGTCAGTGCGTCGACCTGGGGCTTGGTTGACCCTTTCCCAACAGTCTGGTCCATCCAATATCCTATTCTTGCCGCGCTGGCGTAGTATTGACTGAGCGTCGCCTGCGGTCGATCCATTGCTGTCTGGTCGGCGGCCAATATCCTGTCCTTCAGATCCTTCATAGCATCCGTGGGCGAAAGGGCATTTGTTGTCTTGGTCGGCACACCCACACGGTAGACGCCGTATTCCTCGAGCACGCACAGGGGGGTCTCGTGGCAAGAATTGGCTTGCTTATCGGTGGCCGAGCTCTCAGTCCGCTCGCTTCCAGTCACCGAGACTCGGCTGCTTGGTGTACTCGCGGGTAGCATGCCATCGTCCCGTTCAATGCCATCCTGGGGCTTTCGTGGCGATCCTGCGGGGGCAACCTGGAGCACCCAGTTCTCAATCGATTGGCTGTGGGGTATAACGCAGGACCGGTAGTTAGTAAAGGATACGAGGCATAAACGACGGATTCTGGAGTCAGGGAACTGTGGGATAACCAAGTATGACTCACGTGTCAGCCATTTTCCAGTCTGAAGGACTCCCTCGCCCCGGATCTTCACAGGAGGGCAGAATGTGTCCGATAAAGGGGTGGCGATACAGAAGGGGCCAAGTCAAGATAGTAAGACAGAAGTGAGAGGGTTCAGGGTGTGTGTAGGAAAGAGATACAGACTGTCGAGAATGTGGCGTGAAGGTCGCAGGAGAGGTAAAGTGGAGAGAGAAGATGAGGGAAAGTAAGCAGAGTAAACAATCAGGCGACAATCCTAAGGTGAAGGAACGCCGGAGCCTTCCTCCAGCTCAGAGGCCGTACCTGACAGCAGTAACGGAATCAACCAGATATCAGGCAGCTTCAGATTCGGACTTGAGTAGGCTAGCCGTATTCAGCCATTATCTATACAGGAACCTACATAAGTAGGAAAGCTCCAAGTCAAGTTCGAGCATGAATTCTCCGTTGCAGCTGGCTGAGAGGATGGGCTGGTGGACCGGGGGACATCTGGAGCTGAAGCAGGCATCACGAAGGAATTTGGAAGGAGAATGAGGTGAGTCTCATCTGACATGGTTATGGCCGGTTCACCGGGTGGATTCCCACCTGTATACAACTCCAGCTGATACATCCGATCTCCCCCTTGCTCATGGATCGATGATCAGCGCTCGTCAATGGCTTTATTTGGCATGCGTGTCAGCTTCTCCTATACATCGACCCCTTGGAGATGCTGCAAAACCACGAGACAAGACATTTGTATAAAGAACCCTGGAGCAAGGGACGGTGTATAGTATTTCTCCCATCAAATCCCGTCTATCCACTGACAATGAAACTCATCTGGTGCAGCCTTCTCGGCCTCTATCTCGGACGGTCCCATGCCTCTCCCACACCCCCCAGCGAGGACTCCTTCTACAGACTCCCCGCCGACTACGAGACCAAACCACCAGGCCACATCCTCGATCATCGCCCCCTCCCACACCCCCTGAAAGACCCATTGCCCTCATTCTTCGAAACAGGCCACCAGATCATCTACCGCACCACCGACAGCTTCGACCAGCCCACCGCCTCCCTCGCCACCCTCCTCATCCCCCCCAACGCCAACCTCAGCCGCATCCTCGCCTACTTCCCCGTCCAGAACTCTGCGAGCATCGACTGCTCACCGTCCTACGTCATCGCCGACGGCGTCAACGAGGAGAAAACCTCCGACCGCGTCATCGAGCTCGTCCACACCATCGTCCTGGCAGGCGCCCTGAACCAAGGATGGCCCGTGATCATGCCCGACTACGAGGGTTTCGGCGCCGCCTTCATGGCGAATCGGCGCGGCGCCTTTGCCGGGCTGGATAGCATCCGCGCCGCCCTCGCTTCCTCCCCCTTCACACACATCTCCGCCGACGCGGTCGCCGTGATGATGGGATACTCGGGCGCAAGCCCCTCGACCGTCCTGGCGGCGGAGTTTCAGCGGAGCTATGCACCGGAGCTGAAGATCGAGGGCGTGGCGACGGGCGGGATCCTGATGAATCTGACCACCGTGCTGGAGCTGGCGATCCCGGCGCCGAACAACCTCCCGCCTGCGCTGTGGGGTCTCGCGAACGAGTATCCGCCCATCAACCGGGTCGTGCAGGCGCATCTAGCAGCAGCCGGCGGGGGTGCGGAGAAAACGGCGGAGTTCGAAGCGGCGCGGGACCAGTGCGCCGGCGCATTGAAGGAAAACTTCGGCACAGCCAACATGTCGACGTATTTCGACAGCCTTGACTTCCTCAACACCTCCGCGGTGACGCGCATCTTGGACGAGAATAGCCCCGGCCAGGGCGTCCCTGGCGCGCCGGTCCTGGTCTACGAGAGCACGCACGACGACAAGTCGCCCATTGGGGACGCGGACGCGCTCGTCCGCAACTACTGCGCCGCCGGCGTGCTGGTCGACTATAGGAAGTATAAGGTGGAGTCGCACACGGCGTTGTCTGTGGATGGCATGTTCGCGGCGCTTGTGTGGGCCAAGGAGCGATTCGATGGCGTGTCTATGGGCGAGGAATGTCGCACGTCTGATCACTTCTCGGCCCTGGGGGCGGATGCGGCGGCGTTTGTGCCGGATGCGTTGACGGGGTGGGTGGATAGACATTTGGGTACTAATTTGGGTGCAGCCTTGTAGAAGGAAATTTGACTGATAGCATGGATAGTCGTGAGTTGGACTGTTGGCAGAGGCAGGTTCAACAGGGGAAGAAAACAGCGGGGGGAATAAACAACCTCCATTCAAGAGGAGGAAGAGAAGAATAGACTTGAAATACAAACGATATTCATAAATGCCCAAGTCTTTTCTTTTCAACCCCAACACCTAACCAATCTCAATATATATATATATACATATATATATATATATAGGCCTATCTAAACAAGCTCCATATACTCTCCCTCATGCAGCGCCAAAGTCGACGGCAGCAAGTCGAACGCGAAGCAGGCGATATGGCCCGTGAAGGTGATCCCGAGGACTGAAGAAAGAACCGTTAGCTTTGTCTCCTAGGTAGCCCCCCAAACAAAACGCAGGGGATAAAAAGGGGAGAGACATACTCCACTCGATCACCGCGCAGGTATCCCTCGCGTTTTCCATATGTTTGAACGTGTACCAGAACGCCAGGCCCAGTATCGCCGAGACCAGCCCCGTCACGAGACGAATGATCAGCGTGACGATGAGCAGCGGATGTCTCCATCGCGAGCGCATACACGACCGCAAAGACTCCAGGAACGCCACGGCGCCGGCTATTGAGAAAGACGCCCTACAGGACAGAACCAAGAACACGCATTAGCCCGATCAAGATCTCATTCGGCGCTCGGGGCCGGGGGCGGAGGGAGGGGGACTCACACGTATAGCGTCAGAAACTCGCGATGCAGATCCGGATACTGCAGTCTGTCGAAGCGGGCGAGCAGAACCAGCCCCACGCTGCCGGCGGCGGTCAGGAAGATGGCCAGGTAGTGAAACCACGTGTGGCTGATTCCGGCGCGCTTCCAGCGCAGCAGCTTGACGGAGGGTTTGGGGCCGGCGCTGCGGGCCTTGAGGATCAGGACGAGGGAGATGTTGAGCAGGATGACGCTGACGAGACAGCCCGTGACGAAGAGCGGCTGCAGTTCCTGCGCGGCGACGTCTGAGATATACCTAGCGGAAAGGTTTAGTGTGTGTACGTTGCGGTAGAGGGCCCGGGTGTGGTGATGTACGGGATTGTCTGGCCCTTGTGGATGTAGCTGTAGACCGGGCGGCCGAGGCTAGCCCAGTATCCGAGCATTGTGAGGAGAGTGACTAGGAATAGATGTGTTAGTTCATTCAATACGATAATGATGCTGGGACGCCAGGAAGAGAGCGTAGGATATACCAACATAGCCAAACCGAGGCCGAAATGAGAGGCAAACCCCAAGCAGCCATTGTCCACATTGTCAAGGAAGCCGCGGGGGAAGGTATCGGATCAACATAAAAAGTTCCTGCTTTGGGAGTTTGGAGGTTGGAATTGGAATTGGAATTGGATTTGGACAGCTTGTTGTCTGGGGATGTGGACTGGAATCAACAAGACCGTGGGCGTGGGTAAGTAAGGAAGGGCGAAAGAAGGGCACGATAAGATAAAAGAGCGGATGGAGAGAGAGGGGGGGGGGGGAAGATTCCTTCCTAGTAAAGAATGACTGGGTTAGAGTAATAGTATAAAAGAGTGGGAAATATGTTCAAGAGAAAGAGAAAGGGAAGGGAGTGGAAGGGAAGAAGCGCAGCAGAACGACGCCCACCGGGACTGATGGATCATCATATTTCAATTTCATACTGCGTAATCTCAGGGGAACGGGGCCTTAAATCGGAAAGATGCTCACGAATACGGAGGAATACAATCACTGATCGGCGTGGTCATACGCAGTAGTATACTGTAGTACCTACGGAGTCCTCAAGCGAAAGTACATACTCCGGAGTCCTCCCTCGACAACCAGCTCGAGGTACTCGACAGGCCATCGACTCAAGGACTGGCGAACGACTGAACTCAGGTAGCGGTATAATGGTATTATGGATTATGGACCAACCGGCGTGTCTCCACCGCTTCATCATCTAAATTAAATATTGGCGGACGCCGTCCCTTTGTCAACCTGAAACAACCCCATGCTTAACCCGATGCGGCGACACTAGGGAATAAAGATGGAGACAAAGTGGCGGAGGGCGTACGCTAGAGACGCCGGCTCCACCGGGGTCGATGCTTCTTGTCACCCTGGCAGCAAGGGCGATGCGCCGTGGCGTGCTGGCTCAATTCCCGTAATCGTATCGGACTCCCTGCGGTTCCTCCTTGAAACAGCCTGATCGACCTCGGACATTGCAGGGAAGTCGGGGTGACCCTGGACGAGATTGGATTCGGATTGTCTTCCGGTTTATCATTCCACGCAGTATAGCAGACGGCCGTTGAGCCGGTGTCAGAATTTAGTGGACTGTGTCAGAGGGTTTTACTTTTAGCCAAGTCAGCATCGCTGTCGTAGTCGTATAAGCCAGAATCAGAATCAGAATCAGAAATAAATCAGAATCTTCGCTAAAGGTGGGTCCAGCCAGAATCGGGAAAGGATCACACGATCCGTCAGTCATAAACCCCTGAATGCCATATAAATACGCTGGTCTTGAACACTCGATTGGTCTCAATTCATTGGCCACTAAGGTATATGATATACATCCATCTAGGTAAATCTGTAATGGCTAGCCTTAATACACCTGACTACCATATCAATTCATCTCATTCCGTACCTAAACACCTAACATTTCGAGCCCTTCGTGTTCCTGAGCATCGATATATACAGAGCAAATAAAAAAGAACAAAAATCAAACGAGTTCCTCCCGGTCTCAGGTAAAAAAATAAACCAGAACAAACAACTCGGACCAGAAAGATGACAAACGACAGTTCCCGAAGGAAAGAAGGGCGGTAAGTTAATGAACACAGGTCTGAACGAGATTGTGGCAGTTGTATGGGTATCAAATGCAATCTTGTGGTGTATGGGCATGGGGAGAGCGCGTGGGTTTTGAAAAGAAATCAAGTGAATCCAACAAGGGGATGCAAGGAAAAACAAAATATCGCTGATAGAAAAAAAATCATAAGAGGACTAACTATAATAATAGGAGTTGTTGCGACTGTTGGAAGAATTGGAGCTCATACTGCTGCCGTGGTCACTGCTGGGAGTCGGCGGCTCCAGCACAACTTGCTGTCGGATGCAGACAATCCATTCGTGCTGGAGGAGCTCGGCCGCGGTCGATCGCTTCAATGGATCGCACTCGAAGCAACGCCGAAGGAAGTCGATTCCTAGATCACTCAGCTGATCTCGGCTAGGCAGCTGCGGCTGATTTCCTTGGGCAATGTTGTACATGATTGCCCACTCGTTATCCAAGGTAGACCAGGGACGACGACCGGTGGCCATCTCCAAAATCACACATCCGAGAGACCAGATGTCGACGGCGCCCTGGCGATGGACCAGCTTCGACGAGTCTCCTCGGATGACCTCCGGAGACATATACATCGGAGTTCCGGTCATGGTCTTCTGGTTTTTGCCTCGTTGCTGCGCGAGCTGCGCGTCTTTGGGAACAAGCGCGTCCTTGGGGTTGGGGCCAGCAAAGGCATCCATGGGGACGACCGTGCGACCCTGGCGGGCGATGATCTTGGCGGCTCCGAAATCAACGTATTTAATGATCCCGTTGTGGTCCAGGAGAATGTTCTCGGGCTTGATGTCCCGGTGCACGATGCTGGATTGGTGTAGGTATGCCAATCCTTCGAGAAGCTGAAGGGCATAGACCATGATGACGGTCTCGTCTTCCACGCGACCATGCTCCAGCAAGCTCGCCAGAGAGCCCCCGGAGCAGTATTCCATGAATATGTAGACCTTATCACGGTGCACCTCAATGCCATGATACGACACAATGTTCGGGTGGTCCAGAACTTCAAGGACGCCCATCTCGTCGCGAATTTGCTGGGCAATCTTGGGAATAAGCTGCGGGTCTTGAAGTCGGATTTCTTTGACGGCCATGAGGTAGTTGCTATCCAAGTTGATGGCAGCATAAACGGAGCCAAACGTTCCGCCGCCAATAAATTGTCCTTGCTGCCACCGTAGAGTCACGTTGGTGGCGGAAGATGACAGGACTGTCAAGGACCGGTCGGCTTCGTTAGACCCTTCAAGCACCCTGCCCAATGCCTGACGCTTCGCGTTCTCCTCAACTCGCCTATCCTCAATTTCGTGGAGATGAGACAAGCGTTGTTCACGCACAAGTTTTGTAGCTTCTTCGTCGGTCAAAATCCGGCCGGCGCCGAATTTCCGTCCTCCTACTCGCTCCTCCATTCGCTGCTTTTCGGCCTGAGCAGCGCGAGAGGATCGAGCGCCCATGATGTCAAAGTGAGATATCAGAAGCGACATACATCCAGCGACCTTCTGCCTCAGACAAGAGAATTGTTCATCGTCGATGGAAAGAAGATGCCTGCTGGAGGTGATGGCCATGGCGAATTCAAGTGCGGACACGGCCCATTTGAATGTTTTCCGATCGGCGGCATCACAGTCATCACAAATGAAGGACACCCAGTCGAGTGACAGCTCGACAAGTCTGGCGCTATTCATTGCCCGTCTGTTGGGGTCGACGTTTGAAGAACGATTACCGAACTCAGTAGCGAAGGCATAACAGGCCTGGATCAAATCGAGGTTCTCGATGCCTCTCTCCTTGAGCTGATCCCGGATGATCGCCACACTGTCCATGATGGTCATAGAGAGTTTGAACGAGGTCTTCTTGATCTTGTTAAGCTCCACGTTGACACGACCCAGATTCGCACGTTGCTCAATGGCCATGTCGAGCTGAATTCCGGTCAATTGTGCCAACTCTTGACGCGCATTAGACAAACGCTGCTGTGTTCCTTCAACCACGAGGCGAAGCTTTGCGAGTCGTATGTCCGTAGGTTGCTCCAACACATCCACCTGCATTTCCCTGCCGGCCCATGTCAAGGGCTTCTCGGGCCGAACTACCAGCAAGTACGGCGAAAGGGGCGAGTCTTTCGGCAAATCTTCTTCGCGAAACGACGTTCTAAGAATTGCTTGGATGTCGGTGGGACGATCCCAAAGCGCAGGGTGAGCAAACAAATACACGCCCTTCTGGCCAATAGAAGTAGCGGATTTGATGAGAAAATGATCCGAGATAAGCAGCGCCTCGAAGAAATCATAGGCGATATCAGTGGAAATGTTGTACTCGGTGGCATTTTCGAAAAGTTGCCGAAGGAACCTGGAGAAACGGTAAAGCTTTCGTTGACGAATCCGAGTCGAATCCAGAACGCTCTTATAACGCTTGTCCATATCTGCCGGGTCTTCGTCGGGAAGTATCGTCAATTCCCGCTCGAAATGAATCATTAGACGCTGGAGTGATTTTGCGGTCAAAGCACTATCGATCAATTAGCTGATGGTCACAGGGCTTTCTTAGGATTTGAGACCTTACCTAAATTGTTCAGCGACTTCGATATCTCCACCTTCAAGCTGGCGTCCAATATGATTAGAGAATTCCCAGTCTTGTTCGAGAATTTCCGCCTCCTTGAAGGTGTTCTTGTTCGCATTCAGCTTCCAGTTCAGAAGTCGGAAGTAGTATTTGAGGGCATCCAAGACAACCGAATCAAAGTTCTCGTCAATACAAGGCGGGAGATCCCAGCCAGGTTCAGGTCTCGCAATGTCCAAGTAACGTTGCTTAATTTCGACTGCAACCTTCATCAGAATCTGGAACTGTGAGATCATCTGATCGACCAAGATGGGAGACTGCGAGGCAGGGTCCTTCATGTTCTTAGCGTAAGAGAGTCGAACCCGTATAATCTCTTGAATAAGACGGGAGGGGAAATTGATGAGAGTCAGCAGTTCCTCGATGTAGGGAGGCAGATGGCGCTTGGCGAAATTGCTTGCATTCTCAATCAAGGTGCTCTTGGCCTTCTGGATCACTTCACCAATGTCAATCAACATGTTGTGGTCTCCCTGAAGCGTCCGAAGCCCGTCCTCCTTCATGATGCGGTCCAGGAAAGACGACTCGTCCGAAAGATCGCTGTTGGTCGACTTGTCCCTCGTCTTGCTAAAGTCAAGCTCGTCGTTTCCAACCCACTTCCGCAAGATAGCGAGTTCCGTGTTGATAAGAATTGTGGTGTTGTGCCATGCGAAGACCGCCTCACGGCTAGAGCAGAACTCCTCCGAGGCGACCCGAGGCTGCTCGCTTTCCAACTCTTTATGGGTCGAGTAAAGCATCTCACACTTCTCAATCTCCTCCACGATATCCTCCACCTGCTTGATCGGTGATTTCCCAATCTCTGTCTCTCCTTTTATCTCGAACTTGATGATATCCTCAACGATAGGCCCCAGGGCCCCGCGTGCTTCTTCAATCAGTTTCCGTTGTAGAGCGACGCTGCGTCCACAAGTCCGGGCTCTCACACCCAACCAGATGGCACTGTTCTGGGCCGCGGAGCGTTTCGTCTCCGCCGAACCGAGCAGTCGCTGTTTTTCCTGCTTCACGACGTCTCCTTTCAGCACCGACGCCAACATCGAGTGCCATTCCAGCCGCTCCTGGTTCTTTGGGTTCCTCAGCTCTTCGAGCGTTGGCTGGTTATCGTCCGAAAGGAAGAGCTGCGTATCCGGGTCGTAGGCGTCATCCTCGAAGGGAACCTCCGACGAAGGCGACGGTTCCTCTAGGTCCGAGTCCCCGATGGCCGGTCCCATGTTTTGAGCCTCATCGAAGTGGCTATACCACGCCTGCGGGTCCGCACGGATCCGCTGCACATATGCCTTTTCCTGCGCCCGATACTGCGCGTTGGGGTCGCGTCTCGGGGTTCGCTTATTCGAGGAGGATCGGCGGCGGTCATTCTGGAGGCTGATGTACTGCGGTGGACGGCGTTGAGGGGCGTAGGTGTTGGACGGCGTTCTGGCGGGGCCTGACGGGCGTTGGAGTCTCAGGTCGGCACCGTCCATTGGCGGCACCTGATCCAGGGCCGACGGAGTGCCCACGCTGGCACCGCGGGGACGTGAGGACGTGGTGCTAGACCAGGAGGGCAGGCCGCTCGAATGCGATGGAGGAGGCGAGGAGGTGATGGTGGTCGCCGGAGTGCCTTGGATCTGGGGGTCAAAGTTCTCCGAGTAGCCCGAATTCGAGAGGGCGGCGTACGGCTGCTGAAGGAGCTCGTCGGAGGACCCCGAGCCGTCCGAATCATGATTGTTCATGTCGGGCAGCTCCATGATCTGGGGAAATCCACGGTCCTGGTGAGGCTCCATGATGAGCTTGATCGATGACGGAGATCGGATGGAAGGCCTTAGGCGGAGATATAGGGGCTGTGGCGGTGCATTCCGATCGGTGGCGGAAGAAGTGGAGTGGAACCAAGAGTGCTTTCTGTCTTCCGTGCGCTAAGGTGCAAAGGTAGCACTGGTATAAAAAGAAATTTAGCCAGGAAGACGCTCTAAGTGAATTCTTGCCGGAAAGAAATCTATGCGGATGAAGTGCACCAACGGTGAATTGAAGTCCAGAGCGCAGGTGATGAGTCAGCACATGGTCAACGTCAGAGTGCAGAGAGCCGTGGGTTTGTCCGCACAAACCACACTCTATGCTCTCTGGACGGGCCCAGACCTTCTGTGTATTGTTTCTCTTGCCCTATTTGAGCCCTGTCAAAATGAAATGACCGGCAAGCTATGCTACAGGGACAAGAAGGAGCATGGTACTGCCATCTCAGGTTGTATATTCTAGTCCATGGGTATAGTAGTTTCCTGCTTTATGGATAGCTGCTCACGAGAGAACTATCATGAAGATAGAAAGCTGCATGCAAGCAGAATGAAAGAGAAAAATAAGAAGAGAGGTGTCGAGAGTCAAAACACTAATTTCTCTAAGATTTTGATGCCTTGAGATGTTACGGAGTGCTGTTGCTTTGGCTCTCCCCCTTTATGACCAGGAACAACTACTATGTACCCCAAAGTTCGTACATGTCCAATGAGAGCACAATTGAATTGTGTTAAGGTACGAAACAACGAGTATTGGTCCGTCGGCAGGCTGATAGCATGCAAACAGCCTGTTGGCGGCCTTGAGGATTCATCACACAAGGAAGTATTTGCCCGTCCTGTTCATTAAGGGGTGCATACTGCGTATCTTCTCCTGAATACCATGCTGCATATCAAGGGATATAACCTGGTGTATGCGTAATCTTCCAAATTGCCATCTGGCCAGTGAAGTGAGCATGGCCGAACAAACCCGCAGAAACTAGATGTATGTAGATGGCAACGGCAACGGCAATGTCAATCGTCTTATCAGTCCCGTTCTCGTCGCGTGAAACACTGGATTCTCTGGTAATTATTCCCCAAAATCGAGAATGCTTGCCAAAACAGATGCTGCTCACCTGGAACCACCGAGCTTGAGCGTCGATAGTTACATGCATCGAGATGCCACATGCTGATCAGCGGGACCGACGGGCTTAACTTGGCATTGGCGGGTCCCCGTGAAATCTGGAAGCCTCCCCTGTTCATGGAGGTGGGGTTGAGAAAATGTAACCCAAGTGATTGATCGATAGGCGACATCCTGCATGATCGACCGGCGTTCATTTCAAATGTTGGTGCTCCGTACTTGGACGAGATGTCTAGTATCTAGGTAGTAGGTAGTGAGCCGTGTGGGATAAGACAAAGCCGGGTTCTTGAAACATCATGACCTTCGAATACTCTCCAGCTGATGAATCCATTTCAGAAACGCTCCTTTGCTGCAGTTGTAAACAGCTTGTACTGGACAACCGTCTAGTGCTGGTGAGGTCATTTCCGGGTGAGCTGAGCTCGAGGAATGACAAATATTCCTCCACCTTCATCCACTATTGACTGAAGCCAATATCCCAGACCCCGAACGCCATGAATAGATGAACAGATGTAACCACAAGAAAGAGAAAGAGCGCTGGACGTGTCAAGCTCAGCCCTGCCCTGCGACGCCAAGGCCGCCCACCGTTCGGGATGCCGAACGGTGGGCCAATGGGAGCCCGAAGGCTTATCTTTACTTCCCATTGTCCCTCCCGGGGTACCTCCCGCGACTGCGCAACGCCTACAATTCTGGCCTGCGTCGGAGGTACCTCGCGGTATCTTCTTTCAGCGCGCACAGGGAAATAATAGGACGATCAGCTGATGTGTCCCGTGGTCCGCAGTCGCTTGGACCGCCAGAGAAGGAACCTGGATCTTTTCTTCCTTCCTTCATTCATTCCAAGGAGAACGAACCAGCTAGCAATTGCACTGCTTGCTGACTGCCGATGTCGGATCCCTAAACCCAAAGCTCTCCAGCTTTAGAGGTTCGTGTTTAATTGCCAAGGGCTTGTCTATCTTGCTCCATGAACAAAGCACTGTCCAGGATCCACGGTCATAACAATGTGTGGGAGGAACCGGATGATAAGCACCCATCGCCGCCTGCTGATTGGCGGATAACGCACTGATATGACAGCCTCTCAGATCCTCGTAGGAAATATCTCCGACTCCCTGTTTACTACGGTCATCTATTGTTCTGGTCTTACGGCCACAAAGCAGGGGAACAGGATCCCTCACGAACTATCGAAGCCAACCATTCCCTCGAAGATGAGCTCATCCTATGTGATTTTCCAGAAGCGTATGGCGATCTCCCCACGCTCTGGAGCCCCCGTCTGGGCGAGAAAGGAAGACCGGCGAGTAGCCAGCCTGATAGGCCGATAAAGGACGAGATAGTTGGTCTCGGATGATTGGTTCGCGCTCTCCTATCTCTCTCCAGTCCCTGTCCGATATCATCCACTCTATCCAAATTGCCGGGTCTTTTGGCCCCCTTCTGGTCTTTGGGCACCCTCCAGTTTCCTTTTCCATACTCTGGGGCTCCGAGATATCAAAGGAACCAGACAAAGCGGATGACTCGAACGGCGGGAGAAAGAAAAGAATTAAGATATGACGCAGAGAGATCTGAATCCATTACTCTAATCTTGAAAGTCATGGCCCGAGCCCGTATTCCTTCGTCCTTATCCGTTCGCATAGGGCTTGGCTCTCGATATCAAACCCCCGGCTGACGGTGGAGCTGATGGCGTTCTGACTGGTATCCGCGCTTGCATGATATTTATTTATCTTCTTTGCCCCTGTCACATTTCATTTCCCTCGTCATTACTTCTTTCCGATCTTTCCTGCATAAAGTTCTGAAGCCCGCGCTATTGGATCCGTTCTTTCCTGCGTGGTTTCTCGTTCAGCATACACGTCCAATTCCAGGGGCAAAGACTGAAACCCATTGATAAACTCCCACAGTGGTCGTATCTGGGGAGGTTAAAATTCTTGACACTGCTTTGTGGCACATCACACTATGGCCGAATACCCTGTCCCTTACAATGGAACGGAGACTGGCACTGGAGGTGACTCCATGACGGAGGACCTCAATATATGGTACAGCGTGAGTCACATGGTAACCCTAAGAAGAAGGCATAATCATGTTAGCTAACCTTTCCTCCAGTCTGGTGACATCGCCTGGGTTGTTACCTCCACAGCGCTTGTTCTGTTGATGATTCCTGGTGTTGGGTATGGGTTAACCTTTTCTTTTTATGGAATGACCAGTCCGTTATAGAATGGCGGTGCTGACGACGCGATTCACCCCAGATTCTTCTACTCCGGTCTCGCCCGTCGAAAGTCCGCTCTGTCCCTAATATGGCTCTCCATCATGTCTGTCGGAGTCGTTTCCTTCCAGTGGTTCTTCTGGGGGTACTCGTTGGCCTTCTCTCACACAGCTGGAAAGTACATCGGAGACCTCCAGAACTTTGGAATGAAAGGCGTTCTGGCTGCACCTTCGGTGGGTAGCGATAAGGTGCCCGATCTCCTGTTTGCCGTCTTCCAGGGAATGTTCGCCTGCATTACGTAGGTTGCTCATTATTCCAAGTCTCGGTATCATCACCTCAAACCTAACAATCATACAGAGTTGCTCTCGCTGTCGGCGCTGTTGCCGAACGTGGCCGCATGCTTCCCTGCATGGTCTTCATTTTCATTTGGACCACCATCATCTACGATCCCCTCGCCTGCTGGACCTGGAATGCATCCGGTTGGGTCTTCAACTTGGGAGGGTTGGACTTCGCGGGTGGCACGCCCGTCCACATCGCCTCCGGTTGCACCGCCCTCGCATACTCCCTGATGCTCGGCAAGCGTCGCGGACATGGCACCCACGAGCTCAATTATCGTCCCCACAATGTCACCCACGTCGTCATCGGTACCGTGTTCCTCTGGGTTGGTTGGTTCGGTTTCAACGCCGGTTCTGCCCTCAGCGCCAACCTGCGTGCCGTGATGGCCGCTGTTGTGACCAACCTTTCGGCCTCCGTCGGTGGTGTCACCTGGTGTCTGCTCGACTACCGCCTGGAACGCAAATGGTCCACCGTGGGTTTCTGCTCCGGCGTGATTGCCGGTCTGGTGGCTATTACCCCGGGCTCCGGTTTCGTGACTCCTTGGGCAGCGTTCATCTTCGGTGTCGTCGGTGCCGTTTCCTGCAACTACGCCACTAAGCTTAAGTACCTGATCCATGTCGATGACGCCCTGGATATCTTCGCGGTCCACGGTATTGGCGGTCTCGTGGGCAACCTTCTGACCGGATTATTTGCCGCGTAAGTGAAACCCTCCTTCAGCCTTCCAAGAAGGAGCTTTATTTTTCGCTTAAGAATTCCCGGCTAATTTCCGTTCCCTTGCAGTGACTACATCGCTCGTCTGGACGGATCCACCGAGATCGACGGTGGCTGGATCAACCACAACTACGTGCAACTGGGCTACCAGCTCGCCGACTCCGTCTCCGGCATGGCCTACTCGTTCTTCGGCAGCTGTATCATTCTCTTCGTCATCAACCTCATCCCCGGTCTCAGCCTGCGTGCTCCCGAGGACGACGAGATCATGGGCATTGACGACGCCGAGATTGGCGAATTCGCCGTATGTTCCCCAATCTTTCCCATTGTCTCTTCCATCAAATCATCATTCTAACATAATATCACTACAGTACGACTATGTTGAAGTCACCCGCGACGTGATCAGCGCCCCGGGTAGCGAGAACGGCGACGCAGCTTCCAAGCGTACCGCGACGCCCACAGAAGGCAACGAGACCAAGGCTTAATTCAAATGAAAGCCCAACCAGATCTCCGTACTGGGTCTGGGTACTATCTATGATTGTCTCGGCCTGTTCTTGTTCAAATTTCTACTCCTTATAATTTTTTTTCATACCTTTCTTTCTACAATACCCATTTCCTGTTCCTGCCTGGTCTTTTTTTCTTTGTCTACTTATTCACATCTTATCGGAAATATTGACCCATATTAATCGATATCGTCTTCTTTTTCTTTGAATCCAGAATATCCGCCCTACGAGACGGTGTACATAACTCCATAATCGAAATAAAACTACCTACATACTATAACACTATCTAAGCAACCCTGCCTGCATCTCCCATCATCTCAGACTGGCAGGTACAGAATATTTTAAGAGATGCTTGAGTGTCACAGTGCCTCTATTCCTTCAATATATTCATTCTTTGTTCATTCGAAGCTTGATCCAAATCCAATAGGTATAGATAGATCGTCGTTCAGTATTTATTGGACATTTAATTCCTGCATTAGGGCTGTCGAGGGACTTTTCATTCTTCTAAAGAATACTGAGTAATTGATGTAGGTTAGCACAGAAATCTACTTGCAGTACCAGATCTAGTCTAGTAAAGCCAGTTAGTCATCAATCCTACAGATGAATGCCTTCGACGGACGTGTGGATGATTGTTTTTAAACTATGTGCTATTTGGTTTAATTGGTCAAGGGCTTTGGGGCCTCTCAAAATTAAGAACAGGAAAGAAAATTAAAAAACGCTCCGTCAAAATAATTTGGTGGACTAAGACCTGTTACCCAGGCCAGAGTCATAGAGAACGTAGGCTTATCAAGGGTATTACTCTGAGCAGATCTCAATTCACGTTACTCCTGGTGGGAGAAATTTACTCCTCAACCTCAAGGGGCTCCTCCTCAAGGCTGCAAAAACAGTTAGTTTGGCGCCACAAATTGTTTGATGCTAGGCTGGTGAGCACTTACTATTCTTCCTCACCCTCGGAGATGGAGGCGTCCTGGTACTGCTGGTACTCGGAAACCAGATCGTTCATGTTGCTCTCAGCCTCAGTGAACTCCATCTCATCCATACCCTCACCAGTGTACCAATGCAAGAAAGCCTTACGACGGAACATGGCAGTGAACTGGTCGCCGACACGCTTGAAGAGCTCCTGGATGGAGGTGGAGTTTCCGATGAAGGTGGAAGACATCTTGAGGCCGCGGGGGGGAATGGAGCACAGAGCGGTCTGGATGTTGTTGGGGATCCACTCAACGAAGTAGGTCTGGTTCTTGCTCTGGATGTTGCGCATCTGGTCCTCGACCTCCTTCATGGAGACCTTACCGCGGCTGGATATAAAGTTAGTACTCGAAAATAACTTCAAAACCAAGACATCGATGTAGAAAGGGTTCCACGTACAAGATAGCGGAGCAGGTGAGGTAGCGGCCGTTACGGAAGTCAGAGGCAGCCATCATGTTCTTGGGGTCGAACATCTGCTGGGTCAACTCAGGGACGGAGACGGCACGGAAAGAGTGGGCGCCACGGCTGGTCAGAGGAGCGAAGCCGACCATGAAGAAGTGAAGACGAGGGAAGGGAACCATGTTGACGGCCAACTTGCGGAGATCGGAGTTGAGCTGGCCGGGGAAACGCAGGCAGGTGGTGACACCGGACATGACGGCAGAGACCAGGTGGTTCAGGTCACCGTAGGAGGGGTTGGAGAGCTTGAGGGTACGCATGCAGATGTCGTACAGAGCCTATAGACGAGTCAGTTTCCCATGCTTCCCACGTCGAACATCGAGTCCTATTGCCCGAAGTGGCTCGGAGAATGCTGAAACATACCTCGTTGTCGATACAGAAGGTCTCGTCGGAGTGCTCAACGAGCTGGTGGACGGAAAGGGTGGCGTTGTAAGGCTCGACAACGGTATCGGAGACCTTGGGGGAGGGAACGACGGAGAAGGTGGCCATCATGCGGTCGGGGAACTCCTCACGGATCTTGGAGATCAAGAGGGTACCCATACCGGCACCGGTACCACCACCCAGGGAGTGGGTGATCTGGAAACCCTGGAGGCAGTCGCAGCCCTCAGCCTCGCGACGAACAACGTCGACGACCTGGTCAACGAGCTCGGCACCCTCGGTGTAGTGACCCTTGGCCCAGTTGTTACCGGCACCAGACTGACCGAAGACGAAGTTGTCGGGGCGGAAAAGCTGACCGAAGGGACCGGCACGGACGGCGTCCATGGTACCGGGCTCAAGGTCGACGAGAACGGCACGGGGAACATACTTGCCACCGGTGGCCTAGAAGGTACAGAAAGCGTGGGTCAGAACTTGATGCACGGGGCGTGTCGGATACACGAAGGGAGGAAATTTTCGGGCGACAAACCTCGTTGAAGTAGACGTTCATGCGCTCCAGCTGAAGGTCGGAGGAGCCATTGTAACTGTTCATCCCATCAGACAATCAATCCCACCACGGTATTTTGTTTCGTTTCTCCTCGAGTTTCATTTCGACAGGTGTAAACACGGGGTTGCACTTACACACCGGCGCCGTCAAGGCCGTGCTCGCCAGAGATGGTTTGCCTGTTCACTCTGTTAGCATTCGAATATCAAGAATTAAGCACCATCGGACCCAAGGCTTGGGACGATGGTACTCGATAATCCAGATTGGCAATGGCCATCCATGTGCAGACGTACCAGAAAGCGGCACCAATTTGGTTACCCTGTTATCCCCGAATCCAGTTTAGTGGCAGTTCCAACAACGCTCCCATCCGGAAGGATTTCGAATTGAACCCCGGTATGCACTTACACACTGGCCAGTTTGAAGATGAACCTAAGCAGAGAAGATATTCGTCAGCATTCCTGGTTGGAGTGAACCGGTGGGGTCCCCTGGCCGGAGAGCCAAACAAAAAACGCGTCTGGCGAGGGGCTCAGGGGACAAGGCGTCACGTACGATCTCACGCATTTTGGATGAAAGGTCGGGTGGTTTGACGGGGAAAGTGTTTAGAAAAAGGGCGGCGGAGTTGGATTGGAGGTGGTTGAGTCGACAGGGAGTCCGTCAGGAGGGAGGTGAGGTGGAGGAGAAAGAAGAAGAAAGGACGGGTTGAGCGGTGAGAAGGAGGAAAGGAAAGCCGGCAAGTGTGCGGGAAGCATCAACAACTCAGTCAACACCCCCTTCCGGTTTAGCGCCCCCGTGCCTTGGGCAGGCAAATAGGGGCTGGCCCGATGCGGTTAGCCGCGTCACGGGGGACTCGGATCCCGCCGCCAATCACCGCCGCCGGCGCGAACCAGACTTCTTGTACTATGAGGTGGAGGGTTTGCATTTCCTTTGTCTGCTTGGGCTCCAAGCTACCTATGATACATTCTGACGACGATTCCATCATTTGGCCGTGTTCTCCACCGTGTGCGAGCTTTCCAGCCACGTGCCAAACTCATCCAGCCGTTGCTCTTCGTCGGAGTCTTCGGCATCGAATCCCTTCTCCGCTAGATCCTCCAGCGCCGCTCGCTTCTCATTGCTCTTCTTAAATCGCTCACCACCAGTGGCAATATATGCCTCAACTCGCGTCCCGCCAAAATACCGTCCATCCATGACCTGAACGTAACAACCGCCAGGATTAGCTGCCTTTGTACTCGGGAACGACTCGCGAACGGGATGTCTCACCTGGATGCAGCGTTTGGCCGATTCTGGCTCCAGGAAGCGGACCATGACAACGCCGTCGGCCTCTTTATCGTAAAGCACAACGTTCGTCACTTCCCCCAATTTGGAGCATTCTTCACGAATATCCTCTTTGATATCCAGAATGGCGGCCGGGTCCTCCTGTCGAACGGGTCAGTTTGGCCTATATGACCCAACGGGTTCGGGGCTCTGTCGTACGTCTAGTTCTTCCAAAGTAAACATATGCTTCAAGATCACGACCTTCTCGAATTTGGAGTTGGTCTCCGGTAGCGTGGAAGGGTCGTCATCGTCCCAGTCGGCGAGTTTGCTGTCGGCATGTCAGCTTAGACGATTCGGCCCGTATATCCATGCCATACCTATTTAATTTCTGGGTCCTCTGTATAATCTTTCTCTTGTCCTTCATGCTGGTCTTAACCGGTTGTTCCTGCTGGCTCTTAAAAGAGAAATCCGCCATTTGAACTCGCATGGGTCCCTGGGGACCTTCCTGGCCGATCCGGAAGTTTGAATCATCCAGCATCTGAATTGCGAGGTTGACGGACTCCGGTCGGAAGTATACGACGAGAGCTTCCCCCTTGAACTTCCCATCATCGTCATTGTACATCTTGATACGGGGACGGCCGCTGTCGATTTCCTCGGCGATAACGCCGCATTTGGAGAAGGTATCTCGAATTTCCTCGAAGCCTGCATCTAGAGGGATCGATGTGACGAACACGGCTGTATTAACACGCTGCTTCTTTTGTTTTTGTCCGTTACCCTGCATCGCACCCCCCGATATTAGTATATGCTTCTCAACGGAATGCCTCCCTCGACAACCGAGAGAGGCGCAAGGGCAAGATCCAGTACTCACCTCTTCGGTATTTGCTTGCTGCTTCCGCTTTTTCTTCAACGTCTGCGCCGTCACCGCTTCGTTCTCATCCACTCCTTGGACCTTGTAGGCTTCTTGCTGTTGGCGAAGCAAGTCATCATCGACCTGGAGAACACCCACAGGCGCGCAAAGAGTGGCGCCAACCGGATAATCAGTTTCACGAGCCAAGCAAAATCCATGCAAGCCACAGCCTTGCGACCATATCTGCGACGGAAAAGATGTCTCCCTCGACGCTTTGCTGCAGAGTCGCAAAGCGAGTTCCCGTAGACAAGAAGAAAACAGAACAGCACACAACAAAGAGGGGCCAGTGTATTATGGTTTTTAATCGCCACCGGAAGGCATGACAAGGGGCATCCAGCTGGAGAAAAAGCGCGCACACACCGTCGGAATCCACCGCTTCAGCACCGTATCGTATTCAAACTCGCTTCCGTCATCGGTTTCCAGGATGAATTTGTCGTCTAGCTTGGAGAACGAGACCCGCGGGTCGCTGTCGAATTCGGACGGATCCTGCGGGAAACTGATTGTCGTCGCGGGGTTTGAGGCGGGGTCGGGGGCCTGAGATGCCATCATGGTAGCGCAGATCGAGTAGGAAACTCCCAAGGATGCAAAGATGTTAGACATGGGTTGGAGAAATCAAAAGTCGCGGTCCAGACCTGCGGGGAGATATTATCGCCGAGCCGTCGTTTCCGCCAGGAAGAGCTGCTGCCTCAGGCAGGGAGTGGATTACGTAGCTCCGCGGCTTAGTCATTACATTCTACGGTTCGATTCTGATTCGTCTGGATGATTGCCCCAAAAAATATACCTCAGGATTCTTTATAAACCGGTTTTTAGCCTACCCAAATACTCCCAAGCAGTAAGCACCCAAACCAGCCCATGGTCACGATCAGGGGTCATTCCCAGCCGAGTGGAATCACTAACCCGTACGCAGTAGTGTTGGCATGGCGCCACTAGTCTGGAATAGGAATGGGATTGTACAGCCTTGTCAACGAGCAACAGGAACCCTGCGACCTTCTGCATTACGTCGTCATGCTTTCTTTTCCTGTAGATGTGGCATTGGCGTGCTTGGGATACCCGAAACGCAAAATCCTGTTCTGCTAGTTGCCCCATATCTAGTTACTAAATCCATCATATGCACGCCAATTCCAGATTTGTTGGCTGGATTGAAAAAGTTCAATGGGACAAACGAGAGTACTATATGAACAAAACACAGTCATGCCGAGATGTTCTCACTAAATGGCACTTCAATGGAACGGACATTGACCCGTTCGTGAGGCTTTCAATCCCTCCATGGTCTTCTCCTGGTACTCTTGGCCCTTCCCCATGAAATTCTTGGGCCCGACGTCGGGTATGTTGTAACCCCTAGGGTAGTACTTGCTACCCTCGTCCCCGGGAAGCGGCCGACCCATGATCCAGGTGAGCCACGCCGTTGGTCCCCAGCGATTCCAAATGGTGGGCTTCACGTAGTACGGCGCAGCATCCCATTGGGTGAATGAATAGAGGCCATGTTCATCGGGATGGTCGGTGAAGGTAGTGTAGCGGAGAAATTCGGGTCGAGGAAGCGCCAGATAGCGCATCACGAATCGACGCACACGCAGGAGTACTGCAAACACCTTGGCATACGATTCCGGTGGGTCATCATACCTAATCAATTATCAGCCCTGGCCGTGGCATGGATATCAAATAGCCGAGCGGCCCTGTTGTGCACTTACAGCATAGCCCTCCGGAGACGCTCGTCCATAAGGAATGAAACCAAATGCAGCCCAATCTGCTGCAACGGCCTCGGGACCATGTACAACACGATAGCTGTGGTCTGTGCAGCGGTTTCATGATTTTTAATGTCCGGAAGCATACAGCGAACCTCGTAGTCATCGCTCCAAGCCATGATCTCTTCGAGCCAGTGCAGACCGTCACGGAATCCCGTCTTGCCCGATGGAAGCACATCATACTTGACCTCTAGACCATCGCCCAAGCTTTTCCAGAAAGTCCCGATGGCGCACTTTTCCATATCACTCAGGCCGCGCCATTCGTACTTCTCGATAAATCGCACCGGCTGAATGGCAAAAAGACCCAGCGTGTAAAGCATATCATCATCGAGGATCTTGTTGGAAGCCCGATAGCCGCTATGAAGGAAGTTGGTCCGCGCAATAGAAGCGAGGGTGCGGGTTGAAGACGGAGCCGAGCCGATAAACTCCTGGACGAAGACGGTGGTGTCTGAATATCGCTTGAGAGACAGCTCCGGGTCACATAATTGCCTTGTGCTTGTGAGAAGTTTTGAGATAGTCGGAATTCCATATGTCTAGATGCCATGACCGACCGCATTAGTCATTCGACTTCGCATAAAGGTGAACAGAGGAACCAACCCTGAATAATGCAAACTGCAGAGCCTTGATGTAAAGAAACGGAAACTCGAACTGCAAGAGCGTCTTTTGGATCTCCCAGGCATCGTTATCGGTCATGCGCGACAGGGACTCGCGCGTCGGATAGTGGTATTTCCGGTGCAGCCATCGGACACGGCGGAACCGAAGCAGAGAGACTAGGATCGGATATGCCGCCACAATCGTTACTATAAGGATCCGGAACTGACGGGAAGAGAAATCTAGCGAGGTGGTAAATGTTGAAGGGCGCAAGGCCCAGCCATTCTCCGCGAACGCGGCATGTGTCGTCTCATTGTGCATCGCTTCGGAGACGTGGCATTACCGACGAGTAACTAAACAGAAGAAAGTGCCGATTGGAAAGGCGCTACGGAGTAGATCCTAGGATATGAGAGATCAACTATGATGTAGTGAGTTGAGTAGCGTTTATGAAGGGGTTATATGGGGATGCGCGACCGACGAAACGGAAGAAGTGCAGTTTGCCAGTCACGTTTTGTTTCTTTTTCCATGCGATTGTCTTTCCCCCGCACCAACGGACTCTCCCTTCTTTCCTCTCTTTCTCTTGCGCATTCATCTCCCTGCCACTTCTGCCCCACCGCTGATGTCGATATCCTCGGATAAAGAGACGCGCAAGGCATCTATGCGTGGACCGATCATCGGTCTCTTTCTTCGATTTATCAGGCACTCAACATAGTCTGCTATTTGATTCGTCCACGTTACTTGTGAATGTCTTTTTAATTTTTTTCCGGGCCATTGATCTCAATCATGACTAGAGGTCTCCCTTAATCCATTTAAAAACAATTGCACTCGTCCAATCAGGGTCGCCAAAAAACAAAATACTGACAATTAATTTGATTCGCACACACAAAGCACCCTGGACAGCATATCAAGACGCTGCGGGTTATGGTACACAAAGCAAGGAGGCAAACGGGAGTGGGTACGTACAGAATGCGCTTGGGTTACGTCCTTGGGTGTTATACTGTCGGACCCTTACATCCACAGACAGGGTTTGGGTCTGTTCAGTCAGCGACCAATGATCTTGAGTTCCAATAATCTCAACGGTGGAAAAGCAAGGGCCGCGAATCCAAATCCAAGCCAGATCCCTAGATCGCAACCTCCCTCGATCGTTTGAGCAATTGGCCCGGTATAATAGGCTTGGTCCTGCTCAGGAAAAGAAGATTAGCAACAGGTCGGCCTGCACAAAAGCGAGAAAGGGTTGAGAAAAGCCTACCATCCCCACAATGGCTCCGACCCAGCCGATGAGGAAAGCTGCGCTGGCAGCCATTCCAACCGGCAGTTTCTGCCGAACATTCCAGATAGACCAGTCATAACCGATGCCTCGATTGAAGAGCAGGTCTTGTTCAACCACGATGGCGAACCAGATGATGACCCAGTAGCCGATAAGCGGTAAAAAGTTCTTGAAAATCTCATACAAAGAATTGCGGCCCCCGATTGCGCAGGCTGCGTATGTGATGGTCGTAAGTATGGTGAAGATCGGTCGAGGAATCTTCCGCCACATGTTTCCGAGCATCTGGAAGTTCATTGCCATGGAATAAGAGCCAGGCGCGTTGTTGGAGACCACCGTCACCACATTGATCACTGCGCAGAATTTACCAAAGGCCCCAAGTCTTAAATAACCCGCCATCAGCAAGCTACCCGGGCTACCGTCATATATCGCTGCCCACTTCGGTCTATAGGCGACGCCAGACCCGAGTCCGGCCCCCAGTAGAAGGGTTGTCATCATCGATAGACATAACCCTATCGTGGTCATGGACCATATCTTCCATTTGCGAGTACTTGGTGGGAAATTCACATAGTAATCCGAAGCTAAGGGAACCCAGGAAAGAGCAACGGACAGGCAAAACGAAAAGAATGCCAGCCGATTTCCATGCAGCTTTTCTGAAGATCCAACAGAAGAGTTGTCAAAGTTGAAGTAAGGGCCTGCCGATCCGATAATAATGCAGAGAACCATCAACTGTGGAACCCAAGCGAACCTAAACATTAAGAAAAGGGTCACCATAGTTCTTGCTCAAAAGGCATCACGACTACCGTGGCTCATACCTCTCGTATATCTGAAAGATGCGTACACCGAAAGTTGCCATGATCCAACTCGCGAGGGCGACGATGATAATGCCCACAATGACGGAGACAGCGCCCCCGGACAACTTGGAAAGCAGCTGTCCTCCGATCATACAGTTCATCATTCCGTATCCCAGGTTGGTCAATATGTTCAATGTGCAGCAGACTTTGCTGGGATGGTAGCCCATGAAATACCTCGCCACGATCTGTCATAAAGAGTAGGGAACGAACGTAAGCCATTGCTGCCTTGAATTGCTGGGGGAGAGATGACAAAGAGCTGGGGAAGGTAAACTGTGTCGAATCATGCGCAACGGATGGACCTTACAAGTGTTCGATTCCCACTTCGGGGACCCCAAGTGCTCATCCAGCCAACCGCCAGGCCTCCGAGGAGGCTCCCAAAAACAGCGCAAAGAGCAGCGTCGGAATAGCTCAGGTGCAGGGTCAACGTTCCCAATGATCCCACCACGATGTTGTTCAAAGACATCCCCATACTGAACCACATCAGCAACATGTGGAGCGAGTTTGATGCATTTGGCTCCAGACGTTCATCCAATGGAACAGGTTCGATTCCGCGAGTCTCCAGTCCTTTGATATTTCTTGCCCATCGCTGATACCTGGAGGTGAAGGCACTTGTTTCGCGATCCCGGAATTCCAACCCATCTTGTGTTACACTTTGCAAAGAAGATACACGGTCCTTTTCAACGTCTGACACCATGTTGGCTCACATGGAAGTTAAAACGGGTCTCGGGAACGGGAAATAAACCGGTCATACACGTCTCTTCACTGACAATGACGTACGGTGGAAGGCGCGACAGATTCTCAAGGGAAAATCTCTCAATGGATGGAGGGAGTGGATCAACAGTAGGTTTATATAGACAGGAGGAGGAACGGAAAGAAGGAGGATGCTAGGCGTGTAAGAGCTGCCGGCACTCGGTGATAGTGGACTGACATCAGTCCATTCACCCAGTGTAGCACCTGCACTACCTGAAAGAACATTCCACAGACAATTTGCAGCAGAACAAGGCTCCTTCTATTCGGCCTAGCATCACCGGTGCACCTTGAGCAACACCTCTGGGGGTGTTGAAACTGGTACAGCACCACCCATGTCTCCCAGGGGATGGTAATCTTTCCTTAACAAGGACTGGGAATTCCACGCCAGTCAGAGGTCCCAGCACGGACGTAATGCACACCAGCCCATAACAGGATGGCTGCTGCTATCTATACACTAGCTATACCAGCTGATGAGCTATCGGTAATTTCTGTTACGTTATTTGTCTTGGAACCATGCGCACCACATACCAGAGCTTCCCTGGGGTGTCAAGCCGGCTAACCGGAATGCACCATTCATGTAAGGGACCAGAGGTGATTATAAACCATACGGAGAAAGATTCAACCAGAAAGAGTTTGACAAATATGCAGATGATACTCATGGCTTGATCTGGTAGAAGGAAAGACCTGCGCCATGGTTGGTGCCTAGAGCTACGGGTTGTTCTGCAGGGACATATGATGCTCTACTGATGCCTATGGTATCGAATTGATTAGCAGGCAGCTCTAGGGACCAGGACAGTGTCGTACATACAGGCAGGCTTCTTTGCCCTTGCCCATGAACTATGCGCCGACTTATTCTAATCACCGCAGAAGCAAGGAAATGCCTCTAATGCCGCGATAAGCTCGCCACTGCCTCCTTGCAAAAGACGCAGCAAATACGTACCACCAAAATTATAAGCAACATAAGCAACAGTAGTGTTACATGGCTGTTCCACTGCTCCGGCACTAGCGCCTTATAAGTCCCAGCCATCCACCTGAAGTTGCACATAAAGCAAAAGTACTGCTACTACCCGAAGTTGCCCACCATCTCGTTATAAATCGGTAGAGCGTCCTAATGACAAGTGTCCTTGACAAGCATTGTCAAAATATTACACTAAAGGAGATCAGCTTCAACTCGATTTTGCTTCGGTATCGACAGCACTGGATCTTAAGACACCACACAGGATGGATCATCATCTTTCACTCCTAAAGAGTCAAGACAAAGCCTCCAATACAGAACTCCGAAATGACAGATCAAATAGACGGCAATATTCGATATCATAACCAATCTCCAAAACCAACAATTTGAAGCCAAAACGGACGCCGAATACCAAAATCAAATTCCCTCATCACTCATGACTCGTTGTATCCATCAGTCGTACCATTCGTTCACAGACCCAGTCATTCTGACAGCTTGACCATGGTCGCTACTGCTCTTCGCCGAGACGAAGCAGTCCGAAGGTCCCAGGAGAAAAGAGAATCAGGCATCGAGAACTAGACTCAAGCGAAACCAAATCAGCAAGCCGATCCCTCCAACCCAGCCGAAAACTTACCGCCAGCAACTAGAAACGAATATTACCGATAGACTGGACCTTCTCAGCCGAATAGCTGGACCTGCCCCGCTTGCGAGTCACCAGTTGAAAGGGCTTGCCGTTGTCGTCATCGAGGGGATCCTTTGACAGCGCTGGTTCGCGGGCCTTTGCAGATCCAGTACTCGAGGTACTGGAGACGGATGAAGACGAGGAAGTAGATACAGGAGCAGGCCGGCTCTCAATCATGGCTATGAAGTCCTGTTCTTGCTGGTATGAGAAGTTCTCGTGGTAGGGGCCGAAGCATTCGCCCTTTTCGTTCCACGCCCAGTACGTGATGTGTCTTCTGGGGTCGAGGTCGCTCTGGTGGGCACACTGGCTGTTGGGTTGGAATATTGACGGTTAGTCTGTATTCCATCGACGGTTCCTGTGGGCCTAAAGGACCTGGGGCTGGGACTGGAGCTGGGAACTGGAGCTGGGACTGGAGCTGGGGATGTCCTACAAGAGCGTGACCTTGTGTGCCCAGGTGGGCGCACAGCTTTTGACCTTCATGCAGTGGGCCTGTCTCTTGAGGCGATTATCCTCCCCGGAGAGGAGCTCAATGGGGTCGAACTCGACGAGGACCGGCATCGTGCTCGAGTGGACGGTAGGGTAGGGATCAGGTAGGATGCGCGACCTGGAAACGCGAGGTCGGAAGGGACGTAACGATAGGGTTGGTAAGGACACGAGGATACAAATAAAAGATAGCAACTACAAAGCAACAAAGAAGAGGAATGGGAGAGAGTAGTTGAGGTTCCATTTGTATAGCTACGAATTTAAAGCGGAACGAGATACCACGAAGAGCCGGTGATTAGACGCGCAGTTCCTGATTTGATCCAAACAAGCGATCCAAGTGATCAAAGCAAGATATCGCGAAGACAGCCATTGATGTGATTAGCAGAGCCCCCTGTTATGGAGACATGGTTCGCGTTTGCGGGGTGGACGGCGGCGTGCGTGATCTGTGATGTCTCTATGGGAGGTATCCAGTATAGCGACTCGGCAGAGAAGATCAGTACGTTCGTACGAGTAACCAGCTCTACAAGACCGAGCCACGCGGCACAGAAGCTATGAATTTGTCGTATCAGTTATGCTTGCATAATACTGCTGGGAGGTCTGATAAGTAAGGAGACAGTGCGTGAACTTCTTTATCCTTCGCACGAACCTGAATCGGGTGAGCTGTAACAGATAATCCCCTGCATGATATAGCTACATTACTAAAGCAAGAGAAAAATATTCACAGAAAATGACAGGAAATAGTCCTGCACGGATCCCGTCTCCTGTACTAAAGATAGTAACAACTGGCTCTATATCACTACTCTAGAACTGTCATGAGCCTCGGGACCTCGGCTGTTCATAGGGCCGAGGATGCTCTCATGATCTGGTTTGTGAATTAGAGTGAGGACAGGGACTGATTGGTAGGTTCTTTGCTGTTCCTAGTGCTGGAGCCTACTTTCTTTCTTGAAGAGATGCCTTCACTAGCTATGATTGATCTTCTGTGCCATGGATATGGGACAAGGACCAGAAAAAACTAAAGGATAATCTAGTAACTATCAATATTTGAAAAGCTCTCCTAGACAGTCCTCCACAGAGTATACTAAGTTACTCACAGGCATTCTGGTAAGATATATTCCTCTCGTTCGCAAGCGAATACCAAATCCACCCAAGAACTCCGCGTCGCCACCTATCCTTGCCAAATAAATGAATCCCTGATCTCCTCTATAATCCCCTCAAAGACATCATAAACCCCATCCCATTCCCCAAACGATCCAAAGGAGACATGAAAGTCGACCCGACGTCAACATTAGCACCGAGGCTAACCGCATCCAGTAAGCCCGCCATAACCCTAACGATCAGCAGTGTCAGACTCAGATCCCTGATCCCAGGTCCAATCTCCATGATAGTATATCCCACTCTCGCTCCATCCTGTCCATCTCCTCCAGGGTTTTCAAAATAAAGACAAAGAAATGAAGACCCCCTCATCTGTCGACATTCTTGATTTCCCCTCTCACGGCTAACCAGGCTATTTATATCCCGGCCCTTCCGATAGGATGCCCATGTTACACTGGATTCGAGCGCCGGGTTCTCCTCTTCGGGGCTGCTTTAGGTCTGGCTTTGGTTGGTGAGTCGATGCCTGGTAGGTAGACCGACAGGTCTAGATTAGACTGGCTGGTTGGGTTGGTTTGGAGTTGGTCTGGGGTTGTTTGTTTGTTTGGTTGGAGGTTGGGTATTTAAGGTCAGCCTGTCCTATCTTTTTGGGTTTGTTGTTTGTTTGTCTGTCCCTTCCTTTGGTTTACTTCCTTGCTGAGTGGTTTCATTGCGTCGACTTGGGTTAGAGATTGTTCGCCTGTCTGGTTACTCCATCATCTAGATTTCCTGCACCTAGGTAAGCCCATGGCATAATCCTGAACCTCCATCCAACCGACCGATAACACCATCTAACTAAACCACTAATACAGCACCGTCCAGAACCAAAGAACCAAGCGTCAAGAACAAAAATGGACCTCTCTACCTCCAACCCGAGTATAAACCAAACCCCAACCCCAACCCGCGACATCCTCACCAACCCGCCCGCCTTCCCCGCCTCCCCGGCCACAACCACCCTCTTCACGAACCCGCCCACGACCCCCATCCAGACCATCCAGACCTACGAGACGCCGGATCGCCAGCTCACGGGGATCAGGGTCACCTGGATGAACGGGGACCGGGCGAGGTTGGGAGTTTGTGGGGAGGATTTGGGTACTTCTACTTCCACTTCCACTTCCACTGGTATTGGTACTGGCATCAGCACCAGTACCGGGGCTACTGACTCTGGATCGGGAGCTGGAGCTGGGGTTGGAATTGGAAATACAAGTGCTAGTGCTAGTACTGGTGCTGAGACTGGAACTGGGACTGGAACTGGCACTGAGATCTCGACCTCGACCAAACCCCAAACCATTCGCAAAACCTTCGCGTTCGACCGCCAAGAACGCATCCAGATCATGTATGTGTACGTGGGCAGCACGCAGGTAGACGGGTTCTGGTTCGTGACGAACAAGCAGAAGAGTTTCTTCCCGGGGCGGTCGAGCGAGAGGCGCGAGATGAGCGACTTGGGGAGCGGCGTGTTGGTGGGGATGGAGGGGAGGGAAAAGCTGGACGAGGAGGGTCGAGTGGAGGGGATTTTGGGGCTGGGGGTGAGTTTTCGGAGGTAGTCTTTTGAACTACCTTAGTTGGTGATTGTTCAGGGTTGATACAGGTTAAATTGCATACAACACAGATAGTCAGGTACTATTTATTCCGACCTCAAGTATGTACAGATCCAATCACAGTAACGAATGAAGTAAACAGAAACCATCCACCTTTGCGCCCAGGCCAACCCGATGCGAGAGTGTCTATGAACAACAGCAAACAAGTGCCTTTTTTCAAATCACGGACGCCAACAATCGCTAGACATTAAAAGGTATTCGGCGGGAATAGTCAAAACAACCCGGAAATGGGGAATATGAACGACAGGAAAATGAAAAGAACAAAACAACCTTTCTGTCGAAAGGCGATCGACGAGCAATTCGTAAGAATACATCGTGGTGAAATGAGGTGACGGCTCAAATGAACCCAATTAAGTGTGAGAATTTATGTCTTTCTGCGAAGACGAGTCTTGGTTTTAGGACTGGCTTTGGTGACTAGACCGAGAGAGTCGAGAAGTAGATCTCCGGCTGCGGTGGGACGGCGCACGCTCCGGAGGCGCATGCTCAAAGAATGGCAAAAGGTCCGGATTCTGACTTGGCGGCGTGGTCGATGTCGAAAGATACTCGCCTACGATCTGGTCGTCGGCGGCAGTTTCGGGGTGAATCTCGATGCCCTGTTGCTTATCCAACCCTCCATGGGGACTCGAGCCGAATTTGAAGGATTCCCCATCGGACGGGGCCCTCTCGATCGGAGACCAGCCTGCAATACTGCCGGCAACGACACCGGCCATGGCCGCGGCCGGTCCAAACGCCGAGTTCGATCGGGATCGAGTCCGGCGTCGAGAGCGTGATTCAGGGCTAGCTGGAGGCGGCGGCGTGATGCTTCCGTCGCCATTCGGCGTTCCGGGGATCGAGTTTTCTCTGGACCGGGAACCGCTGCGCGATCGCGGCAGCAGCTCTTGAGGGTGTTGCAGCTTGTGCTTGATGTGTCTCAGGCGACCTCCACGAACCGTCTTGAGGAATCGCAGCTGATCGCGGATCTCTTCCAGGGCAGGGTTCCACTCAAACCGTCGATCTTCGTCGGATACCAGGAGCTCGGGTCGCTTCTTACGATGCGCAAAGCTGGGAATCAGCTTTTCAAACAGGAAGTCGGGGATCAGACGAATGATCACTCCAACGGGGAGCGAAATGGCACCGAGGACCAAGCCAATTCCCCATTGAGGTCCGTTCAGCCGGGCGACGGAGAAAGCCTCTCCACCAACAAAAATGATCAAGACTTGACCGCCGACAATGATAAGCTGAATACCCAGGAACCATCGGTTGCGAAGCATGCCGTCAAAGATATTGAACCTGTTGTCGAGGCGGCGGGAATTCCACTGGTTGAAAATTTGCATCCAGACGAAGGTGTTAAACACGACCGTTTGATGTTCTCTTCCATCGTATAAATGGGCGAAGTTCAAGGCAAAAGTCACAGCGAGTTGGTAAATACTCTGTCCGATGATCATTTTCCACATGGTCAGACTGATCAGCGGGCTGGATTTCGGTTCGGGTTTACGATCGAGGACGGTGGGAGACGGGGGATCCGTAGCTAGAAGGGTATTCTATTAGCACACCGGGCCTCAAATGAATAGAGCAGCCTACCTAGAGCGAGCGCAGCAAAAGTATCCATGATGAGATTAACCCACAGCAGTTGCACTGCGGTCAGCACCGATTCCTGGTCACTACTGGCCACTGCGGAGACAAACGTGAGGAGAACTGCAGTGATGTTCACCGTGATTTGGAACTAAGCAACAGTTAGCATCCACTGATCTGTATCAGCCCAAGGTAATCCTACCTGCAAAAACTTCTTGACCGCATCGTTCACAGTCCTTCCCCAAGCCATGGCCTTGATGATAGAGGTGAAGTTGTCGTCCATCAGGATGATATCCGACGCCTCCTTGGCAACCTCAGTGCCGGAAATTCCCATCGAGAAACCAACGTCGGCCGTTTTCAAGGCCTGAGCATCGTTCGTTCCGTCTCCCGTAACCGCAACCGTTTCGCCCATTTTCTTGAGCTGAGTGACGAGGATCTTCTTATCATCGGGGCTTGACCGTGCCAGAACCTGCAGTCGTGGAATGATTTGAGTCATCTGGCGACTGCTCAGCTTGCGGAACCGGGGACCTTCAATGGCCACACCTCCCGGAGTAAAGATTCCACACTCCTGGGCAATAGCCTTGGCGGTCATGATGTTGTCTCCCGTAACCATTCGAACAAAAACACCGGCACTCTGGCATTTCTGCACGGACTCCGTGACACCCGGGCGAAGCGGATCCTGGATGCCAAAAATACCAAGCATGGTCATGTCCTTAAAGATCGGGTCGAACGCGGCGAGGTTGCGGTCTTCCTCCTGCGTCGGGGCACCGCGTGGCGGCCACTGCTCGAAATCACGGTAAACCAGCCCAATCGGTCGCAGCGACTGAGACGCGTAGAGGGTCATGATGTGATCCAGCGTCGAACGATCGTCCTCAGACAACGGAGCCTCGGACAGGTCCTGCGTGGGATCACGAATGACGCGCGTGCACTTGCGAGCCAGAATCTCCGATGCACCTTTGACCAGCATACGGTACTTGCCATTGTCCATTTTGAACACGGCCGCCATGCACTTGCGACCCGAGTCAAACGGCACCATCTGGACCATTGTAGCATTGGATCGCGCCTCGCTAAGCGATCCCATGCCGAGATAAGTCCGTGCAAAACCCAGGAGGGCAGTTTCGGTCTTTGAGCCGATGAAGGTCATCACTCCCTCCTGTTCACCCTCGAATGCAGTTGAATTGAGCACAATGGAGTCGAGCAACAATTCCTTGACCGGACGGGAGAGGCTCGAAGCGAACTCAGAGGGCGAAAGAGCGCCGGACGGGTCGTTAGCAACGGGTTCACCGTTAGGATTAGGAGAAGCGCCGGGCGATGCTTCCCGCGACTTGCCTCCAAACTTCAATGTCGTTCCCAAAGTCGCGGTAACGGCGGTCATCTTATTCTCCGTGAGGGTACCTGTTTTGTCGGAGCAGATCGTGGTCGCATTACCCATGGTCTCACAGGCGCGAAGCAGTCGCACCAGGTTGTTGTCCTTGAGCATTCGTGTGGTGGCAAACGCAAGCGCGAGCGTAACGGCCAGAGGCAGTCCTTCGGGGACAGCAACGACAATTACAGTCACGGAAACGATAAAGATCTGAAGAAACGCCTGACCCTTGTTGTCGGCACCTTTGATGGTCTTCAACTGGGCCAAGAATTTGATGAAAAGCACGACGAAGAGGAGCAAACCCGCGGCCAAACCAAGCTTCGCAATATACTCGGCGAGCATGTTCAGTTTAGACTGCAGCGGGGTGGTCTGGCCCTCATCCTGAAGAGACATCATCGTCTTGCCGTAGGATGAATTGACTCCAACTGCGGTGACCAAAAACGTGCCGACTCCCTCGGAGACCTTGGCACCGGATACGATGAACGGATCTAGTTTCGAAAGATTCTCCTGGTGTTCGATGGCACGAGAAACCTCGTGGGCTGCCGTTTTGTGCAACAGGTCCGACTCGCCGGTGGCAGAGGATTCGTCGCATTTAACGTTGTGGCCATCGATGAAGATGCCGTCGACAGGAATCAGGTCTCCGGGTTCGAGATGCATGACATCCCCAACAAGGATATCATGAACCGAGATTTCCATGGTACTTCCCGAGCGAATCACCTTGACCATTCGGTCGTCCTTCTTCTTGTTCAGTTTCACGAATTGGCGCTCTTTTTGCCAGTCATTAGCCGCTCCCACGACGACGACGATTACGATCGCCACGAGAATAGCCACGCCTTCAACCCACTGCACTCGCGCCTCGTTGCCCTTGGCCGTGATGGATTGGTAGATTCCAATGGCCAGGGATATAATCGCCGCAATCGTCAAAAGAATCAGAACTTTGTCGTTATATGCGATCCACGCCAGCTCAAAGATGCTTTTGGCTTTCTTTTCCGGTAGTTTATTGGTTCGATAAATGCGCTTCCGGTCCGTGAATGATCTATCTGCGGATTTCGAGAGGCCGGTGGTGGTTCGGCTCGGCGGCGTGGGAGCCTGCGAATCGGACTTCGGTTGCGTATCGGGTTGTCGCGAGGTGACTTCTTCAAAGCTCACAGTGCCTTCCAGGCCGGTCTCATCCAAGCTCAGACCACTGCGGACGTTGGTTCGCAGTCCCTTTTCTAGCCCTTGAATTCCGCCGAGCGCGTGGAACGCACCGAGACTCTTGGGGTTCAACAGTTTATTCAGCTGACCCGGGGAAAAGGCGAACCGGTTGTCCTCCACGGTGAACTCCTCTTCCCGGCCCGGATCGGGCTTGAGAGCTTCCTCATCATCAATGAGCGTGTGCGCCAGATCAGCGCGGGACCCCTGGGACGATGTCGGCACGTACGTGTCCCCGCCGTAGGAGCTCGAGGATTGGTTGGTGTCCTCCGACTCGAGTGAATTCCCCCGAGATCTGGTGCCCGGCACGGCCAGGTAGTTGGAGTTGGACATGGGTTCCGTCATCTTTGACGTTGGGGAGGAGATGTTGTGGGGAGAGGTCGGTCTGCTTTCGTGGTCTCTGGGTTCCGACGAGGTGAATGATCGAATCGATGCCGGCGACCGCGCGTCCGAGGGAGAGACGCCGCCGTTGTTTAGAAGCGCACTGGTATCGCCCGCGTCGACATTTTCCGAGGAGATGTGTACCGAGGGTTGCGCCGGGCCGGGCAAGAGCTGAGGCGGAGGATCTGTCTGGTCGGCGGGCGAGGTCACGGCCGAAGTGTCGATGGTGATGGTGGGTGCCCGTTCCCGTCGCAGGGGAGTCGGCTGCTTGGAATCCACTCCATCCGATCTGGAATCCGACATGATCGTCAAAAGGGGGTGGGAGGATGTCTAGGACGGCCCGGGAATGGTGGGTCTCAAGGAGCGAGAGTAATAGATGAAGACAGGGATAGTGATATCAGTAAGAATGCGGCTGCAGCAGAAGCATATCCATCGAGTCTCGTCGGATCGTAAATGCAGACCAATCATTAAACGGGAATACGCGTGGAATGTCAATCGGATTTAGTCCCCCCAGGCGGATGTCGAAAGATCAAGAGGCCGAACAGGGTTATCCCATGTGTGATCCTATTCTAGTTCATATCAAACGGAAGCTTCCAACTCATGAGGCCGCAGGTTGAGGAATGCGCAGATGTGGACGGTTCCGGAGAGAAGCTATGTGCGCGAACGCAGAGACGGACGTCGCAAATCCGAGACGATGGCAGCCCCGGAGAATCACAGTGATTGGAAGTAGGGGGGGCAAGAATGGAGGCTGCTGGGGAGTGGCGTTTGGGAGGATGGGAACAGCCACACTGGTATAGAAGGATGTAAGAGGAGCGAAAAGGACTGCAGGCCCGAAATTACAGGGGAGCTATGGCCGAAACTGAGGGAAGCCCAAACAACAGCCAAGTTGAGGGAGTGTGGGAGAGAATAGCGATAACAAAGGGCCGTCAACCACGACAATTCGACCTGTGAAGTGTCAGTTCCACGGCGTTGGCCAATCCGAGGGAAAACGCAGCAAGAGGGCGAGCGACGAGGGAGAAGAGAGAGACGGACACGGGGGTGTAATGCGCCTAATGCAAGCAACGCCGAGTCAATGGGGGGATGGACGACGGGGCCAAGAGAGTGTCGATAAAGAAAGGCCAGAAGGAGAGAAAGAGAGAGGAGATGAGGGTTGGGACTGGGGTATGAATTACGTGCCCATCGGCCTCTGGAGGAGCAGCAGAGAGCAGAGATTAAGGTGCCGGATGGCAAGACAGACTTGTCAGTGTTGTCGTCACAGACTTTCCGGAGTCTTACAATACGCCGTACGCCAGACAAAAAACATCCAGACGCCGTGGAAGGACTGGTCTGGCCCGTTCGGGACTAGCGTGGCTGGGGACCCTGCACGGTGGGCAGGCGGCGGCCAATCAGCAGCGGCGGTCCCGAATGCATGCGGCATGAAGACCCGTTGGCCAGATCCATACCTGCCCGGTTTGGCAAGCATCTCTTTGCGTCCTGCCCGTCAGCCCCACTTGGCGCGCCGAATTGGTCGAGATTCCTCGTACGGTAATGACCGTCGTTTCCCCTTCGGTCCTCCGCCTGCAGAATCATTTCTCGTGGTTTTAGCCGCACGATCTACGCAGTATACTCTATACGCCGTCAGGAGGAACAATCGCCATGGACATCAACTGCTGCAGTACTGCGTAATTTGGCATCGATGCGGAGTTGGTTGCCACCCAAACAAGAAACACTTGGTGCTTCACCTGCCCCGAACGAGAAAGTGACTTGGTGCTGCAACGAGCTCCGACTTGTCAAACGCTGGAATGTAACTCGTCGTTGGCTTTTGCACTGCCTCACTTCTTCCCCGTCTGGGAACTTTTTTTTTTTCTTTCTTTTTTTCCCACCTCCTTTCCCTCCCCTTTTTTGGGGGACTGAGATTTCTGATTCCGATGGAAAAGCATCGTTTGTTCTTTTCTTGCAATTTTAACTTTGCACTTGCCCTCTGCATTACGGCATCCGTCATCCAAGTTAATTGTCTGGACGGAGCCTGCCTCTGCCATCTTCCACTCGTATCCACCCCATTGCCAACCTTCTAGACGGTTTCTGATAGATTAGACCGACACCGCTTCACCTCGTTTCCGCCACTTTATGGACGGGCGGACGTTCAATCTTCACAAATTCACCGACCGTACGGATCGAAATCGGCTGATTCCGTAGGAGTTCTCCAATCCCAACCAACCAACATGCAATTTTAGCCCAGGGTAGGCATAAGCGACGGATCAATCACGGTCGATAGTATAATAATCATACTCCGTAAGGGATCCTACCAAAAAGGGGCTCCACCCGATGAGGAGTTCGATATCCGGAGCACGACTGACGGAGGAGTCGGCGACTCGCAGAAGTCTCCGGGATGTGACTGCGAGTCCAACCGAGTCATCACGAATTGACTATTCGACTCCCCGCCGCCACTAATGCAGTGCGTGTCCACCGGAACTTTAAAAGTCTGGCATCCCGAGATATCAACTCCCAGCGCTGCCCGTTCCAGAGCGCGTCTCCGGAGACCAAACGGGGGAATGGGGAAATCCCGACCTCGCTTACGGCAGAGCAGCAACAGACAGACGACGGTCTTCCAGGCGACCGAGGAACCAGCCGAATGATCTCCAGGTCCACGGTGTCAAAAAAACTTCGACGATGATCAATAAAAATGCGTGACGGAGGAATTAGGGTCGGTGGGGCTTGGCAAATGGGCGGTGCAGGACCCATCCCACGTCGACCCTCTCGCAACCGGGCGTTCTGGCCTCCTTTCTTTGCGGCCTTTTTTTTTCGTTTTCTTTTTTCTCGTCCGTTCTCTCCTATCGGGCGACTGGTGATCCGGAGCTCTCCTGTTCCTGGTCGGTCGGAATTAGTGCTAACCCTCATCAACCTCTCGTCGGTCATATCCACAGCACGTCAGTTCAACCGATGGAACCATGTCCCCAGGTCGAGGAGGCGCTGATGCGTCCTCCGTACCACAGACCAAATGATGATGACATGATTTGACACTCGAGCTAGTAGCTACTAGATGACCGCCTTGTTTAGGCTGGACTAGCCCTGTCTACTCCAACAGCACCTGAACCGTTACACTTACAGCTACCCGACTTACGAATACGGCTGCAAATGAGGCGAACTTCCGGAGTAGTGGACCTGATATCCGTGCGTCTTACGGAGTCGGTCGAGATACGGAGTAGCGTATAGCGTATGTGGGTGACGTAGTGACGATGGCTGGGTTACCAGGGACTGGAATTGGAGATAGTCGGTTGACCGGTCTCGGAATCACTCATGGCATGATTAATGTATTATGAGCGACATGCCTTCCATCCGGCGGGGGTTATCAATTCCTTAGCAATTGCTGGGCAATCCCGTACTCCATACATACACCCATTGGATAATATTCGGATATCCATGGACAACATCATGATCAAGCTCGAACAGACTTTCCCAAGCACAACGGGCTCAAACCTACCCACAACACCTTAATCTTGTCCTCGGTTGCCTTTCTGGTAAGATAGCTAAGCCTCAATTGACATCATTATTATCGCACTCTCGTCCAACCAGACAATGCCTTTCTTGCAATCACATTACGCAGCACATACCCGTTCCTCCGTACCTAGTATATGTCGATATCCGAGTCCCTCTACCGCATCAGGTACTAGGTATAATGAAACAAACTATCACACCCCCAACCCCAAATACCTACCTCGCCACCCAAACTAACTCTGTAAATCAATCAAACCCCACACCCCTCTCGTCCCTGCTTTCCACCCTACCATAAACACCATAAGAGGCGGTCTGATGCAACCCAGTCAGTCGGTGAAGGCCAGGCCCAAGCCCAACAAACACCACCAAGTCCTACAAATAAAATAAGTCCTATCAGAACCAAAATAGCAGACAGGAGACTAGGTACTCCGGTAGACAGTTGCAATCGACATGGATATCTACATCCATACGTGAGGCACCGACAATGCTACATCCCGTTGCACGGAGTACAGCGAAGCATAAGCATGGGGGAGGACAGGTCTAGGTACTAAGGATGGGGTATCTACTTAGGCTAGCTAGGGTAGGTAGGGTAGGACGAAGCAACAAAGAGCGCAGGCTGTGAAACCGTGGCTTTTTATTTAAATCCTGTTTCTGATTTACGGTAGGAAATGGTGCGACCTTCTAGATGCATCCATGTCGCCATGTCCGATAATATGATCCTGTTCTTTGTCTCGGATCGAAATCAATTAATAAGGCACTGGCACTGGGGAAAGGAGAATCGTGATTGAGTCAGGTGACAGCTGAAGTGTCACTTCTTCTTCTTGTATGCAGTTGAGCTTTAAAAAAATAGAATAAATAACAACCGTCTCCATCAAAGCGCCCTGAAGAAATACTCCTCATAAATCCAGACCAATGCAATCAGTTGGGGCTTTTTTTACCGGTCACCCCCTTCCTGCCAATTCATATTCAGACAAAAGATGGGGGGAAAGAAACATAAACAAAAAGCAGAATGGCATGGGGATAGTATACAAGGCCCCGGTTTCCAACGCATCGTACAGTACATTCAGGCTGCCCCGGCGTCTTCGGGCAAGGCGACGTTCCAAATTCCCAGCGATTCACCGCCCAAGAGTCTCTTGCCGGGGTCCGCGCCTGTGTTGACCATGGCTTTGCTGGATAGAGCCAGAGCCTCGACCAGCTCCCTCATCCGACGGGACGTGATGAAGCAGCGGGTTAAGAACTCGTTTTCGGCCAGCTGGATCCCCAGGTTCATGCACTGCACCAGGTTGTCGCTGGTCAGGATACGTGCCGAGTAGTAGAGGGCAGCATGGTAATCGAGGAACAACTCCGGGATGTAGGTGTTCCGGATCTCCTCTAGCTGAGCATGTTCGTTCTCTGCAAGGCCTGTTAGTCTCGAGTTCGACCATTCAACACAAGGGTATGAAAGCCTACCGTCCGCAGCAATGGTCAGCCATTCATCCAACACTGCATCAACGTGCAAGGCGATTTCATCTAAGTCTTCTTGAAGCGCCGTCCGCAGTTCATGGACGGTACCAGAGTCGCGTCGGTGCTTAGTCCTGTTTTCGATGTGGTTAGAACGTGTCGCCGGCGCAAAATGTCACTCGGCCAAACTTACTTATCGACCTTCTCATATGTAATAGCAAAGCTCTCCAAGGCTTCAAAGCCCAGCACCAATTCTTCCAATTCTCGCATGAGTCGTGACTGTTGAATAAGAACATTGGTCTCGCCACTCGACGGAACCCCATTCGTGGCAGACCGGCTGCGTCGGTGAGACCCAAATAATCTAGACTTCGTCGGACTGGTGGGCTCGGCAATAGACGACTCCAACCCATCCACAACGCTGACAGGGAATTCGGTGATATCGAATCCGAAGAGTTCGCGCGAGACATCAGACAATCTCATGCGGTGACTCAATTCTCGAGCAGCCGAAAATTTGCCACTAACTATTCAAGAGTTAATAGCCGCAAAGGCTGGCAATGTCGGTGCTGGGACTGGGGAAATACATACGGTAGAATTGCTTATAGAGCTGAGCACCAAGATGGCAGATCCTCCCCCATTGTCCATCGACATAACGGAGCCACTCGAGGCTGCGGATGATTCGCTCGTCGGCGCCGGAGAGATCGGTGCCGATGAGATCTTTCTTGACAGGGGCGAGCTCGCGGATTCCATCCTTTCGAATAACCACCTTGGGATACGTCTTGCGAGATCTTTGATGCTCCACCGAAGAGACACTGTCGCTGATCCAGTTCCATTGGTCCTGAAGCACAGCCTCGACGTCAATGGCATGCTTTTCCATGAGCCTGACGAGTAGCTTCCTTTCCCGCGGGTCAACGATTTCAATCAAGACTTGCCCCAGAACGGAGTGTGCCATGTTTCTCGGTAACAGAGATGCATAGGAGGGGATCAAATCGAAGAGGCCTTCCTCCTCGAGATTGGCGATGTACCCGATCACGTTCACGGACGCGACGTCGGAAAACTGAGAATCCGTCCGGACGTCTCCCAGGGAGTTGGCGATAACGTAGAGATGCGTGGCGATCCGCAGGGCGTCGCCATCCTCGGCCGTGATGAGAAGGGAGTCTTCGACGTGAGTTGGCGACAGATCGGGGACGAAGGTTGTCGACTCCGGTTTGCTCGCCGCCGCCTGCGAAACCGCCTTGGCCAGGGAATGGAAGAAACCGTCATATCCTTTGCCGATGATCGCAGCCTGGATGGTGCGATAGGGATTGCGCGCCTCGACCCCAACGCGCTCGTTGCCCTTGGTGTACAGGACGAACTTGTTCACGTCCGCGTAGCCGGCCGGTTCGGGCACAAATGCCACGGGAGTTGTGGGCGAGTAGGTCAGCTTTCGCTGGAATTGCTTACAGAACCCTTGGTAGCGAGAGAGCACGACCTTATTGAGGTAGACGTAGATGTAGTCGTCCCAGTTTTGGCTGACCTTGAAGGCGGCCTCCGTCTCGCCGCTAAGGAGTCCATAAACGGCGCGCTCGAAATCCTCAGCGTGCTGGTTCCGTGCAAGCGCAGAGCAGGCGGCGCGCCAGGTGTTCTGGGACCGGTGGTTCATCATGCGCGTAGCACCATCATCGACCGGCGTTCGTACATCATGCGCCTTTTTATCAACGCTGGATCCGCACAAGCTAACTGCGCGCCAATTCTCCAGACGTTCATGTGCCCACTCACGGATCCGAGTCCAATCCTCCCCTTGTCGCAGCATCTTCCAGCACGCCATCCACGTGGCACGCTCGTGGAATTGGTCCTGCTTCTGGAGGCTGTGTCTCTGGCGAGTGATGGCATCGGGGTCCAACTGCGTGATCAGGGGCTCTGATTTCTCCGAGTTCAGGAGAGACGTCGTGATTCCGGGGTCATTGGGTTCAATGGGTTGTGGCCAGGCCCTGAGCCGCTTCTGGCCCTTGATGGCCTCCTTCGTATAGAGCCAACCATGTGTCCACAACCCCTCTCCTCTTTCGGCCTGCTTCTCCAGCTCAGACATGACGGAGTCGATGTCCTGACTGGAAGACCTTGCGGTGGCCTCCAGCCATTTCATGATGACCATACATTCGAGCGCGTAGTGGTCCGCATCCAAGAACTGCTCCCAGATTTCGCGATCGGACGAGTAGCGGTGGAGTTTTTGGAAGGCGGTCTCCTGGGTTTTCTTGGCGCTGGCTATGCTGGGAGGATCGTTGACGCTAATGAGATTGAGTAAAAGCTGCCAAGTGTTTGCTTCCAACTGCAGACGTTGCAATTCCTCCTCGATCTTGGGGTCATGCGAGGATCCGTTGGTTCGGCTCGAGTTCCAGCCCATTTTGGCTCGTCGCAAGGTGCTCTGCTTGGAGATGTCGTTGATGGCGTCCTGCGCGATAGTTTGGTAGTTCTTCACCAGCTGGTAGGCAGCCTGGTAATTCCCAAATTCATCGGAGCGACTGCCCTGTTGCTTGAAGCGATCCAACTTCTCCGCGAAAGCCTCGATCTGGCGCGTTACTCGGTCGGCGGTGCGGCGAAGGGGGTGCAGCGCTTCTTGCGCACCTGCGGATGTAAACAGTTCGGGAGCGGTGATGTTCGCGATTTCTTGCACAGAGTCAGCCATTCGCACCCAAGGCATGGGGAGGAAATACTTAGTGAGCCAGGGCACATACTGAGACCGTTGGGGGCGGGAGCCAGATCCAAAGGCGACTCACTACCATTCAGGCCGTTTGTCTCCTCGCCGTAGTCGTCCTGGGACTCGTCCTCTCCGTCCTCCGTCTCATCCATTTCCTCGTCTTCATCTTCTTCTTCCTCTTCGACGTCGTCATCCTCGTCCTCGTCCTCATTGGTGTCTAAATCTTCACTCTCGTCCATAACTTGATCATCGCCTTCGTCGTCGTCATCGTCATCGAGGTCGATGACCTCATGGCCATTCGAGGAAAATGGCTGAGAGGACTAGAAGGTGAGGGATGGACCAGGTCAGCTAGGTAAGCTCCCCGAGACAGGGCAAAAACAAAACCTCAGTACTCACGTTGACGGGGGCAAAACCGGCGGGACCGGACGGGCCCGTAGCTCGCGTCAAGGGAGCCATGAGAAGCACGGCCGGCGTGACTGACGAGATCAGAAGCGCTTCCAAGAAACGGGAGCGTCGCAAGAAGCCGTGCGTCCGAAGGGATTGGGGGGAGGAGAAGAACAGCCGAAGCGCAGCGAACTTCTTCCTCTTTCCGCGTGTTTTGGCGCCGGCGGGCCACTAGCGCCCGAAGCGGCTTAGCGCGGACCAGCGCACGCATTGAAAAACCTCGGATTTTCCCGTCGCTTTTTCTCTTCTTTTTTCTTTCTTTTCTTTCTTCAATGTCATTTAGGCAGTCATTAGAGTCTCGGGACGAGCAGCTTCAATCTTCGTCCAGGTCAAAACGGCCTCTCTGCGTGCTCACGATTGTCTTAGAGTAATTCTGGCAATTCCCAACTAGCCTAGCTTTTGATTCTCAACGTGAGGGCTTAGCTGCAAAGGAATTGCCACATCCCGAATTTTCAATCCCCGTCCCTTGCCGGTGGGATCTAACCGAATCGCTTCGGATCTATTCTACGCTTATGTGCCACGATGCTATGTACAGGCCATGGATGATCGCCTCAAACCGAAGACCAAGAAACACAGTAAATCGTAATCAGGACTCCTGCGCCCGTTGCTTCATCTTCAGCTTCAGCAGGCTATATTTCGGACAGCTCGGGGTCTTCGCGTCCTCCCCGCGGTCCTGGTAGAACGCATTGCAGCATTCGTACAGAGCATTGATTTGCGACTGGCACTTAGACTCCTGGTAAGAGTTTTTTGTCAGGCAGGCTGGGACGGGTTAGCAATGGCAGGATCGCAGTGCCGGGGCTAGCTGCAGTATCGATGTCCATAAATATACCTTGGATAGCACACTGCTCAACGGTCAACATTACACTTGATTTCTGCCAAACGGCAGGCAATCAATACTTACTGCTCGTGGATGACAAGGGGGATCGTAGGCCAAATCCTCTTTCATATTTCCCTGAAGTTACCAGTCATTCATTCACCATTCAATTTACTTCTGTTACTCTGTATGCCGGAATGTTCTTACCATGATGTAATAGTGAGCAGCAAGATGATGCGGCCAGTGAAGGAAACTTCAATTATTCACTAGACTCCAGTCTTTCCTTTATTGTAAGGCTGCAGTTTCTTTGTCCCAATCAGGTTTGAGTGACCAACAATCATAAGAAAACAGCAGAGGAAAGCAAGCAAAGTGATGGCAGCAACAGCGCATCCCACCCAACTTCCTGCACCTCACCGCCTTCCGCTCTGCAGCGCAACAACAGATAATCCGAAGACTCTCCGCTGGTGGGGTTCCATTGGCTTCTCAGCCATGATATTCACACCTCCGGTCTCTCATTCTGCCTCTCCTGTTCTCCCTCCTACTCCTCCCTCCATCTTTCCTATCGGCCTGCAAACTAGCTCGGAACCTGTCTCATTGCCATCCCGGAATCATTCAGATCGCCCAGGTAAGTTGCCACCCTCCCCATCTCCCACCTCGTCTCATCTCGCCTCGCCTCACCTCACTTGTTCCCCTCTTCCTCTTTGCGATTTGCGACGAAGATGGTTGAATCTTTTCTCTCCGGACACCAGGCTGACAGGCCCATCTGTGCCATTCCAACAGAAGATCCCTTCGTCTCGCACGATTATCCCACTCCTCGCGCCGAAATGTCCGACTCCGTCCCCCCCTCCGACGCTCCCGTTGAGCACTTGAACATCAAGGTCACGGACAACAACAACGAGGTCTTCTTCAAGATCAAGCGCTCCACCCAGTTGAAGAAGCTCATGGATGCCTTTTGCGACCGTCAAGGAAAGCAGCTTTCCACCGTGCGTTTCCTCTTCGACGGCACCCGTGTGCGCCCAGAGGACACCCCCGATACCGTATGTTGCCGTCGCTGTCGCAATTCCTCCCTCCACCCTCCCTTCCACCTGGCCTTCTTTCCACTAACCCGTTTGATCCTTGACAGCTCGAGATGGCCGACGGCGATACCCTAGAGGTCCACCAGGAGCAGATCGGAGGCTAGACTAGATGGCGGACGATTTTTGATCCTTTCGTTCTGTCTGTTTTTTTTTTTTCTTCTGAATCGCTGCGTCTAAGCTCCTCATCTCATCCTCTACGTCTCGTGTTGACACGTTCGATATCCTCTTCTCATCATATTTTTTTTCTCTCTGACGCTTTCCGATGTTTCTCTTTTTGTTTTCCTCGCATACGAGACGGGCGCTATGGTGTTCCCAAGTTCCGGCTTGACAAGGACGGACGGACGGATGATGTCTTTTCATACCCTGGACAACATGCCTGATCTGGCTTTTTAGACCTGAAAAAAAGAGCAAGAAAAGCAAGTTGTTGACGTCTCACGGAATTCATGATTCAAGGCTCGTTTATGCCTGGTTGATTTGGTCTTTTTCTTTTTCTATTTTTCAAGAGATTCTACTTGTATCTGAGCAACTTAAAAACCTGCAGACTCCTATGGAAGAGAATAGGATGTCTTTTTCTATCTGAAAACTTTTCTAGTTCATTGTAGACTACCTAGTAATATCGACGTTTTCCATGCACCCGTTAATAGCATAGCAGCCACTCATCCCAAAACCCCTAATAAGTATACGATTACAACCCAACCCAATCCCAAGAGCGAAAGAATCATCAAACAACCCCACTGTAAACCAAATATATAAACAGAGACCGACAGACAGCGAAGGTAAAAATATAAAACAAGAGAAACCACCAAAGATGAAGTGAGGTACTATAAGTACTATAAGTCGTAGTAATAGTAAGGAGCTCGAGCTCACTCATCCCAAACCGCGGCCTTCGCGCGCTCCTCATCCTCCTTGGCCTTAGCCGCCTCCTCCCGCTCGCGATTCCGCCGCCGAATCTCCTGCTCCTTCACGGAGCGGTCATACGCGCGCTGTTCCTCCGTCCTTTTGGGCGCCCGCATGCCCAACGCCCCCGCAATCATCCGCCCCGCGACAGCCGTCTGCTTCTCCGGCCTGCGCGTGGGCGACCTCGCACCGGACGAGGTGGACGACGACGGCCCCGTGCTCGCGTACGCGGGGGTTGCAACCCACGGCTGCGACGTCTGCGGCGAGATGGGCGTGGGAGGGGGATCTAGCGGGCCCTCGGCGGCCGTGACGGAGGGAGAAAGCATGGTGGCCGGGTCTTGGTCTGGGGCTGGGGAGTCGAGGTCTGGAGAAGACTCGGAGTCGTCTGCTTCGTCTTCCCAGGAGTCGGCGACGGGGGCCGCGGGCTTCTTCTTCGATGCAGCAGGCTTGTTGCTTGACATGTTTGTGGTCACGGTTGGGCGGGGGATATCCTTTACGGGGGTTTGGGCGATGGAGAGATCGCGCAGAGACGAGTGGAGCTCGGATGTTGCTGCTGCTGAGGCTGACATTGGGACGAGAGGAAGAGGGCGTTAGTTGAGTGGTTGATGATTGATGGATTGAGTTGTGGTTTGATGGAGGGATTGGGGCAATTGAACTAGCTAACTGGGGAGGTAGGTAGCTAGATAGATAGTAGATATATATAGAAGAAACGGTCACAGACGAAGGAGGATTAGAGGATAGAGGAAGGAAGATCAGAGGAAGGAGCTCCTGGCGAAGAAAAGAGGAAAGAAAAAACACACACCCACACGCAGCGATTCCAGACGGGTGGATTCAATCGACCTGCCAGATGGAATCGGATTGGGCTGGGCCACAGTGGACCGTAGCGATGGAACGGTGAGTAAGTTCTCCGTAAAAAGCGACGGCGGACGGAAATCGATAGCCGGTCGAGAACAACCTGGAGAGGGAGATATTAATAGCGAGCACAAGAGAACAAAGTGGATGGCGTCAGGCGTGGAGAAGCCGAACCCCGCCTTGCCTCGGCTGCTTCTCGTCATTGGCTCCGCGCTGCTGGTGATCGCGTTTCATCCGCTGGTCGGTGGCTGTCGTTGGGACCGTAGGGGATGTTGATCGGTGCAGGGGGGTGGGCATGTTTTTGAGCGGGTGAACGCGCATCAGGCCTGGGATTTGGATATCTCGCAGGTCTGCTGGAGGTGGTGTTGGTCGACGGAGTATTCCATGACGTGCATGAGGCCAGGGCCATTGGATAGAGATGCTAGCGCCACTTACTTTTGGGTGAGCTAGTGATGATGGTAGTAGAAGTAGATCTCCATGCTACTGTAGAATGCAAATTTCGTGCTCGACTATAGCTGATTGATTCAGTATAAAGCAAAAAACCTCGACTCCTGCAAGCTGTCCGGACAATATCCTGTTGACTGCCTGACTGCCTTACACCATGCACGTGAGCAGTTATGCCAAGAAAGCGCGGTTCCGAGAGAGCCAATCACCGTGCATCTCGTAAACCCCGGCTCCTCGGAAACCACCGGCAACAAAACTCCGAGACCGGCGGGTTGTCCGTTTAAAGGCGTCTTCTCCCGAGGTCAACTTCATCTCCTCTCCTCTCCATACCCAGGGTTGAGATCAATCCCACGTCGCAATTGCACCATGACTGGCTTATATGCTCTTCCCGCGCGGGCGCGGAGAACGTCTCTTTGGCAAACGCCCGTGAAGAGACTGAATCAGTTTTCCACATTAGGACCGAGGTATAGCTACGCAGACACGCTGCCGAACCTGAAGATCGGGGCCCATACGAGGGTGTTGTTTCAGGGATTTACAGGTAAGAGCGGATATAGATAGTTTCTGACAGGCCATAGTTGCTGACAATTCATAGGCAAACAAGTACTGCAGCAGCCCCGTAATTGACAGCATCGGGTGCTAACGAGCATAGGCCACTGCTAATGTAAAAGAGTCCCTAGCGTGGGGAACCAAGATTGTGGGGGGTGTCAAGCCAGGAGTAGATGATGAACACCTTGGACTCCCTGTCTTCCCCTCCGTTCGTGCGGTATGTTCTTCTAGTCCCCATTCCACGATCACCCGACTCATCGCCACAGGCCCAAGAAAAAGCGAAGCCCGATGCATCGGCGATCTACGTGCCGGGAAACTCCACGGCCAAGGCAGTGGAAGAAGCAATTGAGGCAGAGATTCCTCTCGTCGTAGCTGTAGCCGAACACGTTCCTATTCATGACATTTTAAGGGCAGGTCGTATCGATATCATGGAGAGACCAGATGTTAACCTAATTTCCAGATCCACTCCATGCTCCAAACTCAATCCAAGACGCGGCTAGTTGGAGCAAACTGTCCCGGAATTATCTCAGCCATTGGGAAATGCCGCATTGGGTTCCAGCCCCTACCCTGCTTCGCTCCCGGCAATGTCGGCATCGTGGCGAAGTCGGGCACCCTGAGTTATGAGACCGTTGCATCAACCACGCGGGCAGGTCTGGGCCAGAGTCTTTGCATCAGTATGGGAGGCGATGTCCTGGCCGGGACTAACTTCGTTGATGCGTTGAAGATCTTCGAGAATGACCCCGACACCGAGGGAATCATCCTTGTCGGTGAAATTGGTGGAATGGCGGAAATTGATGCTGCGGAATGGATCAAAGACTATCATCGGAGGACCGCCAACCCAAAGTAAGTCATTGAGCCTTGCTCGTAGCTCAAACGAATATCGCTGATGTGCAATAGGCCCATTATGGCTCTTGTCGGCGGCCGATACGCACCTCCAGGCCGTATCATGGGCCATGCCGGAGCTTGGACAGCACCCGGAGAGCCAGTTGCGAGTGTCAAATACAAGGCTCTAGAGAATGCCGGGGCAGTTATGGTTAACCACCCCGAGGACTTCGGAGAGGGGATGAAGTCCTTATTTAGTACCCGAGCGCGTGCCCAAGGCGCAACAGTAAGTAGCAACAAACGAGAAATCAACTAAAAGGGATTAATAAAATATAGTCCACCAACCCAGCAAACCAGAAACGAGGCCTCCATACTATGAGGCGTGTTTTCCCCAGAGAGACCAAGCCACAGCTACTCCCACAGTCGCAGGCTCGCTCCCTCTACGTCAAACAATTCCAAGCTCTCGACATGCTTAAACAGAAATCCATCCCGACCAACGACGCACCCCCTTCCGCCTCGGATATATTCCTGTCCTTGACCGTGGATAGAACAGCACTCACACCGTGCATCCTGACCTCCACCAGCGCAGAATTCGACCCCTCGCAGACAGGCCGTTTCCAATTCCCCTACAACACTACAGAATTCAATGACTCTAACCCTCTGATTGAAACTATTGCATCCCAATTACAACTTCCCGAAACTTCACGCGCAGGACTAGCAGAGCTAGTCCAAGCCCTGTGGCAGATCTTCAAGGAAAAAGAGGCATATCTACTCGAAGTCCGAGCCAACCCCTCCGCGCAAGGCTTGGAAGTACGAGGAGCGCGGTTCGGCTTCGACGACGCAGCATTCAGAAGCTCTGGCCGTCAAGACGAGGTGCATCGACTGCGAAACCCCGCCGAAGAAGTCCCCGAGGAAGTCGAGGCGGAGAAAGATGGTATTGTCTATGTCAAGTACGCCCCCCTTTCAATAACCATCTGAGCCATACCGTGAAACTTACAAAACTCAAACCAGACTCGACGGTGAAGGCAGCATCGGCACCCTCGGTAAGCCAGCCATATCTCTCGTTACTCTAAACCAACCAAGCTAACAACCATCCAGTAAACGGCGCCGGCCTGGCAATGAACACCGTCGACGCACTCACACTCCACGGCGGCCACTGCGCCAACTTCCTCGACACCGGCGGAAAAGCCACGTCGGAGACCGTGAAGTCGTCGTTCCGGATCATCGTCTCCGACGCGCGCGTGAAGGCCATCTTCGTGAATATCTTTGGTGGGTTGACGCGGTGCGATATGATCGCTGAGGGCATTATCATGGCATTCCGGGACTTGAAAATGAGTGTGCCTGTTGTGGTGAGACTGAGGGGGACGAATGAGGAGGAGGGGCAGAAGATGGTGAGTTTTTTTTTTCCCTTTATTTTTATTTGGTTTTTAATTCCCTGTCCGGTCTTTGTTGGGTTGGTGTGAGGAATGGCCGATGCTGATGCTTGAGTGTAGATTGCCGAGAGTGGTCTGCCTCTTCACGCGTTTGATAAATTTGAAGATGCGGCGAAGAAAGTGATTAGTCTTGCTGGAGGGAAGCCCTCTAGCGCATGATAAAGTGTATTCTTCCATTGGATGAGTGATATAGCCGTAGATGGCAAGGTATAGAACACATTCAATATAGATATTTTATATGAACTGCATGAGCCCTGCTTTTGTTCTGATGTTGGTCTATATACCAGTCAATTGATATTTCTGCGTTCATGGTAAAACTCTGGAGAACTAGAGATCAGATGGCATTTAACCTTCCATGGGCCCAGTAACTTCAATAGCTATTCGATGGATGAATTAAGTTCAGATAACTCGTCAACTAAATTGTCAAGTCCCTGAGATGCCCGGTCCAGTTCAGGTTTGATTCTGACCAATTCGTCATGCTCGATGGATGAAACAAGTTCAGATAATTTTTCAAGTTCCGACAATTCGTCAAATAAATTGCCAATGTCCTGAGATGCCCCGTCCATTTCAGGCTCGCTTCTCGCCAAGTCTTCATGTTCTGGGAAGTCTTTGGCATCCAGAGATGTAGATGATTGAGAAGGCGCCATAGGCGCAGGCTCCACGGTGAAACAAGGGCATCTATAAACCCAGTCTCGAAGCTCTAGGATACCGATTCTTTTACTGGCATCGCTTTCAAAGACGCGGTTTAAGAAGCGCATAATATCGTTGGATAGCGGCAGTATCGTTCTCAGAAACCCAGGGCCCTCTAAGTAGGCCTTATACGTGGCATCCTCCACGGATGCCAGTTTCCACGGGTTGCGGCCACAAATCAAGTTGATGAGGACGACACCAAGGCTCCAGACATCATGAGGGGCTGAGAAATAACATGCGTCTGGTCCCTGGTCTGTCCGTAGAGATTCTTTGCAGGAAGGAGAGGGTATTAGTGACACTATGGCTAGCGGCAATGATAGAGCAATCTAAACTCACCTGGGGATACGTAGAAATTGCGCTTATAGTTGAATGCGGTCGAAAAATAGTCTGTCGTCGCGAATTCAAAGCTGGATAACTTGAGGGTCTTTCCTTGATTGGCGACCAAGATGCTCTCTGGTTGGATATTAAAATGGTAAATTTTATGAGCGTGGCAAAAGCGAACAGCATTCAGAATCTGGATAAAAGCTTTTTTGATCAAGGAATCATCTCCACTATACATGCTCTTCGCGGTAATGTTGTCAAACAGGTCGCCCTCTGGGGAAAATTCCATGACAGAGTACATGCAATCAGGCGCGTCTATGATACGGACCAATTGAAGAACATTGCGATGCTCACTGGCTATATGGTGAAGCCTCAACTCTCGTTGCCCGTTGCGATCAGAACTGATTTTCGAAAAAGCTTTCACAGCGTAGACACTTTTGGTTTGAATATCTATACCGGTATATATCGAATTAGCCAGACTATCATTGCCCAACACACTTTTGAGTTCAATCTGATTGGCTAAGCGAAGACCTAAGCGGTCTTCAGGAGGCATTGTTGACTGAGGAGTAGGTATTGTATCTTGTCTCTGTTCTCTGTTTGTTGGGAGAATTGTCCTACCGGATTTCGATAAAGAGAATAATATCTTAGTTTCAGCTGCTGTAATACTGGCATTGCCATGTTCACATTTAAGTCATTTGTATAGAATTTCAAAACGCATGGATATGCTCGAACCTTGCAGCAATGTCGTCAATGCTGATACAAAGTTGCCGATGATCGCATATGATTGGATTCAGCAGCAGATGGATTCTCCCCATTTGTCGATCTGGTTCGATCCACATCGAGATGGAATGAATACAGTTCAAGGAAATACTATACATTCAGACACAGTGTTTATTGTACAAGCTCAATCATCCAGAGTATACCGATTAAAATAGTAAAGAAACTGATAGGCAAGAAGCAATCAACAAGAACAGCCGCCAATTTGCAAGCTGTGTTTACACCTCAACTGAATCAAAGATTCGCCCTTCTGCTTTTCCGGTTTTCTTCCCATTTCCTTCTGACCTGCGTGGATTCCTCCGCACGTCTTACCAATGCCGCATGCAAGTTGGCATAAACTCCCCCCTCACGTGGCAAATCAGCCTTTTTCCCCGTCCGATGATCGAAGAAAACCGTCCATCCTTCTGCTTCGGCCACAGCAGCTCTCTGCTTCGTTGACCACACCGAGAAACGCCAGAGGAAACGATCCGGATGGACCTCTGAGATGCGAGCCCCAGTAATAAGCTGGAAATGAAGTCAGTCATGTTGCCCCTATCCTTGATTATTTTCTTTTTGAGAAATCCGACATACCAAATCAGGATACTTCACCACCCTTTTCACATCCATCGTGATTCTCGTGCTCATGGCACTAATCCCGCGAGCGGTCATGAAGTCCTGGAATTTATCCCCAAGATGCTCTTGAAAGGACTCCACGACGCGATTGAAGCACTGCGCGCAGATGTGACCGTAGGCTTGCCACATGACATGCCCAAAGGGATCTTGATCTTCGGCCCAGGCAACGCTGTACTGAGTAAGAGTGGGATACTCATATCCCTGTTCGAGCATCTTTCGGATTGTTTCTTGGACCTGTTGATGGAAGGCTTCACATTGATTCGGGTGAAAATACGAAGATGCCTCGAGGGCAGTTTTGAATTGAGGCATGATAAACCGAATTCAAAAGGTTATCCAAACTGGCTGGTTTGAAACAGGTAGGCTGAAGAATAGAAGATCCTAGAGGCTAATTCGTCCCTCTCATAGAGACTTCCACAAGCCGCTAGACCAGGTATTTATATCTATGCCTGGAGCCAAAACTTAAGAGACCTGTCATGTACTAGCAAGGTCACAGCCGAGCTATGATGCCACTTACATCCTCAATAAGTCTAGAGCCTAAATTGATAATCTACAACTGTCACCTGGCCAAGGTTTATACAAAGTTTGCCGACGGGGTTCGAAAAGGCTGCAATGTCTTCTTACCTCACCAAGGACCAATCAAACCAACGTAAGTAAGCGAAAGGACTCGAAATGGGAAATAGAATACTTGATTTTCTGTCAAATCGATCATAATGACAATCTGTGACTCATGGCATGGCCACATCCCTTGATAGGGGCAAGCAACTGCCACAAATGATCAATGTTAAGACATATCGGGAAGACCGCTATGCAGATTGATGAATGAGGATATGCACAGTCAGTTCTCGAAGCTAGATCGAACCTTCATTCGATCGGGTAACAAATCCACGGGGAGGGTTTCCTCCGACTTGAAACGCTTGAAATGTCTAATTCACATGGTTCTTTCGTTCTAACTATCCTGAGTCTTTTAGGCTTCTTCCCTCAACCTTGTCTTCGATCGAAACCGGCTTGACCTTCTGCTCCACATGCCACATCTCCGTCTTAGGATCTTGCGGTCTTCATTTCAAGCTTACGTAGACTTGACTAATTCAACTAAAATTGGAGATTTCCAAGGGAGTATTGACGGTTTATAATATCCACAGCTGGTCTACGTAGCCACGTGCAAGCCGGAACCCTAGGATCCAAGTCATTTAGGACGCATACAGACATGGCTTACATGGATCAATTCAGGTAAGAAAGGCAATGGTAAACTGTTCAGCTAAAGCACTTTGGGTTTTAGGGCAGAATTAGGTAAATAATAAAAGATCAAGTATAGATATCGCCCTTCCCAGACCGACTATCAAGGCGCCGGATATACTCCGTAGATCCACAGGCCATGTGATTTAATTATGTGAGATACTTTCTGTTTTTTGAACAAAATACTGCATGCATCAAGAATAATAGTTAAATCAAATTTATCATTGTTTCAAAATATACTCTCCAACATGGTGATATTCGCATACAAAATTCCGCTCCGATAATCGGCGGCGGACAGAATTGCCCCTCATTCCGTCAAGTCACGCAAGAAATGCCAATGCTGGGAATCTCTTGGGTCAGCTTGTAGAAAGACAGGAAATTCCTCGTCCATATAAACCAGAGCAAATAGCTATACTCCGGAATAAATACCGCCGCCCCCTGGCTGAGACGTAGCGCCAGCAGCACTGACGAAGTACACGCACGCAATCCCCGCGATCAGCGCCCCGCTCGTCAACCTGTGACAGGCCCGCCACGCACTTCTTTCTTCCTTTTTCTTGCCTTCCTCCCTCTCTCTTCCTTCACATCTACCAATTCCTCCAATTCAATTGTCTTGGAAGAAACAATCCTGTCAAGATGGCTACGTATGTCCCCTCTCCTACCCAACCACATCTCAGTTTCCTCCCTGAAAACTCCGAACCCCACCACATCCATCCCAGCACATCATCACCCCTCCATCCCACCATCCCCATCCCACCTCCAACACTCCATACTAACAAACACCAGCAACATCACCTTCCACGCGCCCGCCCTCACGCGCGCCGAGCGCAGCAACCTCCGCAACCAGCGCGGCCTCACAATCTGGCTGACCGGACTCTCCGCGTCCGGCAAGTCGACTCTCGCCGTGGAGCTGGAGCGCCAGCTGCTCGCCGAGCGGGGCGTGCACGCCTACCGTCTGGACGGCGACAACGTGCGGTTCGGCCTGAACAAGGACCTCGGCTTCAGCGAGAAGGACCGCAACGAGAACATCCGCCGCATCGCGGAGGTCGCCAAGCTCTTCGCCGACAGCGCCTCCATCGCCATCACCTCCTTCATCTCGCCCTACCGGATCGACCGTGACACTGCGCGCTCGCTGCACGAGGTCCCCACGCCCGGTGAGGAGACGGGTCTCCCCTTCGTCGAGGTGTATGTGGATGTTCCCGTCGAGGTGGCGGAGCAGCGGGATCCCAAGGGATTGTATAAGAAGGCCAGGGAGGGCGTGATTAAGGAGTTTACGGGAATCAGTGCCCCGTATGAGGAGCCGTTGAAGCCTGAGGTGCATATTAAGAACGTCGATTTGCCGATTAAGGAGGCTGTCGGGCAGATTGTGAAGTATTTGGATGAGCAGGGTTATTTGCCTAAGAAGGAGTAGATTTTTGCTTCTATGCTGTGGTGTGAAAGAGGATAGATAGATTTGCTGTTATGATTCTTTTCTCGCTGATATCCCTGTGTTCCTTCTGTACGTATGCATAGATGGAAGGTGTGGTTTTCTTGTTTGACTCATTCATTCATGGACTCCGTAGCTTTAAAGGGGACAACAATGCCTACTGTTCAGTCTGCAACGTCATGGTAGATAGATCAACTGCATCAAATGTATGTACGGTACGCTACCAAAAAAGCAAGGTATCAAATATACCGGCCAAATAGTGCAAAGAAACAAATTATTTCACACGGTGTTTCTCCATCGGCTTAGTTGAATTCGAAGTCATAGTACACATACGCCGTGTACTCGCCGGCTCCCTCGCCCTGCATCTCGCCGGGGTCGTCGCGCTTGACCCGTCCCTTCTTGTCGCGGCCAAAAGCGTTGCCGGCCAGGTACGAGTATTTCTCGTCCAGGTTGTGTTTAGCCTTGTCGGCCTGTTTCGAACTCGGGGTCTATGCACTCGTTAGTCTAGCCTTGAGGACCCTTCGATAGTGAGACATACCCGGATGATAGTGCAGACAAAGTCGAGAGGCAGACCGTATCGCAGAACGGTCTCGACGAACACCCGCAGAACCAACACATGGATCCAGACCATGACTGCCTCACTCCACGCCGTGCGGCCCAGTCGCAGCGTCTCACCCCAGAGCTTGCGCTCGTCGCCGCCAACCCGCTCGAACTCCTTGCGCTCCTCCTCCTTGCCGCCTTCAACGTACTTGAAGTCGCGGGGAATCCACTTGTTCTCACGGGCCTTGTGCACAAACTCCACGCTGTGTTTCCGGAACGTGGTGACCGCGTACAGCGTGAACTCGTCATCCTCGGCGACCAGCGTCGCCGATCGCGGAACCACCATCGGCGAAACCGTTTCATACGTCTTCAGGAATTCTTTGATCTGCTGAGCCGGCACGGCGACCAGATGGGTCTCGATGTATTCGGAATCTTGGACGATTTTGCGGGGGTCGACGACGGAGGCGAGCGACTTGGTCGATAGGTTGCCTCTGCATACGTGTCAGAATAGGACCAAACTTCGGGGTTATTTCCATGGAACGCACGTTTGCTTGCGCTGGAGAGTCGCCAGGTTACCCTTCACCTGGTTGTACTGGGAGTATTTCGTCCGGATATCGTTATCGATGCTAGCTGCCTCCTATGCGCGAGTTAACCCCGACCCCAGTCCCAGTAGGCCCGGATCAGACCAGACATACCTTCTGCAGAAGATCGATCAATTCACCCAGCGACTTGTCAGCCCGATACTTGACCTTGTTCCACGAGAACGTCCGCAGGTACTGATCCGCCGGTTCTAGAACACCACCACGTTAGCCGATCCAGCTCATCGGCACGAGTTATTCCAGAACACACAGGCACACCTACTGTCATTCACGGTCTTCATCTTATCGATCTGCGCCTCGTCACCTTCCAGGATATTCTTCAACGCATCTCCGACCTTCACCACCACGGCCTGGCAGGCGGTCTCGAGCTTGGCCAGCTCGTCGGCCTGCTGCACGAGGGCGTCTAGCGTGCCGATCTTGAACTCGGGGATGGGGAAGGGAGCGACCGATCCATTTTCCGGGGCGACGGTGGCGGAGACGGCATCGAGGGCATCATCGCGATGGTGGGAGGGAGTGATGGAGGTGGGGAGGGAGACGAGGAGGTACTTGGCTGTCTTCGACATGGTGAGAGGTTGGGTGGTCGAGGAGGGAATACCAGGGGAGAATATCAGATGAACTAGAGAGAACCCGTTGCCGCGCTCGACAAAGCGGGCATGGAGTAACACGAGCGAAGTTGAGGAAGTCGGGGAATGAGGGAGGTGGAGAGCAGGTCAGTCCGTCACTGCGAATGTCCCGGAGCTGCAGCTGGCCGGAGGCGGTCAATCGATCATCGCCCGAGAGGCTACGTAAGAGTAACCACCGATGCCTTTAACCTAGATAGTATTCGACGAAATATGTAAATATGTAAATGATAAATCTATTCTTGCTAGTCTTACATCCTAGACCAAGGACATGTGCCCTGTTCAAAAATTATATACAATGACAAATATAATCCCATCTATACGCCAGCCTGCCCCGAACCCATCTAGATCCCTCCATATTGTCTATATTCTAGTTGGTGACCTTGTAGAGACTCGACATGGCCTGTGAATAATTTTGTCAGCGTACTTTCTCATGTCATATTAATCCTGTCAGTGAACGTACCGCAGCCTGCTTGGGCTCAACAAACAGAGCCTTCGCTTCCACCAGGACAACCGGCTCCTTGCCCTCTTCAGGTAGGGTCTCGATGCGTCCCTCAACCCACGCCTTTCGTCCGTCGACCTTCACCGTCTCTGCGCGCAGCACGACGTAGGCTTCGGCCATGGCGGGCCGACGGTAGTCGATGCTCAGGTTGGCTGTCACACCAACGCCGTTGGGCAGAGCAGGGAAACAGCAGCGTCCCATGGCCTCATCCAAAAGAGTAGCCAGCAGACCGCCGTGGACAATGCCCGGGTGACCGCAGATATTCGAGCCCAGGTAGAACAACGAGATCAGACTCTTTCCACCCTCCTCGCAGAAGATATACGGCGGGACCACGATCTTTTCAGGGCCCGCAAGCGTGCCGGCCGTCAGATTGCGGGTGCGCATCTGCTCCGGGATCTTCAGATGAGGTCGCGATTCGGTAAAGGCCGGGTTCTCCCGCAGCGACACGGCGAGCGGGTGGTCGCGGATGAATTCCTCCACCTCCTTGGAAATCGCATCGGGAGGGATGAACGAAGTGAGGGTCTCCTCGTCGGTGGGAAGTGCAACCGTCATCATGCGAGAAACTGTTTTCTGGGTCTGATAGGCTAAACCGGCGGAGAACGCAAGAATGGCGATGGTCGTGAATCCCACGAAGCGACGAAAGCGGGACTGCGATTTGGGGAGCGCAGGTGGAATAGGAGAGGAAGCGGCTTCTGGAGTAGGGAGTTCAGGAGATCAGTAAAGCCTGGGGATAGCCTGGAGCACCGAGGAAGAATCAAGGGGAGGAATACATACCGGCAGAATACAATCGAGGATGAGTCTGACGGGTCAGACGCACGAACCACGGGGTAATATTTGTAGGATTCGAACTGAGGCCGAGCCTGGTCGTAGTGGGGACCGCCCGAAAGAATCTCGACACTGGGACTCGCGCCATGACGGGGAGATGGACTCGGCAGAGAAAATGGATACCAGGAGTAGACCTAAAATCCTTGGCCTTCCAACGACTTAAGGGCGAGCGATCCGACTGAAAATTGGGGAATCCGGGCCACGGATAGCCTCAAGTGAGCCGGGGCAAGTGACTGGCGGAGTGCCTAGGTTCATCAACAACGGTCATCCATGCATCGCCGAAGATCACAACGGCCCTTCGGCGCACCATTGGCGCCTTCTGATTGGTGGAGGGCGAGGCGGAGAATAGAGAACGAACCTCGGCTGATCGAGTGGATGAGTAATCAGATGAGACATGGTGTTGCCTGCAAGAAGCAGATGTGGGATTAATCATTGGATTGTGACAGATCCAAGTCCAAAGAAGCCATGGGACAAGAAGCCATCGAGTGTCGTTTGGCAGTTCGTGGTTTGCCCTGTTTGTCGCCTTTGCGCTGTATGTTCCTGGCACGTGACGGGCGCCATCTCCATCTCCGAAGTGGATCTTTCGTCTTCTTCATCCTTCGTCCTTCATCAACGGTCAGGGCTCCACCATCCAACGGTCGGCGGGGAAGCTTTGCCATGTTGTTTTCTTGCAGAATTCAGACATCAAACCATTCCGTGAAGAACAGATGCCCATGATGGGACTCCCGCCAACTTATATGTTCACTCCGGGTGGGATGATGTCTTGCCCACATCATCATCCGGACTGGATGTCGGCCCGAATCTAGAAAGGAAAACACAACAACCGACTAGAGTCCGTCGAATATCTCCGTCCCCCGTCGTGTTACGTTGTCAATCTCTGTACGACATGAGCACGGATCGAATCCGTGGCTAGTCGAGCTACTCGACATCATCCCTGTCAGGACATGGGGCTGAATCTCCCCAGATTGGATCGATCCTTCCCTTGATCGACTCTTGCATAGCCCTAGCCAATAGCCATTTGCATGCTGTTGAGACATGCGTTGATCTTCAGGGGCATGTTGCATTTTTCCTTGGACCTACAGCATGCCTGCAGTATATTATACTAGCTTTAGCTATCGATGACCCCTGTGTCCATGAAATGGCCCATTCCTGGAGTCCGGCGCCCCTTGCTGGACTACATTCGCCAGACAGCATGCCGGGAAGGAGCCCTCTGGCCCGCGCGCAAAGCAATAATCGAATCGCCATTCTTTAGATACTCCTGTCACCCTTTCAATCTGTCAACTGTATTTTCCATTAGTAGCCATGGCCCCTTGTCGCGCTTTCGCGTTTTTGGTCTCAATTCCATTCGTTCTCGGCTCGTCCGACGCCTCCCTTCCGCCGATACCCGACAATTACGATGTCCTTCAATACGTCGATCCACTCATTGGAAGTGCGAATGGAGGTATCTACCTGCTGTCCGGAATCACCTTCGCGCATAGTCTCATGGTCTTCCAATGCTAACGGAACTGATTCTCCCATCCAGGAAATGTTTTCCCAGGCGCCTCTCTGCCTTATGGCATGGCCAAAGCCGTAGCGGATACAGACTCGCCCAGCAACCAGGGAGGCTTCACGTACGATGGCAGCCGCATCACCGGATTTTCTAGTCTGCATGATTCGGGAACCGGAGGCCAGCCTTCCCTCGGAAATTATCCTCTGTTCCCCTACGTGAAATGTCACGACGACGATGTCAATGGCTGTGTATACCCTAAGAAACAACGGAAGACGAATTACGTTTCCGATTCGGTTAAGGCAAGCCCTGGTTACTTTGGGCTTACGATGGAGTCGGGCATTCGTGTGGACATGACGGTGGCTCATCATACGTCCCTCATTCGGTTTCAATTTCCAACGGATGATAAATCGAGTCCTCTGATCCTTTTGGACCTCACCGATCTGTCTGATACGCGCCAGGACAATGGGACCGTTGACATAGATCCTATGACGGGCCGCATGACAGGACATGCTCGCTTTCAACCGAGTTTTGGAAGCGGCACCTACGTTCCCTATTTCTGTGTCGACTTTGACAGTGCCGCCAAAGTGCGAGACCATGGTGTTTTTATTAATTCACGAGCAAGCACCGATGTCAATAACCTCGAAATTTCACGAAGCATAAATGGATTTCCGCTTCCGGTCAGTTTTCATCCCGTTTTCTAGTGCGTGAAGCTGACAGATGTAGGGAGGTGCATTTGTTCGTTTTGATTCAGCCTCGAATATCACGGTGCAAGCGCGAACTGGTTTGAGTTTTATCAGCAGCGAGCAGGCATGCCGCAATGCCGAAGCCGAAATCCCCAATTTTGACTTTGAAGCTACCCATTCAGCGGCAGTTGAGCTGTGGACGGAGAAGATGACACCAATTCGAGTTTCCAAACAGGGGGTTAACTCTTCGGTCTTGACGAATTTCTACAGTGGGATTTACCGTACAATGATCAACCCGCAAGATTTTACAGGGGAAAACCCTCTATGGAAGAGCACCGAGCCATACTTTGATTCATTCTACTGGTATGTGTCTCATCCTCTGTAGATCCTCTTCCTGACAGTAAATCAGCCTCTGGGATTCTTTCCGGTCCCAGTTGCCTTTCTTGACTATCTTTGATCCGAAGTCTCTGGCCAGAATGATCCGCTCTTTGATCGATACCCAGCAGAACCTGGGATGGCTTCCTGACTGCCGCATGTCTCTCTGCAAAGGTTTGTGTCTACTATTGACCTTTTGAATGGGACTCACACCATCCTAGGATACACTCAGGGCGGTTCCAACGCGGATGTCGTTCTTGCGGACGCATACCTTAAGGGGATTACGGAAAACATTGATTGGCAGGCAGGCTACGCAGCGGTGAAGAAGGACGCTGAAGAAGAACCTTTTGACTGGTCGAATGAGGGCCGAGGTGGACTGATCAGCTGGAAATCGTTGAATTACATCCCGGTTGAGGACTTCGACTATCTTGGATTTGGAACCATGACGCGGAGTGTCTCTCGTACACTGGAATACTGCTACGACGACTTCAGTATTGCACAGATGGCCCGTGGTCTGGGAAGGACAGGTGACGTGGAGAAATACGAAACCAGCTCTCGCAACTGGGAGAATATTTTCCGAGATGATCAAACCTCGCTCATCAATGGGACGGATACGGGATTCACAGGGTTCTTCCAGCCCAAGTATCTTAATGGGACATGGGGATACCAGGTATGCTCCCTTAACCTTGGCTGCATGATATGGTGCTAACAATGACCAGGACCCTGTCGCCTGCTCTAGCATTGATACAAGCGGACGAGCATGCTCTCTGCAGAACAACGCCGCCGAAACATTCGAATCCAGTATCTGGGAATACCAATTGTATATTCTACCTATTCTGCCATGCTAGCCGCACCAACTAACGTGTACAATCCAGCTTTGTCCCCCATGACATGGCCACGCTCATCACCTACCTCGGCGGGCCCTCCCAATTCGTCCGCCGCCTCGACTACCTTCATGACACCGGCATCACCTACATTGGTAACGAGCCCTCCTTCCTTACTGTCTTCCAATATCACTACGCCGCACGCCCCGCCAAATCGACCGCTCGCGCCCACTTCTACATCCCCAAATTCTTCAATCCCAGCCCCGCCGGTCTCCCGGGTAACGACGACTCCGGGGCTATGGGCTCTTTCGTCGCAATGACCATGATGGGCCTCTTCCCTAACCCCGGCCAAAACATCTACCTCATCGTTGCTCCATTCTTCGAATCCGTGTCCATCACCTCGCCTCTCACGGGGAACGTCGCGACTCTACGCACCGTCAAATTCGATCCCAGCTACCGCGACGTGTATATCCAGTCCGTGACGCTGGATGGGAAGCCGTATACGAAGAGCTGGGTGGGTCACGACTTCTTCACTGAGGGTAGAGAATTGGTGCTTGTTTTGGGCAGGAATGAGAGCTCTTGGGGGACGGGGGAGGCGGATTTCCCTCCTTCGTTGTCGACTTCTACTGGTTGAATTGGTAGGTATGCTACTGAACCACTTCCTGGGGATTGTAAGTAGGAAGATGGACGAAGTTACCTGAAATCCATTGCCTACAAGATGAGTCGTGCTGAATGCTAGTTCTTCGGCCTAAATATACCGATCCATGTGTTAACATGACTATATGCATCCTCGATCTATCGTTGTGAACAGACTAACCCTAAGACTTCTAGAATAGAAAGGATTGTATATTAACAAGGTGTAAAATAGAACCAGCGCTTCCATTTACACTCCCCGGGCTTTTTTGCGTACGGCAAGTCAACTCACATCACCTTGCTAATGACAACAGATGCCCCCAACCGGAGTCTGAGAGGCTTGAGACTGGTTTAGAGCGGCTCCACCCCATGGATTCCAAAAAGGTCGTCTCCGCAGCTGTTCCTCTAACCCATGCAGTAGCCAGCCTAGTATTCCGCAGGATACTTCCACCATTGAACAAACCAGATGAGACATGACAGGACCTCTTGAAGAACCCGACAGAGTTAAGCTCCCTCGGAATATTCATCTTCATCCGAGCTGCAGTTATACTCTACAGCATCGATAAATGTTGGAACCTTCCACGATGTTGGCGGTAGGTCCCGGTTGTTTCATGGCTCATCCCACGATGCATGTCATGTGGCCATGACTACATAAGCCATGGTTTTCATCGTATAGTTAGAGATGATCATCCAATTCCTTCTCATCTCCCTGCTTCGTTTCCGTTCTTGATAATAAACAGCCAGTTCTTTCATGGACCAGACCTCTTCACCAGAGAACAAAGCAGTCTCAGTCCAAGTGATGGGTCTCGACTATCGGCACGGTATCTCCGTGCTGGAGGCGGTGGTGTACATTCCCACGTTCATCGTCGCTCTATTGGTCGTGTTCAGGCATGGATTCCGCAAGAGCGCTGGCTGGACCACCTTGGTGATGTTTGCGCTGGTGCGCGTCGTCGGATCCTTCGTTCATCTCGCAACCCTCGCCCACCCCCTCTCGTCAGACCTTTACCTGACATACGCCGTATGCTTCGCCATCGGCCTGTTCCAGCTGACCGTTTCCTGTATCGGCCTCCTTTCTCGAGTGTGCATACACCCCACCGCCAATCCTGCCCCATTTCCTAACCCCCACGGAACCCGCCTAGGTATGTCCTATACTGACAGTGGGAAACCCGCCCACCCATGTCTCTTTGGACTCCTCAGCCTCGCAACCATAGCGGCCATGATCCTCAGCATCATCGGGCAGGTGCAAAGCGCCGACGCGGAACGGCCGGCCTCCGCGAATTCCTTGTCCCAGGCCAGCGTGGTGATCTTCCTCGTCGTCTGGGCCGGCCTCGCTATCTTGGTGTTCTCGATGGCGTCCCGAAATCGATATATCAAGGCTGAAGAGCGCAGGCTTGTCCGTGCGGTTGCGCTGTCGATGCCCTTTCTGCTGGTTCGCGTGCTCTACTCGTTTCTCGGGTCGTTTTCGCACAATCCTGACTTCGATTTGTTGACGGGGAGTCCGGCTGTCTTGCTGGGGATGGCGGTTTTGGAGGAATTTGTTATTTGTGTGGTCTGTCTTGAGGCGGGGGTTATGTTGGCTTAGCGGGAACGTGTAGACCACGGTGAAGAGTCTGAGGCTTTTAGATGGGTGGGAAATAACTGGATGGGGGTTATTTTAGGATCAGAATGGGAGCAAGACTCCTGTTAGAAGAAAGAATATACATATCAAAGGGGGTATAGTCCATTGTCTACGTAGGTTTGTTCCACTAATACTATCTAGATTGGCTTCCGACATCTGAGTGACCGGAACTCCGAGTCGGAAGGACAAGACAACCACTCATCCGAGACCGAAGAATCCCCTGTAAAACCCAGTCTGCTTGTCCGTGAACAATCGGATTCCCGACCCGAATAGGGAAAACCCCCTTCGAGTGACATCATCACCTCAGTATAGATCTACTAAAGCACCAAATCCCCCTCACAACCGACAGCCATACGTCTCGAAATCCGCACTGCTAACTCTTCGCTCCGCATCCGCCATGCTCGCTGAAATCGACACCCTCGAAATCCACGTCCTCGTCAACGACGAGCTGGATCCCATCTCGCCGAGCCCGAATCCCGCCGTGCAGGTCGCCAGCCGGTTCATGGGCATCCCACTCAGTCCGCTAGACCCTGCCTCCGAGCGAGGCGGCGCGCAGATGGAAATGCGCATGGATAATATCTGCTGTGCGGCGCACGGCATTTCCCTGCTGCTTGTGCGTGCTTTGTTCTCTGTCTCTTTCTCTCTCTCTCTCTTCCCTACAGGACGGGCCCGTGACCTCGAACCTAATATAACACCCAAAATAGATTGCCACCAAAGGCGACAAGAAGCACGTTCTGCTCTTCGACGCCGGGCCCGAAGGCGACGTCTGGGAGCGGAACTCTGCGCGCTTGCGAGCAGAGGTCGGGCGCATCGAGCACGTTGCTCTGTCGCATTATCATCGGGATCACTCGGGTACGTAGCTAGATCAGGACACCGACAGTCAACACTCTATAGAACACTCGGCTTATTGCATATCCACGAACTGGGACACTAAACAGGTGGTCTAACCCGGGCAATCGAACTGATCAACGCCAGCAAACTCGCCACCGGAGGAACGGGGACGGCGGTCGTGGTGGACGTGCACCCCGACCGACCAGCCTATCGAGGCGTGCAAGCCGACCGCCCGATTTCTCTCGAGGCGGACCCGTCGTTCGAAGAGCTCGAAGCCGCCGGAGCGACCCTGGTCAAGAGTGACCGGGCGCATACGGTGCTGGATGATTTCTTCCTGGTCTCGGGCGAGATTCCGCGCGACACGACCTACGAGGATGGCATCTACGGCGGGATCCGGTTCAACGAGGGCACGGGGCAGTGGGAGGAGGATACGCTGATCATGGAGGAGCGCTACGTGATGTGTAATATCAAAGGTGTGTCTATCTGACTGACATCTTGGACTTAGGGCTTTCTGACGGGAGGTGATGTAGGGAAGGGGCTTGTGGTCTTCACGGGCTGTGGCCATGCCGGGGTGGTGAATACGTGCCGGGACGCGGTTAAGCTCGGAAACGGCAGTTCGTTGTACTGCGTTGTGGGCGGGTATCATTTGGCAGATGCCGACGATGCCAAGTTAAATGCGACGATGGGGGATTTGAAAAAGCTGGATCCGAAGGTCTTGCTTACCGGTCATTGCACGGGGTGGCGGTTCAAGTGTGTTATTGCAAGAGATATACCGAATTGTCTCGTGCCGTGTTTCTCGGGGAGCAAATACACTTTGTAAGGTTGAACGGAGGTCAGGGAATGCGTATAAGGGTGATTGATTTGCAAAGCTATGTGGTCAGGAGTGAGTGGAGTCTTTCTTTCTTTCTTTCTTTTTTTTTTCCCTCTCTGGTCCGAGGACATTGTATACCGAATCTCGACATGTGTGTATTCACCGCATGCAAACACGCCACAGGCTCAGGGATTGCAAAGAAAGTGACCGGGGCCTAAGGCTTATGGCAGTTGGACTGAACAGGTATTAAATGGAGAGACGAGAGTTTTCATTGGTGGCTTCAAGAAGCGTTTCCATTCAGCACGACGCTGTCCAGTTTGTTCTTCCATACCTAGTTTGTAATAATCTAACTCCTTCAAGGCTTCAAGGGCAACTCATGCTTGTCGAGAAATTCAGCCCAGGTTTGAAGCTTCAGTCCAGGGATCTGACAGCAACAGTCAGCACAATAACTAAAATCATTCACAACCATGACATTGCCGACCTCATACGCCTGGACAAACTCCTCATTGGCATAGACATTGCCGCACTCCTCGAATATCATAAGTTGCTCTGCAAAGTCCAGAGCAATCTCCTCAGACATCCCATCACGGGCTTGGAGCATCTCCTGGAATTCACTGGAGGTGAGTTTCCGGTATTGCGTTGGAACGTTGTACCCTATCTTGTGTATTAGACGTGAACAGCTGGGGTGGTGGAGCAACGTGCTCTTTCTAATAGTCGCCAGCTTGTCCGCCTCCGACAAGGCTTGGGAATAGAACGCAATCGTCTTTTCGAAGTAGTGAGAGCCCGCCGCAAGGATGGAAAGCACAAGCTTGCCGGTGTCGGCGATAGCGACGTTGGGCATCACAGTGTCCAGGCTGTGCGGGAATGACAGTGTATAAATCCCCGAGGCATCCTACACCAGAGTCAGATCCTTATGCCCGGGTTGCTTTGAATCAGAAGCGCACTTACCTTCGTAGGAAGATATCTATCCGGCGTGGTCAGACAGTTCTCGAAGTAATTCGGAAAGAGGATAGTCGTGGTCTTAGCCCAGAGCTCCGCATACTAGGCCCGGATATACTCCGTCACCAAGCTTTTGCCCTTCCAGTGATGCACGTTCAGGAACTTGCCGCCGGACAAGGCCACGGGGTCAGGAAGGGCGCTCCAAAGCAGGTGCTTCAGCGTGGGGGTTTGGGCCGCGGCGTCGGCAATCGCTTTGCCCTGCGCGATCTCAATGTCTGTGGACTGCGTCTGCCAAAAATCCGTCAGGGCGAAGATGACATCCGCGCCGGAGAATGCGGTGGCGAGAGCGTCGCGGCCGCTGCTGAGGTCGGCGCAGTAGAGCTCTGCTCCGCGTTCAGCAAGCGCCCTTGCAGCTGGTTTTTCGGCATTGCGGGTAAGCGCTCGGACATGATAGATGTCTGGATGTTCGAAGAGGCTGTTTGCCACGGCACCGCCCTGCCACGATGTTAGTTCAAGGGCAAGAGGTACGTTCAATTGTCGCTCGTGGATGGGAGGGCGTGGTTAAGACAGACCTGGGCGCCGGTAGCTCCGATGACGACTACAGTCTGGTTGTGGGGTAAATTGAATGGGACAGGTAGGTTTGGAGTAGAAACTGAGCTCGGAGGAAGCCCTGTCTGCCGAGCGTTCCGTGACTTTTCACTGCGGTACGTTAATTTCTACTCCACCTGATTACAGATAATTTTGGAGAAGTAAAATACACCAAGAGGATAACTTCATTTTGACACGCGCCTACACTGTGTATGTATTTTGAATTGTCATATTAGAAATCCTTTTTCTCCATGGACATCGGATGGACGGCAATGCCGTTACTAAACAAAATCCAGTATATAAACGTTCATAGATCCCTGAATTATCGTTGACATTCTGTTTCATCAATTCAAAATATTCAGTACAGACACATTCAAGTCCATCAAAAATGTCTAACACCAACACCGCTCTTTTCACTCCCATCAAAATCGGTCCTATCAACTTCAAGCATCGAATTGTCTTTGCCGCTTTGACACGTGGTAGAAACGATGAGAACCACGTCGCTACCGACCTCCAGGCGGAATACTACGGTCAGCGTGCTACCGATGGTGGCCTTATGATTGTTGAGGCCATGAATGTCAACCAGCAGGCCGGTATGAGTCCTGGTACTCCTGGTATCTTTTCCAAGGAGCACGTTGAGGGCTGGAAAAAGGTCACTGCTGCTGTCCACGCGAAGGGTGGTTATATCCAGAGTCAGCTTTGGCACCAGGGCCGTGCCGCTTCTTCCAAGTATATCAAGGAGACCCCCGTTGCTCCTTCTGCCATTGCCATCAAGGGCATGGAGTTCATGGGTGATTATGAGTACGAGACTCCCCGTGAGATCACCAAGCAGGAGATGGAGCAATACGTCAAGGACTTCCAGCATGCTGCCAAGTGCTCTCTTGAGGCTGGATTCGACGGTGTTCAATTTCATGCTGCAAATGGTTTCTTCTTTGACCAATTCTTCAACTCTGCGTCCAACCAGCGTACTGATGAGTACGGTGGATCCCCCGAGAACCGTGCCCGATTTTTCTTCCAGATTCTGGACGGTTTGGTCGAGGCTGTTGGAATTGAGCTTATCTCTGTCCGACTCTCTCCTTGGGCTGCTTTCCTCGATGTCGAGGATGATGACTCTTACGCCACTTGGGGTTACGTTGTCAAGAGGCTCCAATCTGAATACACCAAGCTTGCTTTCCTTGATATGGTCGAGCCCCGCTCAGTGTTGTACGACGACCATTACAACTTTGAGCAAAAGGAGTCTCTTGATCCTTTCCGTGCTATCTGGAAGGGACCTATTGTCACAACTGGTGGTTACACTTACGATCCTAAGCGCGCCTTCGATATTGCTGAGAAGTATCCTAACAACTTGACTGGTTTCGGTCGTCTTTTTATTGCGAACCCCGATCTTGTCGAACGTCTTCGCAACAACTGGCCTTTGAACAAGTATAACCGTCCTACTTTTTACGTTGGTGGCGCCAAGGGTTACGTTGATTACCCATTCTACGAGACCAAATGAACTACTCTGATGGATCTTTTAGTTGGGATGGGTCTTTCGCTAGTTTTTGGGCTGTTGACTGAATACTATACTGTATGTAGATACTTGCTTGGTTAGAGTATAGAGACTTAGACATCTAGAATGAAACATTGCATTGATCAAGAGTCGTTTCTGTAACTGTGCTCAAGGACTTCCCATTTTTGGGGACTCCTGCTGCGTCATCCGTTTCTGCTCAAAGCCATATGTTTAAGAGATTTTCTGGGATCCAAGAATCCAGCTCAATAAATATAAGCATCTATATGTTTATTAACCAATTTTGACGTGTCACCTAGGCTGAAGAGATTGGAAACATTAGTCCATATTAATGTCCGATCCTGGCTCTTCTTTTACGTAGTAACTGTGTTCGGTAGAAAGATAATGAACATCTCCTGTATGTCTGTGAATATGCATTTAATGTAGAAGATTCTTACTACATATATAATATCTCCGATTCTCTAACTTTGTTTCCTAAACTTTCGCAAAGTCGATTTGTGTTCCTTACATTTATGTGTTCGACGATGAACAGGCAGCAAGCCATTACCGTAATATTGAGAGTATCGCCGAGGTTTTTTGGCTTTCCGAATATAAATTCCCGCTTTTTCTAGAAGTATTTCATTCTTTGGAGTTTTTGGAGAGGCTGAGACTATTTTTGTTATTCGCTTTTTTATCGCTTTGTTTTGGGTGTTCACGTATCGACGCTCGTTGCTCGGCTCTTAGTTGTTGAGGTTGTCCCATACCAATCCATCGGCTTATGCGGGTGATTGCGATATAAGTGATTTGTTGGATTGGCGGCCGTTTAACAAATTGTGCATGTCCGTATTAACGTGGCGCGGAAGGTTATGATTAAGGGAGGTGTGAGAATCTATATATTTCGTGATCAAGTTCTGCTGCGCTTCGCTGACCGTGCCACTGGCGTTTAACACTTTTCCACGTTGAAAGCGCATGCGGTGCGTAAACATCGACTGCAACTAGCAGATTCTGTAGTTAAGTAGATATGATGCTACTAAGCATAGGATAAAACTATAGAAGAACCGGGTGGCCGTTTATCACTTCAGTTTTGGAAGAGATATACTTTCCCTCCACCGAGGGGGCTTCAAAGGGGAGTAGCATCTATAGAAATTTTGAGACGCTTCAATTACAGAGAAAGCAGAGCACTCAGTCAATTCACCGTAAATACGCCAAGCATGCTAAAAAGACACATCTGGATACGCCCGTATCCGCGGTTCTACGGCATCTGGACAGGACGGGGTCGCTCTTTCTACCTAGTTGATGCTAAACCCATCGTCTTTCGCTGTTTGCTTGATACGTAGGGCCGTAGAAAAATATAGCGAATAGCATCTGCATGCATCGGCGGGAAAGTATTTACCATGCATCATGCGACCGTGTACAGGCTTGCATCCACCTATTATATTCTAGTCGTAAACGAAAGCCATTTACCACTCACAATTTTCCTCGCAAGGGTGTAAGCATACACGCCCAAGGAATACAATAGCAGTCAGCAGACTGACCAGTGGTTGTGTACCAGGAGAATCGAGCATGGTACTACTTAACGATACCAAAGGACTTCAACTTCTCACCTGGCGCAATAGACAAAAAGGTAAAAGAGCCGAAACTCCGAAGGGCAGAAAATGCGTATAGGGCTGATCTTGATCTCTCGGCAAATGGAGTAACCCCCCCGTCCCCCAGTATTGTCTTTCTTATGTACAGTAGACATAAAACAATGTTTTGCTTGACAAGGTAGGTCGGATGGGCTCGTATAAGGAACGATCTTGCTGATCCACGGCCAGAAACGCAGTCCGAGCGATAACCTCATCTGTTCGTACCACCTCACATTTCCAAACCAGCTCACTGTCCACCGTTGCTGCTGCTACTGCCACCACGAGGACAAGCCCATCTCAGAGCCCCCAGGAGAGTGATGATGCTCTAAGCCACCTCCCAAAGTTCAATCATTCAAATCGGCTTATCGATCTAACCGCACCGCCCGATCCATCGTGGAACTAAGGTGCGCCTCGTGCACACGGAAATCGACCCCTACGCCCCGACTATGTCAAAAGCCGATGATTATAGTCTCCTCATCTCATTTGTGATTAACACTGTGTCTGAAAACATGATTCACGCCGTGAATACGACATCAATCAACGCACCATTTGACGTTTCAGAATGGGATCTCTCGGGCTTTCGCGAAGCACCAAGGAAAACGGTACAGCCGGTGCGAGTCCAGGAGTCCGGAATCTCGGTGGAGGGGAAAGTCGTGGACAATAAAGAGTTTGCTGAATTTGCTAACCCTGGAAAGACCCCTAATGTGGTAGTTTTCATTCAGGCTACGCGATTCTGGATCTGGGAGGATGCCGTCAACAAGGAATTGAACCATATTGATCTTGAGGAATTTCGGCCTTTGGCCCAGTTGGGTGGGGTGACGTATGGTACATGTAGTTTGACGATTAACTGATTCCAAGGTTTGAGAGAGCATTTGATGTTCTCACGCGAATTTATTTCTCTCGGCTTTAGACATCTAGACAACCTCATTATGATCCGCACTCAGTAGCTTCAGCAATACCTTGTGTGTTCAGAGCTACCTCATTGATGTCGCGTGACAGAGGAAGGTTTATCGCTCGAAAGATTTATGTCCAAATTTCGATTTTAACCGAGTTAGACTACAAGACTGAGTCTCTCAGCCCATGCAACATGAAGGGCACCGATCTCAATACTGCGAGCGAAATATATCTAGTTTTGGAGGGTTAGATGTGAGAATATTGTGATGCAGAATGGCGTGTATGACTCAGATGCTAGCTAGATCAACGTCCACCAGATAAACTCTCGTACAAAGGTCCAAATTCAGAGTACCACTTGTCGACAATCCCCTTGCTCATCCCAGGGGCGATCATAGTATCTCCACGCTTAAGACCGGAAACGAACAAGTCCAAAAACTCCTCCACGGACAGAACATTCGGATTCTTATGCTTCTTGTTATCATCGGGATCATCGAGATCGCGATGCAAATTAGTTGCGACCGACGGAGGAGCAACTTCGACGATCTTGATCTTCTCGTAGCCCCCCCGGGATAGCTGTGACCGAAGAGCCATGGACCAAAAGTGCAGCCAGGCTTTCGTGCCATTGTACACCGGATTGATCACGGAGAAGGGAACGAAAGCGAGGATCGATGAGACATTGATGATTGTGGCACCCTGCGGCTTGTTCTTAAAGTGCTCCAGGAGGCCCAGCGCCAGGTGCATAGGTCCTCGAACATTGATGTCGATTTCTTGGTCGGCTTTCAGCAGGAAGTCGGCGGGTTCATCCTGCAAGACGTGCAGTGGCCGTTGGACGCCGGCATTATTGATCAAGCAGTCGACCTCCGGATACTTGGCAATAACGGTGTCGATGAATGAAGGGATTTGTTCGATCTTTCCAGTATCGAGGACAAAGTAATCTGTGGCGCCAATCTCTTGGGCTGTTTGGCGTAGATTGCTCTCTGTCCGCCCTGCTAAAATGACCTTTTTTCCTTCTCTCAATAAGAACTCTGACATTGCTTTACCCAAGCCTCCCCCACCGCCGGTCACAATAGCACAGGAGAAAGGGAGAGAAGACATGGCCTTGTATCTACTATCGGCTTGAATTGAGTTGTAAGGAATGCTTGGAACGTCTCCTTACGCTTATACCAACATTAGGAAGCCGGCGGAATAGTCGTTTTGTCATGAGATCATAAATCCAAGTTCCAATGGCTGGGGGCGTCGGCGACGCTTATGAAAGGCCGAGTTCATGGGATCCATAATTGATGGGGTAAAAACTCCACGCCAACTCGCCCCCGGGGTTGAAAGTATGACGCCTAGAGACGCCTCTCCACTTGAGTATCGGCTTTGATACTTGACATGTCCGGCGTGTGAATTTCAAATCTATTTCAACTCAGGTTACTATATATTCAACATACTCAACCTTTCACCATTCACACTTACATCAATCGCACCTTCACACAAAATGGCTCTTCATACAGCACTTCGTCACACGACTCTCGACTCTTGGAAGAGTATTCGAGAGGTGCAAGAGCCTCGCCCGACCGTTGGCAACCACGAGGTGCTCATCAAAGTCCGCAGTGCTGCCCTCAACTACAGAGACGTTGCCATCGCCACTGGAAAATATCCATTCGCTACGAAAGACCAGGTCGTTCCCGGATCGGGTGCTGCCGGCGACGTCGTCGAAGTTGGCCCAGGAGTAGTGGGCTTCGCTCTAGGTGATAAAGTCGTAGCCGCCTTCGATCCAGCCACACTGTACGGACCGATCAAGTCCTGGCAAACTGGACTGGGTGGGCCAGTCGACGGCGTCCTTAGATAGTACATTGCCCTTCCCGCACAGAGTGTCGTGAGGATCCCCGAGTCCTCTACCCTCAGCTATGCTCAATGGGCCAGTGTCGTCTGTACCGGTGTGACGGCCTGGAACGCGCTTTATGGAGCTCTCCCACTAAAGCCAGGCCAAACTGTTCTTTTCCAAGGTAAGCCAATTTCTCATGATCAAGGATCGTAGCTATAAGTGATTACATGACTGACCCTATCTGTTAGGAACCGGGGGAGTGTCTGTCACTGGCCTTGCATTAGCTAAGGCCGCGGGTGCGATCACGATCATCACATCTTCTTCTGACGATAAGCTCCAGTATGTGAAGGAGAAGTACGGTGTTGACCACGTCATCAACTACAAGAAGTCTCCCGATTGGGCAAGCGAGGTTCAAAAGATTACTGGTGGCCGTGGTGTCGAATATTGAGAATGGTGGGTCCGGTACCATCAAGCAGTCCCTTGATGCCATTGCGTTTGGAGGTACTATTGCGGTCGTCGGATTCCTCTCCATTGCTGCACAAGAGGACATGCCCGATGTCGCTCTTCTTGCCTTGGGCAAGGGAGCCAATGTCCGCGGGATCATGATCGGATCGAAGCAAATGCTTGAGGATGCCGTTTGCTTTATCGGCTCTCACGACTTGGCCATCCCGGTTGAGAAGACCTTCAAGTTCGGCCGTGCCTCGGTGATCAATGCCTTTGATTACATGACAAGTGGACAACATATTGGAAAGATCTGTATCGATTTTTAGAGCAAATACCGCAGTGTGAAGAACCGTTCATTAGAAAGCGGAACAAAAGTGAATTTAACGCCTTGACAAAGAAGCCCTGAGCTTACAGCAAAGTGCATGGCGTCGCCAATCAAAATTTCTTCCCCACTGACTTTCTTTCTCGTAGAATTCTGGCGGAACCCCATTAATCAACTGGACGGATGTATCTCACGTTTGAGGAACGGCAAGATCATCTGTTTTTAAGAAAAGAAATTATAGCCGATTTGGGGCCCGACATTGCTCGAGGAAGACGCGTGGAAGCATATTGTCATTGAGTGGGCTTGGCAAAGGACGTCCCTTCGTTATGCTAGATCAAAGATCATGTTGGAAATGGCAGTCGAGCACCTAAAATATCTACAATCATCAGAAGTGTCTCGCCAACAACGCGAGATATCTCGAATATATGGTGGCCCTTGTATGTTTCAGCCCACAGTCGCGCGGTACATACTGCCAGACGACGAACCGCAGCTGCATTGTCATCTGGCCAGTCTGAGAGGTCTGTCAGATCCGCTTCTCGGACAATGCTATGGATGATACTAAGTAGCTTGCGCTCCTCGTCCCGTATAGTTTGGAGACCCGAAGTGTCGATACACTGGGCAATGTCTTGAAGCCAGTGATTAAGAAGGAATGCACATTCAAGGTTACAGAGTGAATGCTGCATACTCCAGTTTGAGATTTGAGTGTGCGCGATAAAGTGGACCCCTAAGCGAACCCGAATGCTTAGCGCGTGGATGCATTGAAGAATCGCACGGTCAACGGAAGGCGATCGCCGGAAGGCAATAGTTTTGCAGTCGACAAGCCTGTGGGCTATTTCCGCTGGATTGTGAGATACCAGTTGACGATGAGGCCCTATATCGACATTCAGGCGAACGTAAGCTAACTGTAACAGAGTTCTAGCGTTGAATCCCAATGGGCCTCTGGGTGATAGTGGATCTATGGTTGATTCATAAGTTGCCCCCCAGGAGTTTTGCCATGCTTGTAGAGCTGTTTCCATCACACGAGCGTGGCCATCTTGAATGGAGCTAGGGTATTGGTCTAGAGATGTTATGTTGCGGGCGAAGAAGATCTCTTGTAGTAAGCCGTGAAGCAAGACATAATTCGCGAAAGCAGACATCGCACTTGGCTTATGGATCTGGTGGCCCTGGCGAAGTTGCCTTAACGCCTGCTGGAAACTTCGAGGGTCAGGCGTATGCAATTTCCGCATGCTCATCCAAGCTCGGGCATCACGTGCTTTCCATTCTTCGCCACAGGCTGGCAGAGTAAGGTAGACCTCTTGGTTCAAGATCATAGGCGGCACATTGAATGCTATACTTTGCAGATTAAATTGAGCAAAAGCTACCCATAGCGTTCTGCGTCGTTCTTCTTGCTCGACCCAGTTGTCCCATGACTTTGTTTCATGATCAGCATCCTGTGCCGATATGCCCAGGTCGCGTGCCAGCATGGCAACTTGACCCGATATCGCGATTGCGTCTCCCACCACAGAGCGATTCCCCCATGAAGCCAACGTCATCAACACAATGAGCCCTTGCAACAAACGCAAGGACAATGAGTATTGGGTCATTTTATTTGGCCTAAATTGAGCGGCTTGGTTTTCACTACCCTCAGTGAAGCCGTGAGGGTGGCCATTGATGCTCGAAGTAGAGGCAGAGCCGGGTGAGGTCTTCGCCAAATTGGCGATTGCTTCTCTGTTTTGTCGTTCTAGCTGCGAATTGATCAAGGAGCGTGCAGCGTGGTAGATTGCGTACCCCTTTCCGTGCTCAAAGCGATAGAACGCTCCTGCAGCAGCCAGTGGTAGTACAATTTCCGGTCCGTGCGATAAGATGGAGAATGAGGGAACGTGCAAGAATGGCAAGTGGTCATGATAGCCTCGGAAGAACCCCTCTAGAAATCGAGAAAGGGTGTAGCGTGAGGGTAAAGAGAAGGATGGTGGTAAGAGGGTGCCAAGCTCGTTGATCTGATTCAACAGCACTGCGTAATCTGAGGATGCTATTATCCATGGAGAAATTGAGGGATCGAAATTTCCTTCCAATTGACGGTTTTGAGAAGGATCTGTTTCGTCTATGGCAGCGAGATGTGAGTTGTCGTTAATTGAAGCCGGTTCTGGGAAAAGGCTCCGCATCCCAGGCGAAGACGGCACCCTTAGAGTTGGGGGATAGTATGCTGAGCTTGTGGGCAGTGTGTCGTTGGTGTTATGCTGTCCTTGGGCGATTGCCTGGGAGTTTTGCTGCTCCAAAGGAGGAAACTGATGTTCCTGTGGTGCGTTCACGAAGGAAAGATTTGGGTCGAAGGAGCTCTCAGGGAGGAACGCCGAGAATGGGCATAAGTCATTCCAAAAAAGAAAATCAAGATCATCGTTACCATTCCACGGCAAGGGTGGATTAGGATTTCCTTCAGTGCCCCCTCTCAAGAGATCTTGCGGGGTTGGCACAAGACCATCGATCCGAGGACTTGAGTCGTCATGGCCTGGTGCAACAGACGGGCAAGTGGATGGAGATTCGCGGAATTCGCCACTCTGTTCGATCACAGACGGGCCATCTACACCAGCTTCAGAGTGTGTAAGGGTGGCTTTGTGTGAAGAGCGCTTATGTCGCGCTAGCATATCTCTTGAGGGCAATCAGAACGCAGGTGTGGGCCGGAATTTCACGAGGGAGGATTTCTTACTGTCGTGCAAACCTTTCACCACACTCACATACGCACGGCTTCTCACGCGTGTCTGAAACAGACGTCAGTCAACTGATACGGGGATGTATCTCAGCGTGGAATATTAGTAATTCTCACGAGTGCGCTCATGTCTTCGCAGGTGTTCCTGGCGCTTGAATTGCCTTTGGCAATATCTGCACGGCGGGACAAGAGAGGGCGGTCGACCCATCGGCCAGTCATTGACCGCTCGCGGCAGCCAGCGGACCGTTTTAACCCAATTCGAATATCAAGCGAATATAGAGTGCAGGATGATGTTGGTTTTGCTGCGATTTGGGCAAATATCAACGGCGAGGGCCCGTCGCGGATGATAATTTGCTTGGAGTTCAATCCTGCGGCCGCATGTTGCGTCGTAATTGCCAGTATTACTGAAGGGAAACAGGAATGGGAGAGACAGTCGCTCCTACCCACAGATCCAAGTCTAACTAGGTGACGATAATTTGGATCGTTGGCTGCATGGCGTTTATTGGGAAAGTGCGGAGGTTATTTGCACTGTTTGCACTCCTCGCTTACTCAGCCACCGCCCTCGGTTGTAGCTTATTGTGGGTAGAAGAAAGCTCAGCGTGGATAGAAATTACCTGAGCATTTCTCTACCCATACTAACCTCTGCCGATCTCTCGACCTCGGCGTACGGTGTAGGTATGACTACCAATCTAGAGTCTCTACTTACGCTAACCTAGAGTGGGTTAACTTGACCATAACTGCTCGGGTAGGTTAAAAGGCAGGGTCTACCTTACCCCCCATTAACCGTTGGTGAGGTGGGTTAGGTTAAAGCAGTTAGGTTAAGTACCACAGGTTAATCAGTAATTAATATATCGGGTTCACATTGGTTCGTGATCTGTCCGAACATTGCCTGGTGTTCTATCCCTCTTAATAATTCTTGACTAAACATATTTCAGATTCGAACACCAATCATAGTATCATCGTGATCGGTACACAGGGCCTCTACTGCGTAAATCCACGAGATATCCGCAGATCCAAACTCCCAGCAGACTTGATTGATCATTCCCTCGTAAGCCTTTCAACAATTCCACGGCTTGCAACCTTCATAGTCAATTGGCTCTTTGGGTCATCCTGGAGTACGGAGGATGGCGACGGGTGAGGGATATATACAATAGAAGAGATGAGACCGGTTATATTAGCGAAATGATTAATATACATGTTCTGCGAGTATCTGGATACTCATGAAGAGCTAAAACTTCCGCCATAACTTACAACCGATTTGAATATGCAAAGGTCCGCAAGCTAGCTAAGCCAAAAACCTCGGGCTTTTCTCGAACATATCAAAGTACATTCTCTCGTGACCGAGGCAAACTTTCGCGTTCGTCTGCTTGACCAATCTTCTCACGTACTCGCGACTTCGGAACCATTGATTGTAGTTCCTCATAAGGAACCCTTGCGGTCTTCCATCCTCGTAGTTCTCTTTGACGTGAAAAAGATCCCCCATCAGAACCACAGTCCCGGACATCAACGTGAGCTCTAGGACTAAAGACCCCTCCGTATGCCCAGGGCACCTATGCAGAGTGACGCCGTCCCAAAGCACCGCCCTTTCCTCCGAAACCGTCTTCCAATTCAAAAGATCTGCTCTCAGATAATCAGGCAGAAAGAGACCCGCGTCGGCGCCGGTGGCAGAAGCCCAGAAGGCATTTTTGAGTTCCTTTTCATGGCACCAGATCTCCACATCTACGTCTGTTAATACCCATATGGCATGCTCGGGCCAGCAACAAGAGAAGAGTACACCAACCGGTACCGAAAAAATGCTCTAATCCCCCCGCGTGGTCAAGATGAAGGTGACTCATGATCACGGCCTTGACGTCGCCGATTTCTCCGGCCCCGGTGGCTTTGATCGCTGCGGGCAGGGAGTGGATGCTTTTGTCCCATGTCCTAGGGGCGCATTCCAGGAACTCCTTGTCCCAGGACTTGATCACGTCCTCGCGAGACCCGGTGTCGAATAGGAGGAGGCCGACATCGGGATGGTAGAGAAGGCCTGCTATCATTACACAGGGACGGGTCTCGTGGGGCTCGGGTCTAGCGCCATGTAGGGGGACATTTGCCCCGGAGAGAACGTAGGAGGCATCAATGTCGAGGGTCCCTAGGTCAAGCAACTATGGCTTGTTAGCTGCGCTCAACGTACGGAGAAGATGGCAGTACCCAGAGCTTGGAACCGGGGGGAAGGGCACGAGGCTCAGTCATTGTGCGCTATTGACTTTGGGAATGGTGGATCTGCCAGACAATGTTGTTTGAATGTGCAATGAGATAGAGGTATAGTATCACAGCATCCGGAGAATGTTGCGCACATATAAAATGAGAGCAACAGCGATTGTGTTGAACTCTGGGGCGGAGTTTCGGCTGTAGCGTTACATATTTGGTAGTTCCTAGAGGGTCGAATTAACTAAAACCATTCCGATTTCAAAGCTCATCTCATCAGGAGTGTATAGTAGTAGTAGAAACTCGGAGGTACGGATATATGCTAGGAAATCAGATCAAGGGATCTGCAAGCCACGTTGGGTCGTCAGCGATGCCCCCGTACAAATCACGTAAAGCCAGGCGCTACATACAGTCTTCCATAATGTTTCGGCAATCAATTCGCTCGCAATATTCCGTCGTCCTCCGTCGTCGTGTCTGGATCTCGAGCCTTGGTGGGCCACCTAGTTGAGTCTTGATCTATGACTGCACTTTCGAGTGTTCCGAAGAACTTCAGCATGAAGCTTGGAAACCAAGGAATTTGGTTGCCCCACAGGAAGAAGATGATCGACTGTAGGGAGTAGGAATGTTGTAGCAGGAACAAAATACTTCCAGAGGGCCTTAGGGATGGTTATCCGATTAGTCATCGGGGAGGATGTCGTCGGTGGAGCCAATTTGATTTGATTTGATTTCCTTTCACTTCTTCGATCCAGGGGTCTTCCTCTTGTTTCCGACGGAGCAGCAACCGTGCCAATGGGTTCGGAAGAGGCGGCACCCCTTGTGTCTGCAGGCTCCGAATGAGTCTGACCTCTGGGCTGCTGATGTCCGACGCAGAGTCCGATAGCGGAGTTCAGAGCCACTATAGCGGCATACATCGAATGCGCCGACTACTAGTACCACGACTGAAGACCAAGATGATCTCAGTCCTATATTATTTAGACGTTGGGCATTCCAAATTGGCCCCCGGCTATCATCATTACCCTTATATTCTGGCATCTTGCTAACTAACACCCGGAGTATCCCCTCCTCTCAATGCAGGCGTACCTTCAATATCGCGCCATCAGGGCTTCGGTTCGCAACCAGCTCGACCAGAAAGACCAGGAAGGGTATCAGCGCGTTCTGGCACGAGGCAGTTCGGACCCATTCAGGACACAAAATCCAGATCAACAGCAACGACAACCGGATGGAACTAGTCTATTGCCTGGGATTCAACTGATAGAGGACACAGGCAGTCGCAACGGAGAGCCGTCGCATATCTTTCTCGTCGACTGGGAAAGCGACCACGATGTCTTGAACCCGCGGAATTTCAGCCTCGCGACCAAAATGATGGGAACGTTCATTGTCTCGGCCCTGGCGTTCGTGGTCAGCGCTTCCTCGTCCATCGAATCCGCCGTGCTCGCGCAGAGCAGCGCCGCCTACCACGTCAGCGAAGTCGTCGCCTCGCTATTCACCGCCGTCTTTCTCCTCGGCTTCGCCACGGGAACCCTGGTCTCGGGGCCTCTCTCCGAGATCCTGGGCCGCAACGCCGTCTACGCCATCTCCACCTCCCTCTTCATGCTCTTCGTCATGGGCTCCGGCCTATCCCCCAACGTCGGCGCGAAGTTGGCCTGCCGTTTCCTAGCTGGCGTGTGCGGTTGTCCGCCGCTCACTTGCGCCGGCGGCACCGTGGCCGACCTCTGGGACCCGCTCGAGAAGACCCTCGCCTTCCCCGTCTACGCCATTCTCTCGTTCGGCGGCGCCATCCTCAGCCCCGTCATCGCATCCTACATGGGCCAGGGCACTCTCTCCTGGCGCTGGGTGAACTGGATCGTGCTCATCATGGGCGGTCTCGTGCTCGGTCTGGTGCTCCTCCTCCAGCCAGAAACCTACAGCCCCTTGCTGCTCAAGTGGAAGGCCCAGCACCTCCGCCGTCTGACCGGCGACCCGCGCTACCGGTCCAAGCTGGAGCTGGGCGACACTCCGCTGCCGTCCCGCATCGCGCGCGCCTGCGGCCGTCAATTCACCCTCGCCGTGCGAGAGCCCATCATCCTCCTGCTGGCCCTGTACATGACCGTGCTGTACATCGTGCTCTTCACCTTCTTCGACGGTTACGCGTTCATCTTCACCGACGTCCACGGCCTCTCCCAGCCCTTGACCAACATCGTCTGGGTCGCCATGTACGTCGGCATCATGCTGGCTGCGCTGCTCCTCCCCGGCATATACAGCCAGTATCGCCGCACCCGACTCGCTGCGGAGGAAGGCCCCGGGGACCACGAGCTCAGCGATGCCAGCGGCGACTCCAATCGCCGGACTCCCCCGGCCCAGAAATCAAGCTCAAGCTCGCCTGACCCCGAGCACAGGCTCTGGTACGCGATGATCGGAGCCCCTGCTATCCCCATCAGTCTATTCTGGATGGGATGGACAGACTACGTACGTCATAGCCCTCCCAGGCCCATAGTCTCACGCACATGTAGAACTAACAACCCCAGCGCGACATCTCAATCTGGTCCCCGATCCTCGGCTCCGGGCTGTTTGGCTTCGGAAGCATCTGCGTCTTCATCTCCAGCTACATGTACGTGATCGACGCGTACGAGATCTACGCCGCCTCCGCGCTGGGCTTCATGACGGTGACGCGGTACTTCGCCGCCGGCGGGATGACCGTGGTGGGGATTCCGTTCTATCGGAATCTGGGCGTGCATTGGACGTTGACGATTCTGGGGGTCATCAGTGCGGTGATGACGCCGGTGCCGTTTGTCTTTTGGAAATTTGGTCGCGTTATTAGGGGTTGGAGTCGGTTTGCTGTTTAGGTTTGTATTTGGGTTGGTGGATGGATGGATCAGAGTTGGTGTTGTATTATGGGTTGGGAGATTATTAAATCAATGTGATTGCTGTGCTAGAGTACATGCATTGGGGTGGGGATATTCTCTGGTTGCTTCCTGTCTTCTGGAGTCCAGGTGAATAAGTGTTCCTTGAATGGTCTTGACCTGCGGGGGATCGCATCAAGCGCCGGACGTGAAGCCATTTGAAAGACCCCCCAATGCATTGAATACGCAACATAAGAAATCCCACGCGCACAAAATCAGAGCTCATCAAGAAGAGCCGCCACAGTCTGAACATCCTTATCCCCTCTCCCACTCAAACAAACAACAACATCCTTGCCTCGTCCCAGCTCCTTCGCCACACGGACGGCCCCCGCAACAGCATGCGCACTCTCCAAAGCCGGCGTGATCCCCTCCAGCCTGCTCAGCAGCGAGAAGGCATCCAAGGCGTCGCGGTCATCCGCGGTGATGAACCTCGCCCGTTGCGATTCCTTCCAGCCGGCCAACTCCGGCCCCACGCCGGGATAGTCCAGGCCCGCGGAGATCGATCGCATCGGGGCGATCTGGCCATGTTCGTCTTGCAGAACGTACGTGCGCACGCCGTGCAGAACGCCAATCGACCCGTAGCCCAGCGTCGCGGAGTGGTTGCCAGCCGAGGTGTTTGCACCGCCGGCCTCGACGCCGATCAGCTGGACGGACGGGTCCTGCGAGAACGGGGCGAACAGGCCGGATGCGTTGGAGCCGCCGCCGACGCAGGCCATGACGGCGTCTGGAAGACGGTTGGCGTTGAGGTGGGCGAACTGCTCGCGCGTCTCGGCGCCGATGACGGATTGGAAGGTGCGCACGATCGTCGGGTACGGGTGAGGCCCGAAGACCGAGCCGATGATGAAGTGCGTCGAGTGCAGATCGGTCACCCACGTCCGGAACGCCTGGTTCACGGCATCGAGAAGCGTGCCACCGCCGTGCTTGGCGTGCTTGCCGGGGACGGGGACGACGGTGGCACCGAGGAGTTTCATGCGGAAGACGTTGAGGGCCTGGCGGCGCGTGTCCTCCGACCCCATGAAGATGGTGCATTTCATGCCGAAGAGCGCGCAGACCGTGGCGGTGGCGACGCCGTGCTGGCCGGCGCCTGTCTCGGCGATGATGGCGGTCTTGCCCAGTCGGCGGGCCAGCAGGATCTGGCCCAGCGCGTTGGTGATCTTGTGGCTTCCGGTGTGATTCAGGTCTTCGCGTTTGAGCCAGATGCGGGCTCCGCCGGCGTGCTCGGTTAGCCGGTGTGCCAGGTGCAGCGATGACGGTCGGTTGGTGTAGGCAGCGTAGGATCGAACCTCTTCCCAGAAGCCCGGGTCTGCGTCGGCCTCGTTGAAGCCCTTCTCCAGCTCGGTCAGGCATTCCATGAGAACCTCGGGGACGTACTGGCCGCCGAATCCCCCGAATTGGGTGTGTCTATCCGTGAAGCGGGCCTCTTTGTCTGTGCCGGGATGTTCTGTGGTTTCGTGGGAAGCAGACTCCGAGGCGGAGGATTCGTCAACTTCGATCATAGGATGAATGGCGATTTGATCCTGGGTGCGCCCTGCAACGTGAAGACAATACTCTTTCACAGCCTGTGGCTCAGTGCCTGGAGACGCTTCCCCAATGAGCATGATTATGTGGCTGCCGATGACCACGCCCTGGGCGATTCGAGCCACTTCGCTAAACTGCTCCCGAGTGTTGATCCCGAATCCCACAACTGCAGGAATACGATCTCCAGTGCGAGCATGCACACGACCAAGTAGATCGCTCAAGTTTCCAGCCAGCGACCTGCTGGCCCCGGTAACCCCCATCCGCGAAACAACATAGACGAATGAATCGGCGATACCGCACAGCATATCCATCCGATCATCCGTTGTCGACGGCGCAACTAGCGGGATATACGAAAGGCTTGCGAGTGTTAGTTCACCCGTCAACGGATGGAAGTCTGAAGCTCTCATCAAGGCAGGAAAGAGGATGGACGAAAGCATACCCTTCTCTCTTACAAGCAGTCCGAAACCGCAAGGCCTCCTCTGGCGGAAGATCAACAACAATGAACCCATTCACCCCTGCGGACTTACTATCCAGCAACAGCCTTTCTTCCCCATACGCCCGGACGGGGTTATAATAGCCCATCAGGAGAACCGGGACAGTCAGACCCTGCGCGCGCGCGGTTCCGACGATCTGCAGGATGCAGTGGATGTCAACACCGTTCTCGAGGGCTTGAGCGTTTGACCGTTGAATAACGACGCCGTCAGTGAGCGGATCTGTAAACGGGACCCCAAGCTCAATAATATCTTCCCCCCCTCTTCGTCAGAATCGATTTTGCGAGTAAGTTCGTAGTCTTGCGAGCACATACCTGCGCCACCGGCCTGCAGGCCGAGCATGATTCCCGGTGTCCCTTTAACGGTGGGATATCCGGCTGTAACGTAGGTGATCAGGGCTGCGCGGCTTTCAGCTCTGCATTTCGTAAATGTTCTTTGGAACGCCTCCATTGTGTTGGGATGCAGAGTTGAAGGTGGCAAGGCGATTTAATTGACAAGATAGACCATTGAATGAGAATGAAGATTCGATGCGTATGAGATCGAAGGGAAAGGGCGTCTGCTGTTATACGCTTTGTCGCATCCCCACTGCCTGCTGACCAGGTGGGGATCTCGGAAATATGAGTAACAGAGTCCATTAAACCACTGCTGTGATTCATAGCTCGGGGCAATCTGATGTTCGGCACCAGCAGCTGCCTGAAATGGTCAAGTTCGTCCACCATCGTCTGGAGACCCCGATGACTAATCGGAAAACATGCAAGCAGTTACTCGACCGAGTCGTTTATTCGGAGCCGCCGAGATGAGTTACATGGATAGGCTGACAGTATGGAGGTGCAGACGGTAATAACTTTAGGATCATGTTCCAGGGGTGCACATAGCGAGACTGAGAAGCTGAGTGCCTGTGGGGTGCGTGACCAGCCATGAAGCACGCAAAAATGTATATCCCAACATCGAAGGGTCATGTTTGGAGGTAGAAATTCAAAGTAGGTATAGACCAACAAGACCTACCACTGTCTATAAGATGGATTTGCAGATTGCCATGACTGAAAATAGACAACCCACTCCCCCCCCCCCCCCCCCCCGCCGGAGCTCCCTCGTATCTACTATCCCCAACCGTTCTTCCTCATGTATAAATATGAATGTATAAATCCTTCCGACATCTTTGTTTAAATGCGAACAGTCAGAAAATAGGATGAGCATAACCTCCTAGACTTGCCGCCAGTCTGTGAAGGACTCGGTCCCCGATATAGCGGAGAGAGATTCTGAAACCCAGTCTTCAGGCACCGAATTACACGCGATAGACTATGGGCCTGAGTTTTAGGATGTTGTCAGCAAGAAATCCTCCGTGGCAGCGAAAGTATCTGGCAGCGTCCTTTATGTCGTGAGTGTCCCTGAATCTCCTTGGTGAGGTCTCGGATACCAGCTCTCCTTCGGTAATGTGATTGGATTGTGGCTACCGATGAGCAGGTCCCTTTCCCGTCATCGGGACAAGCGGAAGTATTTAGGTAGAGAAGATGTTGACCGGGAAGGCTCCCGGGGCAGAAAGAAACCAACTCTCTTGCTCGAGTTGAGCCATGCTTGGGGCGTTTGATATATCATGGCCATTAATCCCGCGACTGGTGTTTCGTCTTCCTTCATGTATGTGTTTATCTTCAATCGGCCTGTGAGTCTGTGATCGAGGCGGCTGCTTTAAGTGAATCATCATGATATGCAGGCAGCAGGCAGACTGGAGCGGTGTCCTTCTTTCCTCTGCTGCACTCCCGCAATATGACGACCTGATGAATTGGCAGATGTTGGCTGGAGGGGCCGAGGCTGCTTGATCCATTCTATGTCCTCCAGGTCAATGACAACCAAACGCCCGGTCAGTTCATCCCACAGCATATTACGCCACTTCTTGTCTTTATGGACCACTCCGTGCGACCAGAGGACGGCCAGACATTTATCGCGCTCTTTGTGGAAGAAGTCCGAATTCTCATTACTAATTACCTTCTGAAGCCGGATTCCAGACTAGCTCAGGATTATCATATGTGCTATTAATTTGCTATGGTACTAGTATCTGACGTTTGGCTTAAAGTGGCCTAGACAGACCGGGATCTGATATCCTTGCAAGCTTTGGAGGCGGTGATAATTGTTAACTTTGGCGTGAAAACTATACGGCTTCTCCTCAGTTGTAGCCTTAATAACTATAGTATATCTATGAGATAATAGAGTCGCTTTTATGAGATACCCCGTCCGACCACAGATGTGCAGTATTTCAAATCCCTGGTCTCGGTTCTGGACGAGTTGACAGTGTAGCTTGTATGTGAATTCCCGCGGGCCCATTGGATGCCTAGGACTGCTGTGTTGTTGCAAGTTAGGGCAATTTTTATTTAAAGGACCTCGGTGGACAATGCCACGGATACAAGCCATGGTGCAGTACGGCCGCATGGACCGCTTCTTATTTTAAGAGGTCTGTGTTTGGCTCCGGTCGGATTGTGTTCGGGTGCCGGTCGATGGATGTTAACCACGCCCGTGACTCGATCGACTGCGCATAGTTAGTGCGATAGACGGTGAAAGCACGTCCTCGTCACTATTACTACCTTCGCTTGGCGAGCCTTTCGGGGTAGATACGTCTGGGTCACAACGAGCACGGGACCGTGTATAGTGCGTCTTTGGTTCCCGTTTCCAGTGTGAGGGTCGATAATTGGAGGGTGGTGGCTCCTTGCGAATTATTTCAGGGATATCGCGCAAGACGTCCAAGTATTTAACTTCCCACTCGGTAAGTTTTTTATTTGCTGTATTGTACCAATCTTAAGATGGAGTTTCGGCGGCCAGCGCCTGGAGGGTGAATGTAAGTATCTGACCCACGGCAGTCTGGTGGAAACGGCTCTTATCACCTGTCAGCACGTCTTGATTTGGGACATATAAAGAGTACTGAAGTATTGTGGGATCTGTTGGGATATGTAGAAAGACAAATGCCTCTCCTGTCCGAATGTACCCGTATTGAATCCCTAGGTCCTGCATATATGAGAATATCTGAGTGTACACAGCAGCGACAAGACAGATGGCATGAAACTCAAATATATCACCTTTTTAACTAATAACATCGCGTTCCAGGTCCATCTCATGCAAGCCCACAACCAGTTCAGCGAGTATTAGCTTGTGAGGGGCCTTAAACTCCACCGCATACACTAGTGTCCGGCGCTCGCCAGCCACAATGCGAACACAGAACTGATCAGTCCGGCGGTTGAGTCGCCTTCTCGAGCGAGCCCCCTGACTTTGTCCCACCTGTTCACCCCTCCCATGGTCAGTGCTTGTTGGTTGCTAAGGCGCACCGTTAAGGCGCATCTGCTCTATACGGTCATCTAGCGACACTGAGTCCATATGGTCATAAAAGGTGACTTGGCCCTTAATATCAAACTCCTGGCTTAAAGATCCATCGCCTTGTAATGCCTTGAAGATCTTTTTAACAAAGATATCTACCGTGTCTCGCTCGAAGTTTCGCAAAGTTGCTTCTGAGTAGATGGGCCGGCCCTGAACATTTTCTGTGATATAGTCCAGCTGGTCATCGGAAGGGAAAAGCGGGCGCGAGGTAAAGCTGACCGCGTGTTTGAGTTGTTCCCAGATTTTCTCCTGGAGCCGAGGGAAATCAAGCCAAGGGACAATCCGTTTGGGGAAAAGTCAGTTAACCAGGTTAGTTACGTCGCCTTAGGTGGTAAGGGTAGCATCCGTCTCGACTTGGATCGCCTGAGACAGAGATTCGTGGCAGCGGTCAAGAAGGCGAAACAAAGTAGTAGGTTACAGTCGTCGTTCAGCCTCTTACTGTCAGCGCTCTGCCTCCTGCCGTTGTCGCTCTGCCTCTTCCCTTGCCCTTCTCTCTTCCTCCACTTGACGTCGTAATTCAGCAAGCTCGTCCAGCATATCGAACCGTAAATGGTATTTCAAAGAGCCAGAAGAGGTGAGGTGGCCCGCCGTTAAAGTCAAGAAGCCCTGCACGACACAGCAATCAACAAGAGCTGCGATGCCGTGTCCGAGCAAAGCACTTGCCGACACTAGTTCACAGACCCGTAGGCCTCCGTGGATGACTCGGAATGAATGAATGAAGGGGATAGACTCCGGAGCGGAGTATGCCTTAGTTAGCGCCGGAGCAATAATCGTCCGGACGACGCCTTGTCTTTAGTCTTTACAGTGTATTTTTGGAACATATCTAGGATCACATATTCATTCGAGGGCATGCTTGAACTGCCGGTACGCCTCCTTCGGGTCGTTGAGAATCCAATCCACCCTATCCTCTGGATCTATACTACCTAACTAAAGCTGGAAACAATGTGTTTGTTAAAATACCAAATCCATCCCATCCCGTAAGGACCATGAGACAAGAGCATGAAGAAAAAAAAAAGGATAAAAACAAAAACATTAAAATTATACAAGAGTTAAGGAGCAGATAGCTATACAGAGATAGCAGGAAAGTTATATAATGATAGGCCAAGCTTCCCGCGGATAATGGCAGGCAACTCTTACGACAAGGATCATCATAACCTAGTAGTAATATCCAGTGGATTCCATTCTTCTGACAATTCCAAGTCCAGTGCCCTGGTCTTCCATGTACAGGGTGTCTGTTGAATAGTCTAATCATATCGATACATCATCTCATCTATCTTCTCGGTTGATCGGCCAGTACCACCAGCATCATACCCTAGACAGAGTCCCCAAATGCGGTGATCTAGACCCATCTACTAATGAATACTGAGTGATCTACCATAGTAATATAAATGTCGAGACCTGCTGCGAGCAAGGGACAAAGCAAACTGCGTCTTCGTCCATGAATTTCCCCTGGGTCTGGGATAGTCTTCAAGCCCTTTTTTCGGCAGAAGACTTTCATGCTCGCGAACAGAAGGTTTTTTTGTATTGACCCAGAACAATAAAGGTTGGTCGTTTGAAGAGATCAAATCGCTGCGTAGAAAACGGAAGATCGCCCGCATCAGATGAACCCGGCCTCCAGCCCTTCGACATTAGCACCCTCAACCTGTTTCCGGGTGTTCGACATCAAACATTAAATCCCACTCGTTTCCTTGAAAGAACGTGAAGAACAAAACAAATCATGACATAAAAGCTAATCGTTACAGTCCGTTGTCGGCGCAGGAAAATGGACTTCCCACGGTTCCGGCTTTATAGTTCAAGATCACACTCTCGATGGAAGCCTGATATCTCGTTAGCCAGCCTGCCCTCTAGTCAATTGAAGGGATGAAACAAAAAGACTTACGTAGGTGCCTGGTCCCAGGAAAAAGAGCCCCACTCCAATCAAGCCGACGTTCAGGGCAGCTCCGGCCCAGCCGCGAATGCCTCGTTTCCTATAGAATCCCGGTCCGTAGGTTTCGCGTCTCATCCGCAGGTACGCAACGCCCCAGAAAATGAAACCGAAGAAGGAGTCGAAGAGCGAACTCATGATGGAGAGCAGATCGGAAAAGAACGGGATGACCTGGGAGATGATGAAGGCCAAGACCCACAGGACAATCAGGATACCGGTCCACGCAGCCCATCCGAGAACAGTATGATTGCCCTTGTGACGAGTTCCGTCAAACAGACGAAAGAACACGAAGCGGGCAGACACAGAGGCATACAGCACTCCGAGGAAGATCAAGGTCGGAACCATAAACGAGAAAGACACCTTCTTGTAGATATCGTCGCCCAGCGAGCCGAATGCCGGCGCAGTCATGTACTGGTTGCCGGTGTAAACATAAACGATGGATCCTGCCAAGCTGAAAACAATGATCTCGGCGATCGTGACCGCGGTGACTGATTTCCAAAAATCTCTGGGTTCCTTCATTTCGGCGATGAAACTGGGTAGAGTGATCTGACCAATGAACGTATAGCTGATGTTCAGGAAAGCGTTCACGCCAGAAACGAAGGTCGTTCCCTTGACAGGAATGGCCGTTACTATGGGGTTGCCGAGCGCGGGGCTGTAACCAGCCGGGTGATCCTCAATTCCCGCAAAGATCATGGCCAGCAGAACCGAGATGAAGGTGGTCAGAGCCGAGAATGTTGCCACCTTTGACAGGGTACTGAATGTACGCGGGAGCGAGAAAATAAGAGAAATAATGGCAGTCACCAAGGCGAAGACAATTGAGCACGTGGGGTGACCGGTGACGGTGTTTAAGTACTCGGCGCCGACCAGACAATGCAAGCCCTAACTAGATGTTAGATTCCCACCAACGCTGGAGGCCACGGAGAACAGTGGAAACCAACCTGAATGAAAGTATTGTTCAGCAAGAACATAATGGCAGTCAGATACCACACAATTTTCGAATTCCAGAACAGGACCTGGCCAATGTCACACACGTCGCGGACATTTGGATGACGCAAGCAAAATCTCCTGGGCCACTCATCAGCAAGCGCGCACCCGAATCGACGGACTCGAACAGTCATACCAGATAATTAGCGACGTGTACAACACAACTGACGCGATAAACACGGTTAAGATCAAGCCCGGAACGAGGCCGAGAATGGAATAGGACCAGGGAAACGACATGATCGCAAGACAGATATACTCCGAGAAAAGCAGCGCGGCCGTCTAATTCGATTCATCTCGTTAGCTTCGGTTCATGTGGCCCCCAAATCACTTTTTCTTCTGTTGTCTGGGGTTCCTCGAAAGCGAGCGACGGACCTTTTGCCAACTGCAAGTGCGATACTTGATCGAGTTCCCGGCCTCCAATTCAATTTGTCTTCCGACGTCTCCCTCGGATCCGGAATCCATGCCTTCGGACTGCTGCGTCTCCAGGTCCAATTTCACCTTGTCATTGGCGGGATCGAGCTGGTCGGAGGCGAAGGAGGGCCTACGAGCCGCGGCCTGGGTTGTATTGTACTCCGCCATTTTATGGAGCGGACGAACCGCAGGCGAAACGAATGGAGAGATTGAGAAAAGGAAATCACGGGTACGGGTCGCAGATGCATGTACTGCTCCTGTTGGCGCCGAAAATGGGAAGTAGCAGGCGGAGGACGATAAGGTATCTAGAGGAATTGGGGTTAATGACGGAGAGAAAAGCAGTTGGAATGGCAGCCCGGATGAAGACGAGCAATGGGTAAGAAAAGACCGCAGGGGAGCACGGAGGAAATTCTTAAATAGCAGAAAATCGTAGCAAAAGAAGCGAGCGCAGAAAAGACACCAGTCAAGCTAAGAGGAGGAGAGAGTGGGAAGGGCAGTTGGACCTACCAAGGAAGTCAAGCGTCGGCGTACCAAGAGTCCAAGACACCGGACGAGGGGCGAAAAGTCTTGGACGGAAATCAAGAAAAGCGAAGCAAAGCCAAGGGACGATGCTAAAGGCTTAAAAGGACGGCTTGGATGGGAATCCCGGTCATTTTTTTTCTTTTCTTTTCTTTTTCTATTTCGTTTTTCTTTTTTATTATCTTGGGTTGTCACGTTGGCCGAGATTAACTTTGTAGAAATGAGGGTCTAATTTAATTCGATCCTTTCGGTGAAGATCGACTGATAAAAGCGACAAACGATTAAAAGCAGAAAATATAATAATATTAAATTCAATTACTGCAGCGAGTTAGAATGAAGAAGGCCGAGACCGACGCCCTCCGAGTCCAGCCAGCGCGATCAATATTAATGCGGCGAAAGCGACAGCTCGCCCTGTTAGGACTCTTACGGAGTGCACCACTAGACCATGACGTGCTCGGCGTGGGGCCTTGGATGGTGACGGCTCCTAACTTTGATTCTTTGATTCCCTGGCATTTCCCAACTGCAGCTTCCCACGGACCTGGATCCCCCCTGGACAAGTGGGAGAATACGACCGCCATCTGTCGGGAGACTGGGAGACAGGGAGACGATCACACCGGGCGACCCAAGTTGAATTTTTCTCCCATCCCAGGCTTACCCGAAGCGATCTAGCAGCGATGCGTTCGTTGGACGATTCCAGCGCTGGCAGGCATTCCACGATTTACACCGGGTCTGGGGCACCCTCTTCCCCCAATCCCCACTCCCCCATGTCGATTTCCGGCCAATCAGGAGCATCTGGGCGGAGCTGTCCGAGTTTTCTTGCGCCCCGCATGCGTATGTCTTTTCCGGCTTTTTCTTTTTTCTTTTTTTTTCTTGCGTCCTGCTTTGGCCGCTGGGCGGTTGGAGCCGTCTGAACACAGTCGATGATCCATCCACTCTTATGACTGTGTTATGCAGGGCTCTGCATAATTATTAATTACATCGGCAACACTACCTAGCTAACTACTCCGTACTGCGTAACTACTAGTCGACAACCTGCAGGAAATAGTATGATGCAGAGAACGCAAAAAGAAAACGAGAACGAAATCCGGTTGGTTTTAACGGCGAGCACGTTATGCACTAGCCGATGGCGTGATTTTCGCTCCCACGTGTCCAGTCGATTTAGCATCCAGACGGCCATCTCCGAGTCCAGCAAGGAGGACGGCTCTCGGTCGCCTTCATTTGCCTTTCCTTCCCGGGGCCCTTGCGTCGTATGACAGTTGCTTTAATCTTAGTTTCTTATGGCTTAGTAACGAAAGAGATTATTTCTTCGGTAAGATCCCCCTCTATAGCAGGACTTCTAATAAAGCCACGCATAGACTCAATCAGAATCCTCCGACTGGACACTCTACCATTCGACCCTCGCATCTTGAACAACAACCACCGCCGGGATCCACGGCTCCTCCTCCCTCCGCAACTCGAAACTTAAATGCGCCCGACTCTGAGGGGTTGACCCTATTAGGGAAGGGCTTGCATTTGACGTTTTCATGTGGTCATCTTCATGGTCTGGTCTAGGTATACTCTACAGGCATCATGGATGAGTGTTCACATGTTGTGGTTTGGTCTCGATCGCTGGTACCTGCGTCCCACCCACTTCTAGTCATTCTTTGCATCCCCACTTCCCGATGCCGACGGAGCTGTTGGATGTAGGGCTATTCGACCGTAGCTTCCCTAGTACCTATTCCGTAGGCTGTATAGGGCAGTTAAAAACAACGCAAAGCACGCCATCGACATCGGGGCGGAAAGCTCTCGTATCCAACAGTTCGGCATTAAGTAGCTGGACCTGACCACGATCCCGGCAATACTAAGGTCTACGGACTCGGAAAATTCGATAGTAGTTTAATTTAGGTAGTCGCTGGGGCGAAATGCTTGTCGTCTGGCCCCGGACCGCCGCCAATGATATCCCGCCGGTGGTTCTGCATCGATGGTATCAGACTAGTGGGGATTGCACCATCCCGTCGGCCACATGAAGCTAGGTAGGTAATTCTGACCAGTTACTCAGTAGGGTAAGGACGAGGGTTTAGACAATCTAGAGAATTTTCGGACTTGTTCTCTACACGAAAATGAATCCTGAAACCGTAACCCGGACTTTTGTGGTATCTGTTGTATCTAGTAATATGCACATCGGATCTACAACGATCCCTCCTACATCCCCTCGTCTTCCTCGGCCAGCAAAGCCGCATAGTCGTCCGCAGAAGCGAACGTCGGCAGGTGCTTGAGCTTGCGGCGCTTCTGCTTCTCGGCATGCTTCTCGTCCTTGGGCAGCTCGTCCACGGTGCCGAGCTCCACGTCCGAGGGAACTTCCTCGTCGCTGTCCACGAAGGCCTCGTCGTCCGAGACGTCCATGTCGAAGTCGTCGTCCTCGTCCTCCTCCGCGGACTTCTTGGACTTGGGCTGGGCCTTGGGCTTGGGGGCCGCGGGCTCGTCCTCGCCCTCGTCCATCTCCTCGTCGGACTCGTCGTTGAAGATGACGCCCTCGTCGCCGCTGGCTTCCTCCTCGTCCGACTTGTCGTACGCCGACTCGAGATCGTCCATGTCGAGGTCGTCGTCGCTGTCGCCGCGGCCTTCGACTTCCGGTCGCGAATCCACCAGGGCCTGCCAGATCTCGGACTCGGCGTCGCTGAGCTCGTCCTCCTCGCCGTCCTTGCCGGCGGACTCCTGGCCCTTCTTCTTGCGGGCCTTCTCCTTGTCCTTGCCGAGACGGTTGAAGTACTCGTGGAAGAAGACATCCTCGGCCGCAATGTCCTCGGATTTCTTCTGCCAGAAGGCCTCCGAGTTGAGGGGCAGGTGGTGGGCGTGCTTGCCGGAGCTGACCAGTCGGTCCTTCGCCTCGCTGCCGGCAAGGGGTTGCATGATGGACGCACCACGTGTACCCGCAGATGCCTTGGGGGTTCGGTAGACGAAGCGGTCAAGGAAGTGGGTTAACGTGTGGATGGTCATGTCCGGCTTGCCGCTCATCGGCTTGTGATCAAGCAGATGCTCTGCATTGACCGACACGGATGGATGGAAGTGAGATAGGTAGGGTAGCTGTTACGCCGAATATTAGCATGCACACTCGGAGCATATTCGACTTGCAGAATGGAGAACAACTCACCAATTCCCAGAGACACGTGCGGTCCGCATTGCTGTGCTCGGGGTCTCGCTTGCGGGGATCGTAGTTATGAGAAGGCTTTTGCGGGGTGACCTCCGCCACCGTCGGCTCTTCCTGCTCGTCATCCTCATCGGGTACATCCTTGAACACCTCTTCGTCGTCGCTGTCATTTTCCTCGGGCTGGTCGAACAAGGCCTGCAGACCCGGGAATGCCTTCTCCAGCTCTCGTACCAGGTAGAAAACACCGCAAATGAAGGCGGGCTGGTGCATACCAAGGACTTGGATGATACGCTTGACAAACGCCTTGACACGTCGGGCGTTTATGTCATTCTTCAATGCCTTGAACAGCAGGTTGAGGTAGAGAGACTGTTTGGAGGACGTAGCCACCCGAGGATCAAGGAGCGACTCATACAGGGTGCGGTAGAACCGATCGGCGGCAACTTGGTGAGTGGATGTCAATTGCTGAATCAACATGAGGGCTTGAATGCTGGTGTTGAAGTTGGAAGAGTGAGTAATACGGAACAGAGTGTCGATATGCTTGGAGAGCCTGCCAATGTAATTAGTAACATTCCCTGGCCGATGGGGGAAATCTGAAAACATACCGCTCCGTGTCCGAGCTGGTGAAAGGATAAGCACGATTGACACCAGTCAAGACTCCCGAGGTGAGCTTTTCTCGCATTTCTTCATTCTGAGCCTGACCCTTGGCCGGGTCTTCCTTGTCTTTGCCGCCCTTCTTAGCGAACTTGCCATTCTTCTTGTTGCCCTTCTGGGGTTTCATCGACTTCAGCAAGACAACGAAGAAGGTGAAATAGATGTCAAGCAGTTTGACCGCGACCTGCTCCTCCCTCGTGCTCAGAACGGTCTGGTTGAGGGTGATCATGGCATAGTACTTGGCGTGCTGGCTCTGACCAGGACGGAAGAGGACTTCCTCAACGGAGTTGATGATGGTCGGTTTCATCAGCGGATGCGCTTGTTCGAGTTGAAGAAGCAGGTAGGAGGATCGGGAAGCGATCTTCTTTGCCTTGTCTCCGAGCTTGTTGACCAACAGTCGCAGAAGGTTGGTTTCCTGTTCGGGCTTCTCCTTGAGAAGCTCGTAGACGTAACTGACGGCGCGGGAGCGGGAGAATTCGATCTCATCGTTACACCAGACCTCGAGAATCTTGAGCATCTCGAAATACTGGTCCTTGAGGAAGCTCTCAAAAGCCCAAACAATCAGATGGCTTTCCTCGAGACCTCCCGGAAGAGCATCGCCCTCTGACCATCGGCCACCTGCTCCTTGGAACGCCGTCAAAAGGCCTGGTTGGTTGGCAAAAGATCGGAGTCTGCGGTCACCAGGGAGCAAGGTGCCCTGAGCAAACATATCCTTTAGGGATCGGAGGACTTCAACGGCCTGGGCACGACTGCGCTTCTTTCCAAGGTTGATCAGACTTTCCAACGACTTGCTGTTGTGGACGGGCGACTCCTGGACGGCAAGCGTCAAAGCAGAGATCTTATCGCTTAGGGTTCCGGATGTCATGATGGTCGTGTAGAACTTGTGGGAAGATGACGCAGAAGCCTGCTGGGCCGCGGAGTACATCTTGCTCTCCTTCTCGAGCAGCGTGAGAGCATGCTGGTACACGCGGTCAATCAAGTGTCGGGGCAGTGCGTTGACTTGCTTCGCAGGAATCGGGGGAAGTTCGATTTGGTACCAGTCAGATCGTGGGGGAACTGTCTGTTCATAGTATTAGTAAATGGTAGCATAGGAAAGTTGTCATGAAGACTCACAAGCTTAGAATATTCCCTTGGGACCGTTTGAACCCGATCTTGATCGGCTTTCTGCTTTTTCGTCTCTTTCTTGGCCGGAGGTGGAGAAACTTCCTGGTCTGATGAAACATTGCCATCCGAACCCTCGTCGAGGTCGCTTTGTGCCTCCTCATCGTCCACATCCAACTCGTTATCCTCCGCCTCATCATCTTCCTCTCCTTCGTCCTCTTCAGCTTCAGCTTCAGCTTCATCATCCGGTAGATCATCAGGGACAACCTGTCCAGCAGCAGCCAGCATACTCGAAAGCTCTTTCCGGAGGAAGTCATCGTCTGACTTGTTGTTTGACTTCTTGGGGGCCTCCTTCGCGCCCTCCACCTCAGAGTCGGATTCGATCTCAGCAAGTAGATCATAGTCTTCCTCAGTTCCCCCAAGGGCCAAAATCTCCTGTCGCAGGGTATCGGTCTCGTCTGTTTCATTCGACTTCGAAGGCTTAGGCTTCTCCGCATCCTTCTTCCCTCTCGCAATCACATCCCCATTGCGATCCCGCTTCTTGCCTTGGTTGTTTTTATCGGCGTCGGATCCCCGCTTCGCAGGTTGCGCCGGGGCAGCCGGCTTGTTGTTTTGCTTCGGACTTTCCTTGGGAGCCGGCTTCGCCTTGTTGCTGTTGTTGATCTTCTTCTGCTTCGCCGCATTCTCGTCCTTCAACTTCTGTTCGATCTTCTGTCGGAGGCCGGCAAAAGCGCCCTCAGGAATCTGGGGGAGAGCGTCGGCAGCAGCGTTGGAGTCATTGACGGGGACACCACCATCGGGGACAATCGCATTGGCCCCAGAGGAGCGTTTACCCTTGTTCTTAGCCATGACGGGCAGGTATAGCAGCCAAGATGTGGGATTGAATTGATTGTCTGATAACTTTTTTTTTTCTGCCGCCCGAAAATCCCAAACGGACGAGGCCGCCGGAGAAATGGTTGTGCCGACGGATTACGGTGCACGGGCCATCCGAGGCCATCAGTCGGACTGTTTGCTTTAGATTCCGCTCCATTTCGAACACTTGGGATTGACTAGGATTCGCTCATCTCCATCAATTGACCTTAGGACTCTGTTTAAGCGTCAATTGTGCCCTCGCGATTCATGATCTCTGGGGTCCGCCCGACTGCGGGCCGCTACTCGGGCCCGTATCGAGCATATTTGGGAGTCTTTCGATTCCAGAGGGTCCCGAGATGCTGTTACCATGTATGTCATCGTGCGCTTAAGTGTGGTAATACTTGCTGATTTTGCAGACTGATGGTCGGAGTCGGATATCCAATTTCTGGATCCCGACTGGCGGTATCTCCAAGAAGAATGTCACGGCAGAAAAAGGTACATGCGAAAACTATGCTCTAAAAGAACAGGGCTGACTAGGAAATAGAGGACGCAAATGACCTTTTAGTGAGAGGTGGCTTCCTTCGACAGGTTTGTGCTCATACCATACGCACAAAAGCACCTCTAATCTGGTACAGGCATACTCAGGAATCTTCCACATGTTGCCTCTAGGATTGCGGGTTCAAGACAAGCTAGAGCGTCTAATTGACAAGCACATGCAATCAATTGGTATGATCAGTCATCATCTTATTGTGTCAACAAGCTAATTCAGGTCTTTAGGAGCCTCCAAGGTTTCTCTGTCGTCTATATCCGCCCAGGAACTTTGGGAGCGGTCCGGACGTTTGACGGACAGTTCGGAGGTATGAGCATCCTTCGAGCTCAACGCTCGTTGCTAATTATGACGCTCCAGGTGTTCAGATTTCTCGATCGCAAGGAGTCTCGGTTTTTGCTTGCTCCCACTCACGAGGAAGAAATTACCACCCTAGTAGGAAGTCTCGCCAAATCTTACCGAGACCTGCCTTTGCGGGTATACCAGATATGTAAGTTCAGACAGGTAGAAGTATGCAACGAATAGACGCTCACTTTAACTACAGCGAGGAAGTATAGAGATGAGCCAAGGCCGCGCCAGGGCCTTCTTCGTGGACGCGAATTCATTATGAAGGATCTCTACACGTTCGATCACAGCGTCGAAGAGGCTTTGAAAACATATTCATCGGTGAAAGCCGCCTACACAGAGCTATTCAACGAGCTGAAGGTGCCTTATCTGGTTGCTGCAGCAGACTCGGGTAACATGGGCGGGAACATGAGCCATGAATTCCACTTTCCCAGTTCGAAGGGCGAGGACACGATCATCAGCTGCACCAGCTGTGACAGCGTCTACAATGAAGAGCTGGCGGACGGGAAATCCCACGGCGCTGAGCAAACGTCCCATCAGGCGACGCAAACGGATGGATTTGACACCGAAGAAAAGTCCATCAACGCGGCACCCACCGTTTCAACGGGTCTCTGGATGGCCATTTCCAAGGACAAGCAAACTCTCCTCCGGGGCTGGTACCCGAAATTCTCCATGCAAGACGCAAGCCAGGAACCCGTGGAACGAGAGATCAATTCTCATGCGATCAAGTCTGTCGCGACCGCAGCAGACATCGATCTTGACCTCAGTGTCGAGAACCCCTTAGAACAGTGGGCGGAACAGATCAAGTCTGCCAAGGCATCCGAGGACCTTTCCTACCGACCCAAGGTCCTAGATCTGTATGATTCGCAGGTGCGGGTATACAAACGCCCCCCACTAAGTGACTTGCTGGAGCAGGTCAACTGCGGGATTGATGAGGTCGACTACTCAATGCTGGATCGGTTCCCCGGGACAAGCAGCGGGCTAGGCCTGGTCAAGATGCACGAAGGAGACACTTGCAGCCAGTGTGCCCAGGGACACCTGAAAACCCACACTGCCATCGAGCTCGGCCACACATTCCACCTCGGCACTCGATACAGCGAGGTTCTCCAGGCATCCGTCATGATCGATCGATCTCACACTGGCGGCACGGAGGACCAGAACGTTCCCATGCAGATGGGCTGCCACGGAATCGGCGTCTCGCGCATGATCACCGCAGTCGCCGACAGCCTCGCCGACTCCAAAGGTCTCAACTGGCCGCGCGCCATGGCCCCTTACGAAGTCATTGTCGTTCCGGCCAAGGGATTGCAAGAAGAAGCTGAGAAAGTGTACGACGTTCTCAGCGCGCAGCCCGGCTCCAGCTCTCCGGTCGATGTCATCCTAGACGACCGCGACAAGCAGATGGGCTGGAAACTTGGCGATGCTGACTTAATCGGATACCCGGTGATCGTGGTCGTCGGCAAGGGATGGAAGAAACAACAGACGTTGGAGGTGCAGTGTCGCCGACTGGGTGGTTTGAAAGAAGAGGTGCCACTGGACCGTTTGCCCGAGTTTGTCAGATCTCTACTGGACCGGCTCTAGCGAATTGTTGTCCTGCATTTGTACAATAGGTCGATGATGCAAAATGTATACTAGTGTTCATATACCCTTCACCACTCAGTCGATCTCAGACCCGCACAACTCCACTGCCTTCGACATGACCATCAGCAACCACAACTCACGGGATTCTTAAAAAACTACATGTAAGATAACTCTGCTCACAATGACTGCTCAGACTGTTAAATTAGGGTTACAACTATTGACCTCGGGATGACGCGGCATTCGACACGGGTTAGCGAGTCTTAGCACGACCTACTTGATCGGCATTCTCATCTCGATCTCTCAATAAATGCATATGATATAAAATTCAATAGAGGACGCAATAAAAATGCAAGGAACACAACCAAAGTCAACTGCTTGTTCAAAAACACATTGCGTAATGCAAAACCCAAACACTACAGGAAGACAAATAAATATACTGTCAGATTATTGCGGCCAACAGATCAATTTCTCAGAACGCCACAAAATGTGCTACTAGAAACAAAGGGCTCCTTTGTCTCGCAAACCCTTTGCTACCTTTTCTTTTAGTGCTCTTGGACTGGCTAGGACACAACATGTTCACCCTTGTCGTCAACGTGCAGGGCTGGCTCCATGAAGTCGGTATATATTGACGCGGCTATACTATTTCATCCCCCTCTCTACATGGTAATTAGTAGCCTGAATATTTAATCTTACATCACCGGCTTAGATGGTCGCCTCCAAGCAGATTATATCATCTCCAACTTGAAATACTATACTATAGTACACTAAACTATACTGAAGAACCTAAATCCCATCAACAGCACATTGACGAAAAACCCCGCAATCGGCAGTAAACCCCAACCTCAAAAACCCACCAGTCAGCCTACCGCCCAACCCACTGTACCACCACAAGGCAAAAAACGCCTGAAGTCAAAGGAAAAGAGCGCAACTCTGCAGCAAGGCAATCACATCGTGGCTGAGCGGCGTCTAACCGTTTACTAGTGACTGTAGGGCAAACCAAACCGCCAACGGCAGCCGATCTTGGCATTCTGGACCTGACTCACCAGTCATCATTTTTCTCTTCGCGAGCTCTATATAAACATCTACTTACTTCCTTTTACATCCGTCTTTATATTCCTCAAACACATACTGTTAACCTCCCGGCTCAATCCAGCATCTCCCCTTGATCATAACCAACCAACCAACCAACCAACCAAATTTCTCCCAAACCAGCAACTAAACAAAATGAATCCCCGCATCGGCGTCGGCGTCTTCATCCTGAACGACCAGGGCAAAGTCATCCTAGGAAGACGCAAGGGTAGCCACGGCGCTGGTAAGAACCCCACCATACCCTGTACCACGACCGAAAACTAACAGAGAAAAACAGGAACATGGGGACTCCCCGGCGGGCATCTCGAATTCAACGAATCGTTCGAGACCTGTGCCGCGCGCGAAGTGCTCGAAGAAACGGGCCTGCATCTACCGGAGCAGAGCATCAGGTTCCTGACCGCCACGAACGACATCATGGAGCAGGAGGGAAAGCACTACGTTACTTGCTTTGTCGGGTGTAGGGTGTCTACGCCGTCGGGGGGTGGGGAGGTGGAAGTTAAGGTTCGTTCGTTATTTCTATTTCTATCTTTTTGGTTTTTGTTGGTTTGGTTTGGTGGTTTACTTTGTGAATGGTCATTCTGATACCTTGTAGGTCCTCGAGCCGGAGAAGTGTGAGGAGTGGCAGTGGGTGAGCTGGGAGGAGATCGCGCAGTTTGCGGCGGCGCAGAAGACGGCGGAGGAAGAGGGTCGGATGGAGACCTTCGACGGGAGGAGGCTGTTCATGCCGATTGTGAATCTGTTCGAGCAGCGGAAGGGGTTTCATCCGATTCAAAGCCTAAGTGCGTGAGCATAAAGTGCCATGTTCCCGGGATTGAATTGATTGATTGGGTTTTCATGTCTGATGAATTGATGATGGCTTTTTGTTATTTTCGTCAAGAGCTAGAGAAAGAGTGACGATTGAACAGCGAAGAAATACACGAACAGAATCAAGAAACCGCTGGAGAGGAAGTCCACTTTCCCTATACTTAATTGAATGAAACAGGAAAGCACTGCCTCGGCAGGCACGAACCCTCGATGGGCTCGAGTAAACATCCTGCGCCTCCGGACAACCTATTCAGTATCTACTTTACATGCGTTATCTACTAAACCATTATTCTTTCACTTTGATCAGCACTATCCCTCTACAGTCTGTGCTTACGCCAGTTTTGATCCCTAGCTTTTGGGCCATCTGTCACATAATTATCAACCTCGCAAACCTCCTTTTTTGACCCTCAACTCTTAATCGTTCAAATGGGCAACTCACGAGAAGCCGGCCCTGGGGATGAAGGTCATTCGCTTTCCCCGAGTCTTCTCCAAGTTCCATCACCAGATCACCAGCATCATGATCGACATGACTCTGGTAACCCGTGCAGTCATCAGTCCGGCCTCTCAGACCAAGACTACGTCATGCTGAATGACATCCCCATGCTGAGGGACCAAAGCGACCTTTACAACTGGCTTCGCTACGTCGAAACCGAACTGGACTTTTGGGGCAGGTCACATTTTATCGACCCGCAAACGCCTCGCCCCCAGGACACGGAAACACCATCATATCTCAGATGGCGAGATCAGGCTTTGTCTGTGTCGAACTGGCTCAGAATGCACATATCGGAGGAACTGGTGCGCGAGCTGAAGCTCCCTTCCGAATCGGACATGCCGTATCCCGCTGATCTTATCCTCACACTTTCCGAACACCTCTCCCCTGGCCCGACTGTCCTGGCAACCCAAGCGTACGAGCTTCCCCGAAGAGGGGACTACACGGACCGATCGCATTATATCAACGCTATCCGCGATTTATATCGCCAGAACAGTCACCTGGCCTTCCCCATCCTCAAAATAACTATGATGGTGCTGGATATTCTCGAGCCTGAAATCCCTCTAGCCGTCTCAGTTCAAAGAGAGAACGTCAAAAAGTATGATTTGATGAACACTGTACGATGTATGACGTTGCTTGACCAGCTTTCTGCTGCTGATGAGTAGTTTCTCAATGGCGCATTTGGGAGATCTGCACAGCGGCCTGGTGACCGGATATGAAGGCGGTTCATCACTTTATGTATTCTTGATTCTGTTCTTTTACTATTTCTTTGTTGTTCAATCGTCGCTCTTTACCTAGCTCTGGGCAAAAATAACAAAAAGTCACCATCAATTCATCAGCAAACAATAGTCCATCCCCAAAGAGGAGGAAGCCCACCCGCTGAATCAGCACGCTAAGCCCAAAGCAGAATCCCGAACGTGACGCCAGAAAGAAGCTCTCCATCTTCAACGCCGCACATCGCCGCCTCCTCGCCGGTCCTGAAACCCTTCAGAGCGTCTCTCCAGCTCACACAGGACCCTCCCTCCCGGGTACTATCGATCCCACCACCGAGTCCACCACCTCAGCGTAACCCAACCTCCGCACATCAACAAAAATGCCCCCTCCAAACACCCCCGCATCCGACCCCCCTCCAGGCGCAGGTAAAGTCCCTTCCCCTCTCAGACAGAGCAACTCGCTCCGCAGTCCCATCTAACACGGAGAACCCCAACAGTGAACATCAACTCCCTCTCTGCGCAGCAGCTCCGCGCCCTGCAATCCCGCCTCTCCTCGGAACTCGAACACCTGACCTCCTCGCACGCCAAGCTGCGCGCGGCGCAGTCCAAGTTCCGCGACTGCGTGCGCTCCATCAACGAGGGCGTCCTGGGCTCCGAGAAGAAGGGCACCGACGGAAAAGATGAGATCCTGGTCCCCTTGACCAGCTCGCTCTACGTGAAGGGGAAGCTGGCGGATCGGGAAAAGGTGCTCGTCGATGTCGGGACGGGGTTTTATGTTGAGAAGGTGGGTTTTTATTTTCCTTTTTCCTTTCTGCTCGCTCGGATTCGGTGAAGGGGAAATATTCGCTGGATTCATTTTCCGGAATTTGACTCGTGCAAATCAAGCTAACCACTCGGGAAATACAGACACCGCAAAAAGCGATCGAGTTCTACAACGAGAAGATCAAGACCCTGGATGCGAACCTGGTGGAATTGGAAAAGATCGTGCAGACCAAGAGCTCTCAGCAGAGACTCTTTGAAGATGGTATGTTATTCCGGAGGTGGCTTATCCAAACAGCTAGCTAACCCGTGTGCTTTTAGCTCTGAGACAAAAACTGCTTAGCGAAGGTGCCGCCGGGCCATCGGGTCAGGCTGCTGCTGCCGGTGGTGGTTAAATTGGATCGATAGCGTGATATAGTGATCAGTGACAGTGCCCAGATGGGCTGGGCTCGACGGGGCGGATGAATACCATCTCGGTAGGATTTATGAATATAAAAACTGATATCTTTACCAGGGTAAATAGAGTGCTGGAGAGCTAGCCAGCTTAAAATGAATGTAAGCAATAGAAATTTTGGTTTCTCCATATGATAGTTGACGTGGACATGCGCCATGTAGCAGCTTTTAATTCCCATTGAAAATTCATCGCAATTCAATTCCCTTTTTCAATAAACACAGAAGAACTGTCCCGAAATTTTCTGGCTTCCCCTCCACGTATGACATAGCACCATTGCCGACTGTTCAGATGACCACAGGCACCCACGCAAAGACACCATTTATCAGAACAAAGTCCCCAGGTCCGTCTGCAGCAAAGTCCCTGGATTCTTGATACTGGCCACGTTTGGGGTAGAATTTGGGGCAGTCGAGCCTAGCATTGCGGCTAGTTCCTTCACCAAAGTGATAAACTCCCAGAAACCCGCATGCTTGCCTTCAAAAGGCGTCGCTGTCTGAGTTGGGAAGAAAGTATCGAGGTTGGTATTGTACTGCGCCGAATGTCCGACGGATAAGTCACCATGCTGTCCCAGCAACATGTCCCAATTAGCAGCAAACACCGAAGCACCCCATGATGTCGAGGGGATATCAGAAATTTCGCACGTCATAGATGCCAAGCTCTGCCCCGGAAACCCCTGGGCATTGATGCGACCATACTCATCATATCGGGCAATCTCAAAAATGTATTCCGTGCCTTTCAGCCGATAACGTATGGCGGTCTTTTCAACAAACCTGGCCACGGGAGCGGATGGGGGAAATACCACCTTCCTTTGGGGCTTCGCGCAGATGTCACCCATGGTGGAGGAGCGGCGGAAACCGATTGAATGCGAAAACGATTTCAGCGCAGCGTCAATTGAAGATGCTTCGTAGAATTCGAGAGACTTGACTTCAAGCTGCCAGTCCGATCTAAACCAGTTTAGCTCATTTTGACTGGCTATAAAAGAAACTTGTAAGGGGAGGTACCTTTCAAAATCAATGACCCCAATCTGTAAAGGGGACTGTCCCTCGATATACTGGCCACTCGCCCTCGGTCTAAGCCATCGCCTCTGAGTAATCTCGTACTCCTGGGCGCCGGGACGTCTAGAAAATTCTGCTTCCAGCCGGAGCATCGAATTGTTGGACCCTAGAAACTCGAAATTGACAGAGTACGCAAGCTCAACGTCTTTCAACGAAGCAGATGTGTTCTCGCAAGGCTCGAAGAGATGAGTTGCTTTGTAGCACCTGGATAGAAGCTCCATTTCGTCAACTTTCAATCTAAATCGCATTTTGATAGTCAGTAGATAGCTCCATATTTCGAGGATTCAAAGATAGAAAACGCACCCTGGGATCAATCGGCCTTTGGTGTTTTCATTGAGAAGCATCTGCCTAAACTCTTCAAAGCCATAAGATGGCTTATTATCGGCAGGGAGTCTGTAATTCTCAAGGATAAACGAGCCAAGGTTCACTCGCATTCGCAGATACCCGCGCACGAAAACAAGCCCCTTCAGCGATTTTTCAATGGCGCTTAGAATGCGATCATCGTTTTTCGAGCGTATGAGCTTCGCTCGGTTGCGCCAGTATTCCACCTGGGGTCCCTTCAACGGGCTTCCTGAAAGCGAGGCCTTATGAAGAGAGTCGCTCTCTTCAACAACGACCCTTCCTTTCATGTATCCTGCATCCGGTGGCTCAACGATGTAAATCTTGGATCTGATATTGCTGTTGGCGGTTACTTCAGCCCACTTGGTCCTTAAACGGTGGGCGATTTGCTTTATCGTGTCATGGTCATTACCGAGGACACAAATGAAATCCGGCACATCCTTTAAGACAAAAACATGACAGAAGAACTGGGATCGTATGAGGTCAAGAGCTTCGAGATCTTGTCCAAGTGCCTCTTTGATGGACGGACCTTCCTTGGGCCAGAGGAATAGGAGCTAGAAAGAGAACTAAGTCAGTAGTTGGCCACAGTGAGAAGAGTCGCTTGAATTGCTGACCTGCTCCGGAAACACGTAAGGCATGTCCGGCTTCTTCCTTAGCTGAACCACCATGCTCTCGTGCTTCTCTCTCATCTCAGCAGTTGCCTCTTTTTTGTCAGAGTAGGCGGCGATCTTTGACCAGTCAAATCTCTTGCTGTTGGAGGTGCGTTGTAAGCTAATGCACTTCGAAAGGATGCCTTCGAGAAGTTCTTTGGCTGCAGTAACCTGAGCTGTCTCGCCCCATATGCAGATGGCCTTTTTCTCATTAGTTACTTGCCCCTATGTCTTCAAGAGCCTTCAATTACTTACAGACTCATCATAGTATGGTGATTTCACATATGCACCGGTTTTCTTGTTGATGGCGTCAAATACCTCCTGCCGAGCATGGGCTTCCGAATGGCCTCCGCCTAAAATATGCGTTCTAGCCACCCCAAAAAACCTGTGTAGAAATTAAATGATTAGCCTGGCACTCATTAAGGTGAAGCAGAACATACTCATGTTTGAAGGAGCCAAAGGTGGCGGGTAGCTTCATGGAATCTAGAAAAATTAGACTCTGTAAGTATTGTTTGTCGATCAAGCTGGGTGATAGATGAGACTCACAGGCTGGTTCGCTGCCGGCCCTCCATTTTGACTTCGAAGGAGAGTCCTGAAAGAGGTTCCTTGACTGACGCGACGAGAAAGGCGCTGCAGATGACGATTTACCACGGAACCCACCGCGTCCTCTCTGTGGGCGAGGCGGGCCTCTTTGCCAGTTTTCAAACGACGGCTTTCCACTTGGTATCTCAATCGGTACTCCATCTTTTGGTTGTTGACTCTGGGGTTTCTTCGGAGTGGGGGGCTTAGAAGTCGATTCTCGAGTTTCACTAGCAGTGTGCCGAATGGCTGGCTTGGTTGCGATACGTCCGTATCCAGGCAAGTGCCATTCTGCAAAAGAAGTCAGCCGGTTCGGTGTAAATGAAGAAGAGATGAGTAGACTGAGAGAAAGTCTTATTTTTTGTATATGAGAGTAGCCAGTCTTACCTTGAGCACCTGAAGTCTCGTGGCTACAATGAAGTTAGTCAACATAGAAAACTAAAATAGACTGGGAATTTACTTACTCCATGTTTGCCAGATCGAACGGGCCGACAGTCTATGCCAGGCCGCTTGGTAAGAGAAATCTGCTAGAGGCCAGAACTTTGCAGGGCCTAAGAGATATCGAGGTGCGTTCTGATCAAAAGGTATACTCTTGCACACCGACCATTGTCCTGGGACAAATGAAACTATGGGAAAGGACAGGCTGAGACTCTGTAGAAGATGAGAATTCCTTCTAAAGGAGATACTGAAATGAAGGTAAAGAGAAAGCAGGAGGGATGGATGGTCAAGATAGTGGCAATGGGCAGTGAAGCAGAAAGAGTGATGGAGGAAAGTGAAGGAAAGGTGAAGAGAAGAGCCAAGGGAATGGCACGTGCCATGGTTTCTGCCAGACAAATGAGGGGAAGTACCTCACCTCCTGGTCTCTTAGCAACGGTACTCAGATTTTATGTCCAATGGAGTCCATGATTGAAGAGAAGGTCTTAGACAGTGATGCGGTTAATGGCAGCCAGAGTGACCGGATACATGCATTGGCCACGTCTGTCGTTTGCTGTAGTGAATCCACCTGGGCACCCAGCCCCTTCTTCCCAGGTCGTAGGTATTGAAGCTGTATCCAGGATCCATTGGAGATTTCAAAGGTCAGCTGCGAGAACAAATTACGAAAAATACCCCAAAACAGGGAAATTCTCAGTTGTTCCTTCTGCGGTTGTTGTATAGATCCAATGCCAGCCTCCGATTGGCTGGCGGACCGGGGTTTGCGCTAATCCCAAAAAGGATAAAAGTGGACGACGCGCCTTTCCGGACGTGACGCTTCTTTTTCTCCCTTCGCTCGCTTTGCCTCCGCTGCAAACCAATCTCTCTTCGGATTTGCTACAAGCCATTGACACCATTTACGGCGGAGATGACTCCAGGACCTGCGGACGAAACCGATCACTCGCAGTCTCGCAAGCGCAATGTTCGAAAGCGTGCGCAGCAATGGGTGACCAAAGGAGGCCTGGTCCGCGACGACTCTGATGACGAGCTTGGCGATGAGGATCTTCCCTGGGACTGGATATACGACGAAAATTCCGAGAACAATGCGGCAGAGGAGTCGACAACGGGTGCTGCGGAGGACACGCCGAAGTCAAGCCGAAGACGTTCATCCCGCCCGAACGCAAAGAACCGGCGAAAGATTGTCGGAGCTCGCATGGGCTCGTTCGAATGCCGACTGGGACAGGTGGTGCTGCTCAAGTCTCCGGAGCCAGGGAAGGATTGGATTGGGATCATCACGGAGTTCTTGGAAGAAGATGACGATGAGGTTGAGGGAGAGGTCATCAAAACAGTCAACATCATGTGGTTCGCCTCGCCGGATGAGTTCATGTCGACACGAAACAAGCGACGGGCGGATGCTTTGCCCAATGAGCAGTATCTGACGGCCGATTTCAACACCAACCCCTTGACATCGGTCAATGGTAAAGCCACGGTGATGTCGAAGGATGCCTTTTTCGCCAAATACCCGAACGGCACTCCTCCGAAGGGAAAGGAGGAATTGTCTGAGTACAACAAGTGCATTGTCTGCCGCAGAGGCGTCAATCAAGTTCAGGGACGCTATACCGATGAATTCGTATGGGAACAAGTCTATCAGGAAGATAAGATCTTCGACTTGATTAGCATGATCAAGAATGGCCTGAAGTCAGCGAAGAAGCGCAAACAAGTTGACAATGATGTGAGTGCCACTCATACCATGAGCTGGGAGTATGTGTGATGCTAACAGATTCCACAGTACGTGGACACCAAAGAGGACGACGACTTTACACCCACGACTCCGAGAAAGAGGCAAAAAGTCGCTTCGACGGCTACCACGCCACAATCACGACGACAGAAACCTCTGACAACACCAACTCACAAGAGGTAACATCCACTTTTCTATGTAATGATCCGAAACAGCTGCTAATAATGTTCTCAATAGAATCGTTGTCAAGAAACCGCTCGAGTTTACGCCTCTCGGAACCCGTGTCCTCTCTCCTTCCCACTTTGCCTCGCCATATCGCCAGGCACGCAACCTACTGCATGTGTCCACCGTTCCCACGTCGCTTCCATGCCGAAAGAACGAGTTCGATACCGTCTATACGCATTTGAGCTCTGCGATTATGGAGGGGACTGGAACCTGCATCTACATATCAGGAACGCCGGGAACGGGGAAGACGGCGACAGTGCGGGAGGTGGTTGCGCAGCTCAATGCCGCAGTTCTAACGGAAGAGATGGATGATTTCATCTTCGTCGAAATCAATGGGATGAAAGTGACGGATCCCCATCAATCTTACTCGCTCTTGTGGGAGGCCCTTAAAGGCGACCGCGTCTCGCCTTCCCACGCACTCGATCTGCTGGAAAGAGAATTTTCGCATCCATCCCCACGACGAGTTTCGTGCGTCGTTCTCATGGACGAACTGGATCAACTTGTAACGAAAAACCAGTCCGTGATGTACAATTTCTTCAACTGGCCAGCCCTGCGCCATTCCCGTCTCATCGTGCTCGCCGTCGCAAACACCATGGATTTGCCCGAGCGAACCCTAAGCAACAAGATCTCCAGCCGTCTAGGTCTGACTCGCATCACATTCCCTGGCTACAAGCATACCGACCTCATGGAGATCATCAGCACCCGTCTGGCGAACGTTCCCGGGAACATCGTCGATCCTGATGCCGTCCAATTCGCCAGTCGCAAGGTCGCCGCCGTGAGTGGTGATGCTCGCCGCGCACTGGACATCTGCCGTCGAGCCGTGGAGATTGCAGAACAAAGCAGTGATGCCGCAGCCCGAGTCTCAAACGCAGACCAGCCCAACGGCGACGACACCGAATCCCTCCCCCCAACCCCTAGCAAGACCCCGGCCCGCAGACAAAAGTCCACCAGCAAGCAAGCCACCCTCCCCCCGATCAGCGAATCGCCTCAGAAAGACCCTCCTCCCCAGAAACCAGCCACCGGCCGTGTCACTATCGCCACAATCAAACAAGCGATCCAAGAAGCCACCTCTACACCCCTACAACAATCCCTGCGCTGCCTCCCCCTCTCGGCAAAGCTCTTCCTCGCTGCTCTCCTCGCCCGCATCAAGCGAACCGGCATCTCCGAATCCACCTTCGGCGACGTCATCGATGAAGCGAAACGGATCGCCGATGCCGCCGTCGCCGTGGCAGGCGCCGCCGGCGCCGGAGTCAAAGAGTTCCTCCTCAGCGGCGGAGCCAACAGCGCGCGCGTGCGATCCCTCGGCCAAGCAGCCATGGAGCTCATGAACTCGGGCGTCCTGGCCGTCGAATACGGGACCGGTGCCAGAGGCCCTGCCGGCAGCTCCTTGTTATCGAACCGGGGAGACCGCACCGGGAAAGTCAGGCTCCGAGCGGCCGTCGAGGACGTCAAGCTTGCTTTCCGAGAAGATGTAGAAGCCAAGTCGCTGGGGTTGGGGATGGATTCATAAGGTGTTCAAGCACACTCTGTACAACATTGATATAGTTGGAAGCATATATGGCGTACATCAGCTCGGTGAGATTTCAAAAGGTCAGGGTAGCTAGTACACAATCGATAGTTTAATTATAAATGATACCCATTCTATGTCAAAGCGCGAGATATCGATCCTTACTCTATTGTTCGAGCAGCCTAAGCTAATAGATAAGGGAGACTTTTACGCTTGTATGATACAAAAATCGTTGAAGTTTGAATTAAAAACAAGTCACTCAATTCCTTTTGCGAACCCTCCCCAATTCCAGATTTAAGTAAATAGACATCAAAAACGCTGAACGCCATAAGAGTGCGCAGGACATGTAGATATTTGGACAGGTAGATAGATGGATACGGAGCAGGTAAGGGTAGATAGGTGGTGATTTCTGGATCTCGAAAGTGTTCAATCTTTCCAGGATAGCACGGGGGTATAAAAAAGGTGAGGGAAAAGGATCTAATATCTCTGACGACCCAGGGTAGGCGCCCACGTAACGGGATGCGATTCGGGTGTGGCCTCCTCATCCTGCTTCCAGACCTTGATGGTCTTATCGGCCTCACCGGTGATCAGACGCAGGCCGGTGCGGTCGAAGGTCGAGGCCATGATGCCGGCTTCGGCGTCGAGGGAACCGGGTTGGGCAGCGGTGTCGATGTTCTGGAAGCGGTAGCCGGTCTTCCAGTCCCAGAAGGACATGGAGCCGTTGTCACCGCCGGAGAAGAGGACGTTGTCTTCGTTGACGGCGAGGGAGTTGATGACGGCGTTGTGGCCGTCGAAGTTCTGCATGAAGTCGCCCTCGGGGCACTTCCATTGCTTGATGCTGCCGGTGCTGGCACTGGCGAAGGTGAATTCCCGGGGGTGGGTGACGATGTTGCGCACGCCCTTCTTGTGGTGGGTGAGCACACCCATGGACTTGCCGGCGGCGAGATCCCACAGCCGGACGGTGGCGTCTAGCGAGCCGGAGATGATCTGGGGGTCGGCTTCCTGGCATTTCACATCGGCGATGGTGCCCTTGTGGCCGGTCAGGACGTGCACGTTGCTTCGGGTTCGCATGTCCCAGACTCGGACGGCACCATCACGACCACCGGTGACCAGGAGATCGAGACGGGGGTGGAGACCAAGCGTGTACACGCCGCTCAGATGGCCGTGGTAGTGACGGATGACCTTGTTCGTTTCCAAATCCCAGCACTTGACCATTTTATCCTCACCACAGGAAAAGAGATACGGATGACGAGGCGACACCGCGAGGCCACGCACCGTCGAGATGTGACCCGTCAGCGTCAAGCGCAAGGCGCCCGTCGCAAGGTTCCAGATCTTAATCGTCCGGTCACCGGCACCACTAGCAAACCACTCATTATTCGGCTCCACGGCCAAACTCCGCACCCATCCCAAGTGTCCCGAAATCACACGCATCAGCTTCCACGGCGCGTGCCAGTCGGGTCTCTGCTGTCGCGTCGCGGAGGGTCGCTGAATCAAACTCTTGGGTTCGTTCTCGCCACCGACACCACCGGCCTGGGGACCGGGGGCTCTCTTCACCAGGGACATGGAAGCACCGCTGCCATCCACAGGTGCTTGCGCCTGCATCTGTGTCTTCGGTCGCTTTGCGCGCCCGACGGCGACAGCCTTGGCTTGCTTCTCGGCGAGAGCTGGTGGGAGTTCCTTCACATCTTGGTATTCGGCTTTGCGGCGGTACGAAACTCCGATTGAGCCGTTTCCTGTCGAGGGCGTGACCATGAGGTAGTCGGAGCCGAACAATTCAACGGTTCTTTTGGTAGACGTGCGCACGGCATCTTCTGGCGAAAGTGGGGACGGAGCGACGTCCATTATTGCGATTAAAGGTTCGTATTATCGCAGGGTCAAAAAGTTCTCGAACGGTGGTGGAGCTAATTCGACGTATCGCGAGAGGCGTGATGGAGGAAAAGGCGTGTCGTTAACGTCCTAAACCCTTGTCGTGGGCGAGGTTTGAATTCGTGGATGACCGCAAATCCAAGACCCTCCAAATATTGTTCAACGCCGGAGGACACGTCCGGAGAAGCGAATGGTGGAGGGCGAAAGGGAGTGGAATGAGGAACTGCGCGGACGGAACGAGTCGACCTTAATTTCCTTTTGACTTTTGGCGGAGAGCTGTTAGTGCCTGAGGCATTCAGGCAGACGCCATCAGGTGTCGACCCCAACGGCCATTTCTTATCGCATCTCCAACTATCACTCCGATCGTCTCTCCATCGATAACATCATGGATCCCGATCACGACGCAAAGTTCCCTCTCCACGAGGCCGCCCGGGAGGGCAAAAGTATGCACCTTCATCCACATAACTACTCAGCATAACATCTAACTCTCTCCAGCTCAAACGGCCGAATCCCTCGTAAGCGTGAGTGCTCGGAAGCTGCCCCGCATCAGCCGGAGCTGTCTCCAGCCAACAGACAGCATCGATCACATCCTAGAAAACCTATACTGACCCGGTCCCAGGCGAACCCGAAGCTAGCTAACACGAAAGACGACGATGAACGGCTACCGATCCATTGGGCCGTCGCCTACAACCACCTCCCCATCGTCGAGCTCCTAGTGTCCAGCAAGAACTTTGATCCCGATGTCGAGGTTCGCGCCATCTGCTAATCCACCCGCTCTTCATAGACAGAGACTGACCAAATCATCAGGACGGATCGGGCTGGACCCCACTGATGATCGCATCGAGTTTGAAAAATGCCGAGGGCGACGCCATCATCGAGCTCTTACTCCGAAAAGGCGCAGACGTGACGGCCAAGAGCAACTCCGGCCAGGTACACCATTTCCTCCACATGCACGCAAGAAACGCAAACGCTAACCATCGAATGAAATTGCACGAATAGAACGCCCTCCATTTCGCGACCTCCAAAGCCAACATCTCCACCGTCCGCACCCTAATAGAGAATAAATGCAGCGCCAGAGTCAAAGATAAGCGCGGACAACTGCCGCTTCACCGAGCCGCGGCCATCGGATCGACGGCCATCATCAACATTCTGCTGAAGGATGGGAAGAGTCCTGTCAACGCGACGGATATGGACGGGATGACGGCGCTGCATCATGCGATCTGCGAAGGCCATGGCGATGCGGCGATCACGTTGCTCAAGGCGGGTGCGGAGACGGATAAGAGGGATGCTGATGGGAGATTGGCCATTGATATGGCTCCTGATGGAAAGGTTTGTGGCCTTTTTCCTTTCTTGACTATGCGTGGTGGTTTTGCGTTTGCTCGGGATAGTGATGCTGATTGTTCGGATATAGGTTCGGGGATATATCATCCAGACTGCTGAGAGGGAGGGCGTAGAATTGTAAGATGTCCATGGTCTTGACCATGCATCAGTCTAGGACTTTGAAAGGGGCGTAACAATCCAGATACCCAGCTTCTCTCGAAGTGTTTCGCCCTTGCAACCAATCAATGTGCCCAAGGGTGTGTTAACAATAAATAGTTCATTGAAAGTTAAGCTTTCTTGTAATAGTGGCACTAACAGCCTAAAGCATGATCAAACCTTGTTCTCTTGACACCACCGGCATTTGCAAGGCTCTAAATTTGCCAGGAAATTAACAGTTTACGATAGATAGATAGGTATATCAATAGAGTGGTGCCCTGTGCATTGCCGAAGACGAGGACCAGAGTAACGACTCGTCGCCGCCTCTTTGAATCTGCTCTTCCGATTTTTTGCTATTTTTGACTAATTTAAACCTGAAGCTCTTTCTAATATATCTCGCTCTGCTAATGTTTCGTCCGTTGGCCTTGGATCTGCCCACTGCTTAGCCCTTTCAGATATTCCACTTTATTCCTTCATTTGCCGGTCTTGGTCCTCTTGGAGAGAAATCTTTTTGTCTCGAATATCGTTCTGCGGGCTGGTTGCAGATCGGGGTAGAGGAGCTGACGGCGTACGAAGTTTGCGTTTTCTAAAAGGCTCAGTTTCATGTGGAAATAGATCCGGTGCAAATTCCGGCCCGGCCCTTCGTGGTAGAGGGCTGGATTCAGCCCAACCTTTGCGGTTTCTTTTGCTGATATCTCCTGTTGCATTCTTGTGTCTTCTCTTCTTGGAAGATTTCTCTTCTCTGTGTTGACTTGCTGCTTGTTCAAGTTGTTGCTCCTGTATACGCTTCGCGCGCTGGATATTGAATAGCCGGGGCTGGCACTCTCCGCACACGTGGGTTTCAGGATAATTCAGATCATCCTCGTAATAGCATATGATGTGCTGCCATTTGTTACACTTGTCGCAGCATATCGTGGCGCCGTCGTCATGAGAGAATTCACAAATGCATCTGATACTGGCGGATTCCTCTTCCACGGTCACATCCTGTGGGTCATTTTCTGTTGGTAGATTTGCATCGGCTTCCATTGCGTTATGAGAATGCGTATAATCATACCAGGGCTCTGGAGCGACATGAGTAGTGTATATGTGCTGGACAAGCTCATTGGATGAGTACAAGTCTGTAGACACGCATTTGCTCCACTTGCAATGGAGAACCCTCGCTGATTGAGTCACGTTTTCCCTCAGCTCCCGGTCTTGTTCCATGGCCTTTGGGTTGTCTTGATGGCGTAGTTGAAGATGAGCCATGAGGTCGGCTTTGTTCGGCAAATTTCGTGAGCATTCATCAACCGAACAAACATAAAGGTCTTCACGATCTAAGATATGATCTCGTTCAATATGCCGGAGCAAGCCTTCCCAGGAATCCCAGTTCTTAGAAGCATAGACACAGTCGGCCCATTGGCAGCCGGTGAGTCTGAGTGAAGGCATATGAACAGAACTGATTGATGGCAAAGAAAAGCTTTCCTGGGATGGAGTTGGCATCGACGATCTCTGACCGTTCTGTTCAGCAACGCGGTCTAAGTGAGTATTCATATGATCGAACATCTCCTTGATGTAATTGATCGCATTTTCGAGGCCCCTGGGAGTGATAGTGTAATAATCGGCAAGCTCCCAGTTAGAACCTGGTTTAAACTGCCTCATTAATTGTACTCGCTATATAAATATCATTAGCCAAGTAATCTTATTAGAGAAAAGGTGATCGAGACTTGCCAATGAAAGTAAAGTGCGGACACTACGCTTCTGATCAGGGATAGTATTTGAAATGAATTGGACAAGTGCATCCATTCTACCCAGGTGATTGATCAAGTCACGCAGCTGCTGAGACATGGTTGCCTTCTGCTCCGAAACAACTGTAACAGGCTCATCAGGCGGTGCAGCTTTAACAATTTCATCGTATATCATCTTAATCCTTTCCGGTAAATTGTTCCAGGCATCTTCAGCAGACGCCATACTTATTAAGCCAAGGCCTTGCGCCCGACGCTGCCGTATATGCATCTCCAACTGAGCACGTTGCTGCCGCGTCATAGCCGCCATCTCTGCCCGATTGAAAGGCAGATTGGGCTTATATTCAGGAAAAGCAGGTCCTCCTTGAGAAACTGCAGGCTCGAATTGCTTCTGCATAGGTGTGCTTTGTTCTTCCGTGGGCTCACCATCGTGTAGCTTGCTTTTGGATGTCTGCTCTGCAAAAGACGGTTTGTTCCCTTTACCAGAAGCCGTAGCCTTGGATTTTATCGTCACGTCTTCTCCCACCTGTTGCGCTGAAGGCTGCGAGGTTTGGGGCTCTGGCTCGACTTGTGGAGCGGTTGGAGGAACAGTGACAGGGGGTTGCGAGGCTGTCTGGGGCTGCTGCTGCTGCTGAACCATCATCTCCTGTCCAGGTAGCATCTGGCTAGGGGACTGGGAGCCCGTCATGCCTTCCTGTATCAAGGTATTTGTGACTCCGTCATCACCCAACGGGCTAGCCGAGGGGCTCCGATAACTGCTATTGTCGAAACCCGACAGATTCTGTGACAGCACGCTGTGGCTATTCTGATTACCACTGTCAAGGGAAACGTTCGCCAAACTATCTCTTTCGTCTTCGCCATCACCCTTGGTATTCCACGTTTGCGGAAGTGACATGAGTGCCAGATCAAACAGGTGGTCAGCGGTGTGTTCTTCGACGGGTGTTAAACTGCCTGGAATTCTCTCCTGCTCGCTATCTGGGGGCAATGACCAGTCACAGAACAGACAGTCGGGGAACATGGAACCGGGTCGCGCAGCTCGATCTTGAAGACTTTTTATCTGTATATCAGTAAAGCGACCGGTATGCTCGTCTCTCATATGACTAGCAAACTCTTCGGCACTCTGCATCACTGTCTTAGAGGGTACTGTATGGCGCATGGAGCAGACCCATTCTGTTGACGGTACTGGGTGGGCTTTCATATGTGCCAACCATTGCTCGACGGAGGAGAAAAGCTCATGGGAACTCGTGCAGTCTTCGAAGAGACAGACGTACGGTTCCAGGTCTTCCAGGAAATGTTTTCTGCCAGGGGTTAGTGGTGGAAGGGATCTCTTTTATCTCTCAACATACATCCAGCGTGTACCGGTCAAATATTTGGCATCCACCACAAATGGGCAGAACGGGCATTGAGCTTCTTTCTGTCCTGAAGCGATAGAAGGAGGTTTAGGAATATTCTCATTCACCCGCGGAACATACGTTCGTGGTGACACTGTGGAGGCAACAGAGGGCTCGGATGGACGTGGGTTTTCAAACCGATGAGGATAAAATGTGGATGCTGTTCGGCTTGTGAGCGCAGGTGCTAAGAGGCGTTGCGCTGCACCAGATATTGAAGGGCGTCTCTGACTAGCTGGTGGTGTAGATAAATGAGAAATTCCTCGCCCATTTGGCGCTGCTAGCGGCGCGTTTTGACTGTAATTCCTTTGTCCCGACAGCCTATTGTAGAGAAACCGACGACGCCGAAAGCAAATCGTGTTCGTGATTCGGCGTTGCAGAAGAACTGATAATCGGGAATATCGGACGTGAAGGACCCGTGAAACATAGGATTCGAACAGATCGTTGATATCATCGCCGTTCTCATCAACAATGGTGAGTCTGCTTATGCGCGAGTAGGGGTTTCTCACACCGGCATTGCGTATTGCAGTTGACAGCCGATGAAGACGACTGATAGTATCATCCACTGACTGATACGCTTGGATAATAGATAGTTCTTTCGGTGGTCGAACTTGGAATGTTTGCTGGCAAGACATCAAGTCGCTGGCGTGGGCCCTAGAAGTCGTATTCTCATTCCCAGCTGACAACCCTGAAGCTGTTTCACCAACACCGTTTGATGACAAAAGCTCCAATTCAGCGCGAAGAGCTGTAACATCATCAGCTCGAGTCTATTCATTGTATAAAGCTATATTAAAGGAGGAAATATTCTCGGATTACGCACCATGCCCGGCATATATTCCCAGAATGTCGAGTAGATTGATGATAATTTTTTGAACGTCTGGACTATCCCGTAGACGAAAGTCCAACGAGGATTTATGTTTGGCAAAAACACCTATATTCGTGGCCCACAGATTGAAGCGTGCGAGCTGCACCTCGGCCAGCTGGGAACACGAGCCCGAAACCTGAAGACATTTTTCCAGAGCAACGAGTGCTTTCTGAGCCTGGGTCGAGATGTGACGGTCCGCTGGCAGGCCTTCTGAGGCTTCCATGGCCGAACACAACCATGAGATTGCAGGTATAGGTAGAAGACGTGGTTTGACTAGGGTTGAGAAGGGAAGATGCTGGAGGGGAACAATCACGTTACTTGGTCAGCGCTAATGCGGCTTGTTCAGGGGAGGCTGAGAGAAACTCTTCCCCTTACAAATCCTCAGCTCCCTCTCCATCCTACACATGACCAGCTCATACGGGATTTCCTGATGGCTTTCGCGTCAGGAAGTCTGGACCAGTCTGCCACTGAATTATTCTATTTGCTTCAAGCGGTGATACCCCACTTCGCCCGCATCACCAGCCAAAGGGTCTCCGAGCATCGCGACAATGCCGAGCTCCGCATTCCCTACGTTTTGTTCGAGGCCGACCTCATCCTCCTGGGCCTGCGACAGACGGCTATCGCTGGACTGATCGGTCCGGACTCGATGACACATACCGGAGATGCCTTCGTGGATACGATAAAACAGATTCTGGGAATGCTGGAGCGCATATTGCGGCAGGAGAAAAGTTCGACGGAGGTAATGATGGTTCGGTGCGGAGGTGATGGGTCATATACTGAGCAGGCTTGACTAGGACAACTCAGAGTACCCCTCGCTCGAAGGCCTCCGGGCTGGTACCGTCTCCTGCAGCACGTTCGACTTGTGTATATTCGATGGCGATCAGTACGCTATTGTGTCTAGATTCGGTCAATGTGTCCGCGAACTCGATCGACTTTGTATGGACGACACGCAACCATTACCTCCAAAGCGCCGCAAGAAGCAACCATCGTTTGAGAAAACCCGAGCGTTGGCAAGATTGCTACACGAATGTGTTTCGGACCATGGGCAATGCAAATGCAACTCCTGTCGCGGCTCAATGCTGTATCTTCAGACCCATTGCCGTCGGGAACCCTCGCTCGCCCATCTTGACTTCAACGTCCTTTTCACTAGATCCTCGGCCGCATCGTACAAGTGGTATGATGGGATCGTCAATGTGGCCCTTTCAGACTCTGGCTCTGGCTCGGTGGTACCATCATCACAAGATGATTTGAGCCCCGATTCTAGTCAGAAAGTGACTATCAGATATACACTCACTACGGAACCAAAAGCTCCCCGGCAGCGAAGTGAAACGGTCGGTTCAGTTTGTCTTGCTCTTCCAGCAAGTAATATGTCGATTCTGAACCTGGGCCTTCGAAACGGGAAAATCTCGAAAAGACCGCCTCCCCGTGAGCGAGCCTCAGCGCCCACATACAACCAAGCTTTGACACTCGAAGAGATCCTACAGATGACGCCACCGTTACCTCTCAAATTACGCCGGGTTCTCGCCGTAGTGCTTGCTCATTCCGCATTGCAGCTCTTCGAAACTGGCTGGTTGCCGAAGACTTTGACCTCAACTCGTGTCATTTTTATGCAAACAGATCAGGGCCAGGTCGTTCCGCGACCTTTACTTGCAGCTCGTCTCCCAGAGCGAGATGGGGAAGAGGAAGGCGGGGCTGATTGGCAGGACCTAGCTCATTCCAGTCCCTTTGTTCTCTCTCTCGGGATAGTCCTGCTCGAATTGTGGTTCGGCAAGCATATTGGCGAGCTACGAGATGCAGCCGACATGGCCCCCGACGGGTCAGAGGACCCAAACACCGACCTGTTCACCGCACAACGGTTATGGGAGCAGTCGGAATGGGATATGCACACCCAGTATCGCAACGCAGTTGGAGCTTGTGTGAATTGGGATTCTTGGGTCCCCGATGACGCTGGTGCAGCACGCCTCTGCCGATGGCTATATGAAAAAGTCGTGTCGCCCATCGAGGATCAACTGGCGGATGAGTTCAATACCAATATAGAAGATGTTGATAATCTTCTTTTATCTTTGGGTAAGAGCAAGGACCAACGATCCATACTCCTAGCCCAGCAAAACCGACTTTCAAACCATGGTAAGCGCTCGCATCCGGATGCCTTGGTCCACAACTCCCCAGTCAAGCGGCGACAGGTGGTGAATCAGTGTAGACTTGGGAGAAGTTGGAGTCCCTTCTCAGACTCCGACAATGAGCAGGTTTCTCACTTAGACTCCAAGACATATACTATAGCCGTCATCTGCGCGCTGGGTGTGGAGTCGAATGCAGTGATGGCCGTAATGGATGAGGTCTATGAAACCCTGCCCGAGGCAGCTCGTGAGGATGCAAATGCGTATACAACCGGCCGCATTGGCAAGACTTCCATAGTTGTCGTCCATCTCCCGGGAATGGGAAAGCTCAACGCTGCCAGCAGTGCAATGCGTCTCAAATCTTCCTTCCCAAACGTGGGCTTGTGCCTCGTGGTGGGAGTCTGCGGCGGTGCCCCCTACAATTCCCGCACGAAGAAAGACATTGTACTAGGTGATATTATCATCAGTACTGGCCTGAAACAGGTAGACTTTGGTCGCTACTATCAAAGCGGGTTTGTTCCGAAGGATGACCCAGAAGATAACTTTGGGCGGCCGGTTGAGCGTCTGCGCTCCTTCCTGCGCATGCTGAGTGAAACCGACCACTATTATACCCGGGTGGCCGATGCCACAAATAGCACCCTGAACGCACTCCTTCAGTCAAAAACTGGTCAGAGCCTAGAATATCCCGGTGCCCATCGGGATCATTTATATGAGTCCACATACCAACATCAGTGCCGCTCAGAGCAGACTTGCAGAACATGCGACCCGACCAGCGGTGCCGTATGCCAACATGCTCTTGATACATCATGCGATCAACTTGGATGTGAGCCAGGGCATACAGTGGCCCGGCCCCGTCTCCGTGAGTCTGGTCCAACGCACCCGGTGGTACATTTTGGCCGAGTCGCATGTAGTGACGGCGTGATGAAATCGGCACGGGACCGCGACCGACTTGTCGAGAAGTACGATGTAATCGGTTTTGAGATGGAGGCCGCAGGAGCTTGGGATACCTTTCCCACCGTCATCGTCAAAGGAGTCTGCGACTACGCAGACAGCCACAAGAACAAGCTGTGGCAAGGCTATGGTGCGGCAGTCGCAGCATCTTGCATGAAGGCGCTTTTGGCCCAGTGGGTCCTCTTGAACGACCTCGGTTTCTAGCAACTGAGGTGTCTGACACCTGAAAAGTGCTCGCTGAGGAGCAGGATGACGAGTTGGATCATTGCGCAACTCGGAATTCGTCAATCTGCTGGTCTTGATAAAGCGCTGATGTTCGAGCATTCTTCAACATGAAACGAATCTAGCACTCCGTAGATGCGGAGTACCGAGCAAAATAGCCATTTTCTACACGTGTACGTCTTATCCCAACTCTCCAGAACCATTTGGTCCTCCAATTCTCCCTTCCTTTCCCCTAATAATGATTAGAATCCGCCTCGCCCTCCGCTGAGCCGGCCTCGAGCAAGCCTTCTTCCAGGACTACAATAAACTATTTCATGGTAGTTTTGCGGCCTTCTATAAACACAAGCCAAGCTGGTTTGATACGAGTATGACGTGGTGCAATTGGTGATCGAAAGTAGAAATGGTACGCCCAATCTGGGACTAAACATAGAATGGAGACCAATATATTTAGAGAACCTAAAGCAGAGGGAAAGTTTCCTGCGGTACTAAAAATCTGTATCACATAACGTCGTCTAAATCGGAGCCCGTCTACCGTGAAATGCTATATATACACACGAAGAAAAGAATATGAAAAATAGAAGAAGGCAAAAAACGAAAGAACAGCAAAAATTAAGACTTTGAAGAGTCTAGTACGCATCGCTCATTTCATGGTACTGTCGACCAACTCACGATAGATCTTCTTAAGATCGGTAATATCCGCCTGCAGCTCTTCCACCTGCTCACTCTTCTCACCCAGCATCTCCAGCGTGGTCTGATACCGCTGGTCGAGATCCTCCAGACGTTTCTCGAGTTCTTGGATCCGATCGTCGGATTCCTTCTTCTCCTCGGACTCGCGCATCAGGTCGACGACTTGCTGGCGGGCCTCGTCGCGCTGTGTGGTGATCCGCGCAAGTTCGTCCTTTGAGGCTGCGCGCTCGCTCTCGAGGCGACGGACCGTGGCGCTCATGCGTTCAACAAGTTGAACGGAGGGGCCGGCACCGACGGTCGACTCGGAGATGATGTCGTTGATTCCGCGTGACTGTGCGCCGCCGTGGGCGGACGGGGTGCCTATCCCGGTGAAGAACTCGTCCGGCTCGTAGGCAATCGAAGGAGTCTCGGGGATTTGGTGGATCGAGACACTGTTTGCGACGGAAGCTGGGAAGGAGTTCTGTCGCGGGGGAGTGCCCATTTCCGACGAGGTCATTTGCAAGGTCGAAGGACGGCGGCTCGTGGGTCGGTGATCGGAGAGAGAGCCGACGGGCTCCAGGTTACTCGATCGGCGACTAAAGCCAACGGGGGATTCTGTCCGGAGCAGGTGCATTGGCGAAGGAGAGTGTTCGCGGATCTTGGACCGCTCCTCCTCTAGTTTCTGCGTCCATGTCGCATCCCACACCTTCTTTTGGTCGACGAGATCGTTCTGTGCCGATTTCAAGTCGTCACCGGCTTGCTGCAGCTTCTGCTCGAGCTTTTGCAGCTCTTGGCCGCGTTCTTCCAGTTTGTTTTCCAGATCCTGCTCGGTTTCTTTGGCGTTCTCTAGTTCCTCTTCGGTTCGCTTGACCTTGATGCTCTGTGTAGCAGTTATGTTAGCGTGCAATCTCTGGCTCTTGGGTTGACTATGGTTCATACCACTTCTCGGATCTTGCGTCGCATCTCTCCTTCTCGCTTGGCGACTTCGTCCCGCTCCTTCTCGACATTGGCTAGTCGCGCCATCAACGAGCCCTCCAAGGCTTGCCAATTCTCACTGGCCACGGCATACTGCGTCTGCAGTGTCTCGATCTGTCGCAGGAGCTTGGCTTGCGTATCACCGGCGACACCGGACGAAGCTTCCTCCGCCTTCGAACGCAGCGATTCCATCTTACTCTCCAAGATTGACTGCTCACCCTTTAGCTCGGCTTCGAGCATGCGAGCTCTCTCCTTTTCTTGTCCAATGGTCTCCTTCAGGTCGCTGATCTCTCTCCTCAGTTTCTCCTCGCTGATGTCACGCTCAATCTTGGTACTGGCCAGCTCCTCTTCCAGTGCGGATGCATGTCGCTTTTCCTGTTCCAAGGCGTCTGAGTGTGCTTTTTCCTCGGCGGCCTCGGCACGCGCGACCGCTCTGGCAAGCTGACCTTTCATCTCCTCGACGGTCTGAGTTAGCGCGTTCCGCTCGGAAGTGACTGCATCGAGATCTCGGGAGATCTTAGACTGCGAAGTGAGGGAACCGTTTGCCCTTTTCTCCGCCGCCTCCGCTCGCTTGGCCCGCGCCTCTGAGTTGGCCAGATCCCTTTCCAGTCGGTCGGTCTTTTTTTTCTGTTCCGTCTGGAGCTTGGAATTTTCCGATAATTGCTGACGGAGCTTCTTAATTGCCGTTCGGTGGTCCATCTCGGTCTTTGAAAGTTTCTGTCCTTCCTCTAGTAGCAATGCGATTCTCTCGTCCTTTTCTCGCAGTTGCTTCTCGACACTACCAGGGCCCGCTGTGGCGGCCGCCTTCTTAGCCGAGTCTGCAGCGTCTTTCGCAAGATACTTTAGTTTAGACTGCAAGGCATCGATTCGCTCGATGTATCCGTACATCTCTTCCTGCCAGCGCGATTCGGCCGCTTTGTGTTCCTCCCGCAATTGTGCGACCGTTTTCTCATCGCCATTGACCGCTGTGTCCGTATTGGGTGCAACGAGATCCTGTGAAGGCCGGGAAATTTTGGTGGGTTCATCGGCGGGTGGGATTTCAGGGCCATCCGCATCTTTCGAGTTTTCGATAACATTCTCAGCGCCGCTATCCGCCGGTGCAACATCGTCAACAGACGAAGCGACGATCTCTTTCGAGGTTCGTGAAGGAACGCTCGAGTCATGGCTTGTCCTAGCGTCGACCGTTTCTTCTTGTGGGGGAGGAGAGCTTTGAGGAAGTTCGTCGGCTTTATCGGGGATCCCGGAATTCGATTCGACATCCAAACTCGAACGCGCATCGTTGCTGGCGGCCAGACTCGAGACGGGCGAAGTGACGCGGCTTGGCGGGGAGGATGAGCTGACATTTCCCGGCGCATTGTTCTTTACGACGGCACGAGCTAAACGTTCTTGAAGGCGATCGTTTTTGCGGGCATTGGATGAACTCCGAGAGAGATCTGGAACCAAGTTAATACAAAGAAGCTGTGGGAGCGAGGGTGTCATACTGCCGCTCTGGTTGGGCTTTGCCGTCGCGGATTTCGATTGCGACTGTTGTTGCTCATCTTCTTCCGCCAAAATCAGGTCCAGTCTCGACTCTACGCCGGCGACTGCTTGCTGCAGGAAGGATCCGACCTTCCATTTCGGCTTGGAAGATTGTTGCGCCATGATGGTGGGGCCAGACAAGAGTGATCGCTCCTATGATGCCTAGCAGTGAACCTAATCGATTCTCTCCGTCATGAAAGGCAACGGATGCTGACAATGACGATTTGATTTGACGTTGAGGAGATGTTGTCGCCAACAAGACCAACAGAACGGGCGGCCCACGGGGGGGAGTTGCACGAACACGATGAGAAACGAGAGACTGGGAGCGACGCGATCAACGTAGACGAAGCAAGAAGATGAAATGGCTTGCGTGGACGAGGCGTTGAAGACGGAATCCAATCGGGGCTAACGGGGCTTGGCAGAGAACGTCAGTCGTCGCTCTCTCTTGACCTCCGACCGGCTCAACTTGTCGCAGCTCTCCCTCCCTCTTCTTCACACCCTCCCCTCCTTCTCGTATCTCCTTCTTTCTCTCTATCTTCCTCCCTCTGCCATACCTCTGCTCGGGCAGGCTCCCGTCTCTGTCCCACCCTCCCCCTTTTTGACTCCCCCCACCCGACACCATGTCGTCCATGCCGTTGGAGCCCCCGGCCTACCTCAGCTCACTCCAGAACAATATTCGAGCTCGTCCGATCCCTTGGGAGGGGGCTGTCCGCGCAGGTAACATCACCGATGATCATCTGAAGAAGATCAAGGCGGTCGATAAGGTCCGCAAGGAGCAACGACGTCAGACGGTGGAGGGAGACCTTCCGGGCTATGTTGGTCTGCTCGCTGGCAGCTCCGACGGCAAGAGCGTGCTGGACTTGGCGTCCAGGAGAACCGATATTGTACAATACATCCTTGTGCTGGCAGCCGACCTGATCAATGGTGCGTGTCATGTTTGAGTGACCGGGCCCTTTCCTGCGAACTGGGAGCTGACTTGAACAGATGTCCCGTCCCTATCGTCCGCACTGGTGGCGCATCCCAGCCCCTACAAGCCATTCCTTCCCCTCCTGCGTCACTCCACGAACACCGAAGATCCCATCCCACTGCTTACCTCGACATTCTTGACCAACCTCGTATCCATCAGCCTCGTGTCCACGTCCAAATCTACTCCGCGGGATGAGGAGGCGCTCCCGCAGCTTTTCACCTACCTCTCTAGCTTGACCCAGAACCAAGACAGCGGACTGCAGGATATTGGAGTTCAGAAACTGTCGGCGCTGCTACGCACATCGCGATCTCGAGAGCTCTTCTGGAAACAGAGGAAAGAGACGGTCGATCCCCTGGTTGAGATCCTCCGCGCTGCTGCCGGAGCCAAGGACACTGGCTCCAGCACTCTGGCTGGTAGCTCCCGCATCGAGCCCGGTCTGGCGGGCGGAGTTGGCCTTCAACTGTTATACCGCGTTCTCCTGGTTCTGTGGCAGCTGAGCTTCGAAGGCAGTCTGATCGGCGATGATCTTCAAGCGTAAGTTATTTCCGGCCGGCTTCTGTCATCGAGCTTTTGTACTGACGGCATGCAGCGATCATGAGATTATCCAGCTGTACTCTCACCTTCTGCGTCTTTCTCCCAAGGAGAAGACCACGCGCCTCCTCCTCGCGACCCTCAAGAACCTCCTGTCCTCCAACCGCACGACCCTCCTCCCGGTAGCGGTGTTTGTGCGCCTCTCCGCGCTTCTCTCCAACCTTTCCGGCCGTCATTTGACCGACCCTGACCTCCTCGAGGATCTCAAATACCTGTCGGATATGTTGGAGGAGTACACCAAGACGCAGACGACGTTCGATCAGTACGCCGCCGAACTGCAATCGGGCCACCTTCGCTGGTCGCCGCCCCACCGCAATCCCACCTTCTGGAAAGACAACGCGCGCCGGATTCTCGACGACACCAACGCCGCGCTCCCGAAGAAGCTGGCCGAGATCATTTCCAAGAGCTGGGACAATGACAAGCAGGTGCTCGCGATCGCCTGTAATGACGTGGGACACCTAGTGAAGGAACTGCCCGAGCGACGGAACCAGTTGGAGCGATTGGGACTGAAGGCGCGAGTGATGGAGCTGATGGCGGACAAAGACGAGACGGTGAGATGGGAGAGTTTGCGGGCAGTGGGCGAGTGGCTGCGGTATACATTTGATGACTGATTTTGTATTCTCTTGTGTTTTGCCTGTCTATACTACCCAATCTGTTTCTTTTTTCTCGTCGGGCTTCGAGCATTTGTAAGAATCGAATGCTGCATTGATGGTACAGCTTCCTGTGCATAATAGAAATATTGGTCAATGCGATTAAGGAGAATCCATTCCGCATATTCGTGCAACCGTATGTCCCTTGGCAACGAAGCAGAACTGCCACGAACACATCCCCAACATGACATCCTCAACCAACCCAATTCTCGTTCCATCCCTTGAAACACCGGCCTGGCAAGAACCGGGGAGAGTACGAGGCAGTCTTACCCCGCATGGAGAAGACCCGGTTAATCCCTGCGTTAAGCGGAGAAGGAAAAGAACCGACCAGAGACTCAATCGGCAATCCCCCCTGTCCCCCACATTGCACTAATTCACCCTCGTATGCTTATATTCATCCTCAGAATCTAGTCTGCCACTTGCACTGTATAAGGTGCTCGGCAATGCTCCAGTGCGACTGAGACAGACGGTGGACCGCAGTCGGTGATCAGCCGCTATCGCAACACATTCCGTGGGCCCCGACGGACTTATCTTTGGGTGTGGATTTTCACTGATAACCATCCCGGTCGTGGGGTTTGGATCTTTTTCTTCGATTTTCCCTTCATTGATCATCGCATCTGCATACTATTGGGGTTTGAAATCAAATAGAGTGGATCCTCGTCTATTGGAGAGAGTTCCATACGGTGTCTGGCTGGCTGGATCGGTCGGAAATCTCAAGGGTTCGCCAGGAAAAAAGCCGCTGGGTCGCCTTCCCATGTCTCGATCGTTCACTGGTTGCAAACGATGTAAAGCTCGGCGTCAGAAATGTGACGAGCAACGACCGACCTGCGGACGCTGCAAGGCGGCCGGCACACAGTGTGGGTATGCGATGCAGCTGCAATGGGGAGGAAGAGCCTTCTCGCGATCAAGGTTCGGCGCCTGCGTGGGGACGGGGGGGATGCAGAAGCTCGGTGCGTCTCTTCAACCTGGCTTTGTCGATGATGTGGTTTGGCCTGGATTGTCCCTGCTAACTGTGATTTGCCTGGTCTAGAATACTCCCCGGGAGAATTTGTCTACACCACGCATTCCACCTCCCCCACCGCCGTCGAAACGCTTCCCCTCGTGCAACCTGTCGATCCGTTTTCCTCACTCTCGTCGGACAAGAAGGCTCTGCTCCACCACTTTCTCAACGATGCCTCTCAGATCACGGCCTGCCATTCGGGCATGCAGAGGGATATATGCAAGATGCTAGTCCCTATGGCTCTGCAGACCCCGTCTCTGCTCTATGCGACAATGGCTCTGTCCGCGATCCACCTACAAGCCTTGTATAATCAATCGGAGAACGTCAAATCGGCGCCCGATATCGCCCACCTGATGGCTCTTAGCCTGGAACATTTTCGCAAGGAACTGCAGAACCCGCAGACGAAGGGCTCGGATGCGCTGCTGGCGACGGCACGAACGCTCTGTCTTGCCGAGGTCCACTCGGGGGCGATCCATCCCAAGTCGTGGCGAGCTCACATCGAGGGTGCCCGCGCTTTGATGGTCGCAACAGACAACCGAGGAGGGGTGTCTCCAGGCTCGTCGGATGGATTCCGCAGATACCTCGACCGATGGTATCGATCGATCGTGTCGCTGACGGCGTTGACGGGGAACGGGCCCCCCGTCGAAGTCAAGGAAGAGGCGGGACCTGAGCATCTCAACCCATCCGAATACCCGGACTATCTGGACGATTACTGGGGCTTCACGGTCAACCTCGCGGCCATTTTCCGGAAGATCGGGGCTGCCGCCTGGCGAAATCATCCGAGCCACGCGACTCAGGGCAACGAAGTCGCAGTCTTCCACGAGGCCGCGACCCTTGAGTCATCTCTCCGACGACTCATGGACCAGGGAGCCGACGCCATTCCCACGTTTTACCCGGGGGTCGTCGAAGGTCTATCAGCCACGTGCATCCAACAATCCATTCTCTGCAACGAAGCCTTCCAGCACAGTGCCCTCATCCAGATCCACCGCCGTTTGCGAAGAACGCCCGCGGCCGCGCCCGAAGTGCAGGCATCCGTGCGGCGGATTCTCGAATGCACTGCTCAGATCGGGCCGTCGTCGGGGCTGAGCCCGTGGGTGTTACTCACGACGCCGTTGTTTATCGCGGGCTGCGAAGCGCAGGGCGAAGACCGCGAGCAAGTACGGCAGCTGCTGTCCGCGCTGCACGATACGATCCGAGTGCCGAATGTGCTGCAGTCGTTGAAGTTTCTCGAGCAGTACTGGGGGAATCAGCTGGACGAGCACGAGAGTTGGAATCAGTTCCTAGGTATGTTGCAATTTCTCAAAATTGGGTCTTTTAGCTGACAAGGACAGATCGAATGAGGTTTGACTTTATTCCGTATTAAATGGTGCGCGATTGAGCCACCATGCAGGTTATGTTTACGATATCAAGAAGCGAAAATGCTTTAATCCGATGTATATAAATGGGCAGCGATGTAGGCGTTATTCTTCAGCGATCTAATTTATCTTCTTCCATCTTCACCAACCTATATCTCAAGTACAGTCGACTGATCATAAATCCATCACCTTTAAACTATTCATAGATGTGCAGTTTACAATATCCGACCAGTCACAAACCGACAGATGTCACTTCTGCACCAGGACAAGCTTTCGGCCTCGAGGAATGCCATCCAGGGTCCAGCAATCCGAAACTACCGGTCGGTCCCTTGCAGCGGTGGTGAAACTGTCAGACCCGGGAATGAGCCGGACTCAGGCAGGGGAACAGGGCGAGACGCCTGGTTCTTGGCGTTCCTATTTATTATCTGAGTATCTTTTTTTCTTAATTGTTTGTGAATGGGGGCTCCTACAGTCAGCGCTAACCGGAGCCCTATCTCCCCCTTGCCGGGCATAAATTTCCCTCCAATTTACATGAGAGCGCGATGCAGCAAGCAATTAATAATTAATATCAGACGGGGGTATAGGTTCCTCGGGAGGAAAAGTAGGGCTGGGCAATTAGATTGTTTAATAAAGCATCCAACCAAGGCACAGAGACGGTGGCGCCGAACTATCGTCCGTTTGGAGGCAGGCGGTCCGGAGAGATTTCCCAGTCGTGACTAGACTCGAGCACTACGTTCGTTTCAGGTTACTGGATATTTTTAGTACTGGGACGCTGCAACGGAGGATAGTCAGTTATTATTGGAATTAATCTTTATGAAATGGTACGCATATTATGATCGTGCCATTCGTTGACTCCGGAGTACGGAGTATATTGGGCAATTAGAAGAAGGGATCGCCAGAGTACCTATACTCCGAGGGGAATTGATTGGAGATGCAGATATCCCTGGTAGGAGGGAGGAATACTCCTAGTCCCTCGCACTGACGCCGTCTCCGACCAGTGACAAGGCAGGATTGTCGTGGGGAGTGACCTGAGCTGGGCTGGTCCGTGTCAGGGATCTGAGGATATCTCTTGTGCAGGCAATACTCCGTGGTTTTCTATTTATTCTCGCGACACTTTTAGCACTCCATACTATCGATTGACGACGGGAATAGAACGCATGCGTTGCGTTGCTTTAAACTACGAGGGCTGACAGCCACCATATGATTTCGGGGCGATTAATGCCCGGGGACTATTTCCAGCGTAGGATTTCCTGTAGCACAGATCTATGTTTAGTATGCTTGCTATGGTAGGTAGAAGATAACCAGGATATCAATTTGGACCGTACGAGGCGATCGGCAACGGCCAAGATGAACGACCCTTCATAGTTCCTCCGGCTGAAGCTGAGTTCTGACTGTACGCAGTACAAATCATGAAGCAAAGCAATCAGAAAGCAATCACGCAGGGCTTCCCCTGAAAACGAGTGGGTCCTGCGAGACTTTGCGATCGGCCGCTTTAGTTCGGCGCCTACGAGCCGTCCAACTCGTACGCTGGAAGTAGCAGTAAATGCATCTGTTCGGTATCTGTCAGAAGGGATGAATACATTGTAGAGTATATGGAGCCTGATATACTGAGTACTCTCGAGTCAAGTGTATATCTAGAATGAACATACTCCGTAGAAGTATCGCTGTATGCGAGTGACCTCTCGCACCGGCACCTCCAGCAGCCGCCCGAGGTCACCGCACCATCGGCGGTACATGCAGGCCCACCGGCCATCGACCGTCTCCTTTTTGGCCAATTTTCTTCGTCTCCCCTGATGGCCGTCAATCCATTCATTATTCATTCTCCAACTTCCCCTGCCAATGCCTGCACTAACCACTCTTTCGCGCCGCTAGTCTCGACGCTACTGCTTGCTCCCCCTAAAATCTATCGGCTGCCCCGTGCTCGCTCGCTCTTCGTCACCCATGAGGGTAACGTCGATCCGCCCGACCAACGATGGTTTCTGATTCTCCTTTTCCTTTCCCGTTTCTGGTGTCTTGCTTTTTATTTGTTTCTCGATCGAATTAAATTGGATTTGGGCCATTGACCAGGGGAAGTCAATAATCATACTACGTCCACGCCATGACCCCCGGCTGGGCATCTCCGCCAGCTGCTCCTGGCTCCGGCGCCTATCCTGAGGATCTGGACCTGGAACCATCCCATCCCAGGAGTCCCCCCGGCCGGCCAAGTCGTTCTTCATCTACCGCCGCTCCTGCTCTCCTTTCTGTCACCTCTCCTCCATCCCCTTCCCTCGTGCGCCGTAAGCCGTTGCCCCAGAATGCCTCCCCTGTGATCCCTGCTGGCCACTCCCGGCTCTCGACTGTGTCCGCCGTCACCTCCTTCCCCGGGGGCGAGACGCCTGCCGATCCTCCAAACCCTACGGCGCTGCTCACTTCTGCTGCTGTTGCGGCCAATTCGCCCTCCCATCTTTCAGCTGCTGCTCCTACCCACTATCATTCTTCCTCTTCCCTCTCCTCAACCCCGTCCTCCGTGCATGACGGCCCCTCCTTCTTTGTTCCCAGGGACCTGGATAGGTATGTTCGCCCCCAATTAAGCGCCCTCTTTGTTTGCTTCTTATTGTCCTGTCTTTTCCCTTTCTATTTTTTACTTTTCTGCCCCCTCATGCCGCGCTGTAACTGCCCCCAATTCGCCCTGCCAATTCCTTTGGGGGCCTTGAACACTTTTCCTCTTCGTCGTGCTGCGACTTGAACACCTCATGCGATTGCCATCCCAGGTCGTGTGCTCCCAACTAACCGCCTGCTGTTGTTGCTCGTCCCCAGATTTCCCCGTGGTGGTCCGTCCACGTCCCATCGCCGAATAGACACTTCGACCTCGTTTGTCACCGACGCCAGCAGCGACGAAGACAGCCCTGGGTTTCCCTCGCAGTTCACGGATGGGCCCCCGGTCCATAGCCGCCTTGTCAGCGAACCCTTTGTCCCGGTCCTGAAATCGCCCCCAATCCTCCACAAAAGAGCCGCCACCATGGCTTTACATCCCCCCTCCAATCGTCCTCCACCGCTGCACATCGACTCGGTGCGAGGCATGCAGGCGGCCATGGACTCTCGACACCAACAACACCCACAACAACCGAAAACCCCCGCGAATAAGATCAGTAATTTCTTCGGCTGGCGAGCCCAGTCCTCCTCTCCCGGCGCCGACTCGTCCAGCACCGAAATCTCCGACACGGGCCGGTCCCCGTTGCCATCCCCGCTACCGCAGTCTCTTCCCAGTGCCTCCTACTCGATTACCCCCTCCACCACCGTACCTCTCGACCAGTCCAGACCCTCCGGTCCGATTCCGCCCATGCCTATGCGGAACCTATCCCTGAGCAGTGCCGGGATGGCGGAGTCGGGGTCGTCGACGTTGGTGGCGGAGATTGAAAATGAGTTGCGGGAGATCAGCTCCGAGTTGGCTGGGTCGATCCGGCGGGAGATGGAGCTTGAGGACCTGGTGGAGCGGCTACAGTCGGAGATGCCTCTCGACACCCCGAACCGACGCACCAGCGATTACTTCTCCGATTCGGGGTCCAGTTCCATCCGATACACCTATGACGGCCGATTAGAAGACGTGGAGAAGTTCCGACGTACCACAGAGCAAGAGCGAGCCCAATTGAAGGTCGATCTGACGCAAAAATGGCACGAGGAGCGGTCGCGCCGTGCGGCCACGGAGTCACACGTCCAAATTCTCGAGTCACAGGTACAACAGGTAAGAATCACGTCCGTCATCATCCTGCGATTGTAAGATATTAATAGTTTTGTTAGCTCCGACGAGAACGAGCCGAGTTCTCCGATCTGTCTTCCCGGGCCAAAGAACTCGAGAGTGCGCTCGAATCCGCTCGTAGAAAGCTTGCAGAGGAACGGCAGATCAAAGATAATTTCGAGGATCTTCTCACCGCCATGCGAGTGGAATTGGAGCAGCTCCGAAATGAGCGGGATCAGCTGCGGGACGACGTGATCCCTCAACTGCAGCATGGTCAAGGCGGCTCCGCCAACCCCTCGGAGGTGCAGCGCCTACTGGAAGAAGTCGAGGCGTTGAAGATCGAAAACGCCTCGTTAGCTCAACTGCAGGGCAGTCGGTTCGCTTCGATTGCCGAGGAGGACGGTTCCAGCCGGCGAAACTCGGGCTTGGGATTGTCGCGCTCGAACTCGCTGGCTCGTGGCATGCACTCGAAATCGAACGGCCCCAGCGGCCTGTCGCGGTCCAGCTCGCTGTCCCGCGCGAACACGGTCTCTGGCCGCGATCGCGACGTCAACACCCGGGAATCCCTGGCGGACCGGGTGGAAGGCGCCGAAGCTCAACGCGATGCCCTTCACCAGTCCCTGCGGCGCCTGCTCGACCGTCAGGCGCACGACGCCCGCGAGTACGAGAAGCGCATCAAGGTCATGGAACTGCAGGTGCTGCGCGCGCAGCAATCGGGCTCTCCGCGCCGGCTCGGCTACGAGCGGGAGGTTCGCAATCTGCGAGACGAAGTCAACCACCTGCGCTCCCGCGCGCAAGACGCCCTCGACCAGAAGTGGCAATGCGAGAAGGGGTTGGCGGGTCTGAAGATGGATCTGGACCGTGCCGAGCAGGAGACCTCGTCTCTGCGCGACCTGCTGCAGGAGCACGACATTACCGCTCCCGAGGAAGTTGAGACCGACCGCGACGGATTCGCCGAGGTCATCGCCACGTCGTCGTCGCTGGAGTCCGCCTATAAACAGCTGCAGGCGGACCGGGAACATGCCGAAGCCAGCGCCGCTCAGTTCCCGCAGGAGGAGCACGGCGACCTCGCCGCCTCCGTCAGTCGCACGGATGTCTTGGCCCAGAACGTGCGCCGACAGCTCGACACGAACCACACCCTGCGCAGCCGCCTGGCGGATGCCATCGGCAAGGGTGAAAAGGACCAGCAGGTCTCGGCCATTCGCATCAACGAGATGCAGGCGCGACTGAAGGAGTTGGAGGACATGCTCATGGCGGCGCAACAGCATTCCGAGGAAGAGATGGCCCGCCACGACGAGGAGATCCGTCACCTCGAAGAGACCCACACCGCGCAACTCATGCGCTTGAAGGACAACGGCGGCCGCAGCCCCGCCACTTTGTCGCCCCTGCCTCCTTCGACTCCATTTGGCTCGCGTTCGCCGCGTCTGGATAAAACGACCAGTGGTGATGGCATGGCTTTGCCCCAGGCCATTCAATCGGAGGCTCTGGAGCAACGGGTGAAGGAACTCGAGCGACTTCTCCGCGAGGCGGACACCGAGATGAGCGAGGTGGTCAGCCGAATGAACCGTGCTCAGATCGACGTGGCGGAACTTCAATCCGACCGGTAAGTTAACGTAGTTTGTCTCTGACCTGTATGATCAGCCTGCTAACGTATGACAGGGATGATGCTCTTCGCCAGACTCGCCGACTTCAGTCTGAGATCCAGGCTGAACGGGAAGCGTTCAAGGCCTTGACGGGTTGAACGATATCGGCATGATCTGTTGTCTTCGGACAATGACCGATCACATTAACCGACATGAGAGACGGTATAAACCAAAATAATAATCTCACGGACATGGTGTTTTCCGGAGTTGGGTAGAATCCGCTTCATGGCATACCCTGGTTAGATGACGCGGTTGCGTCTATCATTTTTTGTCTTTGGTTTTTTTCATCCTCTTCGATTGAAGAGTTCGTGTATATGTGACGCTTGTATATGGTTTTGATTTGAGCCACGAGAGTATGTGGATTGTATATATGGAGAGGATCTATCCTGGTTGATATATTGATATAATAAGATGTATTCTGATTGATTCAAGGGGAGTAAGTGGTAGCGAGTACGAAGTAGATTGAGAGAGGTTGAAGGGGTGTTTTCTTCCTGCATTCCAACCCCCGCTGGAATGTTGATGTGGACGGACCGTACTTCAGTATCATTCAGCCACAGTCAAGAAGCACATTACAGGAAATGATATAAAGGGAAACTGGCTGAGAAATTAAATTGGCCTACCTCTGTATGAGAGTCCAACATTATTTCAGTCGTATGTGGTACTCTATATAGATGCCGTCCCATAGTTCCACGTGACTGTATAACCCTAATGGATTCGGCCGGGCGTTTTATTTACTTGTTGATTTTTGGATCTAGCAGGTCCTGTGGCTACTTAGCAGCTTGTATAGATATGAATGCAGAATGGGACAGTCTTTTCATCTAAAGAATACAGTATAAAGAGCAGGGGTGCTTTCCTTAGTACGTACTCCATCCACCAGACATCCTCATTCTGGGTTGATGGCCCACTCCAAAGACTCAGGTACAACACGCAGAGGCAATAGAACAGTCTAGGCCGTTTGTAGTTTCTGTGGAGTATATTGTCCATCGGTTTAGGTGCGTACTGTGCTGGAGAATTCCTGGGGATAAGCTTTCCATTTTCATGGATTTCTCCATTCTGATGCATTGGCAGATGGAGATGCTTCCTGTAAAGGCCTGGGTTCTCTTTGCTTTGTTGGTGCCAGTTCTTTTCGGTGGAGGAATTTGGTCTTTGCTGGTCATGGTGATATGTGTTTGTCATTGCGGTAGATCCTTTTGGTGACTGTATGCCTTACCCTGTTGAAGATACCCCTTCGAACTTCATTTTATACCCTGAGTCCATCCTACTTATCAGCCTCCCCACTAACCACCTGAGCCTGTCCCGCAATCTCCGTGAAAGTCACAGGATCCCGCCGTGTCCGATCGACCTTCAAATCAAAGACATCCATGCGTTGATACCCACCCACGACATCATGATACTGCTTCCCCTCCACACAATCCTTCACGTCAACATCCGCATACAGAATCCCCTCACTCGCCTGCAGGTACTCCACCGATCGATGCTCCCCAGCCTCGTCCACCGTAAACCCCCGCAGCGGCGCCCCCGTCGGATCCAAGAACATGGTCGCTCCGCGCTGAGCCCGCTCCATGACTTGTTTCAGATGCGCCGAGCCCTCCGCAATGGCCTCGATCGCATCCGCGCCTAGAACGCCCGCACACAGGACCCCGAAACACTTCGCCTCGAAGCAGTGCGCCGCCGCACGCGTCCGGTTCGCGGCGACATTATCGTAGTTGGGCTTTTCATCCACCTTGCCCCCCTTGTCGGCCTCCTCGACAGACGGACCCGCGACCCGCGTCGGCCAGATCGCCGGCCACGTCGAGAGATGGATCTGCTCGCCCTGCGCCATCAGCGCATACCTGGCGAGCGGGTTCGTGTTCTCGCCGCAGATGAGATTCCCGATCTTCCCGAACGGCGTGTCCGCGACGCGCAGGCCGTGACCGTCCCCCGGCGCCCAGGTCAATTTCTCGAAGAATGTGGGGACGAGTTTGCGGTGGTGGATCAGCACGTCGCCCGTGGGGCTGATGAGGAGGTTGGCATTGAAGAGGGTGGCGCTGCTGTGTCGGACTTTTTCGGAGACGCCGATGCTGACCATCAGGTTGAGGGTGCGGGCTGTGGCGCGGAGGGTCTGGATCTCGTCGCCGTCGGCGTATACGGATTCTTGGGCCATGCGCTCGAAGAAGGCGTGGTTGTCGGTTGGGGGCCGGAGGGCGCTCCAGATGGGAAATGCGGAGATGTAGGTCTCCGGGAATACGATCAGATTTGCATTTTGTCGGGCGGCTTGTTTCATGAGGGAGATGGCCTTGGTGGTGGAGTCGCGGGCGGAGAGGAAGACGGGGGAGACATGGCAGGCGGCGATTCGGAGGGGCATTTTGGCGGAGTTTACAACTACTTTACTTGGGAGGAGGAAGTCATTCATGTTCCCCGCCCTGCCTCAGGCTGCCACGATCACGGGGATGCAACAGCAACAGCAACAGGAAGCATTCATGAGGGTGGAGGAAGAAAGTCGAGATTGTGTCTGACTAATCGGCACGTGCCGCAATATCCGCCGTAGCCGCCCGCATCGTCCCTTTTGCATCGAATCCATTTCCACATTGAAGCCACTCCTGCGCATCATTCGCCTACATGACCGACCAGCTCAAACGCAAGCGCTCCAGAGTTGCCTGTGCGCCATGTCGCGAGCGCAAGCGCAAATGCAACGGGGGAGATCCGTGCACCACCTGTCTCGAATGGGGCTATGACTGCTGCTACGGCACACCCGCCAGCCTGAAGAAACAGAAGAACTCGAATCCGTCCATCCCGACCAGCTCCGCCTCGCCGGGAAGACCCCCGGATTCTGATGCTCTAGACTCTCTCCCTCAAACCTCCGCCCCCGACCCGCACCGCATCACCCGCTCCCTGGAGGCCAACTCCGGCGCCGCCTTCGTGCGCAATCTCGGCCTGAAGGTCGACTCCTCCAATGCCCCGCGACTGAATCTGTTTGGCTGGAATATCGGCGAGCGCCGCCTGCCGTCGGGCCTCGGCAACGGCGCCGTCTCTGCGCTGCCGATCGTCGATATCCTGTCGCGCGACGACATGAAGGCCTTGGCGGGGATCTACTTCGCCAAGGTCGATCCGTGCTACGGCTTCATCGACTCGCGCCAGTTCTACGAGCGCCTGGACGAGCGCTGGCGGTCGCCCCTGAGCTCCGGCGTCTACGATAGCGTGCTGGCCGGCGTCGCCGCGCTGGGGTCCCTCTTCTCGCATCGCATCATCGACGTGACCGAGCTGCTGCTGGTCGAGTCGGCGCGCTCCATCCTCGAGCTCAATAACCGCGGCGGCCTGCCCTGCTTCGACACCGCGACCGGCTGGACCCTGCGCGTCGTCTACATGCGCATGACCGCGTCGCCGCACTCGACCTGGATCGCCAGCGCCACGCTGATGCACCTGGTCGAAGCCCTGGGCCTGCACCTGGAGTCCGCCGGCGAGACCATCCTCTCGCGCCGCGTGCACTGCAGCCCCGACATCCGCCGCCGGCTGGTCGGCGTCGCGCGCCACCTGAACATGTGGGTGTCCTACGACCTGGGCCTGACGCGGGTGATCGTCTGGAACGACCAGTGTCTGGCGCCCGCCGCCAAACCGGGCGACTACACGACCGAGCTGCTGGGTCTGCTGCCCGTGTCGGCGAGCCTGGGGCCCGAGAAGTCGCCGGACGACCGCGACCTGGAGGCGTCGCTGCGGGCCATCCTGGACGGCCGCCACACGCAGCCGCCGTCGGTCATGGCGCAGTGCAACCTGGCGCTGTGCCTGCTGCGGCGGCTGCTGGTGATGAACGCCAGCACGTCGTCGGCCGTCAAGGAGCGGGTGCTGGCGCTGTTCCGCAGGGCGCTGCAGGGCGCGCGCAGCATGGCCATGAACTGCTGCCCGTGGCACCACATGGCCAACGTGCCGTTCCAGATCATCGGCGTGCTGCTGGACATGGACACGCGCGCGTCGCTGGCCCTGCTGCCTGAGGCCATGCAGACGCTGAAGTTCGTGGCGTCCACCTATGACACCGACACGATGCGCGAGGCCTACAGCACCGCGTGTCTGCTGGTGCGGCTGTACCAGCGCCGCCGGCAGGAGGACGTCGACATGCTGAGCGGGCTGGTGAGCACGCATCAGCAGCCGGACCCCGAGGTCCCGGCGGAGCAGACCGGGGCGAGTCGCGAGGAGATCTCGTGGCTGGAGGATCTGGTGGCGGAGATGCCCAGTCTGCAGGGGATCAATCTGTACGAGTCGCTGGATGACGATGTGATGAATCTATTTCCGACGAATCTGTAAATACGTAACGTCCATACGGTGGTCCATACAGGATTGTCCATACAGGAATGGTGCAATGTGAACATGCATGTGAAAATTTCTCAATTGCCCGGGGACGACGATCCTTTATATAGTGGCGCATCCCTCGCTTCACCGACCCGCAATACCCGCTGCATCCGGATTACATCACGCTGCAGGAGGTCTCCCTACATAAGACCAAAACAAACCACCGACTTTCTTCCTCGAACTCTTAGTCTACACCTTAATCACCATCCCCTTGATCATCTAAACTCCCAATCACCTACCCCCAATACCATCAACCCATAATCATAATCAAAATGCCCCCTATCCGCCTCTCCAAATCCCTCCCCTCCCTCTACCCATGGGTCACCTCGCCCTTCATCGTCAGCGCCCCAATGCGCATCATGTCCGGCCCAGCACTAGCGGTCTCGGTCTCCCGCGCCGGCGGACTCGGCTTCATCGGCCCCGGCGCAAAGACGCAAGACGCCCTGACGAACCTGCAAGAAGCGTCCTCGCTCCTCAAAGCCCCTAGCACCACCCTCTCATCCCTCCCCTCCACCCCCCTCCCCATCGGCATCGGCTTCCAGCTCTGGAGCGACGACCTAGCCACCGCCGCCGCTGCCATCCAGCAGTACCAGCCCTGCGCCGCCTGGCTCTTCGCGCCGCACCACACCGCCGACATCCAGACGTGGACGCTGCGGATTCGCGAGGTTGCGCCAAACACCCAGATCTGGGTCCAGGTGGGGACCATCGCCGAGGTGCACGAGATCCTCACCAGCGCCGCGCAACCCGATGTCCTGGTCATCCAGGGCGCCGAGGCGGGGGGTCACGGGCGGGCGACGGACGGAATGGGACTGATGACGCTGCTGCCGGAGGTCGCGGATATCGTGGCCATGGCCTCGTCACCAGGACGGGGCAAGATCCCCGTGTTCGCGGCGGGGGGAATCGCGGACGGACGTGGCGCCTCTGCAGCGCTGTGTCTCGGCGCAGAGGGCGTGGTGATGGGGACGCGGTTCCTAGCCGCGACTGAGGCGCGGATCAGCGCGGGGTATCAGAACGAGATTGTGCGCGCGGGCGACGGGGCGGCGTCGACGACGCGCACGCTGCTGTATAACCATCTGCGCGGCACGTTCGGGTGGCCGGCGGCGTACAGTCCGCGGGGGATCACGAACCTGTCGTTCCATGAGCATCAGGCGGGGAAGCCGTTCGAGGAGCTGAAGCGGTTGCATGATGAGGCGCTGGGGATGGGGGATGCGGGCTGGGGGCCGCAGGGACGGTTGGCGACGTATGCGGGGGCTGGGATTGGGTTGATTCGCGAGGTCAAGGAGGCGGGGAGGATCGTGGAGGAGGTGCGCAGGGAGGTTTGGGGGAAGGTGAATGTGAAGGTGGAGGAGGAGGGGGGGAGGGAGGCGAGGTTGTAGTTGATTGATTTGGAGTATGGGTTTTTATTGTTAAGGGAGGACTGGTGGGATGTATTTCTCGTGGTTCTAAAATATTTATGTTAACACAATGTTGTTCCAGATCTGATCATGTGGCATGTATAATGCATTGGACTTTTATTCAAAAAGATACTGCCCGGATTTATATTGGTTGGTTGCCTCTAGCACTGCCCTCCTACTATATTACAGCTGAAATGCACATTAATATATTCGTTCTATGGGTATAGCTTATTAACAGACAACCATTTGGAATGGAAGTTGGGTCTCAAAAGGGCGAACAGGTAGAGTACAAGCAGGTATCTTCATCATATCTCGCCTATGACCTCCACATCCTCGGCTGCGCGTCGAAGGACATGTTTGATTTGTCCGTATATCCCCGTATCACTGCTTTTCCGTCGCGATCCCTCCGGAAAGTTCACCCGACGTAATCGGTTCACCCATGGCACCAGTGACTGGTAGTAGGGCGTAAAGTACTTCCGTGCTGTTTGCTCGAAGTCGGTTTCGTCAGCCACGATCCCCTTTTTAGAGTTGGCTAATTTCTGGTCGTCGTCGTAGTTCCAGCAGTCAAAGTCCGTCGGCCCGATATCCTTGCCGGGCCCGTCATAGTGGATGCATATCCAGAACAAAACCCAAAAGAATGACTCCAGGTCATGCCAGAAAGAATGCTTCTCTCCTAACAGCAGCCCTATGGCCATGAATGCTCTTGTGCCGGTCTTGCCCCTGGCGCCAGATGCCTGGTCTCTGCGTTCCCTAATGGCAAGGTCCATATCGATCAGGAAAGCGGACCAGGAGCCGTTGTGCTCCTCGTTGATGATCAGGTTGCCGGTAGAAATATCTCCTTGCAGCACCCCCGCTTTTGTATGCAGCGACTCATAACCTATCTGTAGTCAATGATGGATGTTCGGGACTATGAAACTTTGGGGAGGCACCTTCAACACACGCTTCCAGCGCATTCAGAAGAGCGACGCGGGAGCTGGCTCTATAAATCGACTTGCCGTAATCCCGAACGCAGACGCGACGATGGACGCGGTTTTGTAAAGGTTGATCACCCCAGTGGGCCGGTGAACACGATCTCTTGCTTGGTGGTAGGGATGCTTCAGTATGACTGGATGATCTCTTCTGCCCGAGACTGCTGGCTTTTCTCGTACTGCCTCGACGGGAGACGTCTCTAGACTCAGTCACTGGAGAGCGAACTTGTCTCCAATTAGAGGCTTTGGTCACATCAAGACCTTTGCGCACGTTGTTCCGTACGTCATCCACTTCGCCATGAACTTTGACGGTCTGGTGATGAAAATACCTCGCCACGCTCACCACACCTTGTGCTCCGATATCTTGCAATATCTCGCCTTCTTCCGCACGTTCCGGGTACTGCCACGAGTCCTTCACAATAACAGGGGTTCTGGCTTCGTCATCCAGATGAGCTTTCCAGCACGTAGTCGCTCTTCCAGCTACACAGGCGGACGGCTTTACGAGCTTTTCAAGGATCAAACGTTCGTCCCGCCCATCACGATGGATTCGAATAAACCTTTCTCCATCTTCCGACGAGATAATGCTGGGATCAAAGCCGAGTTGCTCGTCGTTCATCAGTAGAAACCCCACAACCGCCGATATAAACTGCAGGGGTTCCGAGTTGATGTCGAAAGGCGATGATGCTATGGCTCCGATGCGGTCGAACTCCCAAAGGCGCATAACAGATCCACATAGTGTAAATCCTAGCACAAATCGGCGCGTATCTTGAGCAGTGAAAGCCTCCCTCACATATCGGCCTAAGTCACGCCACGTGTTCGAAGCCGTATCAAGGTCGGCGCTGCTCTTCAGCTCCCCAGGAAAGAGAACCTGCGACCAGTGGTGTGACACCCCGATCGCCCTTTCTTGGTTCCTGGCTATAGCAACATCTAGTTTCCTTTTCGCAGAGGATCCTTCCAACGGTTTTGAAGGACGAGCCAGGATGGTGCGAGGCTTGAAATCAGATGTGTGATCAGAAACAAGCTTCATTATGTCCTTAAAAATGCGAGTGAGCCAGGTCAGAACATCCTTCTCCTCTGCATTCGGAGGCCAGCCTTGCCAGCCAGTCTCGTTATGAAACAATGCATTATCTCCACGTTTGCATTCCTGCAGAACGGCTTCTGCTTTTGTCTGAAGACCCTCAATGCCATGGTAGAAGACTTCGAAGAAGCCAGGGACACCAACGAATATGGAACCCAGTTCTTGTCTTAGTACAGCATCCGTGTATTTTCGCTGCTCCGAGGAATTAACGAAGCTACTCGTTGTATGCGAGTACGAAGTTTGATCAGGGAAAGCTACAAGCTTAGGCGGAGGCGCGACTTCGACTATGACTGCATATACTCTGTCCCAAATGGCGTCATCCGCTGCTCTATTCCAGATCGCCTTCAGCAGCGGCAAAAGTCGATCTATGTCGAACGCGTCTGAGCCAATGAAGTAGATGAGGCCGGAGAGATCATCTAAAAGATTTCGACGACCGGTGGCAGAGGGAAGTTTCCGGATGTCTGGGTATGCGCGTAAAGCCGAGGTCAGATCAAAGGCTACATTTCGAAGATCTGGATCATATGAATTGAGATAATCTATCATAGTTGCGAGCACAGAGGCTTCTTACCTGGAATCTCGAGCTGGTTTATTAATCCAATGATACTGGCAGTTCTAGATCCTCACATGTTGTCTTGAAGCTTTCCCGAAATAAATCCAGCATCTCTCCTATCGGTTGCACCTTGCTGGTGTCGGGCTTTACGGAGCGGGACATTTCGCAGGCCTTAACAGTATATAATCCGAACGAAGGAGGCGTTGCTGCTGCGTGAATGCCTGTGGTCACGTGCTCCGGGGTAAGCGGGTCTTGCTGGTGGCCAATCAAATCAATTCAAACTGCTTTAGAGTTTAGGCCACCTGATCTGGTCTTGGCAATGAGATGTGGGCCTGAGGCAGCTTCCCAGCGTCAGGCCGATGACGGCGCCCGACTCGCCCAAGCATACAACTCGGCTGGAGCTTTGTCCTGCAATATTTTCAGTTCTCCAGACGTTGAGATTATTTGCATTCTCGCACAACACGACTCTCTTTCACCCGCGGAGTCTTCCTGACCCGCATTGGCCGGGTCGATCTACTAGTAATTCTAGTTTCCCCGCTTTGCCCGCGGGGCTTGTTTAAACATATCACAACTGCAGCAACATGGTGCTTTCTACGCCAGTACCAAGCAGTGGCTTTCAAGCCTTGATCCTCTGCGGCCCGGGTGAAAGCCTGAATACCATTTCATCTAATCCAGATGAGAATCCAAAATGCTTGATTCCCATAGCAGTATGTACTGGCGCGCCTCGAATCTAGGGCTGGCCTGGTGGGGAGCAAGCACTGACAATTGATGCCAGCTGAGGCCGATGGTCTACTACCCCCTCGACTGGTGCAAGCGCGCCGGAATAACCGGTGAGTGGTGGTTACAGTTCTCCAGAAGTGCGCTTTACAGTTGCAACTGCTAACGGATCAGATATCGTTTTGATCACACCTCCCTCCGCCCTCCCGTCTCTCAAGGCGGCCCTCCAACAAAATCCTTACCTAACATCGCTCTCCTCGCCATCTCCCACAGTCGTAGCCCCGAGGCATCTCAAGATGACCACAGGAACGGCCGAGCTGCTCCGCCTCCCGGAAGTCCAGGCTTGCATTCGGTCGAATTTCCTGCTCCTGAGTTGCGACTTGCTGTGCGATATTCCCGGGGAACACTTGCTGGAGGCATGGCTGGTCTCGCAGAGTGATTTGGGTCCACTGTCCCAGGGAGGCTTATCGGTGTTCTATCCGGCAAAAGGCGTCGAGGACGAGATCAAGAAAGAGCCGACGGACTTTGTCGCCATCAATCTACTTAAGAGAGACGAGGGGCCCGGGTTCTCGCGATACGAGATCTCAAAATTGGTTACGTCGACGCCCATGGATACCTTGAAGGATCGAATGCAGAAGGATAAAGGCCTTTTGCTGCGTCATACCTTGGTTGAGAAACACGCCTCGGTCAAGATGCTGACCGGCTACAGGGATGCGCATTTATACATCTTGCCAAAGTGGGTTCAGTCCCTGGCGCGGCACCAGGAGCGGTTCGAGTCAGTTAGTGAGGATCTGATTGGATACTGGGCCAAAGCAGGATGGCAGCGTGGGCTGGGTGAAAAATTGGGGATCAATGAGATACTAGGCGGACAGGATGCGAATCCCGAGGACCATGCAAGCCTCGATGGCGATTCACTGGAGGATGATATCGATCTTCGAGGCATGACCACTACGCATGCACAGGGTTCTGACACCGGGAATACGAAGTCTTCGTCGAATACCGAATCCTCGGTAGAGGTGCCGCCAATTCTAGCATACATGACCAAACCCTCCGAACAACTCGTCCGGCGGGTTGACAGTTCCGCTCTGGTATTGGCAATGTCTCTCCGACTCGCCAAGCTGGAGTCTATTGAAGAGATCGGTCGTGCCGCTGCCTCGCCGTTCAGCCATGCGTCGAAGATCGCTAGTCCCGAGGGGGTCGCTCCGAAGTCTGTCGTCACCAAAGGTGATTGCTTACTGGGGCCTCATGCGACGGTATCACATGTCCCACCTTGATTGATCATGTGCTCGAATTAACGTCTGAACAGGTGGAGGAAAAATGCGTCATCAAGGAGTCGTGCATCTCTTCGAAGGCGAAGGTTTGCAGTGGCTCTCGCTTGACGAGGTATGACTTTCACATCTCATCTCGAATTAGCTCTAACTTGGACCAGATGTGTCATCATGGACAACGCGGTCATCGGACCAAAATGTGTACTCACCGGTTGTATTGGTAGGTTGATCGCAAGCTAAATAGGGTTTGTTCGATCATGAACTTATATTGTTCCAGTCGGTAGATATAGTCACGTTGGACGAGAGTCTATTCTCAAGGTGCGTTTAAGTCCTGTCTAGATTGGCTAGGTTTCTAACTTATTTCCAGGACTGTGAGGTCCAAGATGGCGTTGTGGTGGGGGAAGAGACCGACGCCAAGAACGAGCAGTTTATGAATTTTGAAGGTCTTGAAGACGGGATGGGTGGGATGAGTGGTGAGGATGAAGAGAATTAGATAGTTACGACAAAGACATACATTTATTTCTCAATGATTTTATACGGTATAGATCCTAGAACGTTGACTACCAAATTGCTGATTGGCCCAGTAGAATTTAGCGTGGACGGGGCCTCCGGAAATGGTTTAGCGTCTCCGCCTCTCGGGGCCCTTTGTTATGTTATTGTTGCTTCACTTGTCATCTTCCGGTCGGGTCATCCAAGTCAACAAGTTCAAGAATACCACATTCTCATCTGCATTCTAAAGCTAGAAGGAAAGAGATAGGAACAAGACAGCTTGGCAAAGCGCACTGCAAAAAACACTTCCCCTTCTCAACGGCCTCATCACAATAGAATCGGCATTAGATGATGACGACAATGTTCTCCAGGAGCTGTCTTACCCCGAGAAAAGAATCCAGTTCTTTACGTACCTGCTGATGCAGCGGGACACCATCGAGGACGTCGTATCGTTTCATCCGGGGCTCAAGAGCAAACAGATATGCCGTATCGGAGAAGTCAGAGAATGGATCGCAGGGAGCTTCAATGTCTGCATACCGGTTTATATCAGCCACTGGACAAAGGCGACCGCCAAACGAGTACTGATCAGGTTTCCTCTGCCCTATAAAGTTGGAGAAGTCGAATGTCCCGGCAACGCAGAGGAGAAGCTGCGCTCCGAGGCTGCAACATTTATATGGATCCAAGAGAATTGTCCCCTGGTTCCAACACCTAACTTATGGGGGTTTGGGTTTGCCAATGGCCAAAGTGTGAGTATATTCGTATGTTCATCTTTGATTGGCCGATCTAACTTTTGTTTGTTCATCTGGAGTTTACCGCGGTTGGACGAGTATCTTTTTTTCGCCGGCTGATGTGGAGTCTACGCCGGACCATTTCCTCCATCTTTAGATACTCGATTCCAAGTCAGTACGTGAGTCGGCAATGTCCTTACAGATTAAAAACTCCCTATCTGGTTATGAATTACATTGATGGCACCGAAGGGGCTATGCTTTCTGAATCTTGGGAAAGATCACGCCAGGACCAGACTCGACGGAGGAATCTTTTCAAAGGGCTATCTCGGATTATCTTATCGTTGGCACGCTTGCCATTCGACCGGATAGGCTCGCTGACAATCGACAATCGAAGTGTCGTACGACTGAAAAATCGCCCGCTTACGCTCCGACTTCAACACCTAGAAAACCAATCTGTTCCAACAAGCATTGACCGGGATCTTACTTACTGCTCCACAGACGCATACTTGCTAGATCTTCTGGCCTACCACGACAGTTACTTGCGATACTCTCCGAATTCTGTGCGAGATGAGCTTGACGGTCAGGCACAGTTGTCCACTCTAACTGTTATGCGCGCCATCCTTCCTCATTTCACAAGCCGTGATCTCCGGCGGGGACCTTTCATCCTCAACCTCACGGATCTACATCAAAGCAACATTTTTGTGGACAGCGAGTGGAACATCAAGTTTCTGGTCGATCTAGAGTGGACATGCTTGCGCCCAGTAGAAATGCTACATCCTCCGTATTGGCTGACTAGTCGTGGAGTAGACCAGCTGGAAAAGGGAGAACATTTCGACGCCTTCAGCAACATGCACAGCGAATTCATGGAAATTTTCGCAGAAGAGGAGAAATTACTTTCCAAAAAAGAGGACAGGCCATTTATCTTAACAGAGATTATCAAGCGGGGCTTGGGAAACGGAAGCTTCTGGTACTTTCATGCCCTCGACAACCCCAAAGGACTGTATAATATATTCCTCGACCACATTCAGCCTATCTTTGCCAGGCTGGACGATGCAGAAGTGGATAGCTTTGAACGAATGGTGGCGCCTTATTGGAGTGCGGATATGCAGGATTTTCTTGCGGATAAACTTAAGGACCAAGAGGAGTATCAAAATAAACTGCGGGAGGCATTCGCAGTCGGTGACTCGGAGCCAAAGGTGAATGGTACCTTCTATGGAAGACGGCGGTCCTGACCACTTCGAATGGCCCCGTAGTATTGTAAGCGGCCGTGCATATTTACGGAGCCAATGTCCAAGATGTTTGGCAGGTTCCAAGGCTGATAGAGTATCTGCACCTTCACGCTTAAAATGGAATCACCATAACTCATTTCATTAACGAAGGCATGCCACTATTTCAAAACACGAGAGAAATCAAACACATCCATTCAAACACCATCATTGAACCGGTAAGTGTTCATCCACCGCTATCTCACCATTAGCACGAATCATCAACTCACACGGGCATGCGACTCACCTTATCATACGGTTTAGAGGAGTCACAGAACCGCAAGTCCGTCGCCAACCGGATGACATTGTCCTGGTCATTGTTGATGGTCGACGCATGGATCTAGCAGAGCCCATCAGTCGGATGCAGCCGGGAGGGGCGATACAAACTTACCGTGTGCGGCTTGTGCAGCACGACATCGCCTGCCTCGTAGGCCGAGACCAGCCAGCGCCGGCCATTCTCCTTGGCGAACTGCGCCGGCGCCTCGGACAGCAGACCGGTGGACATCATGTTGGAGTTGAACGCCGAACGCGCCTCTTCCTCCGTCAGCCCGGCCTGCTTGGCCTTGGTCGTGAATTCTTCTTCGATCTTCAATCCCACCGGGTCGCCTGGTACCATCAGCATCTTGCTAACTTCATCTGGGGTTTCCTGCGCGCCGAATCCATCGCATCATAGTAGCCACAACATACCATCTTCCAAGTAGATCAGCCCGCCGCCATTGAGCTTAATATCCCCGATGGGCACCCACGCCGTGACACTCGTCGGCTCGCCATGGCGCAGGAAGATCTGATCATAATGGACGCCGATGGGCTTCGAGCCGGGGATATTATTGCGCAGCAGGGTGCGCTTGAAGGTCAAGGTATCGTTACCCCAGCCGGTGAACTTGGCCACGAAGTCATACAGCGCCGGGTGGTGGACCAGGTTCTTGGTATACCAGTCCTTCTGGTGGGCCTCGATGGCGCGGTCGACGAACATGTCGGCGCTGGGGCCCCCCGGCCGTCCATTACCGTCGACGTGCCCGGCTCCGATCCCCGGGTAGTCGGCGAGCGACTTGGTCGGGTTGAAGATGCCGTCGACGGGGTCGGAGCCGTCTTTCAGGACGCCGGTGGGCGCTAGGTACTCGAAGTAGTCGCGGCGGGTCTGCAGGACGTCGTCGCGGGGCAGCACCTGTTTCAGGAAGAGGTAGCCGTCTTGGTTGTAGCGCTGGCGCAGCTCCTCGATGGGGAGGGTTGGGTCGGAGGGACGCAGGAGGGCGGCGTTCTCGGAGGTCAAGGGGCCGTCGACGACGGAGAGGTTGGAGGCGCTGAGGACACCGGGCATTTTGCTAGTAGGGAGCTGTGTAGAGGGGAATGTAGATGGAAGTGAGAATACATCTGGGGCCGGTTGCGACGGTCTTAAGTAGACCTCGCACAGCTCCAGCTACGGCTACGACTACGACTGACCCCGCGGGGAGCACGATGAGCTGTCTGAATTGCTTCAGTCGGCAGCAGGAGGTAATCTTCGGCGATGTGGCGCACTCCACCGCGTGGAAAGATACTCGATTCGAGCAGGGACGTTCTGCAGTCCAATCAGGGGGGTTGCGATGGCGGGGAAAGATGTCGCTTCCAGTGAGATTCGATGCATTGCAATCCGTCGCCACTGGTGGATCCGCGCACGTACCCTGCAGGTACCGACGGGAGGGCGTTCGGCTGCGGAGTGACCTCGCTGTACATTCATCATCCATCTTCTACTACATGCAATAGTGTGTCAAATAAATCCAGATTATTAAATTGTATTATCGACTAAGAAAAGGTATCGAACTCGCTTCTAGAACATGTGCACGTGTATATGTCATCATCCCCGAATAACCAATTATCCCCCCATACCTCATACCTTAGTAGGTATCCTATTCATCCTCCTCCGTCCAATCCCCAAACCCCCACGACGTCACCCCCTCCCCGACCTCCAACTTCAGCGTCGTAAACGTGATCTGCTCATACATGTCCCGCGCCGCCCCGCGGGCCTTCTTATGCCAGGGCCCGGTGCCACCGGCTCTCGCATCTTGTCGCGTACGCCAGAGGCCTGCATTCATTAGCACTCACAGTCCCCAATACCAAATACCAAACAAAGCCAAACAGCAAGAGGGATGAAGGGGGGGGAAACTTACAAGTCGCCAAATTCTCCCTGCGCTCATTCTTCGCCCCGAACCAGTACTTCAACAGCCCCCCGGAAACAGTCGCTTCCTGATGCGAGTAGGCGTCCAGATCATGCAATCTTTGATGATCGATGCCGTCCTGGAGACGCGACCGAAAGACCACGACGTAGAAGTGCGATTTCGGCCAGTGGAACCCCTCGTGGGCGGCGAGGTCGCGCAGGAACGAGAACACGGCGGGCCAGTTCAGGGCGTCGGCGTAGGGGGCGGTGGCGTAGTCGTCGCGCACGGGTTTCAGGATGGAGAGGGCGAGGGCGAGGAGGCGGTTGGGGGTGTCGAGGGTGGTGAGGTCGAGGAGGTGAGGGGGGGAGTTGTAGGGCGAGGCGATGAGGTGTGTGCTCGAGGGGAGGGATTGTTGGATGGGGGTGGTGGAGGTGGATGTGGAGGGATACTGGAGTTGCAGGGCGGCGGCGGCGTGGAAGCGCAGGGCGTCAAAGTCGGAGGTCACGAGGCTGTGGTGGTAGAGGGAGGGTTTTGACGGCGTGGGAGAGTCTCTTGTGTCTGGAGATAATTCTGGGGATGTGGGTGTGGATGGAAACACAGGCTTGCCGATTTCAGGAGCCATTGTCGTCTAGATTGGTGCCTGGCTATCGCTACGATAGATAGACAAAGAATGGACGCCGAAAGGAAATTGAGGACAATGGCTTGAATAGGCAGAGAAGTAAGAGACAGTAATAAAATCTATGGAAGAAAGAAAGAAGAAGCGGACTACGAGGCCGGGAAATACTACAAGCCCTAAGAAAGGGCGGTATGAAGACAGATTTCTCCAAAGCACGCAATAGCTGACGAGCTCGGTCTTTCGCATCGGATGGCAAAGAAAAAAAAAACGTTGCACAAGCCATTGAACAATCCAGAAAGGACGCCACGCCGATTGGTCGCTCGGTGGATTTGCCGACTTAGAGTTGTGCTTCTTGCCCCAGAATTCTCGCGTGCCCGTTTGAAACCGACAAAGAAAGTGGCCGAGACGCAGGCGGATCCTACGGAAAAGTCTCAGGGGCAAAGAAGGGCTGACACCAGACTTGCCCAGATCGGGGCAATCGCACGACAGGATCGTCCCATCTCGCGCAATCCATGGTCCTTGCTTCACATTCTTGGGCTTCGGCGTGATTCTGCAGGCGGCCGTTCCATGGTTCACATTCCGATCACCCGGATGAAAGATCCCATCGCTCTGGTCGCGAGAAATGAAAAACCGCCTGTCATTCGAAGATCCTATTATACACGTATTTAATGTGGTATCATGCGAAAACTCCCCGAGAATCCCAGGCCTCAAAAACGCCGGTGTTTTCTTTCGAAATGCTTCGTTCGGACATATCACCTCCCGCTTATCGCTTGAGGGGCGGCGGAGGCGGTGCCATTTTACCCTCGCCCGTGTCGACTTTTTTCTTGGCAGGCAAAGCCGGCACTTTGAAGCCGGCGCTGTCCGTCTGGTTGTTGTTGTTGTTGCCGTTGTTTTGGTTGCCTCCGACCTGCGTAAAGGTGCCGGACTTGAACCATCGGTCCTCTTCCGCCTTGCGTTTGCGGCTCATCTCGGCCTGGACCTTCGGATCAACCAGCTCAAGGCCTTGCACGGGAGTGAACGCAATGGTACTGGCGGTACCGGCCGATCCTGCGCCCAACGAGGTGCCGATGCCAGAGCTTCGGAGACCCTTCGCCTGGAGAACGCTGGCCGTGCCTCCCAGACCGCCCTGTCCGAAGCCACGCAGAGACGACGCGGTGCCGCTGGCAGGCGTCGCGGTGCCCCATCCCTTGTTGGACTTGCTCAGCTTGGCCCGGGTTCTCTGGTCGATTTGCGTGGCGCGAATCCGCCCGTCATTCTGTTGACCCAGCATACCCAGACCGACGGTACCCTCGCCCGTGCCGTACCCAACCTCCGCTTCTTCCTTGCCAAACGCAACGCGATTCTGGGCCTTGCGGATTTCGGTCATGGCCACGGCCTCCTTGGCCTTGCGAGCCCGTCGTCCACCTCTCTTGCGGGACGGCTTATCATCCGGAGCGGGAAGTGCCTTGGTCCCGGAGTTTGGCGGCGGCTCCGTCAGTTTCTCCAGCCGCTGGAAACACTGCTGTTTCAAATCCTCGCCCAGTGACCCGTCGGGGCTGAAGTTAGAAACGTCTGCCCGCGTAGCGAGAACCATCTTGGCGGCCACAATGCGGATGGCCTGTCGCTTCAGGTCGTTCGGGATGTCTTGGATCAGCGGGGACTCGTAGAGAAATCCCTGCGATCGGATGCCGATGTTCGTAGCAAAGCCGAGCCCTTCCTTTCTTTTGTTACCCTGAGCGCCCAAATTACACGCGGGGATCTTGGCCAGCTCGCGTAGTCCACCCGTTTGGTTCAGGAACTGAGCGGCCGTTTCCGGTCCGATCAGCGCTGCCAGGTTGGGAGCGATCTGGTTCATGCGCGACTGGATGCTTTGCGTAAGAGCGGTGCGCTCTCGATCCAGCTTCAGAATTCTCTCGCAAGTATCAAGCACCGTCTTCAACTCCGCCGGGGTCATCTCACGTCCTCGAGTCGTAGTACCTTCCACGGCAACCACCATCAGAGACGGACCATCCAGAATCGATTTAAGAGGCGTGCCGACCATGTTGTCCGCCGATGACGACAGTGCTTTGATGTCGTTGAGGGGGCCATTTTTCAGGATAGCAACGGTCTTTGCATAGTCGATCGAGTTCGTCACGAGGGTCTCCAGTTCTGGAAATCGGATCGAGTAGTGGTCTCGTAACACTTTGTGTAGTCGCGTCAGTTCGTCTCCGGTTGACAGGGCCACCTCGAACTCGTTGGTGACCTCAGGCCCGGTCTGCTGTCGATGCTCCTCTTCCTCGTCAATCATCTCCTCCTCGCCTCCTCCCTCTTCTTGCTGAACATCCTGGAGATCTTCATCGTCCGATTCGAAATCCCGCAAGAGCTCTTCGGCGGTGGACATGGTGGGCAGGCCGGTGGAGAGCTGGCAGGTAAACAAGCTTGAAGTCAAGAAGAACGAGAGGATTTGAATGCGCCACCAATTTGGGTCTTGGCTTAGTCATGTGGGGGTGGCGGCGCGGACCAACAGTGCAGCCGTCCGACTTTGTGCCGGCGATGGAAGCTGCGCGACTCCGGTTCAGACAACTTCCATTCACCCAACGGTCCTCAGCCTGGCCCATTCAAGGGGGGATTTCAGGCTTATTTACCTCTCACCAACTACTGCGACTTGAAATTCCGAATCAATCGAACCCTGAGACCTTACCCTTCCTTCACCGCGCCGCGAGGATTGAGTGACGCCAACCAAGATGGAGTCGTCACGCGGCCCTCCTAGGGTCAAGAACAAGGCCGCTGCGCCGGTCCAGATTTCGGCGGAGCAGCTGCTTCGTGAGGCTGTCGACCGACAAGAGCCCGCGCTGCAGGCGCCGACGCAGCGGTTTGCGGACCTCGAAGAACTACACGAGTACCAGGGCCGCAAGAGAAAGGACTTCGAGGACTATGTGCGCCGGAACCGGATCAACATGAACAACTGGATGCGCTATGCCGCCTGGGAACTGGAACAGAAGGAATTCCGACGCGCGAGGTCGATCTTCGAGCGGGCGCTGGACGTCAACCCGACGTCGGTGATCCTGTGGATTCGCTACATCGAGGCGGAGATGCGGACCCGGAATATCAACCACGCGCGGAACCTGCTGGATCGCGCCGTGACCATCCTGCCCCGTGTCGACAAGCTGTGGTACAAGTATGTCTACATGGAGGAGACGCTGGGCAACATCCCGGGCACGCGCCAGGTGTTCGAGCGGTGGATGTCGTGGGAGCCGGAGGAGGGCGCCTGGAGCGCGTATATCAAGCTGGAGAAGAGATACAATGAGTTCGAACGGGCGCGCGGCATCTTCCAACGGTTTACGATCGTGCACCCCGAACCGAGGAACTGGATCAAATGGGCTCGCTTCGAGGAGGAATACGGCACGAGTGATCTGGTGAGAGAGGTGTACGGAGTGGCAATCGAAACGCTAGGGGAGGACTTCATGGATGAAAAGCTGTTCATCGCCTACGCCAAGTTCGAGGCCAAGCTCAAGGAGTACGAGCGGTCGCGAGCTATTTACAAGTATGCCCTGGATCGGCTACCGCGGTCCAAGTCGATAACCCTGCATAAGGCGTACACAACGTTTGAAAAGCAGTATGGCGATCAGACAGGTGTTGAGGATGTGATCTTTTCCAAGCGCCGGGTCCAGTACGAGGAACAACTCAAGGAGAACCCGCGCAACTACGACATCTGGTTCGACTTTGCCCGCTTGGAGGAAAATGCCGGTGACCCCGAACGGGTCCGCGACATCTACGAACGCGCGATTGCACAGATCCCCCCGTCGCAGGAGAAGCGTCACTGGCGGCGTTATATCTACCTCTGGATCTTCTACGCCATCTGGGAGGAGATGGAGGCGAAGGATGTCGCGCGCGCCCGCCAGGTCTACAACGAATGTCTGAAGCTGGTGCCGCACAAGAAGTTCACATTTGCCAAGCTGTGGCTCATGAAGGCGCAGTTTGAGATCCGACAGATGGATCTCGCGACCGCTCGGAAAACGATGGGTCAGGCAATCGGCATGTGCCCGAAGGACAAGCTGTTCCGGGGATACATCGACCTGGAACGCCAGCTGTTCGAGTTCGTACGATGCCGAACACTGTTTGAGAAACAGATCGAGTGGAACTCATCCAACAGTCAGTCCTGGATCCAGTTCGCCGAACTGGAACGAGGCCTGGATGATGCCGAGCGTGCGCGCGCAATTTACGAGTTGGGCATCGCACAGCCGACTTTGGATATGCCCGAGCTCGTGTGGAAGTCTTACATCGACTTTGAGGAATACGAGGGCGAATACGGCCGGGTCCGACAGCTGTACGAGCGTCTCCTGGAGAAGACCGACCACGTCAAGGTGTGGATCAACTACGCCCGGTTCGAGATCAACGTTCCGGAGGACGAGGAGGAAGAGGAAGAGGACGAAGAACGACCGATCAGCGACGAGGCCAAGCGACGTGCTCGGGGTATCTTCGAGCGGGCACACAAGGTGTTCAAGGACAAGGAGCTCAAGGAAGAGGTAAGCCTTCACTACCCTACCCTTCGCAGTGATGGCCGAATACTAACAGTCCGCAGCGCGTGGAACTCCTCAATGCCTGGCGATCGTTCGAGCACACGCATGGCTCGCCCGAGGATATCGAGAAGATCGAGAAGCAAATGCCCCGACGGGCCAAGAAGCGTCGCAAGATGGACGACGACCGCTACGAGGAATACATGGACTATGTATTCCCGGCAGACGACCAGTCATCGGCGAACCTGTCGCGGCTGTTACAGAGAGCACACCAATGGAAGCAGCAACAGGGAGAGGCATGATGGAGGGATGGGACGAGAATTGGAGATGGGAACGCATGTGTGGATATTATTCGTTAATGATCAGTCGTGGCTTGATATATCCGAGGTCAAAAATACAATCAACGTCACTGAATCCTTTCATCCAGTGCTGTAGAGTTTCGACTGACAGCCATCAACCGTGGTTGTCTCGCTTGGTGACCAAGCAGACACCGACACCTCCAAACGCCGAGTGGCCATACTCGGTCAAAGTCTGTCCGCACACATCCCGAAGAACCGAGGATTGAAATTGATCTTGTATAATCCTCATCCACATGCATTAATCCTATTGACCTTCTAATCTGACAGCTATCGGTATCTACTCAGTGGTCAGCACTGTAATTGCACAACTCCGGTAGTTCGATCAGTTCGATCACGCGATGTCACATGACATTTACATCACCGAGTCTTCAAAGCCCGAACTTCTCCTTCTTCTACCGTGTAAGCCGAATCTCTCTTCGCCATGCCGCGAGAAGTCAAACAGCCAGTGAAGGCGGCCTGTCTGGCTTGGTAAGACTATCTGTATGCATCAATGAGCAGATGCTAATCGTGCACCAGCCGCGCATCCAAAACCCGCTGTGACGGACAACATCCATGTAAACCCGTAAGGCCGATTCTTCCAACCCACGGTGGAGAACCCAACTAAGCAACGCAACCAAAGTGCATGGAACGATCCCGAGGATGCCACTACCAGCCCAGTCGGCGAGGTGGGCCACGCCGAAGAACCAAATATGATGCCGTATCTCAAAGCCCGAAAGTGCCTCATCACCAGCCTCACCCAGTGCCGCCAAGGTCCCCGTCAACAGCGACTCCTGCAATCGATGTCCCGGATGCCAACTCGGTCTCGGCGCCGGGATGTCCAGTCCCTCCGCAGTCGATTGATTCTAGTCTTCAGAGTATCATTGGTCTGCTGTCTCCTTTTAGTGGGATGCAGAGCACAGATGTGGATACCGAGTTCCTATGGCAGCCCATGGACACCACCAGCTCTAGTGAAACGGCCTCGGCATCGCCTATTCTGAGGGTGTATACGTCGGAAGAGGATATGTAAGCTTCGATCTAGGAGTTGTTACCTGTTTCACCAAGGTCGCAGCAGTGGCTAACTCGGACAGAGCGAATGCCTACTATCTCTACATTCATCCATATCTCTCCTTGTTGCCGCCTCCCGCTGTACCAATTCACGAGGACCACCCTATTGCATTTCAGCCTCCGCCTGGAGAGACCTGTACCGTTGAAAGTTCCTCTCTGCCTTACTGGCCGAGGTCCTCGCTGAGTTTGGCGTTATGTGCCATCCTAGCCTTGATCCCTCCTGACGAAAACCCGACTCCTTTCAGCGAATGCAGTGTCTGGATGAGACGCGAATATGCCAACCTGTATGCGCAAGCTGCGCTCAATAGTGCAGATAAGGAAATCGACGAGTTAACACTAGTCAATGGTTCGAGATTTTCGCCAGAGCAAAAGATCATTCATCCTAATGTGCCCGTCCGGCTGCATCCGATCTTAGCCCTCGTGGCTCTGAGTATCTACGAGTATTGTCAGCGTGGTAATGTATCCCGGATGCGCACCCGTGCCAACCAGGCGATCACGACAGCCATGGATCTCTCTATTCATAACCTGGAGTCGCACGCATCTGAGGCGCAACGGCGCGCATGGTGGACTTCGGTCAGTCGATTTGCCGGTGCGGATCTGAGCATCAGCTAACACGTACTAGATGTTTGTAGTACTTTTGTCGTCGGTGTTGCAGGAAACGGTAAGACTTCGAGGCATTATTTATCAGTACCAGCCTGATTGTTCAAATAGTCGCCTATTATCAATTCATCTGACCCGAGAATATCCACGCCGCACCCTGTATTCGATGCGCGACTAGGAAAGCCTGAGGTATGAACAATCTTCGTCTCCCCCTTCTGTTATTTACTAAATTATGCATGCAGCCGTGGCCACTATTGATTGGGGCTTTAGAGACCCTCTTGGCAATCTCCAGTATACTAACAGAATGTGGCATCGGAGGCAAGACGCCATCCACATCACCGCATTTACGCGAAAAGATCCGTCATATGGACTCCCACGTCCTGTCGCTAATAGGACAATGCGATCTTTTTGGAGGTGAGGTTCGCAGGGAGAGTGTTGAGGGGCTTGCCGCGCAAACCATGGGGATGGTTGTTCGCCTTGAAGTTCATGCGTGAGTCTTACAGGAAACAGGATCACCGCCTCAGGCTAACATTTATGCAACAATAGTGCTCGAACTAAGCTCCACCGGTACCGAGCATTCATGGACATTCCCCTATTTCTAGAGAAGCATTGTGATCTGGCTGCCATCGAGGACAAGGGCATTCTCCCGGCGTCGGCCTATCCCAAGAGTCCGGCAGAATTTGAAGCTATCTTTCCTTTCACCGAGATGGAGTCGTCGATTATCAGTTTGAAATCCTCTCTCGTCATTTCTCGCATCTTCCGGGCCTTGCCTTATCCTAGCTTATGCCGTCCCGACGGCGTTTTGGAACCAGGATATGAGGCAATGGGAGCGCTGCCATCTAACCCTACGCTATCCTCGAGGTACCCACACGGGTTACCATACTTTTCATGCACGTCCATGCAAGCCGGCTACACGCTGTACATGTTGCTGCATCGGGTACGCGCTGCAATAGTGTCAGATCGTCTTTCATACTGCTATCCTCTTCTTAACTACCCAGATCCGGCAACGGAGATCCAGGATTCGGAGAGACTGCTGGAGGAGTTACGACATGGGGCTGATTCTTTGAACACTGCGCTGAAGCGAAATGCGTTATTTGAGGGTGTTCGCCAGATGGCGCGGGAAATGGATGCTGCCTATAACTCGACATTCACAGGCCGTGTCTGATGTGTTTTGCTACGATGATGTTTTATTTTAACATCATTTGGCAATTGGGGAACAGCTGTTTCTTGTAGGTCTCTTTTCTTTTCTTCAGCAACTCTTCAATATCTAATTCTAATGAAATGGGTGTAATAGCAAAATCTAACAACATTCTCAACAAGCCCTTTAGTCTATTTCTTGCCCTCAAGTTCAGCCATAGCTCGGTCCTGATCGGCATACACCTTGGCCACAGTCTCCCTCGCCTCCATTCTCTTCATCCACGCCCCGACCCTCGGAAACTTCTCGTACAGGTCCTCTCCTGCAAACCGGGGCCCGAACCGCTGCCAGGCCACGAAACAAAGATCGGCATAGGTGCACTTCTCGCCCACTAACCAGTCCCTATTCTTCAGCACCGACTCGAGCACGCCACACACCCGATGGATCTCCTTCTGGTACCGATCAATCGCACTCTGCACCTTCTCAGGGTGGGCCTTTATGAACCACGCCGCCTGTCCGTAGTAGGGCGCTTGTCCGGAGACCTGGAAGTACAGCCATTGCTTGGCGTGGTACTTTTCGGCCCAACTTGCGGGGCTGATCTTATGCTCGACGTCGTACCTCTCGATCAGGTATTCGGTGATGGCGCCGGACTCCCAGAGGTGCAGGCCGGTGTTGGGGTCGTGGATGGCGGGAAGGCGGCCGTTCGGGTTGATGAGCGTGTAGGGCTCTTTTTTGACGTCGGTGAAATTGACGAAGGTGGTGGTGTAGGGGATTTGAAGCTCTTCCATGATGAGGGCCACTTTCCACGGGTTGGGACCCTGTTGGTGGGAGTAGAGGGTGATGGGTTGCATGGTGGTTTTCTCGGTTGAAACTGAACTTTGGATGGAGAATGAAGACGGTTTTGAGCAGAGAAGAGCAAGTTCATGGCAAGTATTTATTTCTTTGGCTGGGTCTTGTCGACTAGTAAGTGGATATAGCATCCCCGCAAAGTCGGCGAGGTTCGGTGTTTGAACATCCACAGAACTCTGAGACGACGCCAACAATCACCGAAGACAATCACCGACCTGCAGGCGATGAAGTAATGCATCGGCCGAACGTATAATTACGAATCCCCCTCTTTCTTTGTTCCCACTCTTTGTGCATCTTGCATCTCTCATCCAAAGCACATCGTCGCTTAAGCCATGGCATCTGAATACCTGCAGGCCACCCCCGTGGCTACCAGCCAAGCATACTATGATCTAGGCTCGTTCCGTCGCAAGATCAGCACCACCAGCCCTGAGGCCCAGATCTGGTTCAATCGAGGCCTCACCTGGGCCTACGGATTCAACCACCAGGAGGCCGAGGCGTGCTTCCAGCAGGTCATTGCCCACGACCCGACATGTGTCATGGGCTACTGGGGCGTGGCCTTCGCCACGGGCCCCAACTACAACAAACAATGGGCTGCGTTCGATGAAGCCGATCTGCAGTACTCGGTCAGGAAGTCGTATCACGTTCCTCGTGCCGGACTCGTCCATATTGCGGCTGCTTCTCCTCTCGAGCAGAGTCTCCTCCACGCCATCCAGCATCGGTTCCCCACGGACGGTGTCATCGAGGACTACGATGCCACGAATCGCGCCTACGCCGACGCCATGCGGACTGTCTACCACATGCACGGCGAGGACGACCTCGACATCGCGGCGCTCTTCGCCGACGCTCTGATGAACATCAGCCCCTGGGGTCTCTACGAAGCGAGCACCGGCCAGCCCATCCTCTCCACGCCGGTGCTCGAAGTCAAGGAGGTCCTCGAACGGAGTCTCCAGCACCCCAAGGCCAAATTCCACCCCGGCCTCCTGCACATGTACATCCACCTCATGGAGATGTCCTCCACCCCCGAGGCGGCCCTCGTGCCGGCCGACCACCTGCGCGACCTCATCCCCGACTCCGGCCACCTCTGCCACATGCCGTCGCACCTGGACGTGCTCGTCGGCGACTACCGCCGGTCCATCGCCAGCAACACCAAAGCCACCCTCGCCGACGACAAATTCTACGCCCGCGAAGGCGGCCAGAACTTCTACAGCTTCTACCGCCTCCACGACTACCACTCCCTTATCTACGCCGTCATGCTGGCCGGCCAGTCCGCCGTGGCCCTCGACGCCACCGACCGCATGGAGGCCACCATCCCCGAGGCCCTCCTCCGCATCGAATCCCCTCCCATGGCTAACTGGATGGAATCCTTCCTCTCCGTGCGCGTCCACGTCCTCATCCGCTTCGGCCGCTGGGCCGACCTCATCGCTCTTCCCCTGCCCACGGACCCCGACCTCTACTGCGTCACCATCGCCACCCTCCACTACGGCAAGGCCATCGCCTTCGCCGCCACCAACAACATCCCAGACGCCGAACACCACCGCGAGCTCTACCGCTCCGCCGCCGCCCGCGTCCCCGACTCCCGCATCTACTTCCCCAACAAGATCCCCGACATCCTCAAAGTCGCCTCCGCCATGCTCGACGGCGAGCTCGAGTACCGGCGAGGGAACTTCGACGCCGCCTTCGCGCACCTCCGCGCTGCCATCCTCGCCGAAGACTCCCTCCTCTACTCGGAGCCCTGGGCCTGGATGGTCCCTGCACGCCACGCCTACGCCGCCCTGCTGCTCGAACAGGGCCGCGTGTCTGAGGCTGCGGAGGCTTACGCCGAGGATCTCGGTCTCAGCGAGACCCTGGTCGGAGCCCATCGCCACCCGAATAACGTGTGGGCTCTGCACGGGTATCACGAGTGTTTGGTAAGGCTGGGACGGGTGGCTGAGGCCAGGATGGTCGAGCCGCCGTTGAAGGTCGCGTTGGCGGTCGCGGATGTGGATATTCGGGCTTCTTGCTTCTGTCGGTTGGAGAAGATAGGTGGGTGTGGTGGGTGTTGATTTTGTCGTGTGTATGCGTATTTGTTCGTGTGCTATGTTGTATGATGTACATGTATTGCATTGTGGGCTAGGTAAAAGTTCTCTCTCTACTCATTGAATTCAAGCGCTTTGCATTCTATCTTCTCGCTTTATTCTCTCTTCAATATATAAAAGTATCTGAATGTTCACAATCACATCCCCCTCACGAAATGATCCGATAGAACTACTGTGCAATACCATCAACCCAACACCCAACATCCCTCTCTAGTATCGAACCCCCCTCCCTCCCCCCATCAGTCCTCACATCCTCATCCTCATCCTCTCCTTCTTCGTCCGTATCCTCTAAATCAATCCACTCATGCTGGTAAATCCGTCTTTCGGAGGCCGGGTATCCCGCCGACCTTAACCACCCGAAGATTCCGCGCGTCGCACATTCCGACAGGTCCTGTGAGAGGAAGTCATATTTGTAATCGCAAAGCGCAGCGGGTGTCTTCTCGGGTGGCAATGGTGATGAGGGTTCTTGGTCTGGGGATTCTAGTAAGGCATGTTCAGGTTCAGGTTCAGGTTCAGGTTCAGGTTCAGGTTCAGGTTCAGGTTCAGGTTCATGCTGGTCTTCGCGGTGTTGGTGTTGGTGTTGAACCGTCCGTCCGCTGTCTAGCATCCATTCCCAGGATTCGTATTCTAAACAATGAGTGTCATAAGGGCATTGAGTATGCTTCCTCACTGATATCTCTGCATCGCAGAGCCGAGTTTCTCCAAAGGGCGTCCACGCCCACACAGGGGGGCGGGAATGGTTCCTTTCGAACGCGGAGATGAATAAGAGGCGACATTCGTCGGCTCGATTTATCGATTCGCTATGTTTCGTATCTCCGATTCCAGAAGTCAGGAATGTCTGGCTTGTCTGTGTCCAGGCTGAAGCCGCGAGGTCGAGAGCAGAGAGTCCCGTTCGGGTATCGCGCAGGATGGAAGCATCCAGACCGGTGAGGATGGCGCCGAGCCAGAGGATTCCGAGTCGAGGGGATCTGGTTGCTAGGAATTTGGATAGGGAGGTTTTATCGTGGGAGATGGAATCGAGGACCGCGAACGCGGGGTTCAGCCATGCGCTGACGAGGTTGCATTCGATGGAGGGGTTGAAGAACGTGCTGTGGAGAAGGGAACGCAGACCCCATGTGTTGGAGCTCAGGGTCATGTATTTGGGGAGCAGGGCGTGGTGGGAGGTGAGGAGGTCGGGGATAGGAGGGGGGAAGTCGTCAGTACACTCTGGTCGGTCCGGGGGCGGTTTTGGGAATGGGAGCGAGACTGTTCGCCCGGTTAGAAATGGGATGTAAAGGACGGCGGCGAGGGCGGCTGAGCATTGGGCATATAGACGATGGCGCACGCAGAAGCGAGAGAGGTAGTTGAGGGCGGTTGTTGATAGTGGCGGGTCGGATCTAGCCTTGGTGTCCTGGAAAGGATTTGTAGATAGGGCTGGGGAAATCCCTATGTCCTTGGTCGATACGGACCATGGCGACAGGTAGACTTGGTCGTTGTACGTAGTGGTCGCCTCCCAACCGTCATCAGACAGAGTATTGCGCCACCAGAGAACTTCGTCTTCACAAGCGTCGTCGCCGATATCAATTTGGGTCACGGAACGCTTCTCCTTGGGCAGTAGTCTCTCAACCCCCTGCGCAGTATATCTGATACAACACTCGTGGCCAGCCGACCAATTCAGCAACTCGACCCATCGAGCAGAGAAGATATAGGCCCACGCAAGGTAAAGAACCGACAAATAGTTCCCCTTATCGTAGTGCGACAAACCGCAGACTCCAGGCCAGTCCGAGAAGGGAGAATCCTCCGACAGACGAACAGGCAATGGGCTGCCCACTGCTAGGGAAATTTGCTTCGGCAAGACCCTCGACGGCAGGTCACAAGGTCCCTTAGAAGTCCTCCACGTTGATCGGCCATTTACGACAAGACAACCTTTCGCTTTAGTCTCACAGGCGAACGACGCCCTCTCGTCGAAGGAAACACCGGCGCCGAGGAACGGCGGGATTTGGCTAACGAGAGGCTGGAAGTCTATGGCGTGTCAAGGAAGTCGGTGGTTTTTGCTCGCTGTGTCTAGATAAGAGAACCATGTTTGCAGACTCTCCTGGAGGACTTGGTGGAATTGATCGTCGGTTGGGCGCAGGGCATCTTTCATCGTCGCCTGAAGGCGAATGTAGATGCTTGTGAGCTTTGGAGGGTTAGTGGAACATATAAAAATACGTGGTAGGGAAGAGTCGATGCGGAAGTACTTTTGTGTGGGCTGGAAGGTAAAGAAGAGATGGAAGAGTTTGTTGATGAGGGAACGTCGAGTATGTGCATTCTGGTCATGTGGTGCATGCGGCAATCCGCGCTTATATATCTGGGGACTGTGGTCAGTTGGGGTCAGAGTTCTTTTGCAAAAATCTCAAAAACAGGCTACTCAATGAGTATATTTAAATCTTTAGCTAAATGAACCATTTCGTATTGGCAAGGTGACAGGAGGTAAAATGTTGACCATAATATCATCGAGGCTCTTATTTGCGAGAATCAAAGGTGTATAATGTAGTGTTGCAATTCGCGACCAAGGTATGTATATACTGAGCTCAAACGCCTTGTCAAAAAGCTATATATAATAGCAGGTTTTCTTCGTCCAAAAAGCAAATGGCAGAATTAGAGCAATATATTCAAACACAACTCGGTGTGTACAACCATTTAACACTCAATAATCAGCAAATATACTCGAGTACTACGTTAAAAGCTCGAGACGAGGGAAATATATCGCACATTTCCAGGCATAAAATCATAAAAGAAGATTTGCGTAGCACGTTAAAGCTACAGATCCTCTTTATTTAGCCCTTGGCTGTTCTTCTCAGCAATTGATTCACTTGTATATTAATCCATGGTAGACATGGTCAACGGACTTGATCAATTGCTGTGTTGATTGAAGGTGAAAGATATATGCATGATTAGACCTACGGCATGTACCCTGGTTGGAGAATATATAATCATGCCTCCATGAACTTCAATGGCTCGCAATCTTCTCTTCTAGCCCATTCTTTTGTAATTTTATATTAGGCTTATTGCTCAAGTAAATCGTATAAGTTTATTCTATATTTCTCCGAAAGGTGATATTCCTGGATCGTCATCTTCACGGCTGCCAACATACTATATCATTCTATGACATTATGATTCCAACCTCCACGGAAAGAATCGGAACTCTTCTGTCTCACCTGGGGTACCTACAAATCAATGAACGACAGACTAGTCCAATCAATTTCCAACCCGCCATCTGATTGGGCCCAGGTACGTTGTATGACATATCCATGTCGGTGCTCTCGCACGAATTCGAATCCGGTTCAGAGCATACTGAACAGGCCCGACAGTCCCAGCAGAGGAGAAATTACAGGAGCAAAGGACTCCCATCAGGATCGGACTCCAGAGACCGCACTCCTCGGTTAAATTAAGGATCACGTTTCTAGACGGTAGTATACGGATGGAGAACCGACCCAGAATCCAAGTGAGGGGGATGTCGTGAGATACCATCAATCAATCCCATCCACGGAGTAGAATCCAACATTCTCGATACGCCTTGTGAGAAAGGATAGCGTTCTTTTGTATCACGGTGGCCGGGCGAAAGACAGCTTGGGGGCATTTAGCCGGGATGGGAGCTGCTCCGCCACCGACCGAGCCGGGGTCTGGGTTCGAGCCCTCCGGATGAGACAGTCAGATGGTTAGCTCGTTGGGGGTGCTCGAGACTCGAGTAGTCGAAAGGAACTCCGCAGTCGGGTCTGTGGTCTGATGCCTGCCTCCTTGCGTTGGGGTCATGGTTGACTGGGTTAGATTAGGAGACCCTTACGGCGGATATTGATCTGGAGAAAAGCGGGTGAACACTGAACAGACAGGTCCCCTCTGAATATGTCGCACAGTACGAATTACGGAGTACAACTAACGAGAAAGAACGCAAGCGGGTCTCTAGGAATCAGAGACCGGCAGGAATTAGGAGCCAGACTACCTGCGAGCTAGCGTCGTCCATTCCAGAAACTTCGGCCGCCACCGCGTCTAGGCAGGGGCCTGGTTTGCTGACGGCGATTCTCTGCATTCTTGACTCTGTCCGGCGTGCATCAGCAAGAAATCGCTACGGTGCGGTGGATTGGAACATATATCTTCAGTCGGCATGGACCAGTCTGACTGATTAGGGGCCGTGGTTATATATAGCACTCAACATAAGCCATTGAGACTGCGGTACTTTCCAGAGTCCATGGGCGCAAAGACCATGATTAATGCACACGACGGATCCAGCCCCAGAGCTACGACCTAGAGAGTAGGTACTCCGCAGCAAGGGCTAGACGTCGGTCGAGTCAGGCGGTAGGAAGCTGGCGAGAGGAATACGCGGTGGTCCAACAGCGGACCGGTCAGATTGCGCATGGGCAGGACCAACAAGATCGATCGACACGGAGGAGGGGAAGGGAAAAATCTGCTTGATCTCACGGGGGCTGGAAGGTGACACAAGAACACCCACTGGAGGACACTACTCGGATCATTTCTAATACATTATCATATACCATACTCCGTAGACAGAGGGCTCAGAATTAATCTATCGTTATGAGAGATAATCTAATAGACCTCCAGAGAAACGACAGGCGCCGAGAAGTAAGACAGGGTTGACGTGCGCACAATCAGTATCAAACCATCCATCGATCCACCGTCTTTTACGTGGGTCATGTCCGTACACGATACCGGTATCCGAGCACACGCGGGGCCCCTGTTCCAGCCTGCGGGCCAATCAACGGTAAGAAAAGGCCAGGGTCCCGGCGGGATGGGAGGGGCCGTTGGTACGGTACGGTACGGGCTTTCCAAGTGATTCGTCCTATTTATATCTGGCGAGAGCGGTTTCATCTGGACGATCGATCGAGAGATATTCATGATATTCGTGATATTCACTGAGTGATATATTGTATTCATCGATAATCTACCAGAGAAGATCAGATTATTCTCTCGGATTCTGTGTACCCAAGGTATAGACACTAGACCGTAAGTCAGGACATCCCTGTCGAAGTACCTGCGGGCCCCAGTCGGTTCCTGGCGATCCGGCCAATCAGCGCCACCACGATGCGTTCAAGAGATTTGCCCCTGTCACGCAGGACTGCACCTGCGTCGCACGGAGTATGTCTGTAGCGGAGTAGTTTCTGTAGATTCTGTAGTACGCAGTAGGTGGTAGAAGAGGGAGAGAGAGATTCCTCAGTCTCACGTACTTTGGTCATCCCTCCCCATTCCTCTGCAAAAAGCAAAGACAAATAAGAAATAAGGTAGTATTGCCGTCGGGGCCAAATAGTTTGGGGGTGAAGAAATGAGGTCAACCACGGGAAGGCGGTCCATGGATCCTCAGGCACGCCTCCCCTGAGTGTCCTTGCGCCGTTCCAGCTGCAAGGCACGAAGTACGCAAAACAAAATAAACAGACTTCAACCGTGGCACCGAGTGCACTGTGTAGATAGTGAGCAGGAAGAGAGAGTCCCGAGTATTCTGCAACATGCATCACCAACGCCTGTCGAGATACCAACGGTCGCCCGATTGTTGGACCTGAAAAAGCAGGCCACCAGCGAGCTAAACCCGAACGGGCGGCACCTCCGAAGTCTCCTTTCCCTTTCAATTTCCCTTCATTCTCTCTCTCGCTCTCTCTCTCTCTCTCTCTCCCCCTCCTCTCTGCCAATTGCCTCCTCCCTTTCCTTTCTTTTTCCCTTTTTTATTTTTTCCCTTTTTGCTTTTTCTCCCACGTCCCATCCCACCCCCTCCGGCCCCGAACGTGCTGTGCACTCTCGTGCGGGTTCTCGGATCATTCTTCCTCGGTCGTCGAAAAACAGGGTGAGTCGTCCTTAGTGTTGGTCTAAGCTGCCCTCCGTCGTTTCATCCTCCACCATTCGCCCATACTCTGCACTCTCCTGACGCCTGCCGGCCTCCCTCTCCTCCCCTCCCTCCCTTTCTCTCGCTTCTCTCCTGCCTATCCCATTCCTCTTCTTCCCTTTCGCCTCCCCTCTCCCTCTTCTGTTGGCGGTACCGTCATTCGTGGGGACGTGTCGCTCTCTTTCTTCCCTCCTTCGCTGCCGGTTTGACATCGAGCTTCTCTTTCGCTTCATTTCTCGCCTTCTGGTTTAACACCCACCCTGCCAGGTCGCCATTCGTTTAATTCTCCAATTTTCCGATTTCCATCTCGTGGTGTTTCAGTTGTCACGACGCGACTCCCACGATCACTCATCAGACAGGAATCTTGACAAACATCATCTCGCTCTCGCTCTCTCACTCTCTCTCGACACTCATTTCTCAAGAGACTCACTGTTCAAGACCCAACCCAAATTTACCCATCGGAATCAACCGAAGGAGAAGATCTGCCAGCGACGTCCAGCCCGTCTCCGAAATCCTCCTCACGGCCCAGTGCCTTCGACGATCAATTGGCTCCCCTCGACCATGAGATAGTACTCTGGCAGTCAACCCCTTCCATTCGTTTCATCCTCCCGCCCGCACTCTCATCGCCTGGCGGCTGGTTTTCTCTCCTGATTGTCTTCGGCTGGTATTCTCGAAGAATCTCTCTCTCTCCCCACCCCCCTCCTGCCCTCTTCACTCATCATTCGACATGATTGTTCCCAAGCCCCCCGTCAAATTGGAGGGCCATTGCTCCGTCGTTCACGATAACACGCTATACACTTACTCCGCCAACGGTTTCGCGGCCATCCCCCTCGAGCGCAATGGAACGTGGTCCAAACTCGACATGGGAGAGCCGGTCTCCAATGCCGCCTGCGTCACCGGTGGCATCGACGGTGACGAAAGCCAACAAGCGCTGTACGTAGTCGGAGGAACCCCGTCCAAGTCCAAGGGGAAAGGCCCCGGCGTACAACGTTATTCCTTCAAAGATAAGAAATGGAAGTCCTTCGAACCGTCCCAGGAGAACATGGCCAACCGAACCGACCACAACGCCGTCTATCTCAAGGAATCGAAGTCCATCCTGGTGTACGGCGGTCATCAAAAGCATCAAACCGATGCCTCCTCCGATACCTTCGTCGTCAATACCGCAGACCCGTACAACATCTCGGCATTCGAAGCCTCGAAGGCCTCGCCGGTTTTCTATCCCGTGCTGCTGTCGTGGAACGACAAGGAGGCGGCTTTGGTGGGCGGTCTAACGGACAAGACGCAGGTTTATCTGTTCGATCCCGCCAAGGGATGGCGCAGTTCCGACGTGACCATCGGCAAGGAACTGTCCGACGATGCGCGATGTGCTCTGGTGAAGGGAACGGATGGCAGCAAGATCCTCGAAACGTTCGATATGGGCAGCTCGCCCAACACGATGACCAGCGAAACCTTGCTGAAATCCGGCGGGAAGGTTGCTAGCTCCAAGTCGAAATCGAGTCGACGGAAGCGCGTCACCCTCGACGACTACCCCAAGTACGACGACTCCTTGGCCTCCTCGACGAAGCGAGACGACTTTTCCATCGCCCAAGGCGACAACCAGGTCGTCTTCTCCAGCGGCAGCGGCAGCGACACGCTGGCGATCTTCAACCAAACTTCCAACAGTTGGGTTAATGCCACCAAGCTGTTCTACGGCGACAAGCCTCGACAGAGCATTCTTCCCACCACCTCCTCCACCTCCACCACCACATCCGGTCCCACTTCGACGGCCTCGGAAACTAGCCCCGCCACCACGACCCCTGCAGCGGGCTCCGCCGTGGACAACTCCAACCTCGGCACCGTGCTGGGTGCCACCTTGGGAAGTATTCTGGGTGTGGCGGCCGTCCTGCTGCTGATCATCTTCCTCATCAAGCGCAAGAAGAACGCCTTGAAGCGGGAGGCGCAAGGCCAGAACGGCGACAAGGACCGTCTGAGCTTCCAGGACCGGGGCGTCGAGCCTCTGACTCAGTCCGCATACCCGATGGCGAAGAGCCCGGCTCCGCTGGCCGCCTCCTCGGTCGACTCCCTTGCCATCTTCGGCGGGAGTGCCGGCGACGAAAAAGCGTCCGGAGCCATCGGCCCCGGCCGCGGCAATGCCCCCAAACCGTCGCCGTTGAAGCCGAGTCCGTTGTCCATGCAGTCCGACGGAGAGGCCACGGCAGTCGGTACTCCCGCGTCGGCATCGATGGACAAGGCGATTGAAGCCCACGCGATGTCTCCGGGCGATCGCCGCACCGACGAAGGCTGGAGTCGCTACTTCCAAGACAACACTGCGACGGACTTGGCAGTCGAACAAGCGCCTCCCAGGCCGGCATTTGCCCAGTCTGGGGACCGCGCGAGCCAAGTGAGTCAATGGCCGGGGTCGACTCTCACGCCGATGAATCGACCCGTCTATGAAGACCCCAAACCCCCGAGGCCGGCATTTGCCCGGGCTGAAGAGCGCGCCAGTCAAGTGAGTCAGTGGCCAGGACCGTCTCTCACGCCGCTCAACATGGGTCTTCTGGAGGAGCCGAAGCCCCTGGGACGAGTGGTCACGGGTAGTCCGACCACCGAGCATACGTCATCCCCCAAGGACGGACGGTACATCAACATTCCCGAGAGTCAATCCGCGCGCATTTCCAGCGCCAGCTCCATCAGTGCCGTGTCCGATGATGAATGGGAGCGCCGTGACGGACTGTCGGCGGGCATGGGCGAGAGCAACTTGCACCAACAGAGCTGGATGGGCCGTCCCCCCAGCAGCACGTACAGCCGAAGCATGTACAACCCCAGCATGTACAACCCGAGCTCGCGCGATCTACCGTCGATGCCGCCGCCGTCGCTGCACGACTCCCGTATGCCGGACGGTCGCACCACGCGCGGATCCAGCATCCTGATTCCCGACACCTACGAACCCATGCCGCAAAACTCTCACAACAACATCAATTCCGATATGAGTTGGCTCAACTTGCATGCCCCCCGCTGATGACCCAGCGATTCGGCACACTTTCCTTGAAAAACAAAACCAAACGTCACCCACCACCGTCTCTCTTTCTTATTCGTGATATCCCGCCGAGCTTAATATAATCCACTCTTTCTCCAAGCACGGGTTCCCGTCAGGGTTTGCAAAAGAAATCAGGTCACCTGTAAAAAATTAATTTTGTTTTCCACGCGTCTTCATCTTGGGATGGATTGATGTACAGCTAGCTAGCCGCAGTTCCTTTTTCTTTGCCTTCCACCTACGACATCCATCCTCTCTCTCCCTCCTTCACTGGCCAGAGTCGAGCGTTGAAGCGTTCCATTCCGTCTAGTTCTTTTTTCTTTATTCTATCCCTCCAGCATTTTCTTGTTCCTGTCGCATGATTTGACTGATTGAACTTCAGCCATCGTGTTTTTCTGTTTTGTTGTTGGTATCCGTCAGTGTCAGTGTCCGTTGGAGGGGTTCTCAGGATCGGTGTTGCTTTACATCCTCGTTTTCCGTCTCTTTGCTCTTCTATTGTATGCATTGTACATAGACCTTGTCTTTGTTTCTTGATCGGTGGCTCCTTTTTCCGTCCACCTCCTTGGTATTCCCTGCATGCTAAACTTTTTGGCATGGTTGCTTGCTTGTCTTCTGTTCTTTTGATTAAATATCTTGAATGGATTTGATGGAGATATTTCATTTCATTTCATTTCATTGCTCTTGCATGGTAAAGTGTAATTTCTGAGAGGTAGGTACGGTACCTAGGTAGACAGTAGTAGGTAAGGCTGTACAGTACTCAACTGGTTGTCTGTACGGATTGGAGTTAATTGCGCCAGGATCTCATGGAACGAGATCAAGTCTATGTTCGCTTGCTAGTGGATAGTCTCAGTCAGATAGAAGGGATGCTATGCTAATCAACTGGCGTAGTAGATTCATAGGATAGATAGACATCGGTAGACATAAAACGAACGAAATCGAGTAATTCCACACGTGTACAGGAATCAATCATACAGAGGCTTGCTAAGTAGCATGCATTTCAACAAAACAAGCGGAAAGGGAAGGAGGGCAAGGGAAGATCTCAAGAGAAACAAACCCATGCACACTTGCCTACCACCAAAGAGAGAAGAAAAAAAGAATAGACAGAAACAAGGTCATCAAAAGTCATCAAGGGTCATTTCGTCATCATCAGGGTCATTTGAAATCCAAAAAATCTCAAAGTCATAAAACAGTCTGTAATGTTGGTGCTTGTGCTTGCGCTCTCAACTGATGCAATTAATCTTCATTCAACTGCGTGAAATCAATCGCTTTCCCCACCATGGTATCATATCATATCGAAGATCAAACTCAGATAAATAGTCAGATCAATCCAATTCAATTTTGAAGGCATGTCTTCGCTCGGAAATTCAAAGTGTGAGTTTCAATAATCAGACAGAAAATCAAATCAAGAATGCGTTCGCTAGTCGTAATTCAGAACGAAGGGGTGGAATTCAAATATGTAAAAAATCAAGCATAGCGTGGTTGTTCATGAACCACCGATCGTGAACGAGCCGGTTCAGCGGGGTACTCTTCGATCTCATCTGGGAGACGATACGTTTCACGCGAGGATGGAGCGTGGCTCTGAACTCGACGATGTCGCTGGTTTCGTTTTTCATTGCAACTCTTGGAAAAGGTGGTGCGCTCCTTGCGCTTCTCGTTGACATTTTTCCACTCCTCCAGGGCGCCGTTGATTCCCATGGCCGCGAGACCGATGCTGGCAGCGTCGACGACGTTGCCCTTGATTCGTCGTCTGCGAGCCTCCTCGGGCGACATTTCACCGTCCTTGACCATTTCCATTCGCTTGTGATGCTGCTCCATGCTGCTGTGGACCGAGTGTGCGGCGTGGATCGAAGCAACGGTTGCCAGGCCGGTGGCCATGAGGGTCTGGCGGGTGAGCTTCTTTTTCTGTTTCTCCTCATCGGTACTATTTCCAGGGTCAGAATCCTGTCCTTCTGTCTTGCAATCCTCGCTGTGGCGATTCTCAAGGTTGTGACCACCGTTGCCTTGGGGTGCGGTCATAGCGGTGGTCGAAGCAGCACGAGGCCTGCGAATGTCGCTGGGGTAACTGGGTCGACCTACATCTACATCTCTGGGGTCTCTGGAGTGCCTGGAGCGCCTAGGTGACACGTAACGCCTGGACCTATAGCCGCTGTCATAGTCATCGTCATCCGAGTACTCGGAGTAACGGGATGGTCGACTGCGGCGATGGTGATCCCTTCGATCGTCGGAATCCTTCTTGTCGTCGAGACCAAGGGCTCCCAGTCCGCGGTTGATATAGTCGGTCACGCTTTTGCTGCGCTTCTTCTCCCGGCGTGGGGATTCGTCGTAGCTATCCCTCGAAGAGGACCGGCCTCGATGACGAGACTTGGATCGGAATCGGTCGTAGGCTTCCTTGCCGGCCGCTGCCAGTGCTCCCGAGGCGGCAAGGTCCCCGAATCCGCCCCGACTCTTGGAACGTCCACGATGCCTGGACCGGGACCGAGAGTGGGATCCGTTCATGAAGTGGTTTGCGGCCAGACCAGCCAAAGTGGACTCGATGACATGGCGCTTCGAATGTTTGTTCGGATCGCGGTCGACCAGTCCATCGGTTCCTCCGGCGGTGATTGCGGCGGTGAGAATCCGTTTGCCTTTGGCACCGGTCCATTCACCAGGATCCTTTCGCGATCGGAAGGCTTCCACTGCACCCGCCGTCACGGCCGCTTTGACAGCCTGGGCGATCCGCTGCTCACTCTTGTCCCGGCGAGGACGGCTCCGGCTCCGAGTTGGGGAAGGGGAATAGGAAGAAGACCTATAGCGATGAGAACGGCCACGGCTATGGTCCCGATGCCTCGAGGTCGACGAAGCAGCAGCGCCAAGACCAAGGGCGCCCAGCGCCTGCTCCGAGAAAGACTTGCGGCGTCTGGGGGGCGAAGGAGAGCGGCTGCTCGAGGGAGAACGAGGCGAGTGCCTATGACGATGTCCTAGGATGAGTTAGTGGCTGCTCAAAGGAAAGTAGACTCGTTCAAATCATAGAATCCTTTAGTACGACCACTCTTGCGATCGCAAAACATATCCGGATGGGACAAGTAGATGTAAGAACAAAGAGCAGACATACGTCGATCATCGTAGTTCTTTGGGCGTCGACTGTGGCGCGAGCGAGAATAGTCCGAGTCCTCATAATACGGGTCTCGGTCTCTCATCGAATGAGATCTGCGCACACCCTCTTGGACGGATGATACACGAGAGTGGCGGGGAGGCGGAAGACCGTAGCCATATTCGTAGCCATAGTCGCCCTTGGGGTATTCGGGGTGGACTTCCTCGATAGTATCATCACTTCCATTGCGCCGGCGCATGACTTCATGCGCTCTGCCGCCGTAGGGGTCCTCGTCGTAATAATACTCTTTTGCATGGCCCCCAGGGGGGCGGCCGTGCCGATCACGAGGACGTCGATACTGGCGATCCTCGTAGTAGGCCATTGTGGGGGTGGCTAGTGAGCTAAGATCGCGAGCGAGAGATAGAGAAGATGGGGGACAAAGTCATGGAGATGCAAGGGGAAGGCGTGGAATTGGACGATGAATATATGAAAGAGAGATCGAAGAAAACGAAGGACCAGAACAAAAAAAGGACGGTCGAGAGTCCAGTCCAGTGACTGCCCAATTCCAGCCAGGCACGGGACGTGGCGAGGGGCGGGGCTGGCCGGTGACGTAGGGCCAATCCCGTCCGACAGTGCGCTCGTCGACCGTGAGCTGAAACCCTCGCATTTCGATCCACTGACGGCGGATTTCGCCTTGGTCTCATTTGTCGCCTTGGGTCAACTGCTGAGATTGCCCCTCTCCGTGCCCAACGCATTGAATGTTTCAGACCGCGCTGGCATGCCCCCGAAATGAGACAGACTGAGAGACTGAGAGAGACGCTCTGTACTCCGGACTGCGATGGGATATGCGGCTTTACCCTTTCTGGTCATCCCCAGCCTCCGCTGACTAACGCCATTGACATCATGCGGCATCGTCAAACCGGTCGTCGTTTGTTTTCGCTGTCATAGATCGACCATGTCTTGTCAAGGCTGTCTGAACATTGACATATCAAATCATACATGACCATGGGCCTGTCACCGTTCCTGATCCCGCCCTGTCGGTCCCCCGGGTCGGCGTGGCTTCCGTGGATTGGACGCGCTCGTTCCATGGTTCCAAGGGCCCTCATAGCACCCCTCTACGCAGTAAGACCTACATCATATGCGACGCCGATTAAATGCGCCAAGTCGCCTATGGCACCATCATCCTTGTAAATATCACATTGCATTGACCCTTCATATAATTGGTCTTCTGAAATCCGCCGTCTTCCGTCATTGGTATAAGTGCTGGCTAGTATACAATACATGGCGAATCTGCCCTCCAGCCACAGTCTCTGGGGGGAAATTCGGATAATTCATAGAACACACAAAATCACAGAGCGATAATCAAACAGCAGGCGCCTCAATACAAAGAGCAGAGGACAGGTATAACAAAACGGTATCCAAGAACACTTCCAAGCAAAAAAGAAAATGACAAGAAAAAAGAGAAAAGAGAAAAAGAAAACCCCCTCAACAGAGAGAAAAAAAAAAAGTCCACAACGAAGCGACCCAATTCCTGCTATCCAGTTTATCAATCTGGAAGTGATTCGTTCTAGATAGCCCTGCTCTGTTCCAATTCTCGCCATCATTCTCAGACAGCTGAAAAGACAGAACCACGCAGAATGAAGGCATGAGCATCGGGCGGTGTCATCTGTAGCATACTTCGGTGTGCTTTTTTCTCTCTTGAAACGCCAGAATTCGCCTGTAACCAACCCAGTTTGCAAATGAGAGACCAAAATGATAATGGTCATGGTAAAAAGAAAAAAGGGAGAAAGGGGCCGTAATATTCTCGTTGGGACAAGACCGGGCGATTCCATGCTTGCCTCGTTGGTGGAGACTTCAGGCGCGTAGGCATTTTTATTCTTGCACGGACGCCTCGCATCAATCCTTAACACGGCTTCGTTATGCCATCGTTCAATAAGGCTGTGAACGGTGGGTGCCACTTGAGGTCATTGAATTCATAGTCGTCATGCTCTCATAAGCGTTGCCGTCCATCTGGGACTGGCTCACCGATCGCTGGTGGCTGTAGGTAGGACTGGTCCTCCTACTTCTCCACCCGCTGCTCCCTTCGCTTTCCCGTTCGACCATGCCCATGGGCATATCCTCTGAATGCGTCCGGTGTGTCCGAATGTGTTGCTTCATGTTGTCTTTCCGCGTGAAAGCCTTGTTGCAGATCGGACAGTGCACGCTTTTCTCCCCCGTATGCTTTTTGCCATGACGAGCCGCGTGACCCGACGTCGTGAAGGTAGCGGAGCAGCCGTGGCTCGCAGCGAAAGGGCAAGGATACTTATTCTTCCGCGTTCCTCGGGCGGCTGTCGTATCTTTGGATCCACCGATCGACGTCGGCGGAGACGGAGGATCAACCATAGAATTAGCGCTGAGCCGCTTCTCCGGCGCCGGCATCGCTGATGAGGAATAGCCGGGGTATTCTTGACGGCCGTGTTGGAAGTATGATCCGGCACTGGCACTCGTTGTGTAATCATAGGAGCAATCCGAGGACCCGGGAGATGTAGGCTGGGTCGCTTCGGACACAGGATTGAAAGGTTGCCTCGTTACCCTCGGGGATACTGCGGGAGACTCGGAATAGGCAGGCCCATAGCGATAGTCTAGGCCTACAGCGTGACGGGGTTGTTCATGGGGATATGTTGGAGAAGACTGATGTCTCGTTATCCTAGGAGCCGATCGAACGGCGAATGATGGATTATCATCATTGTTCAGAATCGACACAAAGCTCCCTTTGCAGCTCGCCATTTCCTACACCACCGATGTCTGGTAATATGAATTAAAAACTGCCAAAAGGGTTAGCTAGGCTGTCTTCCTTCGTGGTCTTATCGGTGTTCTTGCTGCCTCTTCTTCTTCTTCTTCTTCTTCTCCCCCTCTTCCTTCTTCCCTTTGTTTTTTGCTTTTTCTTCTCAACTTCTGTTGCTTGGACTTTTCTGTTTTCTTCTTCAAACAAGCTGACGCTTCACCAAGAAGAAGACCACAGCTATCTCAAGACACCAGAAGAGATAAGGAGAAAGGCCAAAAAATGAGAGGGAGAAGAAGAAAAGCAGGGTAAAAAAGCAAAGAGCCGAAAAATCAAAACGAGGGAAGCAGAAAGTACGCACCAGCTGTCGTCGAGAATGTTTGTCCTTTCTTCTCGTGTAACGCGCACCCGATCTGTCGACAAGCACCTAGGCGCGGATCTGACAGCAACCCGACGGATGACTCGAGGCGTCTTTGCCTAACCTTTCGACGTCGAACCGGATAGAATTCCGGCAAGATCTCCCACGTTCTGGATCAAACCGAACCCAAAGCCGATCCAGCGCCAATCGACGGGTAAGACAATGATGTCGCAAGGGGGTAGGTTTTCTGTTCTTTGGCACCACTAGTTGCTGCGGGCAGGCGGATAGAAAAATGATGCTTGGGGAGGGTTGTAAACCGGGCCGGTAGGCGTGCAGGGTTTAGATGAAATGCGTGTCTGGAAGGGAGTTTTGAAAAGGAAAAAAAAAAAAGAGGCAAAAATAGATATGGGCACCGGCAACAGTCTTCCAGAGAAGTGCGGGGGCCAAGGATATAACAAGATGAGAAAGAATTCGAAGATAAATAATGGGAATTCAAATTACCCAGATGAGAATGAAATAGCGAAGAATGGGAAAGGGAGACGCAAAAAAAGCGATAAAAAAAATAATAACAAAAAAGGACTTCGGTTTATGACTTGAACGGAATAGAATCAAAGGATACCGGCGAGGCGGCAATGAAGAGGGATGATAGACGACGAGATACGGAGATAAGCAGGTGGATATCGATAAATTGATAGAGAAGAGAAGTAGGTCGAAAAAAGGTCAAAGGGTCAAAAGGTGAAGGAGAGGATGACGATGGTAAACGGGACAAGTCAACGGCCTGGTCCAAGAGGGGAATAGGGAACGGAGAGAATTGAAGAAGAAAAGGTCAGAAAATGCGGGATCACGGACGAGAAGAATGCCAATCGGAAGGGGGAGGCAAAGGAATAAAAAGAGGAAGAATAAGAAGACCGAGCAGAAGACCAAGCATCTTGAAACTGGTCCAGGGTCTCTCCAGAAGCTCTGGCCATCTGGAAAGTCCGTCAGTTACTCGCAGTCCAGGCAGTCCAGTCCGTCAGTCAGTCCGTCCGTTTAGTCTAGTCGAGCAGGGTGGGTTCAGGGAGCGGACTAGTGCCAGAGTTAGTTCGAGGAGGGTGTCGAGCGAGTTTAGGTCGGGTGTGGAGCCCGTGAGCAGGCATCTTCATTTGGAGAAGAAGAAACATTGATCCGTTCATGGGCTCAATCCTTGGTTGATGGGTTGACGGCTTGAGAGTTTTGGGAATCGGCTCCCCTCCCAAGAGTGTGGCCAAGGGTCTGCCCAGAGGTTTTTTTTTTTTTTTTTTTTAGTCTTTTCTTGTCAATAGGTATTTTCCCCCTACTATCTTGAGAGGAGGGTATTGGCTGATATTCCAGAAATCATCAGGGCGAAAACCAAATCTCCCCCAAAACGATATACTGCGCAAGATACAGTAAATACGGGTAATCTGCCAGCGAATAAAAAATACCCTGGCGGTCTCTCCTTTGCCGAAAGTTTATTTGTCAAAGCAGCCAAAAAATAATAATCCAAAGAAAAAGAAAAAGAAAAACAAAAATTAAATAAAATAAAATAAAATAAAATCCCCCAGACCAAAAGGAATAATTTCTAGTCCCAAGGCGATCTTGGTTGGCTTCACTTCACGGCAACTCTAATAACATGTGGAAGTATATCCGAAGTACATCCAGCCTTTGGCACTAGTGCCATCGTTGGAGACCCAGTCCCAATTGGCAGGGAGTTCCTTACCTGCCCTTCTGCGAACAGCCACTGGACCCAGCCTGGACAAGGAGGCTTTGCCCTGTCAACCCCTCCCAGAATATCCATCTTAATTATCTTGATTCAATGGTTTTTTATCATTATTTTTATTTTTATTTTTCCTTTGTATTTCCAATTATTTATTATTTATTTATGGATCTGATGGCCAGAAACGTCAGTTCGTCGTCGTCAACAGCGTCAACATCGTCATGATATCCAGCCTTCCCAAGGGACAGGCCCCGTTCAGCCCTCCAGGGCCCAAACTGCCCCTCCGCCATGTCCTCCCGTCCCAACAGGACCCGGGCTAGCCAGTAGTTGGAACCCTGCCCGGTACGTATTGCCTGTCGTCAGCCGAAAGATACCTGACCGGAGCGTTGACAATGCTTCCGTTGAATAAACACGACCCAAAATAAAACAAGCCACATCATAACAATAATCATAATCCGCATCCGAAGACCTTATTTTATTCCATCCGAACAACTCGGACCAGCGTACGCAGTAATCAAACCAGACAGCACAATTTCTCCCAGCTAATTAAAAGATGGGGTAACTAACTGTTAGTTTGTGATAGTATGCTGCAGCGAGCGACACTAAAAAGTCCCTGTTCCCAAGCCAAAGTCCCTCAATCAATCTCGCCTACAGTGCCAATGACAATCGTGGATTTTTCGCAAAAGTAATCGCCGACTGAAATTCTGATTACGGTTCCTAACTTTCGACCCCATTTATCAAATGGGCCATCAGAATGACTGACACTTATAACACTTCCAAGGTGTCCGAAGAAAAAGCAATGTTCTCGTCGCTTTTAGTTCCTGCGCCGGTGTAAACTTGGCTGCGTATTGAGATTACAAGTATGGGTCGCTCGGGACTGGTATTTTCCCGTATCGCCAGTAACGACCAAGCAGAATACCAACAGTCTAACAACTGTCGGCAAAGAGCCAAGAATAATTAGGATCTAGGAATCAACAAACCAAATTCGATATAAACGAATGCACATTGGATACACATCCATGGCATCGGAGCGCCTCTGAGAGATCCAATCTCTCCGGATCTGACACCTACGATCTGATATCATCCTACGGAGTCTCGAAGGTCGTGCCATTCATCATGGGCCATGTCCATCGTTACCTGACCGGGTAAAGTGGCCCCTAACCAGAATCCCCCAGAGGCCAAAGAGCCTTACGGACAAGCTTTTAGCCACGGTGCGATGGAAACCGTGGTTCTCATATCCTGCATTAGTTATGGTCCCTAGTATTCCGAACGAAATCATCAGATTGGCTCGGTGTGCACATCTTCGCCGAAGTTGCCTTTTCGCTACGGATTCTGCCCTCTTTTTTCGCCGGAGGCTTATGAACCCTGCATTACTGAATGGGGTCGATGGATACTGGAATAACATTTCTGTCAGTATTGAGCCTTTTTTTTGTCTCTGGTGAAAAAACTCCGATTCCCGTTTCGGTATGCTCGTCCGCCATCTCGGATTTATTGATCGCGTTCTGGACACTTGAAGTCATCGGACGTTTTCTCGTCGTATCATACGGTACTCCGGACTTCTCTGTACCGCTGGATTTCCATGGCTTTTTCTTTTTTTTCTTCTCGCGGAGTGGGGACTCGTGGACTATCCGTAGAATAATCTAGCTAAGCTCCGTACGCCTTTTTTTTCTTTTTCTTTTTTCTTTTTCCTCCTAAGATTTTACTTGCTTGTTTGTTTAGCTCGCGTGTGCTCCGTCAATGCTTGACCCCGATTTTCTGGAAGACCAGGGCGTCCCACCGACGCCAGAAATAGGATCAATCGTTGAACAGCCACGAAACACAGCGCATTTGCATCGTGTCCCTCGATGCCAATAATAGCAAAACGACAAGCATGGCCGGGATTAAAATAAACACATACACTACGTACCTTCTGAGTCCACCATTCACCCATTCAACAAGTGAGACTAGCATTCTGCATACGTATGTATGGGGTATGGGAGTTATCAGCTCTCTCCGTAAGTGTCGGCCTTTGAACCTTGGAAGTATGTAGGACTCGGTGATTCGGCGAACCTTTCAACAACGTGGGTTCCTATCCCTTGCAGATTACCACTCTTAGTTTGTGTTATTTTATTTTCTATTCTCTTTTGGTTTTCTTGTTGCCTTCTCTCACTCACCTATCATCTCAATTACCTTTCCCCTCCCTCCCCTGGATACCCTTATTTTACCTCCTACACAACCATCGACACTAAAGTTTCTCCTCCTCAGCAAGGAGTCCCACGTACCAATGACAGGCCTCGTCGCAACAGACACCAGACGTAGCTAGTCGTAGCATGAAATATAGTCACGTCCGGACCCCTCCCCATCCGACCCATAACAACACGCTAAGGCATTCTTAGCATCATATCTAGAGATGGCCTTGTCACGCCCGTACCCTGGCCCATAACCATTACTCGTTAGTTACGGAGTAGCCATTACTCACCAGCCAGAGTCTAGATAGCTACTATGTAAGCCACGCATACGTGTTGTCAACGTCGCCCTTTTTCCCTCCCCCCCCCCTTCCTACCCCCTCCCTTCTTTTGCCCCTCTACCTTAGTCACTACTAGTCAGGTCAAGTCCCAGGTCACGCACCCACATCCCCCCCCTCGGCGCGCCGCTTAGTGGCCAATCCGCCGGGACTGACTGTATACACTAGGCTATTAGCGAGATCGCCCGGAACGAGGGGAGGGAGGGGGAAGGAGGAGGGGGCAGAAGAGACAGACTACGCTTGTCCGGGAGATGATAGACGCTGTCTTCATCACCGGAATGCTTGGCGCCGTGATCAGATGCGCAAGTCCTTTATCTACCGGCATACGTATGCTTTTGTTGCACTAATCGCCGGGAAGGTAGTGTAGTGTGGTGTAGTAGGTACTCCGTAGACTTACTTCCTACGGAGTAGCTTAGAGCTGGACTAGGCTGGGCTGGAAAAGAGCTTGCCTACCTAGCCTCCTTCTATTTCTCTTCCTCTTCCTACTCCGTGGTCCTCCGTGTTGTGTTCGTAGCCCTTTTTTTTTTTTTTTTTTTTTTTTTAAATCTTCTCTCTCTGGTCTTATTCCCGGGACACTTTCTCCGTACCAAGCCACATGCTAGTCTGCGCCGGGTATGGTGTTGATTCATCATACGCGTTAGGGCCCAGATTGGATCATGGATAGGATTAAATATCCAGATCTGGCGATTAGGTTCCGGGGCTGGTGCTGGTTATGATCACCCTGACGTGTTGAGTTGAGGGTCTTTTGATTTCCGTTAGTCATCGTCCGAGTGATGGCGTGGCTGAGACTGGCACTGGCACTGACTGCTTATGGCGGTTAACCTATGTAACATACGTAAGAACCGTAGCTGTCATTACTACCTAGGTAGGTACTCCGTCTGCAAGGGCAGGGCAGGGCAACGCAGTCGGTATGCATCCCGATGGCCGTGTGCATGGTCCGATACAGTTTGTATGTATGTATGCCATCTGCCAAGATGTCTGCTACTGCTCCGTACGTACGATGTATGTAGGGTGTCTGCAGGAAGTGCCGGCCAGCGAACTTACATCGGAGTTGCCGCTGCAGGCCTGAATGATAGATAGGTAGGTAGGTAGGTAGGTACCACCACACCTTACTTTCCAGGATGTCTGCGTCTCTGATGGTGGATCTGACCAATAGGTTTTCCTCGACGTCGAGTCCTCGATGTACTGCACCGCATACACTCACACAAAGCACGCCGTGTACTCTACGAATTACTAATTATAACCAACCCAGGCGCAGGGAGAAATGCAGCCACTGACAGCAACGGGTAACGCTCCGTTCAGGGAACTAGGTAGGTAAAGGGTAAAGAGAGCCAAAATCTCCCATGCAAGGGATAAAATCTCCTCGCCAACCAGATTTACCGGTTTAGGGCTTGCGGATTTGATTGATCCAGTTTATCTGAGGCCGGGCGTGCGTCTGTCTATGTCAGTGTGCAGGGCCAGGGCGATAAGAGATGTTCTGCGCATGTATCCAGGATACTATCCGTAGGCGTTTACCAGAACCAGCTAGGTTTGTTTATGCAGGCCGTATCAAAAGCAAGGGTTAGGTCGTAAAAGTGACACCTCGTTTTTAAGACGGAGGACATATGTAATTTTTTCCTTCCAGGACTAAAGCAAACTATATACGGAGTAGGAGTCCCTACAGTAGCTGAATCCTTCAGAAATGCGGTTGCAGTCCCTCACGCATTAATGAAATGTACCTATTTGATATGTGGCTTGGAATCGACCATTAACAACACACCCTCATCATCCTCTTTACTCCTTACCCGTACCTCCATAGTATGTAGCTACCAGGATGCAAAAATACGTCGTACACACTTCCATACCTACCCAAATACCACCGTCGTAACAGCGTACGTGCCGAAACGCCAGCAGCAAGACTACTGGTAGGTACGTTTCCATTTAGTTGGGGCCCGGGGACCTCAATTTACCACGGGTGGAGACCCGCCAACAATACCGAGAGAGGTGACTGGCCACCCGCCGGCCGTAGATCATCTAGATGAGCCTTTAGGGCGGTTTGGCTTCCCCACCTGTAACCACCGGGTTCTGCGAGTAGTGGTAAGTGGTACGGGCAGGCAGGCTTGGGCTTACAGGCTCCGTCACGCTCGTCGGCAGTCGAACCCGGACTCGGACTCGTAACTACCATGGACTGGACGCTGGATTATTATTAAGCGGACGTTCATCGGAGGTCCACTGGTTCCTGGGCCGAGCAAAGAATGGTAGGTTAACTCACCACCTAACTTTGAGGTTCGGTGGGAGCCAGATATTGGGACGGCGGACTTGGGTCCAGATCTGGAGGTAGGTCTGGTTTTGGCTTTTGGGTGAATTTGCATATAAATTATGAAAAAAAAAAAAAAAAAAAAAGTTTACACTACGGAGTACGGCGTAATAGGGAATGGAATGGTCGGAGTTGATGCAGTTGTCCGGAAAGAAATCGGATGCGGAACTAGGGTCTTAACAATTGGTTTGTTTAAGATAGATTTGGGACGATAGTACCCTTTTTTTTTTTTTTTTTCGTTTGCCTTTCTCTGGGCGCAGAAGAGATATGCATTCACACATATCGGGTATTCCGGTCCAGAACCCTAAAAAGTGAGTAAGCAGGGTTAGACTGGGAGTCGAGAGCGAGTGAAAAAACCAGAAAAGAAAAGAAAAAGGACATGAAGGGCCGACACCCGCACCCGTGACCAGACCCAAATCCCAGTCCCAAGACTAACAATTTTAGCACCTCCTCAACCCTGCCAAGAATCCCCTAGAAATCCTCCGTATTTCAATCACGCCACGTTAATAACCAATCCGGACTTGGAGTCCGGATAGCTTATTTGTTAGCTAAAATCTCCCTCTCGTCCCTGAGGTCGTTCTGGTTATCAAGTCTCCTCTACTCCGTACTCCGTACCCCTCGCGGGTCGTCTCTATCTCTTTCCCATTTCGATTCCACCCCGTGGCTGACTTCCCTGCTATACCTGCGTGCCCGGACGCATGCTTCAAACTGCTATAGCAGGGATGAGGTACTATAGCGTAGCAATCGATGCAGCTCATCGGCACGATGGTACCCATCCTGACAGGGGGGAAAAGGTATGGAGGAGGGGGGACCCATGATAAAGTTTCAGGTTTTCAGACTCCTCTCACATCAAGTTCCCAGGTGCTCGCTCGCTCATCTGGCATAGGAATCGATTTGCGCGCTGAAACAATGGTATCGAGGCAAACTTGGCTGTCAATGACTCGATACTACGACAGGCACGGATGGTAATAACTACGCCGTGTGGTAATAATAATGTCATTGTTGATTGTGCTTGCTGGAAGTAAAGGTACTTCGGAGACTGCAGGTGCTGACTAGTTACCGAGTACTACGCAGTACTAGGTGGTAGTCCTGCGTTACTAGTTATCTGCCTCGCCTCGTGTTAGTTCTTTTTCTACTCCCTGCTTCCCTTGTCGTCCCTGACTCGGTCGATGTTTGTCTTTCTTTGCTTTTTCCTCGCAGCGCTCTAACTAAGTAAGCCGTCGTACCCACGCTGTCAGCACAATGGCGTTAAGAAAAAAAAAAGAAGAAATAAATTACAAATAGACAAAACTCAACTAGCGAAGATACCCCGGCCTCGCCCTATTTCTGGCATCGATACCTCTTTCCATACCCACGGAGAGATTCCGTGGCGACTCCGTAGTCCGCACGCAAAGGCCCCGGAGAGAGAGGGGAATCATGAACCCTAAAAGGGACCTGAAACAAGCCACACCGGGTAGAGTCAGGTCCAGCCAGGGCTGGAAGACCAGGAGTTTTTTTTTTTTTTTTTTTTTTTTACAGGCGGACACCGAAAAGAAATTACGCAAAGAACTTTTTTTGGTTTCCATTTTATTTGTTTATTTGCTCTCCTGCAGGGAGTGTCAGGGTCGTCGTCGTAGTGTAGTACTCCGGAGTAAGTAGTCCTATCCTATCTGGGCTGCATTAACGAGCACCGGGGGTTTATGATCTTTGATTCGTTGTCGTTATGGGATGCCGTTTCTGCCCTTCTTGTCTTGCATCTACCTTACTGACGGGGAGTCGGACATAGTAGATCCCGTCCTGATCAATACCTAGTTAAAACCTCTGCTGACTCAAATATCATCAACCGGTCGAGATCTTCAGGGTCCCGAAAAGAAGGTTTGGAACGGGAAGGGAACTGAACCTTGTACATACATGGATACCATACGGGCGTACAGTAAACCCAGACAGAAAACCTAGCAGGAAAAGATTCCATGCGTACCTCGTATCGCACACCTTGCTGGGACCTAGACCGAGGCACCAGTACAGTTGTTGTGGGTTCGTCAGGAACAAGTTCACCAGGGCTCCATCCGTACCTGACTTTCGGGGTGCTGGGCTGCTGGCCAATTCACCGAAATGGGGTTATTCCGAGCGTTAGAAGTATTCCCGGTATATTTCGTCTCCCTACGAGGTAAGCGGGCATTATTCTCTGGTCGGCCAGGCTTTAGGGTTGCCGTCGGTTCCAAACTTTCGCAAAACTTCCGGGCCCCTCTCTCGCTCAGGCTCGGGTGAAAGTGAAAGATACTGGTAGGTACCGGAGGATCGTGTATCATACGCGGCGGATACCGGTAAATCCGAGCGATTCTCTCGGTTCGTCTATCTGGGAATAGAGTGGTCTTTTTAGGTAATCCCGGACCCTAACTAAGAAACTTAGTAGGAGGTGACTAACTCAGTCAGTCAGTAAAGTTATCCAATTCCGAGGAGATTTTCCAGTGGTTCGAGTTTAGCGACGGGTTATTGTTTGGCGTGCTGGTTAGGTGGTAAGGCTTGTTGGGTGAAGTGGACTGCCAGTCCACCTGGTTTGATTACTCGGTGGTGTTCGGATGACTGGTGCCTACGGAATGCAGATATGGATACTGAGTTACTACGTCGGAGTAACACTGCCCTCTTTGCTTCGTGCTGTCGCTGTGTGCCTTGATGATAGTCATGCAGAATGTGGATCGGCGATGAGCTGATGTTGATAACACTAACCGTCATATCCGGGCTGGGATCTCATTGGATGGCGGATTCGATATGCATGGCTATGACGCTTTACAGTAGGATCATCCGTCGCATCGTTTGCAATTGCCGTTGGTGCGTGGGAGGGATGAGCATACGTGGACCTGATTAGAAATCTTAAAAAGGTAAAAAAAAAAATAAAAAAAATAAAAAAAATTAAATAAATAAATAAAATAAGATAAAATCAATACTGTCATCATGATGTCTTCTATCCGGGATCAGATAGCAATCCACGCCGAGCAAAACAAAACAAAGCACTTCGACAAACGCTAAGCTACGTAAGCAAGAGACGTCACTCAGTGGGGTCCGAGAGATGACAAGCCACGCGTAGACAGCAGGAGAAAAAGAAGCATCGAAGCTTGCAGGTGCCGGGTGGCAGGTGCAGAGTCCTCCGTGGAAGCTAAGATGCGTTGACCGGAGATTTGAAAGGGGTGGAAAAGGTGTCGACAGCAGGGAAGTTTAGACGCCGGACCCGGGTTTAGCAAGCCACGATACGCCATCGGGGGTTTTCTACGCGTATCTAGGCTCGCCGTTAGTGTCAAGCTAAGCGTTGTCGGCGCTGTGGCTGGTCATACGACCATACGTAAGCCAGCTGCCAGCGAGCCACAAGCATCGATACTACGGAGTAAGGTAGAGTGAGGATATGGTGGACGCTAGGAATCGGTGGGTTTGGTGGGCCTCTAGCATAAGGCAGACACATTCTTCCCCGGGTCTTCCCTTAATTTTCTGGTTTCCTTTTTCTTCTCCAGAGATTGCGGCGTCGCTAAATTGATAACTTTATTCATGAGAATCCATTCCCTGCACCCTTCGCCGTTCCCAAGTGCCTCCAACTTACGTAGATGCATACGAATGCCCCCGTTCGGGGTGGGGCCGGACGCCTGCAATTGCTTAGGGTTACCCGGTTGACTGGCCGGAATTGGCTGACGGACTGCCATCGCGCACTTTAAACTCGTGGTCCATACGCCTTTGTGCTTCCTTCCCACTCCTTGTCTGCTCGCCCGTCGCGAACAGGGTCTTGGCATTCGTCTCCATGATTCATTAGCTCGTGGGCTTTGTTCCTGGGTGGATAATGCCGCGCCCCTCTCTGGCCCTGTCGCCGTGTCCATTGGCTGATCTGCCCGGCATTCCCGCGCCGATGAGCGAGCCCTAATCCTGACCGGAGTCTCATAGTACGGCTGGTATGCAGGCATTATGGATGCTGCTGAGTTTCATCCGGTTCTGTTTTATTTTATTTATTTTTTTTCTCTGTACTAAAGACGAATGCTTGCGTGGCGATGTCCTATCTACACCATTGCGTATGCTCTCAGGCGTCTCCGAAGACCAATCACTTAGTCCCTAAACGGAATGCGGCACCGGATTTATTATGTCAGAAGGCCTGCGCTGTGCATGCCCTAATCCATTAGTCCTCGCACACGATAAACACCAAGGCCTTAGTGTAGCAGGCTAGGCTGGGACACTCGCGGGACTGGACTACTGGCTCGTACTACTCCGCTCCCCGGACGGAGTCGAGGAGAGGGAAATTGGACACGCCGGAGAGAGGGGAACTTTGTCCTGGCGCTAGAGGGGAAGTAGCTCGAGCAACTGCATCAGCATTGCGTGGACACGAGCACCGGTTGCTTGAGCTGGATGGAGTCGTGACAAGGGCCGGCGCGTTTCTGGCCCCTAGCAGGACAACGCTTTCCCTGAATCTTGGAAGGTGTAAACGAACTACTGCGTACCAAAGATTCAATGCAATCTGTTTTCGTGGAAAAAGAGTTGGACTCCGTAGAAGGACCCCTAGGGGATTCGGTCGTGGTCGTTATGAACCTGCAGGGACTGTAGCCACTCCTTCCATCACTACCCACCCTGACCCTGTAGTTGATTGCCCGTCGTTCTAGCTTAAGCTGCCCTGAGATGAACGGTCACATAGTGGAGTTGGTTGGTGAGCACTGAATTTGATATTAGTTGATTTGACTAACCACGATAATTTGGCGCCATTCAATTTGTGCAAGGGAAGCAGACGCCGTTTCTGTTGCTCGACACCGAGACTCTGATGGCAACGATGCCCAAGTCTGGCCGCTAAGCAGAACCAATGAGAGCCGCTCACAACGGGTTTCCCTGCAGTTGGCCGACGTCGACTCCCCATCATGGATGCTCTTTTGCAACGCCCTCTCGGTCTTCACTGACCATACAGTCAAAGAACAGACATGCTCACTTTCCCAAATGACACCAGACTCCTCTGTACAGGCAAAGATCAATTTAGCACCCGCTCCAGCTCCCCCTTCTCCGCCATCTCCCGAAGCACCCTCTCCGCCGTCCTCGTCGCCTCCATGCCCGCCGGCGCACCGCAGTACACGGTCGAATGCATAATCGCCTCGCGGATCTCCACCTCGCTCAGGCCATTGTTGATGGCACCGCGAATGTGCATCGCCAGCTCTGGCGTGCGATTCAGAGCCATCAACAGCCCGATATTCATTAGACTGCGCTGCTTGCGGCTCAGGCCCGGTCGGTTCCAGACATTGCCCCAGGCCCACTCCGTGACCATCTCCTGCATGGGGGCGGCGAATGCGCTCGAGTTGCTCTCCAGGGCACGGTCGACGTGCTCGTCGCCCATCACGGCACGGCGGGTTCGCAGACCTTTCTGGAAGAGCGTGCTCTGGGATTTGGGTGGTCGGCCTGCTTTCCGGGGAAGCTCGGCGGGCGCAGCTCCAGGATGAAGGTCGGGCTCTAGATGGTGTCGGATCATCAGCGATGGGCATGGGATAGGAAAAGGTAAGATGCTACGAGGTAGCACGACGGATGATTCTTGCAAGGATAGGATCTTATCGAATTGCAGCGATGGCCCAAAACTGCTCGAATTAGGGATGTTGGATGGCCCAAATACACATTCTTGGCATTCCGCGGTATTGGTTGGACAAGGGCCAGCAGCTTCAAACGGATGGGTACGTTCTCTCTCTCTCTTTATTCTTTCTTTCCTTCGCAGGAGGAATTCAAGGAAATATATCTATACTACCATTTCTGACTTGTTCGGGGCTTTTAGGTTGCGGCGGTGAGCCCTCTGCGTCGGGACTCGTCGGCACCGGCGGTCTCCAGTTGTCATGCGTCTCAGCTGGGCAGGAGTGCAGGGGTTCATATGTTTGAATCCGCACGAGGCCGGTCTTCCGGCTCATATACATGCGAACCTTATACGGGCAGTCGGAGCCGCTGCGACACGCGGTGAAGTACTTCTCTGAATTGGCCTTCTCGACTCGAAAGGAGGTGTTCAGGTCGAGGGTATGCCGGACCAGCGCATCGCGGGCCTCTTTCATTGACGGGAACTGCATCCCGACTTGCCAGGTATCGTCTGCTGCGGTGGTCATTGTGATGGCGGAGCGGACGAAGACGACCAGAGCGATCGAGAAAGAAACAAAATGAAGGCCACAGACAGGTCGAAGACAGTCCCGGAGAAAGCCGAATTCTACCTCAGATATGAACAGCCTGGACGACGCAGTCACCAGCATTAATTGCCTCTAGCCGAAATGTCTTTGCCGAGCTGGCTTGATTGGCCCTGCGTTCCCGTCCATTCGGTCCGTACCGCCATGAAGACTCGCTTCGACGTCATCTCTCCTGCCGGAAACGCTCTGCATAAACACTACTTCCTCCTCTGGTTGACTTGGGTACGCTTCGGAGGCTCGTATAGGAGTCATGGCTGGTCATCTGGTATTTCTCAGTCCAGGTTTCACATCCACACTACCGCCCAAGATCTACGTAGTACGACCATGTCCTCCGTTTGTCTCTGCTATTTAAAGACCCGTAGATAGTGCATTCGTATGAGAGTCTAATAATGGATCATCTATAGCTTCAGGGCTCCATCATTCCAGTATCTTAGCCATCTTAACCATCTTGACACGCCCATCGACGCACCATGTCATGCTTCTTACCCGATCGGGCTAGCGCGTTACAACCTGCCGGGTCTCCGTTTCGCCTGGAGTGACTGACTATAGTTACGATGCAGCAACTCTGACCTTCCACCTTCCATCGAGACGGGCACACTTTCCTTGCCGTTTCCCGCGATGCATCTCGCCGATTCCATCTCCTCGGGATCCCCCTGAGATCCGATCTCCGCGGTGGCCAGGAACATCCCACACTCGGGGCACCAACGCGCCCGTGGTCGCGACCGTGGCTTGCGATGCCCTAGCCTAGGTGCTCAGGAAGGGCTGGGCTGAACTATAGCTAGCTACCACATTGTTACCTGCCTCGTTGCGATGCACTGCAGCACACCATGAAGCATTCCTTCGCGCCATCGATGATTTCATGGTCCCCGGTGGCGAGAGTATGTGAGTTCTCGCGACGCAGAGATCCCTCGCCCCGCCCTACATGGTTTTGACATCTCGGGAATGCAGTGCCGTCCATTCCTTTCTAGGGGCGTCGCTCCCTTTCTCATTTCCTTCATGGGGGCTTTTCTCTCGCGACAGGCATCACTGGATGAAATTTGCGAATGAGGATACGGTCGCTGTTGGACGTGTCCCTTCAATGCGTGGTTGATCCTGCGGTCGGGGGTCAGCGTCTTCGTGAATCGGGTCGCGTAGGCTGGCTGGTACATGGGTTGCTCCCATACGTTGGCTGGCCGGCTGGTTGGCCACTGGGCTGACTCTGGTATGCAGAATGCATAGGCCGTTGCATTCGAGCCAAGAGAGGGTGCAGATGGTGCCGAGACGTCTGGTATCTGCCCGCGCGATACCCCAGCCGACTTCCATTCCAGGCTGCGGCAGAATCGCTCGACAAGGAGACAAGGAGGCTATTCGAGGGTATATTAAGGGCCTTCAGGCTCTGCTATCATGCTGATCATCATTCAAACAATTCCTTAACTTTATTGATACCTTAACCTTGCTCGAGCGGTTATAAGTTCATACTTCTCTCCCATCTCTCCAATCTATACAACAGAAGATTGATAGATCTTTGATCATCGTCGAGAATTATCCGAGCCCTTATCACAATGGTTTCATTCACGGGAACATCTTCATTTCTTTGCTTCCTCATGACCTGTCTGGTCTTGTCGTCTCTCAGCTACTCGCATCCCCTTCCTCACCCAGGGTCGATCCAGCCACGATCTCCCAGTCCTGTATGTTACCCTTAACTCTCCAAGCACCATCACCCATACAGACAACTTACTAACCACCCTCCTCCACAGGCAAACTACCCCGGCAGCGACGACATCGTTAGCGACGTTCTATCCTCGCTCGGCTTCACCCACCTCGCCAAACTCAACCACTGGAAGAGCTGGCAAGACGCGAATGTCATCGACGACAGCAACTCCACGACGCCCACCTCAACCGAGCACGGAAACCAGAACACCAACACCAAGGACGTGACGAAAGAAGAGCAATCGGACATCCTCAATCCTGCCACGGACCCCTTTGGCTTCGTGAGCGGTATCTTTGATTTCCTGTCGCATCGGTTCTCGGAGGCCAAGAACAGCAGGGATGAGCATACGCTGAATTAGGATGTTTTCTGGTCGTTCTCTTTTCCCTGCGTTTTGTTTTACTTGATTTGATTCTACTTGATTCCCTCATTGGTTTATGATTGATTGTTCCTTGCCTCCTTCCTCTCCTGTCCCTTTCCTTCCCCAGCGATACCGACCCTGTCCTTCCTTGAAAGAGTCTTCCAGCGGCGTTGATGAATTAATGACCCAAAAACGGTGCGAGAATAGTAATTTAGCTAAGATAATCCAGTCCAATATCATCCTTGGTCCAAATCCCTCAAGCGCTGATCACTGCCGCCCGCACACAAAAAACCGGACGTAAGCATTCTAAACCCCGACAAGCTTTTTGCGGGCCCAGGTAAATTATCCCCGACGCAAAGACGAGCTTATTTCCGGTCATGGATGTTGGGCTCGGAGGAGAGCAGAATGCCGATGAAGAAAGTGCCAGTACCCCTATGGTCCATGGACTAAGAAAGGGTGCTGTCGGAAGAGTCGGCGGAATTGAAATGGCATGGGATGCGGGGAGGGTAAAAGTCACTTCGGCGGTTCTGGGTATTTATTCAACTTCCTTCTCTCGGGGTTGTGGAGTGCAATTTCTTTTTTTCTCTCACATTTGTGTCTGCGTCTTGTGTTTCTAGTCGCGAAGAGAAGATATCTCTAGAATACAACTGCTTAGACTTGAATGAGAATGCCTTCCCTCGTTGGACGAGATGTCGGCCATACAGGCTATGGGATGATGAGTATGCTCCCCTTCTCTCTTTTTTGCCCCTCAGTTTCTGTCTTTCAGGTCGATAGGACCTCAATTGTGTCCTGTCTATCGATCTACTCATCTCTAAATCGATCTATTAACATTCCCACCAACAGGAATGACCTGGACCGCCCAACCACCCCCACCAACGACCTACTTCGCAACCCTGAATAAGACCCTCGAACTCGGCGCCAACTTCTGGAACGGCGGCGAGCTCTACGGCACGCCCGAGTACAACTCCCTGCACCTCCTCAACAAGTACTTCAGCGCGCACCCGGAGAAGGCCTCGGAGGTGGTTCTCAGCGTCAAGGGCGGCCTGGTGCCGGGACAGCTGCGGCCCGACGGCTCGGAGGCGAATATCCGGCGCAGTGTGGAGGAGTGTTTGCGCGTGCTGGACGGGACGAAGAGCATTGATATCTTTGAGTGTGCGAGACAGGATCCGAATACGAGTGTTGAGCAGACGGTTACGGTGTTGGCGGCGTTGGTGAGGGAGGGGAAGATTGGGGGGATTGGGCTGAGTGAGGTGGATGCGGAGACGGTGAGGAGAGCGTAAGTCTTTTTTCCCCTTCCTCTGTCTCATAATGTTTTATTTGTGGTTTACGGACGATTGGTTATGGGTTGGGTTTGGAAGAGGTTACAGCGGGACAGGATTTAGCTGACTGGGTGCAGGCATAAGGTCCATCCGATTGCGGCAGTCGAAGTCGAGCTGTCCCTGTGGGATACCACCATCCTTCAAAACGACGTGGCCAAGGCCTGCGCGGAGCTCGACATCCCCGTCGTGGCGTACTCGCCGTTGGGCCGGGGGGTGTTGGCCGGCGCCTTTACCAGCCTATTCGAGATCCCCGAGGACGATTTCCGCAGGCACTTGCCCAAGTTCCAGGACAACGCGATGAAGCAGAACATCAAGCTGGTCAACGAGGTCAATGACCTGGCTGCTCGCAAGGGTGTGGCCCCCGTGCAAATCGCATTGGCTTGGGTTCTCAGCTTGAGCGGCCGGCCGGGAATGCCCACCATCATCCCGATTCCGGGCGGCACGACGATTGACAAGGTTACGCAGAATATGCAGGGAGTTCCTCGCCTGTCTGACGCAGAGATGGCCGAAGTCGACACCATTCTGAAGCAGAACGAGGTGGTTGGGGGCCGGTATTGAACATGATACGAGATGTAGGTAGGCAGTTTAGATTATGCGGTATGGATACCGTGGTATGTATAGCACGAATAGAGGTATTTAGATCCTTTGAATATCATTGCATTAATAAGGTAATTTCTGCCTAGGTCCTGTAGTCCATTGTGGTCAGCTTGGTGTTCACGCAAGACGAAAACAATCAAATTGCAGGCAAGTCAATCAAGTCAGATCAAGTGTAGAATAGTCAACATGCAATCTCACAGACTCGGAGGAGTTAGGAGATTGTCAGATTTGCAGAATTCTTGAATAAATCATCATGATGAGAGGACGAGCGAGGGAAGGGAATCATGACAACGTACCGTGAATGTTAGTAGGGGTTATTTAGCTGGATAACGAATCATTCACAAGAAAAGCGATGCGATAAGTCAACCGATTGAAAACATTGTTTCAATTGCAATCGAAAGGTGAGTGTCAAGATAAGAGCAGAGGGGAAAGAAAAGAAAAGAAAAGAAAAAGACTGTGCGCGGTTTTCCGCAATGGCCTCATCACGTGCCCTGCGTATACTCGACCCAGCCTCAACTCCATCGGCGATCCGTCGGGATGCTCGTCGCCCCTTCACCCTTGGCCTGCTGCCTCCCGCTTCGCTTCCTCCTCTCGCTCTGCCACCTCCTTCGATCGCCACCTCTCCCTCCTACCCCCAATGGCCGAATCTCCGGGCTCTCCTCTCTCCTCCATCGCTTCCGACGACATGTCGGACCGCGAGACTGAAAAGCTGCCCTTCTCACCCTCGGCCTCCAACCTACCTCCCTCCAAACGTCGCCGGACCGGCGTCGCGTCCTGGGATCGCAACACCCCCGTCTCCACCACCTTCCAGGATGAGATTCCCCCGCCTTCTCCCTCGTCTACCATCTCGTCCGACTCCTCTGGCGACATCCCCAACTCTCCCGGCACCTGGGCCCTGATCGGCGGCAGCCAGGATGACGACTATACCGGCCAAGGCAACGACCAGGTCACCGTGTGTCGCTGGGATGGATGCGATGTTGGCGATCTGGGAAACATGGATGATCTGGTCCAACACATTCACAACGACCACGTCGGCAGCCGGCAGAAGAAGTACTCCTGCGAATGGTCCGATTGCACTCGAAAGGGACAAACGCACGCCAGCGGCTACGCACTGCGCGCCCACATGAGAAGCCACACCAGAGAGAAACCTTTCTATTGCGCGCTACCAGGTGAGTCAAGCTTGAGCATATTATTTTCTTTGCTACCCCCTTTTTGTGCCCTCGCCTTCTCCTTCGCCGACAAAGGAATACCTCTGTCTCACACATCTGAGTATCCGTGAGATGGCGCAACTAACTTGTCCGATCCGCTTCGCAGAATGTGACCGCAGCTTCACCCGATCAGACGCCCTCGCAAAACACATGAGAACCGTTCATGAGACCGAGGCCCTTCGCCCCTCTGACCCGGTACCCAAGCATCATAACGTCTCCGCATCCACGGCCGGCACCCCTGCCGGAACGCCAGCTAGCAAGCTCCAACGCATCAAGCTGAAGCTTACGCAACCCAAGGAGGACCCAGATCGGTACAGTGAAAGCGCCAACGACGAAACCGCAAACACAGACCTCGACGAGCTCGAGGACCCCGAGTTAACCTTAGACCTGGGATTCGATGAGCACGAGCTCACGCTTCCTCCCTCACAACTGTACCGAGTCCTGCGGCGACAGATCCACTGGGCCGAGAAAGAAGGAGGAAAGCTACGCGCCGAGTGGGAGAAGATCCAACCCAAGCGAAAGCATACTTGGTTGGAGAAAGACGCCATCTTTGACGATGTCATCGACGCTCAGCTCCGACTCTTTACTGCTTTGGTGGGCAGTGATAACGGGCCTGCGCCTGTCGCAACCTCCGCCGTCACGAATGGTGCGGAAAATGCCCAAAAGCCATCCGATCCTGTTGAAAAAGAGGCACTCTCCAATGCAGACGCGGGGCCTGTTCCTTCATGAGGACCTGGTCGCTTGATCGATCTCATCGCCTTTCATCTCTTTCTATCCTCTCATCGCACCCTCTCCATACCACAACTGTTCTTCTGGCCTCGACATTCATCTCCCTTCTCTCTTCAACTTCTTCAACACCTTGTATTTCCCATCCATTTCTTTGGTTCCCCCTTCCATGCCCGTCGCAATTGTATTCAAAACAAGACCAATCCTATACCCACATACCTGACTCTATTTACTCCGAAATATCAAATCTACCTACTCTAATCTCTCTCTGGTCTTGTCTTTCAATTCCATCTTCATTCTCCGGAGCAAGATTTTTTTGTTTTTTCCGGTCTACGAGAAACATTCGTGTTGGTTGATGTTCTGTATTCTATAAAACGGGGTTTCTTCTTTTTTTTTCTTCCTGCTCTTGATTGTTTTATGAAGCGTCCAATCGAAAAATCTAATTCACAATCTTTCTCTGATCACGTTTTACTATCTTTCAATTCCGCTGATGGGATCGAATTCCATTGTCAGGATATTGAGCTGTCTCTCTGAATAACATCGAATGAAAGGAGATAATGCCAAAAGTAATAAACTAATAATGCACAGGGATGTCCAGTCCTTCCATTGGGAAATATTTCAAAAGAATCGAAGAAGAAAAAATGAGGTCTAGAGAGCACATAGGCTCGACAAGTCTCCCAGGACAAATGCCTGAATCCCAAACAATGGAAATCAACCAGGAGCCACACGACCTTTCCAGTAAACCAGTAAGTTACATGAGAAGAAAGCGATGTGGGAAACATCCCGCAGGGCCCAGCGCCAATAAAGGGGGTCCCGTATGGGATGTTTAGTCAAACAGATGAAGAAAAACAGACAAGAAGAGAAGAGAAGAGCGAGGCCCATCGCGCCCAAAATATGGGGGTGACCAAGTCGCTAAAAGAACAAGTCAAAAACATAATGCAAAGTCCAACGCGCCAATGGGGGGGGGACAATGCTTTATAGGAAATAAGAATATGAAAAGACCAAAGTCATGCAGACAATAAAGAAATATTCATAACAAATCCACTCATGCTCAACACTCCTTCATAGATCATACCGGACGCCGTCGCCATGCTTTCCCAATGATGCATATTTACCTCGAAAATCAAAAAAAGACTCCGTAGAAGCAAGCTGAAATCCACAAAACGCTTTTGCTGCACGCTGGACACGCCCGAGTCTAGTTCCCATTAGACGTGGGCTTGGCTGCGACCGGATCCTTTTTAACAGCCCTGAGTTTTTGATACATTTCTTGAAGTTTGGTTCCTCCTGCGTCTTTATTGGGCCAATAGTTGACAGAAACATAGTGCCTATTTTAATAGTCAGTGAGTGTCCCAAAAGAGCGAGGGACAAGAACAAAACATACCATAGACGAGTATCAAGGGACGAAATGGAGCTGTCGCCTTTCAAGTTGCGGTCGATAAAGTCACCGATTTTTTGAAGCAGGCGCCGTAATTCAAGGGCCCGCTCGGTTTTATTGGCGAAATTCTCCTTGGTGACCCCGGAAACACGTCTCAAGTCATCACGGATCGGTTTGAAGAACAAGCGTGCAACGTCTTCCTTCGCGGTCGAGTGCCCGTTTTCGCTGTTTTTGCGGCGGCGAACGTCTTCACTCGAGACATCCGAAGTCCTATGGCGGGGACGATCACTATCATGTACCGACCTGGGTCGTGAATCGTGACTTGGTGTGTGATGGCGCTCGGAACTATCGCGGATTCCACGTGTATTGGAACGGTGTCTGGACCGATCAAATTCACGATGGCCTTTGCGCGAGATGGAGGGCGCTGGCGACGCCGATACACTGACGCTTGCATTGTTCCTAGACGCTTTCCGATTGTTTCGATGATGGTTTTCGACAGCCCGCTTGACATTGGCATTCGATCCATTGGTGACTTTGTCTCTCAAGACAGACAAAAGGTAATCCGCACGACGAACAAGATGCACGGCTCCAGGAGACTTGGTCGACTTATCTTCGGCGTTCATACGTTCTGTCTTTCGTTCAACGCGATGCTCTTCAAGGAAAAACTTGTCCCCAAGGGCAAGGTCCGGGTCGTCCCGAATTTGCGTCCATGCGCCATAGCCGTGTCGTGCAATGCCAATGCAGAGCATGCCGTCTTCCCGTGCACCCCATGAACAGGTGTAATCAGCCGCCTTGGTGGCTTCTGGTACACGGAAGTTTTTAGGGTCAGGCACCGAGGCCACGGTCTCCTTGAGGATGCGCATCTCATTGGGACGTTCGACGATAGTGTAGGCATTCAAACGCTTGACACCATTGTGATCGAAGAGAACGGCCTTCTTCTCCTTCTTCGTTGGCATCTTGCCCGCGTTCTCAAGAGCCTCCATCCGCTCGACATCCTCTCGTACAAGATTAGCCGCCTTCTCCGTGATCTCCCGAAGAGCGGACAAAACGGTTTCTTTGTCACGGTCAAGCAAACGTGCTTCGCGGATAATGTCATCCTCCCGGTTTGCAATATCGCAGTAGCGCAAGTACGCCTTGAGAAGGTTACGGTACTCTTTCTCGATGAGAGGCCGTTTCGGGTCAGACTGGGGGGCTGAATCAGAGTCGTCTCCAATACCCTCCATGCTAACCTGGGCTCTTGCCCGTCTCTTAGCCTTCCGCTCTTCACGAGTGTCTCGTTCTTCTGGGGGAACAATGCGTTTTCGCGGTCGATTTTGTTCAATGACTTCCGCAAGATAGCGCTCATCCGCCTTCTTCTTTTCGTCGGCTTTGATTTCCTCTAGCTGATCTTTCGGGATAATGTCATCCCACGTGAGATCATCAACCTTGATGTCAACATAATCAAAGGCTTTGAGGAACTCTTCACCTCCGTCTGCTTGAATCTCCTCAGCTTGTTCAGTTTGGTGCAACTCGGCATTTGCAAGTACCGAGTCAATGTCAAGCTGCTCGAGCTTCTCTTGGTTGCCCGTTTGCTCAAACATTCTTTGTCCACGACGCTTGAGGATGCGAGAGATATCATCCGTCGAATTGGGTTCACCCATAGAACGAGCCATCTTATTCTGGATTTCAGTGGCTTCCTTATCCGTGACGCCACGCTGGATGGTGATGAACTCAAGAAGTAGCTTGTTCCGCGCACGCTCAATCACTTCCTCTTCCACGGTATCCTTGGAGACCAAGCGATACACGCTGACGGGCCTGGTTTGACCAATACGGTGTGCTCGAGCCATAGCCTGAAGATCGGCTTGAGGATTCCAATCCGAGTCGAACAATACCACAGTATCAGCGGTCATGAGGTTGATTCCAAGACCACCAGCCCGAGTGGAGAGAATGAAGGCAAAGTCGCTGCTTCCAGGAGCATTGTAGTGTTCAATAGCGAGACGACGAGACGATGCGGCGATTGTTCCATCGAGACGTTGGTAAGTATAGCCCCGGTAGTCCATGTATTCACCAAGTAAATCGAGCATTTTAACCATTTGACTGAAGATCAGAACACGGTGTCCATCTCGCTTGAGCTTCGCAAGAAGCTGATCAAGAAGCATCATCTTACCGCTACTCGTGATCATGGCTCTCAATAAATCCTCACGTCGGGTGCTACCTTCCAAGATTCTTGCCTCAGCATTGGGGAACATGAACGGATGGTTACTTGCTTTCTTTAGTTCCATCATGATGTTCAACAAGGATTGCTTTTGCCCCTTTGCGCCCTCGTTCAAAGCGGCATAATTCTTGGTCAAGATGTTCTTGTAGTATTCCAGTTGTATATCCGAAAGTTCCACTCGAATGATCTTCTCAGTCTTAGGAGGCAGGTCTGATTCCACCTTAGACTTCGTGCGGCGCAACATGAAAGGCTGAATGGCCTTTGTCAATTCCGCAAGCTTTTCGGAAGCTGCATCGGCGTTCAGGTCCATGTCCACGTCGATATCTACAAGGCCAGGGTTCAAGAAGTCCAGCAAAGCAGAGAGTTCGGCAAGGTTGTTCTGAATGGGGGTTCCGGTAATAAGAAGGCGAGAGGGGGCCCTGAATTCTAGCAATTTCTGGTACAACTGAGATTCCCGGTTCTTGAGACGGTGGGCTTCGTCGACAGCCATGAACTGCCACTTGAATTGGCTCAGAAAGGCGGAGTCCTGCAGTACATATTCATAGGTCGTGAGGAGAACATTGAACTTGGGCCGCTTGGGGTTGTCGTCAACCATGAGTTCATGCTCTCGAAGGACGGTGCGGGCAGCCTCGTTGCCATTGTAGACAACATAGTTCAGGTCGGGGGTCCAGTTGTCAAATGTCTCCGCCCATGAGGGCATAGTCGACAAGGGGACAACAACGACGAAGGGTCCTTGCTGACGTCGAACATGGCGAAGCCAATTGATGAACGCAACGGTCTGCACGGTTTTACCCAGACCCATCTCGTCGGCAAGGACGACGTTGCGGTTCTTCACCCAGTTGAAGGCCATAAAGTTGACACCCTTTACCTGAAACTCTTTCAACTCCCCGTTCTGCAAGAAACTAGGCGTGCCCTTGATGGTCTCAAAGGCCTTTCGTGTGGCAGGGTTTGATTCTGTCTTGTCCGAGACGGGGGGGCGGGAGGAGCGATCTAGAAAACGGTCTATTTCGCGTTGAGCGATCTTACTGACAAGGTCTTCGGCCTCCCATGTACAAGAATCGTACAATAGGCGCTTCCACTTCACGAAGTACTCGGTTTCTTCGTCCCCGTCTCGCATACCGATCACTCTCTCAACTTGTTTGTAGTCCTCAATAGCGTCTACGTCTCTTTCTCGATCAAGATTCCATTTTTCTCTGTCCTCCGGGGGGACGCCTTCTTCCTGGTTCAGCCGAATGTCTTCATAAACGGATCTGCGAATGTAGTTGTCGAGCCGGCGAACGCTGCGGCAATTCGCGAGAGATTCGGTGGTTTCCCACGTAGCATGATAGTGGGACTTGTCTTGCCACTTGATGTAGTATTCAAAATCATGCCGCCCGAGGTTGGGTTCAGTAAAATCGACACCTTCCTTGAGGCGGTGATTGAGAACGACATCAATGGCCGGGCGGTCATCCTCCGCCGTGTTGACCCAGTAATTCTGGGTGAGCTCCTCGGGGTCATCCTCAAACATAGAGTCATCATCATCCTCGTTGTAGTTAGAGACCTTAGAAGCATTTCTGGTCGAAAAGCGAACCTCGGCGTGGGAAGGTTGATTCGCAGATGCTTGGAGGAGTCGCCGACGCTTCGCTTTGCTTGTGCGAGCGCGGCTTCCCCCATACTCATCGCTATCTGATTCTTCCGAGTAGGGTGACTGGGTAGCGGAACGCGAGGGACGCTTCGACGACGGTTGCGAGACCACAGGGCGCCGGCGTTTGGAGCGAGGTGCCACTGCATCGGACTCGGAGTCAGAAGGCGACTCAGCCAATTGACGCGTCGTGCGAGCGCGTCCGCTTCGTCGTAACCCGTACAGATCGGGGTTCTGCCTCATATAGTCCGATTCGTTAACCGACGGTGACTTCCGTTTCGTGCCACGATTGGCTTCGGGGGATGAAGCTTCAGCGCTAGATTGGTCGCTGGCATTCATGCTGTTCTCCATGGGGAAATCATCCTCATCGCCCTCAGCATCAAAAAAACCGGTATGGTATGACTCGTCCGGAGCATCTGCTTCGGCGGAGGAGTCGCGAGCGACATGGTGCTCAGGTGAAGCGGCGGATTCGCTCTCGCTGTCACTGGAGGCAAGCTGGTCCTTGACGCTCGCGGGTTCGGAGGTAGGAGAGGCCGAATAGCCATTGGTAAAGGCCATTGTCGTCATCGAAGGTTCGGAGGAGGATGGGATCACCACGCCAGTCGCTATTGGAGAGGTAGGACATCAGCATTGAAGCTCAGCACAAGCTCCGGGGGGGGAGCAAGGCATAGTCAAGGGTAAATGCGTGTTACGCGACCCGGAATCCGCCCAATACAAGCTTGATCGTCCGGGTCAAAAGGGTAGGAGATAAGGCATGATGAATGAGGATGATCTCGATGGATGGTTTGATGAAACGCGACGGAATGAGTCGGTGGGCAGATGGCAGCTGCACGAGGGGAACCAAGCCCAAAGACAGAGTCAAGGAGAGGAAATTATCCAGACCTTGACCTTAAGAGACTCAGGAAACCCCCCAGGTACGATCTGGAGAGGAATCCTTGTATTCTTCGGTGGGTCGAGGCCGTGGAGAAGTACCCCAGGCGACAAAACCGGAACACGTTGGGCAAAAACTAGAAAAGCAAAATAAAAAACTCACAGTCCATAGCTTGGTGACCCCGAAAGAGGTGAAATTGAGGGAAATAATGGTGGTCAAGGCAAGAGGAAAGGTGGGGGGAGGGGTGGGATGAAAGGGTGTGGAGGAACAGAGAGGCGATGGAAGGAATATGATGAGAGAGTAGGAAGAGAGTTGCACGTCGGCTGGAGGAGAGCGAGTCCCGGGACGCATTGGCTGGCTGCCTGAGCCTTCAGGCGGCCACAAGCCACCATGCTCTGTGGGGTTTAGCGCCCTAACAAGCGAGCCTCCAATAGGTCGAGCGGGTCGCCCGCTCACGTGGTCCGCGGCGCCGGCGCAACTTTTGTTCCGAGCAGATTCTGGCGGCTGTGCGGCCGGCCAATCAGCGCGCCGAGAAATAATGCAGCGCCGGGCGGCTGCCTCAGGCACTGCCCACAATGCCCGACATAGTTTTCCATCGCTCCAGAGCCCCTCTTTCAAGCATCGTTTCTCCCTGCTCGCGACCTGGTGGCTCTCTGTTTACGCGGATATCGGGCATCTCCTGCTTCTGGCTAGTCCCCCGACTGCAGTGCCATCTTTTGTGTCCGGTAGAGCTCCCTCCTCGGTCCATCTGGCAACTTTTTACTGATTTGCCCCCTCCAGATCTCGATATTCCGGTTTCCCTCTGCGGGTCGATTCCCAGTCTGAATAGCCATCATGTCTGACAAGCTTACTCGGTAGGTCTTTGTTGCCACCTGTCAGTCCTTTTGCAATCCAACGCCGAGTACTAATTAGTCTTTTTCTCTCAATAGTATTGCCATTGTCAACAGCGACAAAGTGAGTATATACTACCCCGCTGCCTGCCATCAGGAGCGCAATACATTTGCTCACACAGATCCTTTCTGCTTCCTATAGTGCAAACCGAAGGTATGAGACTCTCCGCCTGGTCCCCCGGCTCTTCCGTCCATAATACTCACGTCTCCAGAAATGTCGCCAAGAATGTAAAAAGTCTTGCCCCGTCGTCCGTACGGGTAAGCTGTGTATCGAAGTTTCTCCGGAATCCAAGATCGCCTTCATCTCCGAACGTCTGTGTATCGGTTGCGGTATCTGTCCCAAGAAATGTCCTTTCGGCGCGATCCACATCATCAACTTGCCGACCAACCTGGAAACCCAGGTCACCCACCGTTATTCCGCCAACAGCTTCAAGCTTCACCGTCTCCCGATGCCTCGTCCCGGTCAGGTTCTCGGTCTGGTTGGAACAAACGGTATCGGAAAAAGTACTGCGTTGAAGATTCTCAGTGGCAAATTGAAGCCCAACCTTGGACGCTTCGACAACCCCCCGGACTGGGAGGAAATCTTGAAGTACTTCCGTGGTTCCGAACTGCAGAGTATGTTTTCCCAGGCAGTTACATGCAGCGCACAATGCAATTGATTCTAACTTGCGCAGACTACTTCACCAAGGTCCTGGAAGATGACCTGAAGGCTGTCGTGAAGCCTCAGTATGTCGACCAGATCCCGAGGGCAGTGAAGGGTCCTGTCAAGAACGTTGGCGAGCTTATCAAAGCCCGCTCCCAATTGGACAACATGGAGCACATCCTCGAGAGCCTCGGTATGTTCTTTCATCTAAAAGACCAGATTATATCACATATGCTAATCTTTCTGCAGAGCTGAAGCAAGTCCGGGACCGTGATATCGACCATCTTTCCGGAGGAGAACTTCAGCGTTTCGCGATCGGTTTGGTTTGTGTTCAGAAGGCTGATGTGTAAGGATTATGCTCGTCCATGAGTCCCCGATACAGAGACTAACGGCGATGCAGTTACATGTTCGATGAGCCGTCTTCCTACCTCGATGTCAAGCAGCGTCTGGCCGCCGCCCGTGCCATCCGAGAGCTTCTGCGACCCGACGACTACGTCATCGTTGTTGAGCACGATTTGTCCGTCCTTGACTATCTCTCCGATTTCGTCTGTGTGCTTTACGGAAAGCCCGCTCTTTATGGTGTTGTTACGCTGCCTGCTTCTGTTCGTGAAGGTATCAACATCTTCCTGGATGGTCACATTCCCACGGAGAACCTTCGATTCCGTGATGAGTCTCTCACTTTCCGTCTTAGCGAAGCTGGCGATGATTTCATGGCCGACAAGGGCCGTGCTTTCGCCTATCCTAGCATGGAGAAGACTATGGGTAACTTCCACCTGAAGATTGACTCCGGTCGATTCACGGACTCTGAGATCGTGGTCATGATGGGAGAGAACGGAACCGGAAAGACCACCTTCTGTAAGATGCTTGCTGGTGCCGAGAAGCCCGACAACGGCATGTCGGTCCCTCGCATGAACATCAGCATGAAGCCCCAGAAGATCACTCCCAAGTTCCAGGGTACTGTTCGCCAATTGTTCTTCAAGCGTATCAAGGCTGCTTTCCTGTCGCCGCAGTTCCAGACCGATGTTTACAAGCCCCTCCGCATTGACGACTTCATTGACCAGGAGGTTCAGAACTTGTCTGGTGGTGAATTGCAGCGTGTTGCCATTGTCTTGGCCCTTGGTATCCCTGCCGACATCTACCTTATCGACGAGCCTAGTGCCTACCTTGACTCCGAACAACGTATCATTGCCGCGAGAGTCATCAAACGTTTCATCATGCACTCCAAGAAGACCGCCTTCATCGTCGAGCACGATTTCATCATGGCTACCTATCTCGCCGACCGAGTGATTGTCTTCGACGGCCAGCCGTCCGTTGATGCCCACGCCAACGCTCCCGAATCCCTGGTGACGGGTTGCAACAGTTTCCTGAGGAACTTGGATGTCACCTTCCGTCGGGATCCCAACAGTTACCGCCCTCGTATCAACAAGTACGAGAGTCAAATGGACCAGGAACAGAAGTTGAGCGGCAACTATGTAAGTACCCCAAATACCACGGTTCACTCGCCGTGCCCACCTTGGCTAGGCGGTAGTCGGATCATGCTAACGTTTGTCATCAACAGTTCTTCCTGGAAGAGGAGAGTTGAAAAGGTTGTTCCTGGAAAGCATGACCGCGATCGTCACAGGCGCGATGATCGCGACTCCCACCGCCGGCGATATAAACGTCGCGGGGAATGGAGAAACCTTCAATTGATGGCGTTTTTCGGCGTTATGAAGGCTTCGGCTCAACATAGGCGACGGGGTCGCTGTGGTGTGCGCCTCACCGATGATATGGATGGTGCTACAGAGGAAGAAGGTGACGATGACGACGATCTTGGCTAGAGGCAGTGGTTTTTTAAACCCCTTGTTCCAGTCCACGCTTTACTGCGTCCGGATCTCGTCGCCGCCTCTTGTGTGCACCCCCTGCTCCTTTGTCGGTTCAAGATAATTCGCCTCCAGGGTTTTTATAAAGATGCTGGGGGCATAGGACCCCGATCCATGAGGGCTTTGCTTGGGTTACGGTTTCTGGTTGGCGTGATCATGCCGGAGTTGTGTCTGTCAAAAGTTTGAATGATTCTATGATATAGATGGTCTCATCGACCTGCATGTTTGAAGGATTCAGTATAAGATGACTGGAATAGGTTAGCTAGGTTTTTTTTTCACTGTCCATAGATACTTGTGTGTGTATGCACGGTCTTGCTAGTTGATCTCACTTGAATTTGAGTTTTGTCTTCATTCACAATTGATATCCTGGTTGGTTAAATGAGCGTATATGTCTAGATCTTATTTTCATGGTGACTCGATGGATCTGCTGCAGATTCTATGTCACTCGGGCATAACCCAATACTAAATATATATTCAACGAGAGAACAGGCAAGGGGAGTATGATTCGTTTTTCATATATAGATTTGTTTCTTTCGATTGTGGTTTGTAAAGGCTCCCTTGAGAACAAGTCCACTAGGGGAAATATATACCAGAGCAGTGAAAACGCTCAGTTCATGCTCATTTCGACCCAGTCTTGGGAAATCGAGCGTATATATTTCTAGTATATCGTTATTGGTTTGATTTAATAGGTTGGTATTTACTTTGCGTTTTATCTATAGTGGTCTCATATAGCTCGAATACTTTCACTGATGTATTTATTCCTGTTTGTGCATAGTTGAAGTTGATCGTAGATACCCTCACGCGTACAGTAATTGCTATTAGTTGACATGCTCTAATCCTCCTCGATCTCTCCCTCCTCGCTACCAGAGTGTACTGCCTTCTCTTCTTTCTTCGCGTCTTCGGCAATAGTAGCCGGGGTACGTTCGCGACGCTCCCGATCTCTTCTGGCGCCTCGACTGCGCTCGCGCTCACGACTGTCGCGGCGATACCGCTTAGCAGAGCGACTGGCGACGCTCTCTGCATCGCTGTCCCGTCTGCGCCGGCGGTCGTTGCTGACGGTGCTTCGGGTGTCGGCGCCGTAGTCGAGCTCGTCGCGATTGCCACGCGGATCACCCCGGGCGCGATACATCCGCTCGCGCTCATCTTCTCGCTCTCGGCGGTCACGTCCATAGTGGCTGAGAGAGCGGGAGCTTCTTTCCCGCTCCCAATCCCGATCGCGCTCACGCTCACGGTAACGGTCCCTGTCGCGATCTCTCTCGCGGTCGCGCTCTTCCCGTCTCTCTCGGACTGGAGACAAGCCACTTGCCTTCCGGTAGGATCTTTCCCGGTCTGCCTGAGCCTTGCGGCGATCCGCTTCGTAAGCATCTGGCTCGGGGGTGCGGCTGTGCCGACTGGAAGCCCCTCGTCGTTCGCCTCTGTAGGATGCCCCGCTACGGTAATCCCGGTCGCTGCGGTCGTAGTCACGACGGCTTCCACGATCTTTGTCGCGCGATTCCCGGTCCCGGTCGGCGTCTTCCTCCTTCTCTTTCAGACGGCGGATAACCTTATCAAAAGCGGATTGACGGGCCTCATCAGACTCAATGGTCTTGTATTCCTCGAACTTTTCCACACGAGGTCGTACTTGGTCCCAAGTATCGGTGGCCCGGATCGGGGGTTCTAAACGTTTAATCCGAGAGCGCAAAGCATCGACCGCGCGTCGCTGGTGACGATCTGCCGCATGCTTTTCTTCCTCGGTTCTTCGGATTGCTTTGTCCTGAATGCGCTGGAATAGGAGCTCGAGAATTTCGGGGTCCATGTTAGCTGTTCGGCGATCATCAGAGACAACGGAGTTGAACTCTTCAAAAGTGGTCTTCGCCGTGACCTCGAATCGTTTATCCTGGAGACAACTGTCAGAGACCTGAATACGGGATGGTTTTGGGTATTACTTACGTCAAGAACATCCAAGACATCATTTCGAGGTCCTCGCAGCGTTCGCTCTTCCTCCTCGACTACGTCCCAGAAGAGATCTAGGGGCGAAGAGCCAGAGTTACCTAGAATGCCCTGGTAACGGGGGTCCTCGCGAATGACCGGGTAGAGATTGCTCCACTTGCTACCGGCTTTGATTTTACCCTGAGACCGTTGCTCCTTCAACAGGTCGACAAACTGTTCACGAGCATGGCGTTCTTTTCTGGCCTTGGCGGCCTTTTGTTGCTGGCGCGCATCGTTAAAAGCTCGCTCAAGAGATTTGATGTGATTCTCAAACGCAGTCAAAATGTCAGATTTGCTCAAGGATTTGAATCTATCGTCACCTTGGACCTTGTCATTAGATTGAATGATGGCCTGCGCCTCTGACCAGCGCGTATAAGGTTCCAGGTCCAACGAGTTCAATATATTGACGAGCTCATCCATGGCGGCTTTGCGGTTGGCAGATTCCTGCTCGTGGTGCTCTTTTTTCAGCTCAAGAACATACTCCTCGAAGAGCTGGCGCCTCTCGCTTTCATCGCTCGTAGACCGGAAGATGGTCTCGCCCTCGATGATCGGGCGAATGGTCTTCCAGCGACTGTAGTGTTTAATCTCTGGGTGGCGCTTCAACATAGTATTGAAATCTGCTCTCAGCTTAGCGAATCTTTCTTTCGCTCGGTCCTTCTCCTGCATGCGAACCTCGACCGCATATTTCTCAAAAGCTGATTTGCGGTCTCTGGGATCTTTCAGAGCCCGGTACTGAGGATCCTTGATCACTGTACGCATGGTTTGCTCCCAGGTCGAATCGGCTTGCACATTGTGGCGTTTGAGCATCTTCATGAACGCGCTCTCAGCCTCCTCAAGCGAGCCATATTCGGGCTCCGTTTGCGCGGCCCCCGGTATAGATGCAGCAACGAATCCGTTCATATCGTTTGAACCGTAGCCACCACGTCGATCACCGTAACCTCGGTCGAAGTCGTCGCGCTCCCGCTGCTGAGGGTACGAGGGAAATGAATTGCCGCCACCTGCGACAAACGTCGGGGCCCTATAAGAGATAGAGAGAGTTAATACACGATCAAAAGTCGCAAGACGCAGAATCAAAGGCCCAACTTACGCTGCTGGTGGGGCTTGGGCGGGTTGTGCCTGTGCCAAAGCAGTCTTGTAAACATCGGGCATCTCCCAAGTGCTTTGCTTGGACTCCGTATTGTACCAGTATTTTCGTCCACCTTCGGCGGTATATTCCTTCCATGGCTGATTTGATAGAGCTCGCTGCATGAAAAGAGAGAAATACGGTTAGCAAAGGGTATGAAAGACCAAAACGAAAGGGAAAAGACAGCACGAACCTCGACGGGCGTCATCAAATCCAAGGGCTTTTGCCATTGCGTGGCCTTGGTTTGAACATTGTAGTAGTAAGGTCTTCCATCCGCATTGCGAGCCTCCTGCCAAAGAGAAGGCGTCGCCGGGAGCCCATTCACTGGATTCATTATGGGAGTGTCGGTACACTCGTGCGCGTCGATGCTCTCGTCGATGATGGCTTGGGCTGAAGCTCCGATGGGAAAATGTCGCGGCAGGAAGCTTTGCGCCGCGCTAAGGCTGTTTGCCATGTTTGCATCTGCCCCCCGAACACCGCAGCACCTCCGTCGGTCTCTCCTTCACGACGATCTTAGTGCAAGTACTCGATATCCCTGAGAACGGTTTGTTCATTTATTGAGTGCCCTTTTCCTGCCAATCACGGGCGGGGAAGCATGCGACTGTTGTCTCCAACATGCCCAGCTTCGATGTGCCGGGGGAATTCCTAAGGCATGCCGTTCTAGACACATTTGTCCCGCAGGCTCCAGGAACAGACCTGGAGGCGGCGCTGACCTCCGCCTTAGAGGGAGGTGCCGACGACTTGTCTTCGGTCCTCTCCTTGATCCCCCAACGATCACTGCTATTTTTCGGTAGATGAAAGCTCCATGTCCAAATCGAACTCTATCTCTTACTCATGTATAGTGTGCTACAGATGAATTCTGCACCGTTCGCGTGGTCCTGCGGCTGTCCAATTGTTCGCAAGCCAGTTTAAAGCACCATCTCCAGAACCTCGAAGTCAAAATTGATGCATTTGCAATTGACCCGGCGGAGACTGTTGGCGAAAATCCCACACCCACCCGGGACTTGATCTTTTCAGGGGTCGTCAATACAGAGGAGGAACCGTTGGTTGTGGTAAACGAGTTCGAGGGGGAATCGGGCTCTGGCAACCATGTATACGTGATTTGGAGCGTTGAGACTTTTCTCAGTAAGTCACTCGATGGGCCTATTTACTGTCGTTCTTGCTGACCATCGCAGAGCGCCCCCGTATCCGTATTCAACACCCGTCGTTCCTCTTCATTGCATCGGCAAGCCTCAACCCATCGGACGCTCGACAGGGCGAGTCCCGCGAGGACGACTATCTACCTTCTTTAGTCCCTGCATCGACGAATATCTTACAACCGTTGGCTACCGATAAAGCATTTCCGCAAAAGGACCCTTTTCTTCCAGCTTCCAGACTGCTACGGGTCGTACCTGCGAAATATAGCGAAGACCCTATATACAACGTCGAACAAGCGTCAGGCCATCCTATTCGGGTGGTTCCCGCGGCCAGCGCGCGCATACGATACTCCCGTCTGAATTCATTTTGTGGACGGCCTACCACCATTGCCAGCCTTGATTTCGAAGTGACTCCGTTCCTCAACTGTGACGTTGTGTTCGAGAAGGCGGACCTTCGCATCTCAGATGGAACGATAGAAACCCTTTCAGACCAGCAAGGGCTCGTTCCGCCAGTAATATGCCGTCCCCGTGACGACATCACTTTGATATACAAATTGACGCCGGAATATGGGCCGGATCCGAACCCGTCGACCACTGTTATGATTAGCGTTTTGGATATTTCATTGGAGGCAACAGTGAGGCTGTCAGAGGACTGCAATCCCCGGATATTGATGCAGTGGCGGACAAATGTTGATTTTTCCATGGCCCTCAACCCGACATTCGGAGGCCCGAGCCAGGCGTTGCAGCGAAACAACCGACCCGCGAGCCTTCCCATGACACCAAATCAATCCAACTCCGTAATTGGTGCACCCGCGAACAGGAGCTCACTCAGGGACCGAGCGTACTCTGCTACAGGTCTAGGAGTGACAATCTCGTTCTCTGGACCCTCTAGTGTGGAAGTGGGTAAACCGTTCTCTTGGAACGTCTTCATCGTTAATCGATCGACACATCCTCGGAAATTTGCCATGGTCGGTATCCCGCGGAGAAAGCGAGCTGATCCACGGGGGCATGTTGCGCGACCGTCCTCTTCGTCGCTCTCCAGCCGCAAGGAGGACCAGGTAGCCGAGGCAGTGACGGATGATAATATCGTCCACGCAATGCAGAAGAGCGTGGCCGGACAGGAGGTTGAGCTCGTGTGCTTGAGCACCGATGTTCGAGTTGGGTAAGTAACACTACATGTTTCATACGAAGGCGATGTCCCTAACTTTGCATATCATAGGCCTCTTCTTCCCGGCACCTGTTTCGCGACCGAGCTGAAGCTCCTTCCTTTGGCAGTTGGCTCCCTTCGGATGGAATCCGTGCGGCTGGTGGAAGTCAACACGAACGAGACGACCGATATCAAGGATCTGCCCGATATCCAAGCGTTTTCCTTGGATCGAAGGGCGGTACCATCTACCGCATAATCAATGCCGACGGATGGTGTCATTGGCTGCGGCGAATGACACGATCGCGTTCAAGAACTGACGGATGGAATGAGCATGTAACGCATTCGAATACATAGTCCATGAGAATAGATCAGCGTAATCAGACTGTACAGGACTGACGAGAGGCGTGTAGTTTTATTGTAGATAACTCGGAGTTTACTATCCTGCGTACTGAACCAGTTAAGCATGACTGCGGGCGTGGGGTTTACCCGCGCCGGGCGGCCGAAGCGGGCAGCTGATCGTGCGGGATCGGCGATAACTCATTTCTTCCCGTCTGGACAGCCTGGAGACTCTTCCTTCCAAAGTTCCATCTCGACTGTTTCCAGTTCTCCAAGGTAGATCCATTCTGATCCCCGTCAACTTTTGTGGAGATCCTTACCCACTGACTCCCTGCTTCTAGCTAATTTCCTCTCGATCATTCTTACCCGCCCGTCCTTGTGAATTTCCTTTTGTCATTTCGCCCTCCTTTTTCGATACTCTCTTTTGCGTCATACTTTGCTCAATACCGCCGGCCGGGAACCTTGCTTTTCCTTCTTTTTTTCTTTCTTGTTCATCGTTCATATATTCCTTAGAGACTCCGTCTCCCCCGACTTCACGATGTTCACCGTCGCGCGCCGAAGAATCCTAGATGGACTGAACCGGAGGTACATCTACGGTCGCTTGGTAGGTCACGTCCATGATGCGCTCATTCATTCTGCCTTGCACGTCGCACACTCCCGTCTTCCCTCAACGCCAACCCCCTTTCCTCACCTCCAAATTAAATGAGAACTCATCGCTGATGCTTTCGCCGTCATTCTTTCTGATCGATAGCCCCTCCTTCATACAATCATCTTTTTAATCGAAATGGCGGCGGCTATGCGGCTCGCCGCCAAATTTAACTCCTACTATGCGGAGAAGCCGGGTAAGCCTCTATTCGCCCCCAATAAGGGATATAAGCCACCTCTAACATAAGTGTTGCCTACAGTATTGACTACCATGGTGACCAACGCGGTAAGCACAATGCGCCTACCATATTGCGGCCTTGACGACGGCGGAGATTAATACATTATGACGAATCCAGATCCTCGGTGGCATTGCGGACACTACTGCACAACTTATCACGGCCTTTAGATCTCGCCCCAGCAGTGGCCGTACTGACGGCAGCGACTTCATCTCCATCGAAATTCATGACCTGGACAAGGAAAAGCCCCCGGCGCTTGGAGAGCTTGGCCTCTCGAGACATGCGCCGCAGCCTTTCGACTTCGAGCGCCTAACTCGTTTCATGTCCTATGGTTTCTTCATGGCCCCGGTTCAATTCCAATGGTTTGGTTTCTTGTCCAGAGCCTTCCCACTCACCAAGAAAAACCCGACTCTCCCGGCTTTGAAGCGGGTCGCCGTTGATCAGTTCATCTTTGCCCCTTTCGGTACGGAAACCCCTATTTTGGTGCACCGACCAAGGGTCTCTTGTTAACCACCAATATCTAGGTCTGGTGTGCTTTTTCACCTTCATGACGATCGCCGAGGGTGGCGGAAGAAGAGCTTTGGGACGCAAGTTCCGCGACGTCTACCTGCCGACTCTGAAGGCCAACTTCGTCCTCTGGCCTGCAGTTCAGATTCTGAACTTCCGCGTTGTGCCAATCCAGTTCCAGATCGTAAGTGCAATTCTGTACGCTTCAAAGCGCGCTGACAGGGCCCGGGCTAACTTTATGTTTTCTTCGTAGCCCTTTGTATCCACCATCGGTATTGCCTGGACTGCGTACCTGTCCTTGACCAACTCGTCGGAAGAAGAGTAATTCAAGACGCATGGCCGCCTTTCTGCGCTTGATTCCCCTCTTTGGCAGTCTTCGATTCCTGGTATTTTCTTGTGTTCTTCTATGTTTCTGCTCACTCGGCGTTGGAAGTGACCACGGGGCGGGGTGTTCTGATCGGGTTCCTATGGACGGTGTACAGGTTTATCCACCGTTGTCGACCATGTTTCAACAGGCGTTTTCTTCAGGCTTTCGCTATACAGGACAGAGAGAAAAGAAAAAAGAGTATCATTATGCAAGGCGGACAGCACCGGGGGTGCAGAGGATAGAACACCGAAGGCCCGAGGTCCTCAGGCCACCCACCTCGTAAGGTATAAGGTATTGATCAGACAATCCTCGGACGAGGCCAAGAGCAGCAAAGTCCCCAGACACCCGACGCGGCAAATCCCAACTCCCCGGCTGGCCCAGCCCGAGGCTATCAGGGGCAGAGTTATCGTGGCAGGCAACGCATGCCCGGATGCTTCCGTCATCGATCACTGACATCAGTCCCGCAAGCGCCCGATGCGTCAGCGAAACTCTCACCGGACGCCCCACCAGTGCGACAAAACCAATGCCAGCTACCCCGCCGCTCAACCGACCGGTTCAGACTCACCGTGAACGTAATAAGAAGGATGTTAGTAGCGTACCGCCTTTTTCTCTCCCTCCTGTCTTCTCCTTCCCCTCTCGCTGACCAGACTCCGCGATAGTTTGATTGTTTGACCATCCCCTTCCGTCACAATGTCTCTCTCCAACAAGCTCGCTATCACTGACGTCGACCTCAAGGACAAGCGTGTCCTGATCCGGGTATGCTCTTATCCTAGGTCTCCTTAATTCAGGGGCCCATCCCCGTTCGGAGCGCCTGTGCTAATCCTACGGAACCAACAGGTCGACTTCAACGTCCCTCTTGATGCCAACAAGAACATCACCAACAACCAGCGTATCGTCGGTGCTCTGCCCACGATCAAGTACGCCGCCGAGAATGGCGCCAAGGCTGTTGTCCTCATGTCCCACCTCGGCCGTCCCGACGGCAAGAAGAACGACAAGTACAGCTTGAAGCCCGTCGTTGCTGAGCTCGAGAAGCTGCTCGGCAAGAGCGTCATCTTCACCGAAGACTGCGTTGGCAAGGAGGTCGAGGAGACCGTCAACAAGGCCACCGGCGGTCAGATCGTTCTCCTCGAGAACCTGCGTTTCCACGCCGAAGAGGAGGGTAGCTCCAAGGATGCCGAGGGCAAGAAGGTCAAGGCCGACAAGGACCAGGTCGCCGAGTTCCGCAAGGGATTGACTGCTCTGGGTGACGTCTACATCAGTAAGCTTCCATCCTTATCGTCATAACATTGACCTCGCAACCCACTGGAGGTCAGTCCATGTGAACGATCTTTCTAACGAATGTCGTCCTCTACAGACGACGCTTTCGGAACTGCCCACCGTGCCCACAGCTCCATGGTTGGCGTTGACCTGCCCCAGAAGGCTTCCGGCTTCCTGGTGAAGAAGGAGCTCGACTACTTCGCCCAGGCCCTGGAGAAGCCCCAGCGCCCCTTCCTGGCCATCCTCGGAGGTGCCAAGGTCTCTGACAAGATCCAGCTCATCGACAACCTGCTGTCCAAGGTCAACAGCCTGATCATCACCGGTGGCATGGCTTTCACCTTCAAGAAGACCCTGGAGGGCGTCAAGATCGGCAACAGTCTGTTCGACGAGGCCGGCAGCAAGATCGTCGGCGACATCGTCGAGAAGGCCAAGAAGAACAACGTTAAGATCGTTCTACCCGTCGACTACATCACCGCCGACAAGTTCGCGGCCGACGCCAAGACCGGCAAGGCCACCGACGCCGAGGGCATTCCCGACGGCTACATGGGTCTGGACGTCGGCGAGGAGAGTGTCAAGCTGTACGAGCAGACCATCGCCGAATCCAAGACCATCCTGTGGAACGGACCCCCCGGTGTCTTCGAGATGGAGCCCTTCGCCAACGCCACCAAGAAGACCCTCAACGCCGCCGTCTCGGCCGCTCAGTCCGGCAGCATCGTCATCATCGGCGGTGGTGACACCGCCACCGTTGCCGCCAAGTTCGGCGCCGAGGAGAAGCTCAGCCACGTCTCCACCGGCGGTGGTGCCTCGCTGGAGCTGTTGGAGGGCAAGGAGCTGCCCGGTGTTTCTGCCCTGTCGAGTAAGTAAACCAAAAACAACTTGGCAAATATTCCATTGGGAAAGGGTCGACTTGCCAAATAAAAGCTTTTGTAATTTGGCATGTATAAAGCCTTGAATTCCCCCGCATCTTATTTCATCTTTATGATTTTATGGCGGGCCCTGTTATTTATTTGCAACCCCCGGAACGAATGTAATGTACGACATTGAATTTAATAAAAAAAAAATTGAAATGCATGTTCTTTTCTTCATGATCTTCTTTCTAATAATTGAGCGAACGCAGCTACGGGTCCTAAACTATGAGACTAAGTAATCTTCCATCCGTGTGGCCTTCCACTCAGCACTCATAGCAGAAGGGGATGGAATAAACCAGACTCCTCGCCAGCGGGAAACCCTGCTAAGCTCCATCACGCACATCTGTAAATACTCCTAGAATGGAAACTGTAGATAGGGGGGAGGGGCAACAAATGCAAAATCTCACAACCACGTCTTTCAACCTTCTCACGAGTTTAACAAGGAAATACCATACGTATTGAGATGGGGTTCAAGGGAAAAGTCCCATCTAGATAGAGATTGCACCGCACCATCCAGTACGAACATCGCTGTCTGTGTCTCTGCACCTCTCCGCTCACAGCCTAGAAACAGCTACACCAGCTAGCATCCATAGCCACTGCCATGTTTGACAGAGAACTCCGGTGCTCATTCCAACCAAGGCTTTCCCCCCCCCTCTCTCCTTTCCTGATGGCTTGTTTCTATATTCTGGTTGATATCGTCGTGGTCAATGGTTCATCATATAATGGATTGCTGATCGTTCGATGGGCGCTTCATCGAGATGCTATTTGGACTAGGCTAAGGTAGACTAGACATGATCTTTTCATTTCATTTTTCTTTCTTTTTTTATTGATCCGAAGTTGGGGCCCCCAAAGCTCAACCGGGTATCTTAACGAGATGCTTCGACTTTCTTTAATTCTTCTCTGTTGGGCGAAGTGGGGTGTCAGTATCGATCAATATGTATCAAGCTCAAGATAAGAGATGATGATAAAAGAAACAGAAAGAGACAAAGAAGATAGATAGATAAATAGATAGATAAGAACAAGACGCGAGAGAAACGTACTGCAACTGCTTCGAGAAGTCCTCGGCGGCATCGTCGTCATCCCAGCTCTCCTCCCACAGATGGGAATTGGCGCCGTTGGCCGCTTGTTCGGTTTCCTCTTGTGGCCAGTCTAGAGGATGGGAGAGATCATGGTGTCAGCGCAGTCCATCCTAACCGCCGAGTGCGGGCTCATCGTCGTGAGGAAAAGGGTAGTCATCGAGATCGAGGGGATTGGGACGACTGCTTGAGTCTGTCTGGCTGGCGGACTCACCTTCAACGGGGAAATCCTCGAACTCGTCGTCTTCCTCGAGCACGGGGGGCTTCTGTTGCTGCGGTTGCTGCGAGGGCTCGGTCTTATCTTGGGGCTGCGTGGTGTTCGACATGGTGGGCGGGGAGGGTGGGAGTGTTGTTCGGGAGCTTGATGAGAGAGTGGGAGAGAAGGGCGAGATGAGCTGACAGGAGCACAGGATAGGAGGACCGGAGAAGTAGCTGAACAGGGTATATAAGGACGATTGGGATGAGAGCTGCCGGTAAAGAGAGAGGAGCTGGAGAAGTGGCGCTGAGGCCGCTCACCGCCCGCGGACAAAGGCGGTTGCTGGCCTGAGGCGGAGGGTTCCCTGGACTGGATAAAACGGTATTAGAAATAATTGGAATTATTTTTTTATGAAAAGATATACTCGGCATTAATTTTAAATTGGATCTAGATTGTATACAGCAGATGGACTCCCATGGCTCAGGATCAGGCGGACGGCAGCCTTGTGCCCCAGGAAGCACCGTACTACGTAGTCCGATGATGTATTGCCAGCCTGCCTTGTCTTATCCTTAAGATTTCCATCTCACGGCCGGTGCGGTTTGGCTCCGCCTCGCCGACTGGGTGGACCACGGTACCTCTGGAAGTTCCCTTTCTTACCTCTTTCTTTCCTTCATCTTTCTCTTCCCCTTCTGTCTCCGTCTCACACGATACTTGATCGTTCCTGGTGCCCGTCCGCAAGGTGATGCCATCGGAAGGTCTCCACTAGATGGGAGACGCTGCATTCCTCGCATTCCGTTTTCTCTCGGGGTTCGGACCCCTGCGGCTCCCGCTCTAAACCAAGAATCTCGATCGGTTCGATCGATTTAATATACCGGTCGATTTTTTCTTTTCGTTCATTATACTTGTTTCCCCCTTTTCTGGTCCTGTTCCTCGCTATTCACTCGGTAATCACGGCGGCCCCCAGACTTCGGAGTGCAATATGCTTCGAGTAGGCTCCTGGCTCTATGGCAAAAAGCCAGCTGCCAACACGCAGTCGCTGGACTCGTTGACCGAATTGCGAGATCGTGAGTCTTCTAGATGAATCTCCACTAACTCGGATGTTCCGGCTGACACCGTGGGGGCGCAGTTGAGGATGCGATGAAGGGTAAGCTCGCGTGCCCTTCGCTTTGGGAGCCAAGACGTCACGTTCTAACCGATCCCGAGCACAGCCGCGACGCTGATCCTGAACGACGATGTCGACGGGGCTGAAGATGGCCTTTCGGAGGGAATCTCATCCTTTCACAACGTGTGTATTTCCCTGCGCTATCACCAGTGGCTTGGGGGACTGACCGCGGTGAAATTCCGATCTAGCTGGGCAGAGGCGTGGTCGCATTTATCCGGGCAACGTTAGGTTTCGAGCAGGAGGTGATGCGTCAAGGTTTGCGGGTCTTCTCTCACGCCGTGTGCGCTTCTCTCCTAGTGGATGGCTGATTTTGTTCCCCTCGTAGCGTCGGAGCGACTCAATGCAGCCGAGAACAGTGCCTACAATGATCAGAGCAAAGCGCAGCACAACTCACATGCGCCGAATTCGTACCATTCGCAGATCTATGCGCCCGGCACCGAGTTCGCGCTCTGTCAGGCAATGGCCCAGCTGATGAGTGCCGTGGTGGGCGTACTCAACGAAAGTCTCACGGAGAGTATCAAAGGATTCTATAAGTTGCGAAAGGCGTATATCACCTTGGATGGGATTTTGAAGATGGAGCAGAAATTCATGCAGTTGAACCGGTCGGGCGCTACCACTCCTACCGAACTCCTGCAGTCTTCCAGCCACGCTTCGGGCCTGGATGCAGCTAAAAACCCCGATGCGAACTCCGTGGAGGCTGCGGGGCTTTCGCAGAAGTTGTCCGACATCAATGTTTCTAGCGAAGAGGAATCGACGACGGACGCGTCTTCGACCCGGAGTCCCGCAGACATGCTGAGCCATGACCCAGACTCTGACATCTTCAAGAACGAGATTGACGTCTTCGTGCATTCTGGCGCTAACTTCTGCTTTGGTATTCTGCTCTTGCTGATCTCGATGGTGCCGCCGGCGTTCAGCAAGCTCCTCGGAATTATTGGGTTCCATGGCGACAAGGAACGAGGGCTGCGGATGCTGTGGCAGGCCAGCAAGTTTCACAACTTGATTGGCGCCATCGCTGCGTTTGCAATCCTGGGGTACTACAACGGTTTCGTGCGCTACTGCGACATCATGCCCGACGCAGTCCCGGGCGACGAAGGAGACGTCCAGGGCTATCCTCAGGAGAGGCTGGAGTCGCTCCTCGCAAAGATGCGACAGCGATTCCCCAAGAGCCAACTTTGGCTCCTGGAAGAATCGCGGATGGAAGGCGCAAACAAGAATCTCGAGCGGGCGTTGGAACTGCTCTGTGGCGAGGAGAAGAGTCCGCTGCAGCAGGTGGAAGCGTTGCGCGTGTTCGAGCGGAGTTTGAACGCCATGTACCTTCACAGGTACGAGCTCTGTGCGAAGTCGTTCCTTGAGGTAAGTGACCTGACCTCCGCAAACGCATCCGAGGGAAATATGCTAACTGATAATATAGTGCGTCGATCTCAACTCCTGGTCTCGGTCCTTGTATTATTATATTGCGGGGTCGTCGCATCTCTCTTTATACCGGAGCACGACCGGAGACGCCGAATTGGCGGCCAAGCACGCGGAGAAAGCGACCGAGTACTACCGAATGGCACCTCCGCTGGCAGGGAAGAAGCGGTTCATGGCGCGCCAATTGCCGTTCGACGTCTTCGTTACACGAAAGATCGCCAAATGGGAGGCTCGCGCCAAGGAATGGAAGGTGCCACTAGTTGACGCCGTGGGTGTCGATCCGATCGAGGAGATGATCTTCTTCTGGAACGGACACAGCCGCATGACGACCGACCAGCTCGAGGAGTCGCTCCAGAACCTGGCCTGGTCGGAGAACGACGCCAACAAGAACTGGTCGCGCGAGGGGCCCGAAGAGAAGGCCATTCTACAACTCCTGCGCGCCGCCGTCTGGCGCTCGATGCGCAAGCATGACCGGGCGAAGGAGCTCATTCAGAACTCTGTCTTGAACCACGACAAGACGCTGTTCACGGGCCATCTTAAGGACAACTGGGTGCATCCTGCCGCGCACTTCGAGATGGCCGCCAACCTGTGGATGGAGCGACCGAACTACGTTGCCGTCCACGGTGACGGCTCGGGCGATCCTCCTGCCGAGGCCAGCAAGGGCGACGCGTCGACCCAGGTCGAGAAACAGAAGGTGCGGGAATGCAAGGAGTATCTCGAGAGGGCGTCGCGGTGGGAGAGCTACGAACTGGACGCCCGGATCGGACTGAAGGTGACGGCTGCGATGGAGGCGGTGCACAAGTGGGAGAACACGCATTCTGCCAGCACCAGCGGATGAATTGACGATGTATAACGAACCATGTAGACTTGATTGATTGCACACATACACGCCATGCATGCGGGCTTGTCAGAAGACTGGTCCTCTTGACGAGAACCCGGGCAAATAGAGGGACTGGGAATGAGGGTACAGGTACATAAAAGGCTGGATTTATAGTTATTGATCTTTGATTTGATTGACATTCCTGGGAGATATTCTCCGTCATCTGTAAGCCATCGTAGGCGCATACTCTGTCCATAGTTCACTGTCACGAGGCTGATGACTCAGGATTTTCTCGTGATTTCAGCCCTGCGGAGGCTCCGACTTTCTTCTTTTCTCTCTTCTCTCTTCTCTCGGCCATCCACATTGACTCATTCGATGCAAATTAATTACGTTCTCCATCCATTCTCCATCCACCTCTACCATCAGCCGAATCAAAACCAACCACAAAAAGCTTGCCCTCGAAATCCCCACCCCCAAAGAATCCACCGCGGCGAAATTCCAACCGTTCCAGCAATTATCTCCGACGGGCCAGTAGTGGCGATCGTCGTTCCCCGAGGTGGACCTTTGGGCTCGGAAAATAATCCGGGCGGATTTTTACCGACTCCAACGGCTGTCGCCCGCGTCTTGGCCGCAGCATTCGGCGAATAGATAGACTCGCCGAATCTGCAAGTACTCATAAGAGAAGGCCAGAGGGAGAGGCATCGCAGACCCTGAGAACCGGTGAGCTGGTTCTTAATCGATTCGCCCTTCTAGTGGTCTCTAGCCCCAGGCTGACGAGCCCATCCTCCACCGCTTGCAGGTGTCTCCACACGACTGATTGCTGATTGCTCGCTCGGCGATTGAAACCGAAAGGTCCTTTGTCGGACGTCCGATGGCCTCCCAGCCTGTAACGGACCTGGTCCGGCTAAGTCGGCTTGCTGGTCCGTCATGGATCGGCCTTGGAGAAAAATGTTAAGAAAAAAGATTCTTGACTTTGACTTATAAACTACTTTGGTTCCTGTCAGATTTAATTTTTAGGAATGCCCAGACTGGTTTTTTCTTCCCCTCCATTGTAATGACGTCGGGTGTTAATCGCTACTAATCGACTGACGTTCAATTGCTGCTCGCTCTGTTTTTGGAGATCGCTTTGATCGACACCGGCCATTGCTGTCAAATGTCAGAATTCTTATCTTGATTTTCAGTCTTGTGTCTTTGAATTGCGACCCAACGACTGCCAACTGGGGTGTTCCGGTCTCACAGCCCTTGTAAATACTACCCTCATCAAGCGTGGCGATTCATGTCGCATCGCCATGGCACGAGAAGAGACAGATCAACTGTCGCAAACTTCGTCCTCCGGCATTGATTCCCTAGAGGAACAAGTCACGCGCGACGATGCGCACCGGAATGGAACGCTAGAAAAACAAACCACTGCAGCCTCAGGGCTGTCGGTGTTTGAAAATCGCGCGCACTCGGTCATTTCGAGAATTCGAAGTCGAGAACCCGGCCAAGATGCGCGCTTCACTCATCCCCTCTCACATACAAAAACCACAGATGATGTCATCGTGGACTTTGACGGGCCAGATGATCCCTACAGGCCGATGAATTGGCGGTTCGAGAAGAAATGCATGACCACCTTGCTATATGGCTTGACGACGATGGGCGCCACTTGGGCGAGTTCCATGTAAGTTGGATCCTGATGGCTTTGCTGGTTGCGGTGCGGATATTGACTTGGTTATAGCTACTCCACTGGTACGAAACAAGTTGATTCGGAGTTTGGGGTAGGCGAAGAAGTTGGGACTCTTGGTACCTCCTTGTTGCTCTTTGGTTTTGGTATGTGCTGCTTACTACATCGTTAATTTACACTTGATAACGTTTTCTCAGGTCTGGGCCCCCTCGTCTGGGCTCCGTTGTCCGAAGTTTACGGGCGTAAGCCTGCGGTCCTGCTGCCGTATTTCATTGCAGCTATCTTCTCATTTGGCACGGCTACGGCCAAAGACCTGCAAACCATCATGCTCACTCGGTTTTTCGCCGGGTTCTTTGGCTCCGCGCCGATCACCAACACCGGTGGAGTCCTGAGTGACATCTGGACGGCCGAACAACGAGGAGCGGCCATCGTAGGATACGCCATGGCCGTTGTCGGAGGTCCCGTCCTAGGCCCCATCGCCGGCGGTGCCATCTGCCAAAGCTACCTCGGATGGCGATGGACAGAATACGTGAGTCCAGACCCTTCCTCCACGGCGACAACCCCGACTAACAACACCCCCCCTAGCTCACCGGCATCATGATGATGTTCTTCCTCGCCATGGACGTCCTCTTCCTCGACGAAAGCTACCCACCCGTCCTCCTCGTCTACAAAGCGCAACGCCTCCGCTTCGATACCGGCAACTATGCGCTCCACGCACGCCACGAAGAATGGGACGTGACCTTCAAAGAGCTCGGCAACAAGTACCTCATCCGGCCCTTCGCCCTCCTCACCACGCCTATCTGCTTCCTCGTCGCGCTCTACGCCTCCTTCGTCTACGGCATCATCTACCTCAGTCTAGCCGCCTTCCCCGTCGAATTCCAAGAAGTCCGCGGCTGGAACCAAGTCGTCGGCGCGCTGCCCTTCCTCGCCTACCTAGTGGGCATCTTCTTCGCCGCCGCCGTCAACCTCCTCAACCAGAAATTCTACATCAAGCGCCTCCGCGCCAACAACGACTTCCCCGTCCCCGAAGCCCGCCTGCCCCCCATGATGATCGGGAGCATCCTCTTCGCCGCCGGCCTCTTCATCTTCGGCTGGACAGGCGACCCGCGCATCCACTGGATCGGGCCCCTCATCGGCGCCGTCCTCATGGGCTTCGGCTTCTTCACCATCTTCCAGGCAGCGCTGAACTATCTCATCGACACGTTCCAGAAGGTAGCGGCTAGTGCCGTCGCCGCGAATACCTTCCTCCGGAGTCTGTTTGCCGGCTGCTTCCCGCTCTTTGCGCATATCATGTTCCGGGAGATGGGCGTCGACTGGGCATCGAGTGTGCTGGGCTTCGTGGCCATCGCGTTGATCCCTATCCCGTATTTGTTCTATATCTTTGGGAAGAGGATCCGCGCGAGAGGGAAGTGGTCGAGGGGGTCGGTTTACGGGTACTGATCTGTGCATCTAGAGGTATCTCATCAGACGCGGCGGATCCCGAGCGAGGAGAAAGAAAATAAAATGTACAGCAAAAAGATGGGATTGTTTATACCCATCTAGTTGATTATGAAGGAAAAAGGGAGGGAAAAACATTAACTGTTTTGTTCGAGATACCACCATCAGCGATGATTCTATCTGTTTAGTTAAAATAATGAATGGATACAATGCATAGATAATAAGTATACTTTTGAAAGTGTTTTTAGTGACTTTACAGGTTAAAAATACTAGTTATCTGATTCATTAGAATCTTGTAGTGATACGTCTCATGAGGTAACGTTGGTTATATCCAAGGATAATACTGAATGTGAATATGAATCTATTAAAAAAAATACAATCAAATCTAGTAAATAAAGTAAACGTGTATAAAGGACAGACAGATGCGAGATCGCAGATTATATACGCACATAGGAAACAAAGACAGGGAGCTGTCAAAATCAACTCAAATCAAGACAAGACACAGATGTCAAAAGGCATGCATGCATATATGCAAGTAAACCCAGCATCAAGAACCAAACCATAACCAAACCAAAGAAAGGCAATAAAGGATAGACGATACTCCAACACCCCAATGGGTGAACGAAGGCATCAACCAATCTTAATCAATTCCTCGATGAGACAGACCCCCATTTCGTGAATTTCCGGGCCAAAGTAAAGGCCCTACCGAGCGGATTCCATGTCTCCTTTTTCGTCAATGCCTTGGACGAGACAGACGCCGAAGATGTGTCCGGAGCAGGTGATGACGTAGTGAGCTCATTCGACGGTGCAATGTGGTTGTTGCTGTTGGTTTCATTCCTCACTGCGTCCTCATTTTGTCTGTCCGCGCGATCATTGTGCAGAGTCAGGACAGCCAATTGCCCGAGGAAAGTGGGATGCTCGAGCAGATCTTCCAGTCGGACCTGGAGTCCCTCTTGTTCGAGTAACCAGACGACCTGCGCCATGCTGAGGATGTCGCCGCCGAGATCGAAGAAGGAAGAGTTGAGCTGGTACGGGTTCTGATCGTTGCCTGTACCTCTGGCTCGGTGGGCATTGTTGCTGTTGGATGAGAGAACTTGTCGCCAGGTCTGAGTGAGAAGGTCTGAGTGGACGAGGATCTCGGAGATGCTGCGGCTGTTGAGGTTGGAGGAGAGGAAGACCTCGTCGGAGGACCGAGGGAGATCGTTGACGACTTGGCAGGAGAGGGTGCGGAAGGTAGATGGGGAAGGGAGAGGGATATTGGGGTTGGAGATGAGGTTTTGTACGGTCTCGCAGACCATTTCAAGAACCTCAGTGGCAAATGGGGACTGGATGGGACCCTTGAGAGAGTACCCAAGAGAGATTTCGAGCTTCTGCTGGTTGGGAAAGCCCTTGGAGAAGAGGTTGAGGTCGGTGAAGTTGTCAATGACGCCGACGCCGCCCATGCGGTAGTGGTTATCGTCTAATTGCATCTGGCCCTCGTACTCGACATTCTGGTGGAAGACGGACGTCGTGAAGTGGGTGGAGTCAGACCAGTCCGTACAGTGCCGGATGATCTCCCGGAAGCCCAGGGATTCGTAGGGCATGTTGGCAACCTGCTGGTCCTGGAGATAGCGGAAGAGATCCAGGCCAGTCCAGCGCTCGCCAAACTTGACGCGGACGGGGATTAGATTGAGACAGGGCCCAACAGTGGCTTCAATGCCGGGGATAGTGGCGTTTCTGCCGCTGATGGTAAGACCGAAGACGACGTCTGCATGAGCGGTGAGCTTGGCCAGTGTCATGGCCCATGCGGATTGCATGACAGTTGCGATGGTGACATTCTCAAGGACTGTTGGCGGGAAATGGATGGTTTTCTTCTGCTCGGTGAAGGCACCGATGTGTCGGAAGTTGTTGGGGGCTTCGCGTCGGATGATTTCCGTCATTTGAGATCCCTTAAGGAGCGCTTTCCAGTGCTGATAGTGTTCCGGAGTGATCGATGCAGGGAGAACCCGCATGTAGTTCGAGAAGGATGTGGTTGGAGGGATCGCGCTGCCTTCATAACCTGTCTTAATGGCAGACATGATTCTTGGAAGGCACACACCATCGAATTGGGCATGGTGCATGCGAACCAAAATGCGGTGCTGGTCACTCATCTTCTTTTTAACAATGTGAAATTGCACATACTGTTCCCCTTGACGTGGGATCTGCGCGCGGTCTTGCTGCTGCAGAGATTCGGTATAATCATCCAGACTCTTGTCTGTTTCGCACACGAAGATTTCCGGCCGTACCTTGCGTAGAATGACCTGGAAGAACTGGCCATGGAAGCACACGAAGACTGTGCGCAAAATGTCGAATGCATCGACAACGCGCAGGAAGCTTTCTCTGAGTCTTCGGATGTCCAGTGGTCCCTGGCCATCGAGGAAGAAGTAGTTAAGCATCCATCGTGATTTGAAAAGACTCGCGGTCAAGGATAGAGCCTGGAAGTCTGTTACTGGAAGGACATCGGCAATACCTCCCCGGAAGACACCAATCTTAGGACTGATTCCCGCGCGAAGGGAAGAAGAATCAACTTCCGATGATCTCAAGACCGTTAGCTCGTTGGGCGTCTCAGGTCTGGAAAGAATAAACGGAGTCTCAATGGCTTTCTCATTTTCAGGAGTCAGAGGTGGTGTGCTGGCACTTGAGCTTGCTGGACTGTCTCTAGCGCTGAGAATCGCCAGCATGTCTCCAAACACAGGATTGTTGAAGACATCGGCCACAGTCAAAACTAATCCCTCTTCACGGGCAACTCCGACCATCTTCATGGCTGTTATGCTGTCGCCACCAAGCTTGAAAAAGCTGTCTTGATGTTTGATGGCGGTTTCAGACCGTCCGAGGGCTGTGTTCCAGAGTTTGCGGAGACGACCCTCAAGCTCACTCGTTTCCTTGTCGCCCATTAGGGTCGGTACTGAGTCTGAGAGAGTCATCTTTTGGGTATCATCTGCTTGGAGGTGAGAATCAGAGCCCTTAAGTTGATACTCGTTGGGCTGGTTCTTATTCTGGCCATCAGATTGGGCGAGAACGAGCTTCCCTGATTTGATCATTTGGCTGATGGCTTCATTCACCCGTTGATCAATCAATCTCTGTAGATAGTCGTGATTCAACATTTGGAGGTCAGGGAGGCCATGGCCCTTCGGGAGTTGATTATGGATGTGGGCTGGCTCAGCGAGAGCCAGGTCAGAAACCAGTCGGAATGGCTCCTCAACGAAACAGGTGAAGACTTTAGCAATGGAATCTGCTAGATCCTTGGCCTGACTTTCGGACACAGCGTCTGTCCAGAACCTGAGCAAGATACCCTCATGGCCCCTCGCGGTCTCAACGTTCACTGTCACGGGGTACTAAATTATATAGTTAGACTTTGACCCTGTTAATGAGTATGGGTGACCGAAAATCTTACCTCAGTCGGATCGTACGCATGCTGAGTATCAAAAGAGATCATGTCCTTTTTGGCGACCTTTGACTCGGTATGATTCTGAATTGAAATAGTCGTGTTGAAAAGCGCCTGGCCTTGACGACCAAGCTGATGTTGAATCTCCGCAAGAGAGCAGTTTTGATGAGGGATGCTCTTGATGTGATTTTCCTGGACCATTTTCGAGACATCAAGAAGAGTGTGATTGGATACAAAATTGACTCGACAGCACAACATGTTGATGAAAATTCCAACCGCGTCCTGGATTCCAGGGACTGGAGAGTCGCGACCAGCTGACGGGTATCCAAAAGAAACGTCGTTGGATCCTGTGAATTCCCGAAGGACAATCGCCCAGGCAGCGAGAGTGAGAGTCGCGAGAGTGACCGAGTTTTTCTCGCAGAATTGCTGTAGTTCGGGGAAACGGTCGAAATTCATCATCATGGAACCTAGTTGCCGTTCACCCTTTGCCTTGGTTGAGAACGATAGATGGCAGGGGTCCACTCCAGACAAATATCTCTTCCAGTATGCCAATGCCTCCTTTTGATCTTGTTTCCGGGAATATTTGATGTACTCGCTGAAGCGCGGTCCTGATCCTGCGACAAGATTGTTATTGTACGCCAATGCCAGGTCTCTCAGAATGATAGCAACGGATCCACCATCAATGATAGCATGGTTCATCTCAATCTTCATGAAAACGCGACCAGAAGTCGTTTGACAGATCGAGAGTTGTTGGGGGAGATTCCAGGATCTTTTCTCGTTGATATCGCGTAATTTGATGCTGTCGAGCGTCTTGAACACCACATCGTCCTCACACTGGAATTCAACAATCTCGTCCCCAACTGACTTTATGACCAATTGATCGAAGGAACCACCCTTTGAGTTGCTGTCCACGAACAGAGTCCTCAGGACTTGGTGGCGATTTACCACCATCATCCATGCGTCTCGGAGTTGGGTTGGGTCGATTCTTTTCCTCTCATTGTGATGGCGAACCTCGAAGATTACATGGAAAATGTATTTCTGCGGATCACGAAGTTGGCTGAGAAGAATACCTTCCTGAACCGGAGAACAGGGATAGACATCCTCGACCTCATCCCAGCTTTTCATTCCGACACTTGGGATCGTGTCTTTGACCAACCTCCTTAGTCCATTGTATGTCATATTGAGCAAAGGGTAGTCAGTGAGGGTTGGCTCGGGAACACGATCCTTGGAGTAGAGGAAATCTTCCTCGAGAATTCTCTTGCACTCGGCCATCCACTCTAGGATCCGGCTTTCATGCTTCATCTGTCGGTTATAGGTGAAAGAGACATGAAGCTTCTCTTTGACAATAATTGCCGACACCTCAAGGAGGGCGAATCGAGGTGTTTTTGGACCCATGTCTCCCGCTACTTCCAGTCTTTCACTGTCGAACGTCTTGCCGAAATGCTGGAACAGAGAGTCGTTACGTTCGAGTTGCTGAAGCTGGCCGAGATAGTTGAAAATGATCTCGAACGGAACAGGGAATTTGGTAGCGCCTGTTTGATGGAGCATGTTCTGCGCGAAATAAGCTTGTCCATCAGTGGTGATCTGGCGTCTTGTGTCCTTGACATATTTCAGGGTTTCCATTATGTCTAATGTACAATATGTTAGCAATATTTCAATCATGAAGACAGCGAAAGAATTACCTGAGCCCTTGCTGACTCGCAACGGGCAGATTGTGGTGAACCAGCCGACCGTCCTTGAAAGATCGAGAGTTGAATCCTCCGCATCACGACCATGGCCTTCATTGTAGATTGTCGGGATATCTCGGTCATTGAACACCTGACGGAAGCCATGAACGATAGTGGAAAGCACGACATCAATAGCCTCGGCCCGGAGGATGCGTCGACCATGCTCAAGAACTAATGCAGTAGCATCTTCGCTCAAGGCAAAGGATTCCATCTTGGCATTGCCATAAACATTTAGTGCACCATCCATCCCCCAGTAGCTCAGGTTAGGTGTCTCCATTTCGAAAGGAAGCTCAATGTTGTTGATTCCAATCTTGCTGTTCTCAACCTGCACTTCACACCAGCTTTGGAATGAGATTGGCCTTTCGGAGTGAAGAGATCCGGATTCAATGAATTCTTCTAGATCCTGCAGGACAATGCGCCATGAGACCATGTCCACACACAAATGGTTGGCCACAAGGAACAAGATTTGCTGGCTGCCTTGAACCTCGAACAGATCGGCAGCAAAGGTTGGTCCATTTTCAATATCTAGGCTTTGCTGACTTTCTCCGATTTGGGGGAACACTGCTTTAGGGCTATTGACCGTGTGGATGCGGAATCGGTAAGAGCTTTCAACAGTCTGTAGACACATGTTAGTCCATGGTCCTCTCCGTAAAATGAGGAGAATTGACTTACATCCTTGGTCTTTTGTTGCCATCTTCCGCCATGTGACTTGGTGAAACGGGCCCTGAACATAGAATGACGCTCGATAACAGCTTGGACGGCTTGTCTCAAAGTGTCGGGTTTAATACTTCGAGAAATGCGAACTGTCATGCTTTGATTGAAGCGTGCACTACCGTCAAACGCAGAAGCAGATTCGAAATACAGCCTCTGAATCGGAGACAGCCCGAATAACTCGCCGGACTTCTCTTTGTGTTGAACGGCATTTGTCTTTGCGCTAGACATCGCAGCAAGCTCGCTTATGGACTTGCTCTGAAGCACGCTGTGCAATGTCACTTCAATTCCTTGCTTGCGGGCCTTGGAAACGACAGCCATTCCAATGATACTGTCTCCACCTGCAGACTTTTGTTAGCATATGTCATCTGGCTGATTATTTTTGTGCAAAGGGTATTGCCTACCTAGGCTAACGAACGAGCGGCTGAGATCAATATTGTCTGTAGGAATGCTGAGCACTTGAGCGAAGATATCACGGAGAGTATTGAGCAAGGTTCCTTTGCCATCATCCTCTTCTTCCTCTTCGGGCTCAACCTCTCCTCGCTTAATATCGTCATAATCTTGCATGATACGACCGTAGCTGCGTTCGTCAATATTCTCAAGCCAGCTTGAAATCCGCTTTCTGTCTAGCTTTCCTGAAACAAGCATTGGTAGTTTCTTAAGCACAGCCCATGTCTGAGGAACCATGTAGATAGGCAGTTGTTTCTCAAGGTTCTTCTGGATGTCAACAAGGTCGGGTAAGACACGTTCCATAGTAGGCTGGTTGACTAGTTCACAGGTCTCATCTGACAATATGCTCTTGTCGACATTGAGCGACTCCATGGACATGATAGTGACCAGTCTCTGTCGGAGGAGCCCCTTTGTTGGCATTATCACGACAACGTGACGAATCCGGGAGTCCTCATGCAGACGATGCTCAATCTCTCCGAGCTCCATGCGCTGCCCGTGAAGCTTGACTTGATGGTCCTTGCGACCGATACACACAATCGACCCATCAGGATTGTACTTGACAAGATCGCCCGTTTTGTAGATTCTCCGAGGGAAAGGCAGCGAATGCTTTGAGCTCTTCATCCAATCTGGTTCAGTCACGAAGGACTCTGCTGTCTTTTCGGGGTTTCTGAGGTATTCTCTTGCAAGGGCAGGGCCTTCCAAGGCCAACTCACCAATGGCACCCAATGGAGAAAGTCGATCATGGTTTTCAGGATCCACGATCCAAGTCAAAGTGCAGGGGATTGCATTTCCGATACAAGCGGCATCCGTGTTGAGAGAAACCTCTGGGTTGATCACGGCGAAGATAGTAGTCTCCGTTGGACCGTATCCATTCATGAGTTTCACACAATGAGCCCATTTAATTATCACTTCTCGTGACAGTTTTTCTCCACCACATACCAGGACCTCCAGCGACGGTACAGTTGAAGGCTCGATGATGCTGGCGATCGAAGGGGTCAAGAAAGTCCAGGTAACGTTCATGCGTTGGATGGCGCCGACAACATCATTCAAACGCTCCTCTTCACTGGGAATGCATATACAAGCTCCATGCATTAAAGGAATGATGATTTCCAGAATTGCCGCATCAAATGCCAGTGACGCGAACTGGAAGCACCGGGATTGGTGGTTCATGTTTACCACAGGACCAAAAGCCAGGCCGCTGCTGGCAAGCGCCCGATGATCAAGAATGATCCCCTTGGGACGGCCTGTACTGCCAGATGTAAAAATCGAAACTGCCATGTTTGAAGGCTGAGCTGTGTGAATACTTTTGGTCTCGGTGCTCAAAGCACTATACGCCCTGATGGTCTCCTTGCTGACAGGGATGATTGTCTTGACGAGTCCTGCGTAGCGCTTGCGATATTGTGGAGAGCAAAGAATGACCCGAGCTTCCACCTCTTCAATAATCTCACTATGTCTTGATGTCGGATGAGAAGGATCCAGTGGGACATATGCTGCTCCAGCAATGAGAACGCCAAGTATTGAAACGACCACCCAAAGGGATTTGTCCATGCAAATAGGCACCAACATCTCTGGTACAACTCCACGAGAACAAAGGTAAGTCGCGAAAGAGGAGGCAAGATCATGTAGTTCCTTGTAGGAAAGCTCGCCGTCCCAAGCGCAGACAGCCTTAGCCTTCGGCTGAATTGTGCAATTATCTTTGATGATCTCGTGGACACACCTCTCGACGGCAGGGACATCTCTCTGATTCCACAGAGAGATTTCCTTCTTGTCAAAAGCGCTGAGCAGGTCAAGATCACCAACTTTGCGAAGGTCGTCACTAGAAACCGCTAGCAATTGCTCAATAACATAACCGAATTGGTGAATAAGCCTTTCAGCCAACCAGCTATCCAGAACAACCTCGTCATGATGGAGGGTTATACCCAGAATAGATTCATTGATCTTGCACTCAACAGTCAGGGGGTGTGTGAAGAAGTCACCACTAGTTTGGCCGTCTCCAAAAGCCCAGATAGATTTATCAAGGCCACCCTCCTCTGACTGAATTACGAGAAGATTTTGGAAGTCGCAAGCAATGGAGGAATCGCCACTAAGGTTTCGAATGCGCTGCAGCCCGGAATGTTGATGTGGAATGGTCATAGTAGTCAGTTCTCGGACTTTTTGCAAGTATTGAGTAACCGAAACACCGTTGTCAACTTGAACACGCGTTGGAACCGTAGTCAGAACGGGTCCAGCGATATCCGTAACGCCCGGAAGAGCAATGTTTCTACCCATCAAAGTCTCACCAAAGCAGACATCGCTGGAGCTGGTGTGGACAGATACCACAATAGCCCAAGCAGCGCGGATAATCTCAGGGAGCGTCAAACCTAGAGTATTAGGGGATCGAGAGATGGCAATGCTGCTGTGGTGCCGATTGCCCACCCGCACAGCATCTGGGGAAGATGACTTGTTTTGGGGAAATGGAGAGCAAGACAGATTCGACAGTTGAGACCTCCAAAAATCATCTGATTCGGACATATCCTTGTTCTCAAGATAGCTGATGAAATTCTTGTACGGCAATGTTGTCTTCTTGGTCGACGCATTCAGATACATCTCCTCAACTCTTCGGAGAATCAGCGGCACGCTCCATCCATCGTAAAGAGCGTGATGAACGGTCCAGACAAAGTAACGTGTCGCGAAATTCTCGGATTGAACAATTGCATAGCTCACCAGTCGGCCTCCGTTGTGGTTTGACAGCCCAAAAGCGCTATCTAGGGCCTCGTCAACTGTACCTGCAACGGTCCATGAGATTGACTCTTTCTTGAGCACTGCCTGAAGGAAGCCCATGGAATCGGTATGCACGATACGCGTTCGAAGTATGTCCAACTCATTCACGGTCTCCTGCCATGCTGCCTTGAATTTTTCGAGATCCAGTCCGTCCGAGAGTTGGAACACTGGCTGTGCAATGTATGCTCCTTCTTGTTTGAGAGACAATGCAAGAAGACCCTCCTGAACCGGGCTGCAGGGGTAAATATCGGATATTGATTCTTGTGGGACCGACGATTGATCAGACACATCCGCCAGAATTTCCTCACGAGAAGTAGAATCAGACAGCAAGCTGAAAGGCTCCACATTCGTGTTACCAGTGTTCTTTTCCGAAGTTCCACAACATTTTGCCATGTCCGTCAAGGTCGGGTTGGCGTACATTTCGGCCACGCTGAGTGAAATTCCACGAGAATGCGCGGATCCGACAAGCTTCATGGCCGAGAAAGAGTCACCACCAAGTCCGAAAAAGCTATCGTCAGCGCCAACAGAGCCCGGTGCAAGACCGAGGGCTTCCTCCCAGAGCCCCTGAAGCTCACCGGAAACCCCACCTTGGGAAGCTTGCTTCTTACCACCACTGATGCTGCTGTAGCTCAGGAGTTGTTTCTTGGACAGGGATTCGATTATGGCGTGAAGAGCTTTGCGATCAAGCTTGCCTGTCGAAGATAAAGGCAAGCGTCGCAATGGAAAGAAAAGCTTCGGCATCATAGTTAATGGCAGAGTTTCCCGTAAACAGGCTTGCAGGGTTTTCACTGTCTCAGCAATCTCCTCTGACATGGACAGCAAGAGCTGAGAAGCTGCGCCCGGCGCGAAATTTTCTTCTTCAATGGTGAAAAAGGCCCCCAGGCACTTTGCCATCGTCTTCTCCTTCGGGACAATCACTTCAACAGCCACTTTGGTATTTGGAGGCAAATGCGAGATGCATTGTTGCTCGATCTCTTCCACTTCAATTCGGACACCGTTCAACTTAATTTGAGTGTCCTTGCGTGAGACGAACTGGATCGTGCCATCAGGGCTATAGTAAACAAGGTCTCCAGTGAGATACATGCGTTCTCGTTTCGCAAGGATATTCTTCAAGCCATCGTGCTTGACCCATTCAGGATCGCGAATGAAGGCTTGTTTCGTCTTCTGCTCATTGTTGAGATATCCTCGGGCAACATTGCAGCCTTCTAACACAAGCTCCCCGACAGCACCGACGGGAAGGAGACGGTGATGGTCATGTGGGTCAACGATCCACGTTCTGCCCAAGGTGGCAGTGCCAATTGAGCTGCTATCAACATCGAGACGCCTTCCATCTCCGTTAACTTTCATGCTTGAAGTGGCGATGATGGTTGCTTCCGAGGGTCCATAAGCGTTAATAAAGCATCTGTCCGCCCAGGGTTGAATATGGCTGTCCATCATTTTCTCCCCGCCGCAAATAATTGTGGTCAGCGCAGGGACACTCTTGGGATCCAAATTGTTGATAATAGTTGGAGTGGAGCTTATGGTGTTGGCCTGTCGTCTCCGGATCGTTCCAGCCATGTCATTCAGGCGGTCGTTGTCGGATGGCATGCAGATACAGCCGCCTAACATGAGGACAACCATCGTTTCAAGGACGCTGACGTCAAATGTGAAACTTGAAAATTGGAGCATGCGAGTGTCTGAGCTGAAATTCAGCGCTTTAGCGAATTCGGTATAACATGACGCAAGTCCAACATGCTCAAGTACTGTCACTTTCGGCTTTCCTGTCGTTCCCGAAGTGAAGATAACATATGCTGCATTGTCCACAGTCGGGCTTAGAGCTGATTCAAGAGGAACGTGGCTCGGGAGTTGCATTATGCTGTCCTCGCAGACAGCAAATGGTGTACCGCAAATTTGGGAAGCTTTGTCGAAGTACTTGGAAGAGCACAGGATGATCTTGGCACCGATGTCCTCAACCAAGTCCTTCAGTCGACTTTCCGGGTGACTAGGATCCATGGAGGCAAATGCTCCTCCTGCTTTGTGAACCGCCAGTTGTGCTATTATCGCCCAGGCTGACTTCTCAAAGCACATTGCCACGAATACCTCAGGTTTGACACCCAAGCATCTTAGGTGGCTCGCGAGCCTGCTGGATAAGAGATCAATCTCGGCGTATGTGAAATCACCATCCCAAGAGCAGATCGCCTGGGCTGATGGGCGTTCCAGAACCCGCTGTCCAATGATCTCATGTGTACACTTGTCGGGTCGCTCAGATAGTGTGGCATTCCATTCGAGTAGCTTCTGACGTGAAGCATCATTGAAGAATTCAACCTCACCAACAATGCCATTGTTGCCAAGTGTAATGACAGAATGAAGAACTCGGTCGAAGCAACCAACGATATTGGCAATGCTGTCATCTGCCAACGCCTCCTTTCTATATGTGAAAACAACCTTCCCCACCCATTTTTTGACTTCTGCGTGGACAGCAATCATGTAGTTACCTGAGTGGAGCTTTTCGTTGGAGACCACACCTATCTCATCTGTGCTAAATATTGTGTTGAATAGGGTGGTGTCGTCAATTGCAAGTTCCCGTTGAACCACGCTCAAGGGAAGGGAATGGTGCAGCATCTTCTTGAGCTCCTGCTGCCTTGATTTAACAACTTCTCCAAGCTTGACATCGTCCATTAGCCGTAGTCTGCAAGTAAGAATATTGCTGTTTCTATGCCCGAAACAGACATCCTGTAGACCCGTGTAACTTCTCAAAACCAAGCCCCAAACGACTTGGAGAAGCATATTGGGGTCCACTTCGGCATTTTGGCAGAATGCATGCAGGTTATACGCAGAAGAAATAGTTAGTTCAGTGGATCCGAAACCGTCACGGGGTGCCCTAGATGGCAATGCATGCAACATGCATGGCTCAACATCGGCCAAACATTCCTTCCAGTATTCTATGTCTGTGCTGTTGGAGTAGGCCTTGAAATTGAACTCCAATCGAGCATCAGCAGATAGACATCGGGCCGAGCTTCTCAATGCTTGACGATCGAGTTTTCTGGCCTGATTCAAGGGTATTTGAGAGATTGGGAAGTACAGAGCTGGGACATGACTCGAAGGCAAAGACCTCGACAGATGAGTATGAAGCTTGGAAGCCATATCTTTGAATTGGGAAGATGCTCCAGAGATTAGTGCTCGGCTGTCTCCAGCAACAGCATCGTTGTCTTTCTCGAAAAGTAAGAAGACAGACGGGCCATTCCGAGGTTCATGCTCGTAATCAATCATCTCCACAGCGCAGCAGTGCTGAGGTGAGAGAAATGAGTTCATGCGCTGCTCCATTTGCCACATATGCGTCTGTGATAATGGTCCAGTCTCTGTGGCCTTTCTTCCCATGAACACAAGTGACCCATGTGAATTGTAACGAGCCAGGTCACCCGTCTTAAACATGCGCCGACCCTCTTTTGTCTGATCAGGATTCTCTTCATCACGATGTCCGGCGGTTTGCTCCAACGCCACAATCCATCTGGGACGCTCGATAAAATCACCTGCTGGGTTTTTATCCCCATTCAAGTAGCCATTAGCAACAACAGGCCCCTCTAGCACAAGTTCACCAGTGCATCCTATAGGAACCAGAGAATCATGATCACTGGGGTCAACAATCCAGGCCAGGCAACCGTTTCTTGATCCCATAAGAGGCTCATTCAGCGAAGCAGTGGTAATTGGTTTGTGTATCGAAGTTGAAGAGCTCTCTGCTGTGCCATAGAAAGTATGTAGTTGAACCTTGGGGGACCAAATCTCATTCAGGCTTGTCGGCGAGACTTCTCCCAACAATGCAAGGGTATGAACTTCCGGAACATCTAATGGCTGCAGGTAGGAAGCGACAGATGGCGTTATGCTGATGCAATTCGCATTTAATGCATTCACTGAAACTGGAAGGTTCTCGTAGCTGTTGTCAGATGGAATGCAAAGACAACCGCCATGCAGAAGTGCACTGAAGACCTCCTCGATGAACATGGCGGATGTGTACGCAGAGTACTGGAAGAACCGCGTCTTCTCATCTATGCCAAGCGCTGAAGCAAATGCTTTGGCTCTTGCGAGGATATTCAGATGATTTAGAACAACAGGCCTGGGTGTCGAAGTTTCTCCCGAAGTGAAAACCACATAGGCATCATTTGACGAGTCGATGGAGAAATCAGCCTCCCCATTCAAGCTTGGAAGATATTTAAAGAGGGAGCTCCCCACGGGAATAGCATATGGGACAGTTCCCTCAAGAAAATGTGCCCTGGTAGGAGCCGCAAGGGCAACCTGCGCTTCATTGTCGATAACCCATTGGTCGATGTTTTGTATGCAATTTTCACCCATCGGGACACAAATACCACCTGCCTTCAAGACTGCTAGCACGGAGATAATTTGCCAACTCGTTTTCCCGAAATCAATTGGGACCAAAGCCCCAGGGCTGACACCGAGCTTGATCAAATAAGTTGCAAGAGTTGAAGACAACTCATTGATCTTAGCGTATGTAAAACTGCCATCTCCATCCACAACTGCCAGGGCATTGGGTTGCAGCTTAGCCTTCTCATCAAGGACCTCGTGAACAGAATTTTGAATAAAATGTGGAACCCGACGATTCCACATTGTGATTAGATTCAGGGCCCAATCACTCATTCCGTCCAAGGAGCCGATTTCCTTGTTCTGGAAATAAACGATGTTTTCCAGATGTTTGAGGAAGGTGCGAGCGACACTTTGCGCTTGAACATCTGACAGGGCTGTTGTCCAGTAATTGAAATCCAGGCAGACTTCGTCATCAGTCACTTCAACATTGATAAAAACTGGAAATTCTGCCGGGTCATAGATTGTTCCAAGCTCTTCGAACTCAATTGCCTCTTTGGGCGAATTCTTGAAACTTGGGAGCTTTCTGAAAGAAATTCCAGTATTGAATAGCGTTTCCGATAGCTTCAAAGAGTGCTGAATATCGATGAGTGATGCGTGTTTGTAGGGCAGCTGCTCCATGTAATCGTTCTGAACCTGGTGCAAGGCCTCTCTGAGTGGTATGCTACCCGAGGCGTTCATCCGGCAAGCTAACAAACTAATGACAGGACCAACAACCGACTCAATGTCTTCGACAGGCAAATCTCTGAGAGAAGCCATGTAGCTAAAGCAGACGTCGTCGTTGTTGCAGAAGGACTTGAGCGTAAGACCCCAGCCCGTGCTAAAAGCAGTTGATAGCGTCAATCCATCCTGCTCACAGACTCTCTGCAGTTCTTCGAGCAGTTCGAATTTCAACCGCATGGTTTTCAGCTGCTTAGGAGTAGATTCGCCATCGGTAAGTACGGGCAAGTGGCAGGGCTTGAGCTTTGACAGGTACGAGCACCAGTAATCCATGGTATTCTGCTGGGGTGTGCTCTGGAGGTAGTCGATGAAATTTTTGAACACCGGCTTGTGATCATCCAGCTTTTCGCTGTATGCCAACTGCAAATCGCGGAAGATCAGGGAAATAGACGAGCCATCCATTGAGGTATGACTCATCTCAATTCTGCAGAATAGCCTACCATTTGCTGTTTCGCAGACTGTAAGCCTGTGGGATGGTTGGTGTTCATGATAATTCATTGGCGGTTGTTGATCAAGGATTGCCAGCACATCACTAGCGCTCGAACACTTCACAAAGGTAGGGCGGGCATCGAATGTCTTGAGAACAACTTGACAAAACAAGTTCTGGCTGGTAAAATTCTCCCCAAAGATAGTTCGGAGCATTGGGTGCCTAGAAACGACCTTTTTCCACGCGAGCGCCAGACGATTGGCATCTGGTTTGCCCTCCATACTTTTCACTTCCATGGTACCATGAACAGCGTAGAAGCCATCATCGCCACGAAAGCGGCTGAGGAGTATAGCCTCCTGCATGCGCGAGCATGGGTAGATGTCCTCCACCAGATCGGGGGAGTGTATTCCCATACTCGAGAGTCTCTTTGAGAGGATTGTCTCCAGCTCTCCATAATTGAGCGACAGTAGTGGAAAGCTGCTTAACGTAGGTCTTGGCTTTAGGAATTGCAGTTTGTTGCCGAGGTATTTCAAGGTATCCTGGCAGGATGCTACCCAAGCCCGAATCAAGTTCTGATGTTCCATGTATCTGTTGAAAGAGAAACTGAAACGCAAGCATCCATGTACGGCAAGTGCTGATATCTCGAAGAGCGCAAAACGAGGAGTCTCTTCACCAAAGTCGGCAGCTCCGCCTCCCCGGCCAGTCTCACCAGCCATCTGATTCACGAGATGAAACAGACCGTCTTTTCTTTGCAAGTCCCGATGCTGGCCGACGTAGTTGAACGAAATCTCCATGGGCCCAGGATGATCACATTTTTGGGCCCCGACTCCGAGGACACGACGTGCGAAGTCTTGTCGTCCATTGTCCGAAACACGGCGTCGAAGGTCTTTAACCTGAATGACTGCATCAACAGGGTCATCCAATGCAATATTTGCAATCAAAATGGGTTGCAAAATTGTAAACCACCCGACGGTACGTGAAATGTCTATTGTGGGATCCCAAACTTCTCTTCCGTGACCTTCATTGTAAACCGCGGGCAATGGTCGATCGGTAAACGTTTTTCGAAATCCGTAGAGGAGAGACGCGAGAAAAATGTCGATCGGTTCGGTCTCAAGACTTTTATGGCACTCCATCAGAAGGGCGCGCGTGTCTTCTGGGCTCATTTCGAACGTTTCGCAGTCAACGTCTCCGTATGTAGTTTGGTGATTCTCCAATCCCCAGTAAGCGAACTCGGGGTCAGGAAGGCTGTCCAGTTCTTTCTGGCCCTTGGCTGCGACTTCCTGCGCTTGCTTCTCCTGTAGCTGGGACCAGGTCTGAAATGGAAGAGAGCCGCTTTGTGGCAAATCTTCGCTTGGGTTGAGCAAAAGCTCCTCCAAGTCCTCTAATATGATCCTCCATGAAACGATATCAACCACTAAATGATGGGCAGTCATCGAAAGGAAGTCGTCTCCATCATTAACGTGGAAGAGATCAGCTGTAATCATTGGACCGGCAAACGCATCGATGCATGATTGGCTATTTGAAATGGCCTGTTGGATCTCGTCATCGCTGGTCTCATTGTGCGAGCGGAAACGGTAGGACCCATCAATGTCTTCAGTGATGTACTGTCGCGCTCCTCCCTCAGCATTCATCTCCGTAAAACGGGCTCGAAGCATGGAGTGTCGCTTGATGATGGTTTCAATCGCACGGCAAAAATCACGATCGCTAACGGGCCGGCTCAGGCGCGTAAGAACACCTTGGTTGAAGTAACCCTGGCCCTCCTTGCGCACCTTGAAATGAAGTTTCTGAATTGGCGAAAGTCCAAATGGTTCTTCGATCGTTTCTTCGTAAACTGTAGGCTGGCTTATTTCTGTTACCTGTGTTGCCAGAACCCTAATTGATTTGCTTCGAAGCACTTCTTGCACTGTAACTCCAAGGCCATGCTTCTTGCAAAATCCCATGCAAGTAATAGCAGCAATGGAGTCTCCACCTAGACTCAGAAAGCTTTCTTCGAGACTTATCTGGCTCTTGGGAATGTTAAGGACGCGGCTCCATATGGAGGCCAGTTGGTCCTCTTTCTCATTTGTGGATCGAACAACCTCTTGGCTTGAATCGTTGCGAAGCCTAGATGGGTCCTGACCAGGGACCTCTTCCATGCCTGCAACCCAGTTTGCAATGGTCTTTCGGTCGAGCTTACAGGATGCAAGCTGAGGCAAGGCCTCAACACATAACCAGCCACTTGGAATCATGTATGTCGGCAATCGTGATGATAAGCGATGTCGAATATCGGTAACAGCTGTCGTTTTAATTGAATGGTCCAGAAGCTTAAGAGGCACTTTTTCTGTTTCTGTTTTAGTATCCCCGTCCGTAGACAAAGATAAGACAGCCACTAGTTTGCCCTCGTAAACTCCCGACTTCGGAAAGAAAACTAGACAATTTTTAACGGCAGGGTCGGTATTGAGATTATCTTCAATCTCCCCGAGTTCAATTCTCTGTCCGTGGAGCTTGATTTGTCTGTCCTTTCTTCCTATATATGTCAGCGAGCCAGCATCCGAATTGTATCTTACCAGGTCACCAGTTTTGTAGAATCTCCGGTCCGAGTGGGTTTCACCCTCACTGTTGGCCCAAACTGGATTGTGAATAAACACTTCTGCGGTTTTTTCAGGGTTGTTGATGTAGCCACGGGCAAGCGTTGGTCCCTCTAGAATCAATTCTCCCGCGCAGCCAACGGGAACAAGTTTGTCATGGTCCTCGGGATCCACTAACCAGGGGCGAACCCCAACGGGAAGACCGATGTCCCTGCAGTCTGAGAACCGCGTCATCTTATTGTTCAAGACCGCCGCAACGGAACATTCGGTTGGGCCAAAACCATTGATAAGCTCAACCTTAGACCATATGTTCAAGTGCGAGAGAGACATTGACTCTCCCACTAGAATGAGTGTTTTCAAGCCCAGCACCTTTGACTGGTCAATGAACGTAATAAAAGTTGGCGTCAAAGAAGCAAGGTTCACACCCATGTCGTTGATCACTTGGACGATTTCGTTCAATCGTTGTTGCTCACTTGGCACACATACGCAACCACCCTGTATTAATGGGGTCAAGATTTCGAGGACACTGGCATCAAATGTGTGTGCGCCGAATTGCAGTACTCTTGAATTGTGATCGATACGAAGCTGGGGTGCGTGCGCGGCTGCGCCAGAAGCATATGCTCTATGCTCTACCAGGGTGCCCTACGAGAAATTAGTGCCATGAGCTCACTGGGTATTGTAGAGCAAATACCTTCGGCTCTCCTGTGGAGCCAGACGTAAATATCACATAAGCCGCATTGTGACCTTTTACTTCTGCTGAAAGCGCTCCCTCTTCAGGAAGAGCCAGGAGCTCTTTCATGGCTTCATCATCCAATGGCAGAATGTTCTCCGTGACGGCTTTCATATTCTCTTCGTGTCTCCTGGAGCATATTAATTTTTCCGCTCGTACGGATTTCACTAGAGATTGCAGTCGGGATGTTGGATGCGTCGGATCAAGAGGCACGAAGGCACCTCCAGCTTTCAGAACAGCCAGCACGGCAACAGTGTACCATTTCTATGTAAGATAATTAGCAACAGGAATGTGAATTAAAAGAATAATGACGGATAATATATATCACTCACGGATTTATCGAAACAGAGCGCAACGCGGGCCTCTGGCCCAACTCCCTGGCCCTGGAGATGTAAAGCAATCCGGGAAGCCAAGACATCCAATTCACGGTAAGTCAAACTCCCGTCCCAGGCGCATACAGCCTCGCTGTCCGGTCGTAGGAGCACCTGTTCATAAACCTTTTCGTGTATACAACAATCGTGGCATTCCGGGATCGCTGTGTTAAATTTGCAGACTCGGGACCAGTCCTGTGCCGTAAACCGATCTAAAGCTGCCACCGCAATGTCTTCTCCGGACAGGATTTGAGTCATCGTCTTCTCAAAGTAATTGGTGATACTTTTCATTTGCTCCGTGGAAATCTCGTCGTTCCAGGTTTCCAAGAATACACTGACATCGTCCTCCATGATTTTCACATGGAGTCTGACGCGGGTCTAGCATTGGCAGGTTAGTTGGGTCGTTTTGTAATCAACTTTCATTATCCTTGCTTCAACACACCTTGTCTGGCAGAGTCATAGCCAAAACTGGCTGTAGAGAAGCGTTTCCGATGTCATTTGACGAATCGCAACAGATGCGTATCATTAAGACAGTATTATATAGCATGTAGCCATCATGGCCCAAATCCGACTCTGCGTCTGCCCCGAACTCTTGGGCCAGACCACTCCCGTCTGCCACTTTACTTTGGACTCCTCGGAGAGAATCATCTTCGTTGATGGTGAGACTGAAGGTGGACGGGTTTGCGGTGTCAGAGCCATCAAGGTATTGATAGCCAAAGCAAACATCTTTAGATCCGATATAGCGGTAGAGAAGGAGGGCCCACGCAGTTTGGAGAAGCGAGTGGATTTTTTCCTGGCGCCAGGCAGCCAGTAATTCCAGATTTTGCGACGGCGTCGTCCTGACTTTCATCGAAACGGGCCGTCTAGGTCCACAAGAGGAAGGACTGAACCTTGGTAGGTAGCATTGCGCAGGGTGAGCCATGGTTTCTTGTGAGTAATACTCCGAAGAGCTTCAGTAATCCAAAAACGAGTGTGAAGTAAACAACAGGCACGGTTAACAGTACTCAACACTGTACCTGTTCTTAGCTTTAAATTGGAGACGAAGATCCGTGGGTACCTCATCATCAGACCTCCTTAAAAAATTTCAGCTTTTTGACAAAAATAGACTAATCAAACTCGCTAAGGGGCAGTTCATAGCGACGGTCCTAGCTGTTCACAAACAATGTCATTCATCCATAAGTCGAATACGAAGGTCAGCAAGGGCCAATGACGAGAGTTAGCGTTCAAGAGATGGGTCGAAAGCCTGCGAATTGGCCACCCTACGATGCCACGGGCGATGGAACCCACCTTCCGCCGACTGTTTGAAGCCAAATGGGGGAGGCAAAACGAAGTAGTTCGAGTGGCGTAGGTACTTCTTGCAGGGGGGGATGCAAACCCATGTGCGAATGGCTTGAAGCCTTGAAAGTTGGGATGCCACGGAGTGGAGCATGTCCAAGCCCCGTCCCAAAATAATCGAAACACAGGCAGTCAGAAGGCGAGAAATTGGAAGACATCAGGGGTCGACCCTGCATGCATCAGTCTGGATACAATCCTGGACGTTCGAGCTGGGTCTCGAACCCAGCCTGACCCTACGTAATCCTTCGCAACTCATGGGTCCTGTCACGCTACGACAAGCGGATGTTCTGGGTCCACGCCATGCTGCTGATGGCAGCGCTGGCTGTCGCTGGCCAACGGAGACATTTCCTAAGCGAGAGAAGGTTTGATGAAAAATCTCTCTCATTGAGACTTGGGGTCAGTGGCACGGTTCATTGACATTCAAAGTTCCGGCCGAAGAGGTACCTCTCTTGTTGTCCTTGAGATAGTAGTGTCAGATCGGGGAAGCCAAGGGACAAACCGATGCGAGGAAATTTTCTCATTGGACGATCACGGGGCCTGGGGGTGTTGAAGGAAGGAGCCTAGTCTCTAAGGCACCTCCGGTATAGTCAGGTATCGTAATTGGCACGCTCTTCAACGCCATCCTTTAGGTAGGTAGGTAGGTACCAAGATAACTGACCTGGTCAAAATTACAAAATCCCGTTAGTTAGTAACCTAAGGTACCTACCTACCCAGGTACTTCATAGCTATTGGGGTGGGATTGGTAATAACGCTACGGTAGTAGATCCGGGATGTGTCGGTTAGTCGACGGAGTCCAAGAATCCACTATCTCCGTAAATTTAGTTCGCCGACTGCCAATGACCGAAAGGCTAGGAGACCGGCGGAGTACAAGGCGGACTATCCGCGTGCTATCTGCGTATACGAGAAAGTATCGCAAATCTACCGGGATGGCGCACCTGAAATGGTCGACAACATGTTCTTTGTCAGTTTGCCCCATTCCTTTTGCTGTACTCCGGTCCATGCAGGTCCCTCTGGTAGTCTGCTCCTTGACAGGATCAAAGCGTTGAATGATAGAAAACAAGAAGGATGTTCTCCATACATAAGCTATTTATGCAGTCTCCTTTCTGCAGCGACGCCATACTTATGTACCCATGGAAGAAGTGGCTGGCTTCTATATTTCCCCTTGCTAGTCATTTATGCAGCCCTCTGGAGATGGATTATGTTCAACATAAAGTGAACCTGACATCTTATCCCCCGCCAGATATATTGGCACGTGGAGGAAGAACGGAGGATTGTTGACATATGAGACGGAGTAAAAGTTTTCTCCATTCGGGAGTAAGACGCTTTACTCCGTCAGCAGGAAGATTATTTTTCTCTTGGAGTCCACCGACATGCGTCCATTGAAGGAGCAGTTTTTCGGCCCAAACCCGAGGAATTCTCTCTTCCATTAATCCGACAATCTTAGTTCAAACACTTATAGCCGATTACCCGAGACTGGGATTTGGAATGTTTTTTTTCTTTCGTCTGTTTCCTGTTTGTCTTTTCTTTTTTTCGCTCTTCTTTTTAGCCCCAGTTGTTATATCGAGAGGTCATATATTGCCGGGATTGGATGCAATTGGCCTAGACAAGCATCAATTTGGAAAGCTAAACTGCAATTATTTAATTAAATGCAAGGGCTGCAAGGGGGCGCGTCGCTAGAGAAATCCGCTCGGTTAGACTACCACCGCTAGCGAATGGTGTGCATAATCCGCCAGTTTCCTGTCATTTGCTCGTCGATTTTTATTTGCTTTTCCCACCCCAAGTTCGTAGAGTTTGCCTCTATCGAACGATAATTCCCCATCCCCATATAGCTCTGGCATCTGCCTTGGGGATAAATTGCGCCCCACCCGGCTTCCAACACCCGCTCCGGATCTCCAAACCGATGGATGATCGTCAAACCTTCCGGAGAATGAAGGGGGGAAAGTCAAAATAACGATCGAAAATCAAAGGGGGAAAACAGGATATCGATCCAAGCCAGATGACATACGATCTGCTCGTCAATGTCACTTCGTGCGCCGTCATCTGATCGGAGCTGAACGCCAAATGTCACGCCGAAGCGAAGCGACAGAAAACGGAAACTGGAGACAAGAAAAAGAAAATATAAAACATGTTTAAAAAATTTTCACGCCGCGCCTGCGTCAGAGGCAGAGACCGCCGTCGCTGGGGTCCACACCTGTGCTATCCAGGTTACGGAGGAGTCGAGCACAGTCAACAATGGGTAAGCGTGTCCCGGGCCCTGTTTTGATGGCGCTAACCACCGGGGGATTAGAGCGACGGGCCAGTGAGACCATCCAAGGTTCTCGAGGACCTCCTCCACCTATGATCGTCCGGGCCAGCACTGTCATTCCGGTGGGGCCAAAGGATGGTCCGCCGTCAACTAAGAATCCAAGAATCCAAGAAAAAGCCCAGGCAATCCAGATGATCTAGGACGCCCCTAGCTCGGCCATGCCCATCACTAGGTACCGACTTCCTCCTATTATTACGGAAACCGGGATCTGACTGATCTCCACTGCCCGTTCTAGGCAGATTGGCCGCCATTAGGGCAATCGTTCCCGTCACTTCCCTGCCAGCCTTTGTTAGTTTGTTGGCTCCCAATGGCTTATTATTAAACCTAGAAGGTGCGAGGAATCGGCTAGGCCCTATCCACTGCCACTCGCTAGTCAAGCCCACTCACCTCTAGCCCCCCTTCTAATGTGATCCCGACGGCAACCTGCGGACCTTCAACGGAGGGAGGGTACCGCAATCCAGTGGTATTTTTTCGCGAGGAAGTATCCGTAAAACCACGGAACTCCTCCGATCGTCTCTGGTATACCACCGTCATCTCATTCGTGGAACGGACGACGGTGGCTTTTCGCCACCAAGGGGGATTGGGTAGTAAATCTGCATCCCGCAATCCCGCAGAGATCTAGTTTTGGGAGGGTGTCCTGGCTGGAAATCCTTCTTGGCCAATCTTCTGCGGCTGATGTGGCACCAAACTTGGACGCCGCTCGTGGCCCGATTTGGAAATCGGTCGACGATTGGGATAGGGACGCTTTTCCAGGTCGAGCTGCAACTGCAATTGGAGTTGAGTTGGCGCCAGAGGAAATCATCTGCAATGAACGCGAGCTGTCTGATATCAGTTTTGGTCTTGTTTAACATTAGATGCTTTTCACCACTACCCCCAGTTGCTTGTCCGTGTCATTCTTTCATCGCCTCTCGAAACATTCAAAAAATCACTGCAGGAATCTTCTCATGTAGGGCCAAACAAATGGAGTCATCGTGTGCATGAGACACAACTGGACTAGGGTGCTTGTGCAACTCGGAAATTCAACCAAGGCACGTATAAATTGTTACGCCATCACTATTTAGTTAGTCTCTTGGATGCGTAAGCGGCGGGCCAGTTCATGCTGAGGGCTCCATACTCCGTACTTTTGAAACGGTTCGCGAAAGTGGAGAACGGAGGTGTCTCCTACTCAAGTCCACCACACTGTTAGTGAACTAAAAAAGCCCCCCGCCGTTAACAGAAAGCGCTGAGCGAGGCTAGATGGGCCATTCACGGTGGACTCGACTCTCCGACTGCTGATTTGCTCGCAGAGTTACACGGAATCTCCCTCGTGTTGGGCGGACAAATATCCCATCGCGTCTCTCGATTTGTACCGGGGGATTTTATGATCATGGATCTCTTTCAGGTCTCAGTAATAGTTCCGGAACAGGTCAAATCACCACACCGTATCTGAACTCTAGCCCATGTAGGGATCGTCAGCAACATATCGTGGCAACACTCTGATCCGTTCCCTGGGAATAGGGCTCCAAGTTAGGCAGGAGAAAGCCTTGATGCAGGATGTATGTTAGTTTGTATGAGCCTTGTTTAGTCTGAGTATACGAGGTACGCCTTGATCGATCGGTTGGCGCAAGAGCTGAGCAAAGAGAAAAAAAGAAAAGAAAAAAAAAGAAAAAGAAAAAGGAAGGAGAAGGGTTGAGGGGAAAGGGGAAAGTCACCTCGTACATCCTAGCAAACGATAGGGTAAGAAAAAACGTCAAAAATAGTACACATGATAAATCTAAATTAATTTTTTTTTCATGCAGTCATCAGGTATATCAGACTGGCTCGGAGTTCACGATGGGTCATTCAAGGTCAGGACTTGGAGGCAAATTGACGAACCATCTGCAGTCCAGCTCTTCTCTTGAATCGAACTTGGGTGGAAATCAAAGTCGGCGGCCGAGTCTCTATAATATTTTGGCCTATCCATGGCAATCATCTGTTCGTAGATCGATTTTATAGCGCAGCAACCATGGAAGGGCGCCCACTGTCTCTGGCATGCCAGCAGGCGGACAATTCTTTTCGCGTCCCAGTGCAAGGTTGTCGAGATTTTGATTTCTCTCTTCTTTTCGAGGAAACAATTCTGGGAATATTGCCTTTAGGAATTCTGCTGGTAATCAGCCCTTTTCGTCTATGGTTCTTGTCTCGAAAGCCGCGCAAAGTAGCAGGCTCGTGGGCTTTATGGATCAAAACAGTATGTCAAAGTCCCCTTAGAACAATGGCATTGATCATCAACTTGTCTCGCACGTCGTTCTGACCTTGGCCATCCCTTTCAAGGTCACATGGGTCATCTTAGGGGCGATTCATTTCGCTCTGGTTGCTCTGTGGTCTCTTCCCTCGGCGGCGCGAACGCACGCATCCATTGCGACGAGTACCGTGACCGCGGTGGGGGTGATCTGCTTGAGCGTTCTCTCCTACTCCGAACACACTCACTCCGCTAGACCCTCTTTTCTCCTCAACGTCTATCTTTTCATCACGCTTCTCTTCGATGTCGCGAAGACAAGAACCTTGTGGCTTCGAGACATCGAGGGCATCGGGGGAACGATTGCGATAGTCACCTCTGTGGCTACCGGAGTCAAGTTTCTTCTCCTCCTCCTGGAGACGTTGGAGAAGAGACGCCTCCTCAAGCATGAATACAGGGACTATTCCCCGGAAGCTACTGCTGGCTTCTTCAATCGGGCTCTCTTCCTATGGTTGAATCCTTTGTTCAAAAATGGTTTTTTCAAGCAGTTAGCCGTCGATGATCTTTTTACGCTCGACAAAAATCTGGGCTCTCAAAGACTTCAAGATGCCCTGGAAGCCAATTGGAACCAAAGTAACTCGCCCGAGATACCTATTTTCTGCCATCGATACCCAAACTAACAAACCCCAGTTGAAAAACCAGGTGACAATGCATTGCTGTTCACGATTTTCAGAACATTCGCATGGCAGCTGCTCGCAGCCATAGTCCCACGGGCTTGCCTCGTTGGGCTAAATGTCTGTCAGCCTCTACTTCTGCATCGATCGCTTTCCTTCTCCGCTGAGCCAGACACGAGTAATACAACCAACGCCGGATACGGATTGATCGGTGCTTACATCCTCGTGTACACGGGAATGGCGGTGGGTATCCCAGCCATTAGTTTGTTATCCCGCTACGAGCGTTTCCTAACGAAGGCTTCAGGTATCTATGGGACAATATCAACATTTGACATATCGCGTCATTACAATGGTGAGAGGGGGAGTTGTCTCTATGGTCTATAAGAAAGCAAGTACTCTGAGCGTGAAAGACGCTGATCCTGCTGCATCTCTCACATTGATGAGTGCCGACATCGAGAGGATCGTTCAGGGTTGGCAAACGATACACGATATTTGGGGAAATACTCTCGAGATAGCTTTGGCGATCTTCCTTCTTGAGCGGGAGTTGGGGATCTCTTGTGTTGTTCCGGTTGGAGTCTCACTTGGTAAGCATGAACTTTATCTCAGTGTTGGCGGGTACCCTTGACGCTTTTCACTTCATCGTTCTCACTTCTACCTTTTTCTTTCTTCTTTTTCTGCATTTATTTCTGACAAACTTCTCATTAAGTGGCGCTCGTGGGATCCTTGATCTCGCTTTCGCTTGTTGTTTCGAGGCAAGCCATGTGGCTTGAGGCTATCGAGAGGCGTATCTCATCAACAGGGTCGATGCTTGCTTCGATGAAAGGGATCAAGCTGCTTGGTCTCAGCCACTTTTTCATGACTCATGTTCATGGCTTACGTTTGGAGGAGCTAAAAATTTCGAAAAGTTTCCGGAAGATCCTGGTCTGGAATCTGGCATTTGGTGAGACCGTCAGCACTTAAAATTGAATTCCCAAAGTCTAACCACACTATACAGCTTGGATGACACGAATATTTGCCCCAATATTTACATTTGGCGCCTTCGTCGGTATATCGCATAGTAGGGGAAATGATTCAGCTCTGAACACTTCAAATGCATACACTTCCCTGTCGCTTTTTGCCCTTCTATCAGATCCATTGCTATCTCTTGTGATGGCGCTGATGACATTCGTTGGCTCGGTTGGGTCTTTCAAGAGGATTCAAGAATTCCTCCAGATGGACAGCCATGTGGATTCCAGACACGGACTAACTTCATTCCCGGTTGACGTTTTTAATGAGTCGAAAATCTTTGGCTTAATCAGAGATTCGGACTGTTCGACAGATGAGTCAAGCTCATCGCAGTCGGTTAAGGCTACTTCTCTGCCATTGCCCTATGAGATGATCACAATTCAAAGAGGAAGCTTCGGATGGAACGGAGAAAAAGCTCCTTTACTCAAGGATTTAACTATTACAGTTCCGCGGCAATCATTTTCCGTCATTGTTGGGCCGTCTGGTTGTGGAAAATCAACGCTGCTCAAAGCTATCCTTGGAGAGACACCATGTCTCGGTGGAAGCCTGGCTCTATCATCCCAGAGTATTGCATATTGTGATCAGGTCCCTTGGCACATGAACGCAACTATCAAGGACAGCGTTGTGGCAATGTCTTGCTATGATGAGAAGTGGTACAATTCCGTGGTAGAGGCATGTGCCCTAGTTGAGGACTTCCGGCAATTACCACGAGGGGACCAGACAGTGATTGGCAGCAAAGGTATCGCTCTAAGTGGGGGACAGAGTCAACGCATTGTGAGTGTCACCTATTGATATACGATCTTGGAATCTCGGCTAATTCAAGTGTCTCTAGGCACTCGCAAGAGCAGTGTACGCCAGGAAAGATATTGTTATTCTCGATGATGTTCTAAGCAGCTTAGATGCCGCAACTGAGGATCATATCTTTCATCACTTACTGGGCATTCATGGCTTGCTCCGCTCGATCGGCTCCACGGTTCTGTTTGCTTCTTCATCTGGTCAGTTTCGATCCAGACGCCATTTACCTTTTTGGGGGGGTTGAGCCTCATATTGACCGAGCATCTTACAGTAAAACGAATACCATATGCTGACCACATCGTGGTTCTTGATACTGAAGGTCGGGTCTCGGAACAAGGAAGCTTCAAGGCCCTTGATCCCGCCGGAGGATACGTATCTGGCTTTTCTTTAGGGGCACCCGACTGGGATTTCAAGGCAGAAGGTCTTCCTGCGCCAGAAATCCCAAAGGCTTCGGTCGGCTCTAATGATCAAGACAAGGAATACATTATTGACAAATTCGGAAGCGGGGGCGATGTCTCAATATACCTTTACTATGTTCGCTCCATTGGTTGGGTCCCGACCATGGTTTTTATCGTAGCAATTACCGGCTTTGTGTTTTGCATATCCTTTCCAAGTAAGTCAATCTCGACTCTTCCCTGTTCACTTCTCTTAACAGTTGATCTGATCAATTCTTAACAACTAGGCATCTGGATAAAATGGTGGGCTCGATCAAATGAGACCGATCCTGGAAAGCAAACGGGATACTATATCGGAATTTATGCAATGCTCGGCGCCGTCGGCATGATATCTCTCATCATAGGTTGCCGGTCAGTATTTTCCAAATCATTTCAGCCGTTGGTTCAATTCAAAACTCATGGTTTGTCCAACTTCTAGTCAGATGATCATCAGCATGGTGCCAAAGTCAGGCGAGAAGTTTCACCGCCAGCTCTTGAGTAAGGTTCTCAGGTGAGTAAAATCCCGGATTCAAACATCTGGTTAGAGTTACTAATGGTCACGGAGCGCACCAATGCAATTCTTTGCAAGCACGGACACCGGTGCTATTCTCAACAGGTTCAGCCAGGATTTGCAACTCATAGATATGGAGCTCCCAGTTGCCGCCATCAACACATTCGTCAGTGAGTTTCCGACTGTTATTTTCTGACACCAAATCCAATCTCCGCCTCGTTGAATTCAGTAAGCTTACTCAATTTACTAGCCTTCGTTCTTTGCTTATGCCAGATGGTTTTCATGGGAATCGCCTCAAAATATGCGGCCATTTCATTTCCCCTGGTAATTTTTACCATTTACAGCATCCAAAAGATCTACCTTCGCACCTCACGGCAGTTGCGATTCTTGGACCTTGAGGCAAAGGCGCCATTATACGCGCACTTCACCGATTGCCTTGGGGGTCTAACAACTGTAAGAGCTTTCGGGTGGCAGCAAGCACTGCAAGACAAAAACCATCGGCTCCTTGACTATTCTCAAAGGCCGTTCTACTTCCTCTACGCTATTCAGCGATGGCTCACGCTAACTCTAGACATGGTCGTTGCTGGGATTGCGGTTCTTTTGATTATCCTTGTTGTAACGCTGCGAGGGTCAATTGGCTCAGGCTATGTGGGAGTCGCTCTGCTCAACGTCATCTTATTCAGTCAGAGCATCAAATTACTTGTGACATTCTGGACAAATCTTGAGACTCACATTGGTTCAATACTTCGCGTGAAGTCATTCAGTGAAAACGTGGCTTCGGAGGATCAGCCCGATGAGAACGGGGATGTACCGCCAGAATGGCCGTCGAGGGGAGAAATCTCATTCGAAGCTGTGTCTGCCGAGTATCGGTATGTATATCTTGGGAATCTTTCGAACGATTTACTAACAATGTATCTCATGTAGGGCTTCTGAGCCGGTTCTTCAAGACATCTCATTTGCTATACAAGCAGGAGAAAAGGTTGCAATTTGCGGGAGAACTGGCAGGTCGGTGACCTCGTTATGGAACCTCGGTCGGATTATAGGCTAACACGTTGGCTATAGTGGCAAAACATCTCTCATAATGAGCATCTTCCGCATGGTTGATCTCACTTCCGGGAACATCCTGATTGACGGCATCGACATATCTCAGATACCTCGTCAAGAGATACGCTCACGCATCAACGGCGTCTCTCAAAGCCCATTACTAATCCAGGGGAGTGTCAGACAGAATGTCGACCCGACGTGCCGTTCTTCTGACGATGCTATAATGGCAGCTCTCAAGACTGTTCACCTTTCTACAAAGATTCGAGAAAAGGGAGGCCTCGACACGAATATCGATGATCTCTTCCTATCGCAAGGACAAAAACAGCTCTTCTGTCTAGCTCGGGCAATTTTGCGCTCTGGAAACATCCTTGTACTCGACGAGGCTACCAGCAGGTATGTTAAACGGGGAATTCGCTCAATTTTATTGGCTTTCACAAAGATGTTAACGATTCTCGGGCAGTGTCGATACTAAAACCGACGAGATAATGCAACGAATCATCCGAGAAAAGTTTGCCAACCACACAATCATAACAGTCGCTCACAAGCTCGAGACTATTCTCGACTACGATAGAGTCATCGTACTTGATGCTGGTCGTATCATCGAGTCTGGAAACCCCTATACTCTCCTTGGCTCAGAGTCCCATTTCAGCAAGTTGTATGCAAAATCGGTGCTCGAAGAGTCGGAGTAGGCTAGTGATGCATCACATTGCGTTCTTTCAAATAGTTCTTATTTTAATTCTTACTTGCATCTTTGCGAAATAGAGTAATTCTATTTTCTACATATATCCTTCTCTGCTGGCTCGCTTTTTTCTGTAGCTATATTTAGAAATTTGAATAAATCCCTCACAAAATTAGAAGACTGGGATAGCTATATACACATTCGAAGCACATGCACATGAGAATTCATACCATTGGCATAAATACTGAATAGGCACAATCCTATCATAGGCGAGTTGAGCTGGCCCCTGTTCAGGCCTTATAAATCAGGCATCCATACGGCGGCCTTGCATCGGCTCTCCGCAGCGTCCGACAACTTGACTTGTTCACCTTCACTCCATCATGGTCTACCGCGGAAAACCCAGCAAGTCTTGTCGCGAATGCCGAAGGCGTGACATTAAAGTATCCTTGTCCTATTACCATCCAATCATCTGATATAATCGCTGATCCTTGCTTCCAGTGCGACAAGAAGAAAGATGGATGCTCACAATGTTCCCGAGCGCACATCCCATGCTCGAGATACGCGGATCCCGCCAAACTCATGATCCACGATGAGACACATTCAACAATTGCGAGAGCTCGTCAAAAGCGCGTTTCGCAGGGCCCATCATGCCCTGGCCCTCTGTCCCTTAACTTGCTTCCCACGGTGGAAGATCGCGCAAAATTACTCTACGCATCGCAATACATTGGTGAATCATCGGCAACCAGCCTGTTCTCCTTGATACGGGTTTTCTACCCGCCGAAACCTGATCCCTCTTCACTGCTGGGCACCGCCGTGCGCACTACCTTCTTAGCTTTCTTCTCGTCCTTGCATGAGTCAAGTTCAGTCCTTTACGAAGCCCGTGTCAATTATGGGTTGGCGCTCACCCTCGCTAGAAAGGCAATTCAGTCGCCTGAACAAGCGAGAACAGACGCCACCTTATTTTGTCTGCTGCTGTTGAGCGTCTTTGAAAGATTCGCTCATTCGGGGCAAGGGGAGCTCCTAGTCTCAGATGGTCATTTACAGGGAGCTTTGGGACTGATGTTCCTGAGGGATGACAGTCAGTTTGAGGGCTCAGTAGGCATCACGATGCTCCTCCAGCTAAGTGAACTAATCGCCATCAATTGCCTTGCCAATGAGTCAGATATCCCGTCTTCTCTCTTGTCTTTAAGGCTCAGGGCACTTCGGAGCGTCGATTCCTCGTCTCCCAGGTGGAGGTTCTCAGAAGTTTTGCTACAGTATGCGCATCTTAAAAATCTCATCCGAACCGGTCTTCCGCATGCGCAAGCCATACTCCGGGCTGAGTTGCTTGATCATGAACTCGATCAATTGTCCCAAGAGCTGCTCCCCAGGAACCAGGTTCCCTTGCCACTGCCAGAGCCCACGGGACAACCAGATCGATGCCCGGATCATAAAACGAGAAAGGGCTTGAATAATATTCGCGTGGTCCGCATTCTACTAGCTGAATCGATTCGCGAGCAAAGTACTCCACTTCTCAGAACTTCGACAGATCATGCGGGTCTGGTCATGGAGAGACTTCACCGTTCTACGCGCACATCCAGTTCACTCAGTCTAGAGATCTGCTCCTCCATTCCGTACAGCAACTCTGGACGTTCGCTCACTTCCGACCTTTCCAGTGTACAGGTTGCCTCGCTATCTTTTCATCTCTACGTGGCCAAGGAAGCGGGTGTGATCCCGGACCAATTGCGACTGTCTATCCTTGAACAGATGCAGGCTTTACAGCAGAAGCAACTACCAGGACATCAGAGACTGCTGGCCGAGTTACAAGAACGGCCTCATCAACGACCAAATGTCTGGAAATCATGGCTCAAATTTGGAAAGGAAGATTTCTCAGTGTGATTTATTAGAGTGGAAATGGCGCAAATACGCTCTTTAGACCTCTATATCTAGTACTCATTGAGTGCGGACGCATGGGCCGGGAATCTCTGGCCAACAACAGGAAACTCCTCCAGGATCGAAGCGATCTTCTTGAAATCATCATCAGTCAAGTCAAGGGTGCTCACGTTCTCCAAGACCCTTTCCTCAGACCGCGCACCCGCCACGGGAAGAATCACCGGCATGCCCGGTCTCCCATTGTGCGATTTCACCCACGACAGAGCCAACTGGGCCGCAGTGCACCCCTTCACCTGGGCCAACTTCTTGATCTCCTCCGCCGACTGCACATTCTTCGCAATATTCTCTGGCAGGAACCGAGGGAACCCCCGCTGCAAATAAAGCTCCGGCACGTCCTCCACGCCCTGGATCCGGCCCGTCAACAGCCCAGCACCCAGCGGCGTATGCGCCACCAACACAATCCCCAACCCCGCACACGCCTCGGCAACACCATTCTCAAACACCTCCTGCGACCAAAGATTGACCTCCGCCTCCACCAGGTCGATCTTCGCCACGCTCGCCGCCCTGCGGATCGTCTCCGCCCGGACCTCACTCAGCTGGATACCGCCGATCCTGCCCTCGGCCTTCATCTCCGCCAGCGCCTTCACGCTCTCCTCAATCGGGACGTTCGGATCGACCCTCGCCGGCCCGAACGCATCGATCGTCTTCTTCCCATCCAGCACCCGCAGCGCATTCTCTAACAGCCCACGGAGTCCCGCGCGCGAACAATCCATCTTCACGGTCTTCATATCCACCACCCCGCTCTTCACCATCAAGACCACCTTCTCCGCATCCTCCGGATACTCGCTGAAATAGCGGTTCACGAGATGCAGCGAGTTGTACTCCGGCGTGCCGTAGAAGTCCGCCGCGTTCCAGACATTCGCGCCGGCGTTCAGCGCCGTCTTCAGGACCTTCAGCGCCTTGTCTTCCGGGGTCACGTCGCCGGGCAAGCAGAATCCTAGACGGGGAATCCATCCATAGTCAACCACTGGACCGAGCATGAATGCGCAGTATCAGCATAAGTACGGAAAAAAACTCACGCATCAGACCCAATCCATCCAACGAAATCTCTTTTCCAACAACGGATGGCATCTTGTCACTTGAATCCGTCTTCGAACAGAATAGTAATTACCCAGAGGGCGTAGAAATAGAATCGCAAGAGAGAACTGATAACTTGGAGTTCAGAGTAAACGATCTGTACCTCAAAACCAAACCAACCCCCCGTCCCCATCCAGCTTTTTATCTTCCTCAGAAACCATCCCCTCTCTCACACCCATACCCATTAGAAACCAATCAACCCGGAAATAAGCCCACAAGACGGAGATAACAACCGCATCTCCATCTTCCTGTCTCCTTCGTGGCGCCGTGGAAAAGACAACCCAAAAGCAATACACACTCGCGAATAGATCTACACCGAGGCCATACTCCGTAAGTCCGGTAACGCCGGGAATGGCATCAGTGACCAGGTGGTTACCCGATTGGGGATAGTGGGGGTTGCGTCGAGACCCACCGGTTTACTGGAATTGGAGTTGGACCCAGAGGCCTAGACTCGGTGTTTTGGTTATACTTAGTCTATACTATGCAAGGAAAATTGGAAGGGATTATTCCGAGATTGGCCAGGTCCTGCGTCTGAAAGAGAATTACGCCCCAAAGGATCATGCTAGAAAGAGAGGCAAAAAAAGAACAACACATCCGTCCGATTGTGCACCGTAGAAAAAAAAATATAACGAAAATGGAACAAAGACCCTACAATTTCCTGCTTCTTTTTCACCGCCAGATAAACTAACATGTCAAGAGAATTTCTAGCCTAGAGTACAAATGCAGTCCAAGAGCTCAAATCAGGAAGACGAGTGTAGGCCAAATCAACGGAGAGCGGGAGAAAAAACAGCACAATCATATGGCAAACTCTTGTGGTGAATATTGATCTAGAGTAGCATCGTATCATCATTATCGGCCTCATCGGAATCAAGAGCCCCAAACTCCCAGTCCCCTCGTTCGATCCTGCTAACCCGGTCTAATTCGCCCTGGTACTCGCGACGCAGGTGGTCGAGAGTGACTATGACGCGACGGCGGGGACCGACGGTCTCGGCAGACGAGGATTTGCTTCCTCTACGACTGGAAGGTCGGATGGCCGTAGGACTCGCACTTAGCCTGCGCTTGGATCCGTAAGGAGTGGGCGAGCCAGCCTCGGCATCGTCCATAAATACGTTTCCGTCATCGTCGGCCTGTAGGCTACGACGTCTGTACGGCGGTGCAGCAGACACGAATGGGTCATCCTTCTCGATGAGAATGTAAGATTCGCTCTTGTCGACGCAGCCAAGAAGGTTGATGAGTGACAGAAGCTCATGTCTTATCTCCTGGCTCTCGGGGTCATCCTCCCCGGCTGCGGTTGCCAGATCATCCGTGGCACGGCCTTTGGCAAAAGCTAAAGCCGACGAGCTATCCCGAGAGTTCCGGAGTCGCTGAACATTGCGGTAGGCAATCTCAGCAGCGCCGCGATAGTCACCTCGTGCAATACGATACGCCTGTAGGATCCGTTGGTAGTCTGGAGTGCCGTCGGTCCATTGGTTCTCGCCATCCACGTAGGAGGTAAAAGAAGTCTGCTTCCGTGCGAGTGAGACCAGGGCCTCATCTACATAGGATGCGATATTGGGGACAAGTGCTGTTGGGAAATGAAGAATCTGCTGAAGTCCGGCAGTGCCGGAACCTGATGCGGCCAGGATACCTGTGATCAAAGAGCTAAGCGCAGACTTTTGAAGTGTGAGGTCCTTGTAGCGGGCAAGTGCCGAGTATGCCTGGTCAAATTGACAGTTGTGAAGAGAAGCATAGAAGAGGCGCGAAAGAAGATCCGTTCGCAGGCTGATGTATTCGGGATCCTGCTCTGAATAGCCTTCACTCGCCAGCGCCTGCAATGCAAGACTGGCAAAGTCTGCAACATGGGTGAACGAGCGAGCGTGTTCAAAGATAGATAATATGTGCTGGAAATACTTCGGTAGACCGTTATGGAAGCAGTCCACCGAAACGATATCTAAAAGAGTCGACGACATCTCGTGCAAGTTACCCAGAGGTTTGCCGCAGGCTACATAACCGGTTAGAAAGCAAGAATCGTGCCACATTCAGTATACAGGCCAAACTTACAGAGCAGATATGCAGATTTCCGGAAATACAAGGCTGCAATGTCGAATTCGGACATGGCCACGTACAGGCGGCCTTTAACATAGGTCGCCCAGGATGTGCTTGGCTGAAAGCGGAGGAAGTCCCAAGCAAGATCGATGTTGTTTTTCGCAATGAGATCGCATTGAATGTAGACCAGTGCGTTTGGATAGGCAACCTCCCCTTGACGCGTGACCCACGATAGAACATCGCGAATACCAAGGCTCAGGGTATAACTTTGGGGTAGGCCGATGGTCTGGCGAGGTTTGATATCGGTAGCAAACAAGTCCTCCAAGATGGTTGCAATCCTTTTATTGCCTTTCTTTGACGATGATCCCTTCGGTGAGAATGTCGAAGCGGTCAGGTCTCCAGAGCTGTCGGCAGGTCTGTCGGCACATTTCCGGGAGTTCGAGCTGAGCCATAACATCATTTCATATTCCCTCAGCAAAGTAATCAGCGATGCAAACAGTTCGACGGCATCGAAATCAGAGCCTTCCTCCTGCTCTACTTCGCCATCCACGAAGAGAACCAGGGCTAGGAGGTCGATGAGAATCTGACGCGTAAAGAGGATGGCCTCCTGGACACCATTGACGGTGACCTTGACGCCGAAATGTGTGGCCAAAAGATCGGAATCCTTGCCGGGAAATCCCAGCGGGATCGTGTCGATGATGGTGTAAAAAACCTCATTCCTTAAGTTGAAAATGTTCAGGTGTTTGTTCATAGCACCGACCAGGCCATCGTAAATTTTGTTAGAGACTTGCTCCCCAAATTCGCATCGATCGCGGAAGGTATCCATCCTATCGGGAACGGAGGACGAGGGCTCCGTGAACAGCTCTGCTTCAAGGGCTCTTTGGCATGCCACCTCAAGCTCTGCTGGAAATCTCTTCCTGAATCCCGCGGCGACTTGGATAAGATGAGACGCTTGCTCAAACAAATCACCGATTTCCGTGCCCAGATTCCTGTGCCTCCAGCGGTCCACGATCTTGGGCCCTTCTGAACGAAGCTCCGAGCCCGAATTGTGTAATAGTAGTTCTGTAGAACTGCACTCTCTGATCACCGCACAGCCGCCTGAAAGAAGCAGCCATGGAATCTCATAGTAGGAATCGTACGCAAGTGCAACCGGTTCGAATCTTCTTCTGTTGATGTCGTCCGCGATCTGCCAGAATTGACGCCACTTGGAGTCGGTGTCTGCCCGGTACCGCGTGAAATCCATTTCGTCGTCGGCGTACTTGCGGAGTGAGACGGTAGCGGCGATGGTGGTGCAAAGCCGTTCCGAAAGAGGGGTGTCCTTCTTCAGCACACTAGGCGAGGACAATGGCTTAAGGGCCTCCTGGTAAATCGCCAAAGCGGTTTCAAGCGCCTCGGGCGAAATCCTGTTGGGATGTAAAAGAAACTTCAACCACTTTTCAGTCGGGTCCTCGACATCAGAGGGCACCGGCGGCGTCGGCGGGTGCTCCTCTCCACGGGTATCCATAACTGTCGATACCCAGTTATTATCCCAATCCGTAGTCAGGCTCTCGAAATTGAAGTGCAGCGTGTAGAGCTGATAGAAGCTGCTATTTCTCCAAAGGACCCATAGCTCCATTCCCCTCCCTTCTTCCGCGGGCTTAACCTGGAAATCCGCAATCGTCCAGAACATGTTGCCTGACGTATCGGGATCCAAAGGCCTCAGCGAGGCATCAGGGAAGAGATCTTCAATAATGAGAGGCGATGTTAGGCCCCCTTTGATGGCCCAAAATTTGAAGCGACCATCCTCGAAGGGCGAGTATGTGATGAGATAATACCGGTAGCCGCCATCCAACGCTCTCTCCACGTTGAAAACGCGAATGAAAGATGATTCGGATGGGTTGAGTGAGTATGTTGTCGCATCCGACTGTGGTACTTCGCGACCCAATAGATCCTTTGTCGCAACCAATTTATTCGTGGCGAGGTTCCATATCTTCAGGGTGTGGTTTAGACAGATCGCGAAAACGTATGTCTGGTCGGAAGTGGTTGCGATCGCATTGGCGAGATTAGTGTCGAGATGACGGCCATTGTATTTGATCGAGGGTTGCGCATGCCACCTGACCAAGCCTCGAATCGACGATCCCCAGGTTCTTTCGTCGAAAGTCAATGGGGTCCAGTGTGAGCCTAAAGAGACATTGCGTTAATATTTTGTTTTGGGGCGATGCGCTTTTTTATAAACAAGGGCCTGGAGGGGAGGGGAGAGTGCTATTACCATCATCGCTGGATTTCCTAGTTAGGCGCAAGAGAGAGCCATTGTCGAGGGAAATGAATAGCTCAAGCGGGCTGCTAGCATGTAGTCGGTGAGGGTGAGAGAAGGTAAGAGGTGCCGGGACACAGGACTTGCACCAGTCCGAAATGTTCTCATCGATCGCTTCCGTCCGTCGAAAGAATTCCGGGCGCAGGGTCAGAGTGTGTAGCTGTTTGGAGGCCGTAATAACAAACACGCTGAGCACTTCGTGGTCCTCCAAGTCCGCGAGATCAACACCCGACGGAAGTATCTCTTCTTTGAAATCCAATCGCAAGGTCACGTTGTATTCGTGGTGCTCAATTCCTCCCTTTGTCAAATCCACACACTGGATCTCCAGCACCTTGCTGTCGTCGACGACCCTCCAGAGGAACGTTCGGGGATAAACGCTGCGCTTGCGGAAATAAACGGACCCCTGGGTGGCCAGATAGCGCTTGGAAAATTCGTCTTCATCCCTCGCGATCGAGTCGTCGGGTTTTGTGAGAGGGGAGGTCGAGAATCGAGCGCGGCCTGGCGAGTTCGCTTCTGATGGGATGCGGATGGTCACAACGGAGTTCGGCGAGTACGGCCGGAGGTCGACTCGGGTGTCTTTGTAAATTCTGGCCATGTCGGATTTGCGACAAACCACCTGGGACGATCTTGGGAAGAAATGGTCACCTCAAGTCTCCATGGCCGGAAGTCGCCGAGGAATGGAATGGAGTTGTCGCTGCCCGGGAGGTGGACGTGGAAGTGGAAGTGAAAGTGAAATGACAAGAAGCAGCTCTTCCGCTCAGAAAAAACAAGGTCTTGGCACGGGACCTGCACGCGCCGTCCGTTTGGGAGCTCTTTATCTTATGCTTCATTTCTTGCCATTCCTTCTGGTTCTTCTATTTTTTTATATTAATGTAACTACGCCACTATCGCCTCTGGCTGAAAATATACTGATCACGCTCCCCTGGTAAAATTAAAAAAAAAATAAACTATCTAATATGTACTGACTAACTCAGAAAGCGAAATTCAATAAGCGTACGTCTTGATCGTCATGTCATAACTGAACAATTATGCAGGCACCTCCTCATTCATTTTCTAAATCCTTGGGGCTTGGGTCTCCGATACCATCCTCGTTGATAGCGAAGAGGCAATCGCTTTCTGGAAGGCAGGGACTGTCGTAAATCTTGCAAACTCGAGTCTCGCCGCGGCCCTTCTTCAAGCTGAGTCGGGTCGTACTGGCATGCGCGATGATATTACCACCAATGGGCTTCTTCGGATCCGGATTGAACATGGCACTAGGGCCACCGTCCACTTGCGCCACGACCTGGTTCGTAATGACCACTGCGATACCGAATTCGTCCGCTAGACGTTGGAGCGTTCGCAGGAATTTGGCCAGATGAGTTTGGCGAGTTGACAATTCACCACGGCCATTGAAGTCCGTCCGGTAGAGCGACGTTGCCGAATCGACAACAAGCAGCGAGAACCGAGTCTCGCACATCATTTGTGATGCTTGGTTAAGCAGCTGGAGCTGATGATCGGAGTTGTACGCGCGAGCATATGCCACATTGTCAAGGACTTCCTCTCCGACAAGACCGAATCTCTGGGCAACGGCGAGCAGTCGCACCGGTCGGAAAGTGCCCTCGGTGTCGATGTAAAGACATTTACCTTCGCCCCCGCCCATATCAAAGGGAAGTTGGCAGGTCACCGCAAGCGTATGACATATTTGACTTTTACCGGTTCTGAATTCGCCGAAGATTTCGGTGATCGAGCCCGTCTCGATGCCGCCCCCTAGTAGAGTGTCCAGTTGTTTTGAACCCGTTGTGATCGAGATTAGTTCGCTTCGTCGCGCATGCATTTCCGTGGCTGTTGTGAATCCCATCGGCACAAGCTTCGCGGCTGTTCAAGAGTATAGTTAGTCATCGGTCCAATGACATAGGCATAGGCTTGTCACGATGTGACTGAAATTTCTGGCTTACCTTCAATGAGAACTTTTGTAGCCTTCTGCTCGGAGATGCCCTTGATCTGTTCCAGCACCCGCTTGGGTCTGACGCCGGGTCAGCCGCATTGATCCTATGGATAGAAACGAAAGCGAACAGGGTACGTACGTATATGCAACAGCTTCGACCGTACGATAGCCTTCATCGACGAACAGCTTGATATCTCTCGCCGTGAGCCCCGCAACTCCCTATGTGACGAGCCACGAATTAGCATCCCGATGCACTCCATGCGCGTGTTATCACCTCAGTCTCTCACCTCCAAGGCAGAGAGTGGCGTCGGCGCTCCTGGGCCCGGAAGCCCACTCTCATCGTACTCATTCTGGGTGTCCATGTCGGCAGTCATGTTGGTTGACAAGAAGTACGACGCGCAGCACGTGCCGATGTTGATTCTTAGGCGCAGGTGATTGGATTTCTGTTGCTGGGGGGGAAGGGTCTGTTCGCCGATTCAGGAGGGGTGAAGGCAAATTCTGATTGTACAGCCAGACGGCAACCTGCAGCAATAAATTCGTTGAGGTGGCGAATGGCAACGATCGGAGTCAATCGTCGAGGTGTTGTGGACGCGTCGAGCCGTCACGACGTCACGTGGACTAGGCAGTGAGGCCGCCGCGGATATGAGGAATCTAGGTTAGCCTCGTTGCCTGCGGGCGGTGCTGCCTGGGAAAGCAGGCATCCTTTTCTATCCCGACTGACGATGGCCTTGAATAAGAACTCGGCGACTTGATAGAAATCAGTGCAAAAAAATGATTATTATATTTGAAGAGGTCCATTACTGACTATGCTACTTATGTATGATAGTTAGTTAGGTAGCTTCTTGTTGTGAGAAAAGATGTGAGGCGAAAAGTTCAAAAAAGAACACCGAAAAAAAGAATCAAGAAGCAAAAAGAACAGTTGTCCAACCAAGCAGCCAACTTCCCTGTAACGGGTAGGTGTAATCTGGTGACGCCATCCTAGGGTGAAGATGTCTCTGCAGAATTGCTTCCCTCAAGGGTCATCTTCATTGCTTAATGCCTCCTAGCATCGTGAATTACTTGCACGAGTAAGATGACAACCCCCGGATTCGTACCAGGCACCTCTCCCGCTGGCGCGAACGCCGAAGCAAGGTTACTGGCTTAGCGGTTGACTCTCCCGCTCGACTATCCGTAACAGATGGAATAGACGACCCAAAACTTGGTTTTAAGTAGGTACGGTCGCAGGTCAACACCATCACTTCTTTGCTCTTGATCTTTCTACTGTGTTCATATCTGTATCTCATCTTTATTCTAGGCAGGAATTGGAATTTAATGTTTAAGGGCTTGTCATGTCTTTGGTCATTTTCTTTCTTTCCTACTACATACCAATATCTTAGTCGCCAATGTCAATCAATAGTCATGCTGTTCTCCGGTCAAATCGCCAGAATATATAGAGCCATTTAAGGTGACTATATCGGCATATCACCCATATTGCCAAATAACAAGGCAGAGACACACCGGCAGCCGTTTTAATGCTACGGCCGCTTTGAAATCCTACACCAACATTAAAACCGCAATCCCACCCACACACATCTCTGAACCTACGCCAATACGACTCGCACCCCTATTACAGTAATCAAGGCCTCCCCTGCACCCCTGTCGGTACACGGCACTGTTCGTCGCCTGGGGTAGTACATATGCCATCATTGCATACTTGTCCAGGCACAGTTCATGTTTGAAAAGCAGTCACATAAAGAGAAGAGGTTATGAATGATAATCGCTGAACGACAACCAGTGTGCATACTACAATGATCGGGTTCCTCATTTGAATATAAAATACTGTCTCTGCGGCCTAAGGACTGCGACACCTCCAGGGCCATCGATGCCAACTGCCTCATCATCCTGCAAAGAGGCATCTACTGGGGAGACATCCGGTTATAGTAGGAGTGGACCGTGCAATTGTTGGATACCGTTGGTAAATATTAACTTATGCCAAGAGGAGGTTAATACTTAAAGCAATCCCAACCAGCTAGATAGAAATGGATAAGACATATAAAGCAAGCCAGATCTATTGCGTGCACTGTCCTGCGTTGATCCAACCGTGGATATACTCCGGAGGAAGAAGGAAAGACGCCGAGACGGGCATACTCCGTCCAAACTTCAAAGGGAACCAACACTTTTCTCCACGGCCAGTGGGGCAACCCTATGCGCCGGACAAATTCCAGGGCGCCGTGGCCAATGGCAGCGCCATCATCGCACGACGATCGTGCAGCGTCCTTACATCAAAGCACCACCTCACTTCACAATTTGTACCGACGCCGAACCGCCGATCATGTGAGGGTTGGGGTTCCTTCAATTTGGCCACCCTTCTCGCTCTTGTCCCAAGTTCCATCTCCGTTAGACTTCAGCCTGCCTTCCCCTTCTTCCTTCCCCCCTCTCGTGTTGGCCTCGGAAGCCCTATGTCCGATTCTTTCCCGCGCATTCAGCCCTTCTCTCCTGTCCCATTATTATGGTTCCGTTCCGCAACTTCTTGGCCAAAAAGTCCGCCGCGCCCAATGGCGGGGAGGTCGATACCAACCTCAACAATGGTCGCTTATCTGCTGAAAACCCCAGCTCAACGGCCGTGAACATCAGGAAAAGTTCAGACAACGAGCCGCCCGAATATAAACTAAGTGGTATGCCCGGGTTTTGTTCAATGCGAACGGCTTGACCCCGCTAACGTTGGGCTGTGGAACACAGTGGTCGACGACAATGGCGCTTACCTTCCGGTATCTAAAACCCTTTCCTCTTCATGTTTCTCATTTAAATCCTGTTCCTCTGAAATCTTGCGACATGGCTAAACTCGATAAATAGCCATCCCCTCCGGAGAAACAGAGTTTCTGGCGACGATACCCAGGCTCCTCGAAATCATCGAATCACCGAGATCTAGTCGACGACAATGAACCCTTCTCCATATCCCGCGAATCATTCGATTCATACCGACGGTCCTTTGTGAGTTTATTCTGTTGCCCGAGATCATGACCCCATCTCGCGCGGGGAAACATTCCCTGCTCACATTTGCTGCCAAGGACATCTCCGCCCGCTCGCCCGTGAGCTACAGCGACGCAATGCCCTCCCGAACCTCCCTCGACTCTCGCTTCTCCCGCATGACCTCGCCATCCCGCACACACTCCGGATTCGAGAAGAAACCGGAATCAATGGAGGAAGAATTCGAGGACGTGGGACTCGACGACGAAGAAGCGAAACCGAAGAAGAAGGGCATCTTTTCGCGCCTCGGCGATCTCACCGGCGACTCGCAGACATCATCCTCGAATTCCAAGTCCTCCCACTTGGGCTTCCACATCCCCGGCAGGAAACGGGGACAAAGCAACGTGGGCTCGGAACTTGGCGCCATGAAAACCCCACCGCAGGGCGCAGAGACCGCAGAAGTGCGCGAGGGCTGAGAAATTCTCCTCGCGGATTCAGTACAATGTAATTGGGGGGTTTTTTACCGGGGCGTTTGAATGGGGCCGATTAATGAGACATGCGACCTGACCTACCTTCTCTTCTTGCTACAACTTTGTTGGTTCCTGGGTTGTTTGTTGGATGATTTGATGATTTGTAGTTTGATCATCATTGCTGTATACAAACCGATTGCTTGTAATGCACCTAATGTTAAGTTTCAATTATAGAACTCTGACTTGCTTTTAATTTCACTGTTTATCATGTTTGCTTCTATTTTCTTGCAAGAATCTCAAAAATAGTCCGATGAAGATCCCACCCTTTGCTTATCAGTGGAGTGCAAACAGTGCAAACGCCACCCGACCGCTCTCAAGAAAAAAAAAAAAAAAGCAATTCCGCGGCAATAAATTTATCGGCGCAGAAAATTATCCAAGCCGGCGGCATTCGTTCCAGACTTGCTCCGCTTGAACATTTCCACCTCTTGCACGTCCTATCCTTTTCTTTTTCTTTTACCGAAAAAAAGTAGGACATAGATCATCATGGTCGGAGTGAAACGTCCAGTTGACGGCGCCGACGGGCGCAACGGCAAACGAACGAAGACGAAGACGGCCGTTCCGACGAAGAAGGACAAGTCTGCGTCGGTGAAGAAGGCCGTTTCGAAACCCGAGTCCAAGAAGGGCGACAAGTTCGGAAAGAAGGACAAGAAGGCCCCGGCTAAGAAGAAGGTCGAGGAGTCGGAAGACGATGACGAGGATGATGATGAATTCGACCTGGATGATGTTTCGGATTCCGATATCGACGGGGAGAGTGGATTCCAGGACGACGAAGATGTTGGTATGGAGGATGTGAATGACGACGAGGAGGACGAGGACGAAGATGAAGATGAGGAGGAAAAGAACTCTGCAGAGCCTGCGAAGAGTAGGTCCTTCTCTTGACACTGCCTGGCATGTCGGATTTGAGCTAACGGTCGTGAATTCTAGATGGCAACAACAACAACTCCCGCGAATCGCACATCAAGCAGAAGGCTCTCCAGCAAGAGCGTAAAGCCGCCCGACCCAACGCCGATATAATTCTCCGTTCGAAGCAGCTGTGGGAGCGCCTGCGTCGCAAGTCGCACGTTCCGCTGGAGGAGAGAAAGAAGCTCATCGCCGAGCTTTTCGGAATCATTACCGGACGGGTTAAGGACTTTGTGTTCAAGCACGACTCGGTCCGTGTTATCCAGACCGCCCTGAAGTATGCGAACACCGAGCAGCGCAAGCAGATCGCCAAGGAGTTGAAGGGTCACTACAATGAACTGGCACAGAGCCGATATGCCAAGTTCTTGGTCGGCAAGCTGATCGTTCACGGCGATAACGAGACCCGCGATTTGATCATCCCCGAATTCTATGGCAACGTGAAGCGACTGATTCGTCACCCCGAGGGATCTTGGATTCTTGACGATATTTACCGCATGGTTGCGACACCGGAACAGAAGGCTGTCCTCCTTCGGGAGTGGTACGGAGCGGAATTTGTGGTTTTCAGAGACGAGAAGAAGTCGCCCTCCGCCGAACTCTCCGAGATCTTGAAGGAATCGCCCGAGAAGAGAGCGCCCATCATGAACTACCTCCGCGAACTCATCAACCAACTTATCCAGAAGCAAAGTACTGGATTCACAATGCTGCACGACGCCATGCTGCAGTACTTCTTGAACACGAAACCGGGCAGCTCGGAGGCCACCGAATTCATCGAGCTGCTCAAGGGCGACGAAGAGGGAGATCTGGTGAAGAACCTGGCTTTCACCAAGTCCGGCTCGCGGTTGATGTGTCTGGCCCTGGCTTACTCCAATGCTAAGGACCGCAAACAACTCACCCGTTTCTACCGAGACACCATCAAGATCATGGCGGGCGACCTCCACGCCCACATGGTCCTTTTGGCTGCATATGAAGTGATTGACGACACCAAGCTTACCGCTAAGCTGATCTTCCCCGAGCTTCTGAATCAGAGCGCAGATGCCGAAACTCGCATCGAGGAGCTGATGTTCCAAGTGACCGATTTGACAGCACGTATTCCCGTTCTGTACCCGTTCGCAGGAGACCGAGTCAAGTGGCTTTTGCCCGACATGGACCAAGAAGTCCTAAAGGAGATTCGCGAGGTGCGCAAGGAAACGTCGAAGAAGGACCCGGAAGTTCGACGCCAGGAGCTGATCAAGGCTGCGTCTCCCAACCTCCTCGAGCTCATCGCTGCGCGCGCCGACGCGTTGCTCGAGACCAGCTTTGGCTGCCAATTCATCTCGGAGGTCCTGTTCGACGCCGACGGAGACAAGAGCGAGGCTCTGTCTGCCGTTGCCACCGCCGCCAAATCCAGAGCCGACACCAAGGATTCGCCGTTCGTCGGCCGGTTGTTGAAGTCTCTCGTCCAGGGTGGACGATTCAACGCCGCCACGAAGGCCGTGGAGAAGGTGCAGCCGGCCCTGAACTTCCACGGGCTCCTGTATGAGCAGATCTCCGACGAGATCATGTCGTGGGCCACGGGCTCCAACACCTTCGTGGTGGTGGCTCTGGCGGAGTCGGACGAGTTCGAGAAGAAGGCCGAGTTGCTGAAGACGCTGAAGAAGAACAAGAAGGCCCTGCAGAAGGCCGTGGACTCCGGGAAGGATAATAAGAAGGCAGGACCTGCCAGCAGCGGTGCGAAGCTGCTGCTTGCGAAGATCTAGTTCGTCTGATAGAGGCTTGTATTTGTATGTTTTTGTATGTGTGCAAGCTGAGGATATTCTTTAATGCTGTTTGGATCTCAAGGTTCTAGGGTTTGCATCTTTCATTTGTACAGGGTCTGAGATATTTTTTAGGACCGAGAAAGCTATAAAAAGCATTTGATTTTTTCTTATTTCCCCGGGTTTATACATGATCATTCTGGGATTTAAACCCGTAGATACCTTCTGGGAGGACAATTGCAGTCTCCAGGGCTACTTTTAATACTTGCAAAAAGAGCGCGAAAGGGGAGAATCATCGTACACAGGCAATTAAACAGACAGCTATACAACCAACAAATTTCGTTGCTATCGTCACAGATGGAAGACTCAGGAGAGGTAATGATCCTTGAATTTTTGGACTTCAATCTCAATTAGCAGTGTTCACTCTCACCCTGAGATATTTACCGCTTACCTTCTGTTGCCAGATCAGACCACTTCCTGATAATTTTCGCTTTCTCATGCCCGAGAATAATCTCGTTCGCAGGCTCGCTAGTGTTTTCGATCGCGTTCTGGATGGCTGTGAGGTCGGTTATGACCACACGGACGGAACCTTCATACACACAATTGAGTCTTGCTCTGGGCCATTGATAGAGAACTGGCCTTACCTAACGCTAGTTGTAGGTTCTGCAAAGCTCCTCCTGACTGAGCCTCCATATCCATAGCGGCCACTTTGTCCTGAAGTGAGATTCTCAGCGTGAATACTGAATACTAACCCCAATCGGTTGACAGATAGCAAACAGTTCTGTACGCACTCGTATATACTTCAGCGCAGCGAGATCGTCTTCCAAATCGTCTTCCGGATCATTCTTGCGAAGTAGATCCTCCAGCTCCGAGTCGTCGAGGTTTCTCAGAATGGTTTTCAGCTGGTCCTCGCACGTTTTCACCCCGTCGGTGCCGTCCTTCATTTCGCCGAAGGTAGTGTCCGTCTTCGTCTCCAGAGTCGTCACACCGTCCAGTCGGTCAGCAGTGAGCTTTCTGACTTGCTCCCGCAGCGCTTCATTGTCGGGGTCGTTGGTCAGGTCGTTCAAGCCTTGGAACAACGCATCTGCCGTTTCGAGTAATCAGCAATTGACGGCCAAGCATGCTCTGGGAAGGTTGTCTTGGCTTCAATACCATAATCACTCTGCGCTGTGGACGCAGTGCTTAAAATCAGGTCACAGACCGTGCCTACTTCCCTGTATCCGTGCTAGAAGAGCGAGTGTAAATAAGCCTGTTTCCTTTCCTCTCTTCCTAAATGAGATGACGTGTTGCACATGGTCCCAACTTACCCCAAGCCCCTGGATGGACTGCACAGCCTAATTTCGCAAGTCAGCATAGGTCGCGGACAAAAGCTGAGCCGGCAGACAAGACTCACACTATAGCAGGTGTCGACGAGCGGAATGAAATAAGTATTGAGCTTTTGATAGTGAGCTCATTGCCGAGGCAAAGTAGGAACATGGGAGGTAGAGGCCATACGATATTCCACCCCATCGGGGATATCCCGCTCCAGTATTGAAAGCGATCCTGGGTGTATGGTAATTCCAGACTTGCGTTGACGGCTGTCTGGAGGTCCTGAAACGAGGGTCCATCGCAGACAAAGCTGCCCTCGACGAGCAGGCCGCGCGGAGTGAGAAAGTCGTCGTCGTCAGAAGACATTTTCGGTAATTTGGGGAAGGGGGGGATGCGATACTGCGTTCTCTGGAGGGTGATTAGTTCCAGCTCGCGTTCCTCGACAAGGAGCCTTTATAGATGCTTTGAAGTACATATGCAGCTGTTAGAAGAACAGGGATATCTGCTTCAATCTGCCGGTTGATGCGCATTTTTTCCCTGGAAATTTTGAACGCCGCTTGCGAATGCCATATCTCATCTTTCATGCCACTTATTAATTGCTGCGTCACTCGGGACGACCGGGAAAACTCCCGAGTGGTTCTGTACGGCAGCAGAGTTGGAGGCGTGAGATCTAGACCTGCTTCCAGCCCTTCTGCAACCACGCCACGGGGGAGGATAATTATGCTATCTAAACCGCATAGATGCAGATAATCACTGCATTGTGCCTAGTCGTAAGCATGCACCGAGGGGGAGTTTGATCTTGTTCTAATCAGATAACCGATTTCTACTGATAATCTGTCTATATGAGATATCTATTAGCGATTAAGTTGTCTCTTGACTGAACAGCTATGCTCCATCGAAACAAGGGCCCGAAGAATTCTCCTCACGCAATGTTCGTCTCGGCCAATGACTTGCGTGACGCATAGTGACGCTTTCAACACCGCATCCAGGCCATTGTCGGTGCTATAATCCCGAGAAGGAACTCGGACATGCAACTCAGACATAAAAGGGCGTTCTTCATCCATTGTCCCCTTCAAATCCAAGCAAATCCTCCATTCACCTGCATAAGACTTTCGAAGCCTTTACTCAGGAATTCGACAGAACCTTGTCCTGCCCCACCCCAAGATGAGCGACAAGCCCCCCGATGATCCTACCCGATGGTATCCCCTCGGCCAGTACGTCGAAGATGAGGATAACTACAGCGGGAACCGTGTCGGGGTTGCTGACGACGACGATGGAGGCCAAACCTTCACCCTGGCTCGAGAAGACATGGCGGCGCTGAACCGATTCACTCAAACAGGCCGAATGCTCCCCATGACTCGCAATGGATATGAGGTTCAAATGGGTCTCACCAGCGAGGCCGAACTGACTGACCAAGTCTGGAACGCGGTAGACACGATGCTCCTTACCTTTAAAACCGTAAGTTGTATACATACAAACCATTGCACTATCCTCTGACATGCCTTTGAACGTACCAGATCAATAACGACTGCAACTCCTTCTTGAGCGAAGAAGGCAATGGAGACGCGGGCAAGGGCACTTGGGCCAAGACTGTTGACGTTGCTGCTCAGATTTGGACCTATAGCGACAATGCCGGGGGTGAGGCCGGCGACTCGTTTTACGAGAGTATGCTTGCGGCTGTCAATGCCTTCAATGAAGCAACCAATGAGGACGACAAGAACGCACAGAAGGATTTGATCAAAGAGTATACGGACATGCAGAAAAAAGATTGCTCAGCACTCGCGACGGCCGCCGAAACAGTCGAGACTGAGCTGGGTGCGTTTCAGACCAGGTGCTCGGGCTATGCCACAGAACTTACAGGCCATGAGAAAACGATGGAGGGTCTCCTGCAGCAGGAGTATGGCGATATTGAGTGTCTGAAGGCGGACATTGAAAAGCAGACCGCTATTATCAAGTCAAAGCAGAGCAAGATTGATGCAGGTAAGCTTCCAGCCGAACCCTTTTCTCGCCAGAAAGTACCAACACAAGATCCAGACCGCCTCATAGAAAAGCAAGAAGCCTACTACGAGTGGATGTAAGTTAGATGTTCCCATGACTAGAGCGTGGCTGACACCTAGGAAAAGTCCCTTCGTTGGCGCCATTGCCGCTGCTATCGTAACGGCGGTGATGGAAACCAATATTGCCGACCTGGAAGATGCGATCAAGAAGTTGCAGGACATCATCGCCTCGGACCAAGAGAAAATCCGAGTTGTAGGAGCTGTGCAGGGCCATGTTACCGGCATGAAGGTCAGGCTTATATTTTCCTTTTCTAGTTGACACCTACGGGTCGGTTGACAGACAACGCTTTCCCTTCGATATGCTGACCACGATTCCCCCCCCCAGACCGAAATCCACGAACTCAATGACGTTCTTACACCGGCCATCACGACGCTGGGGAAGCTGAAAGGAGCCTGGCAAGCCATGGGGACCATGCTGGACGCGCTGAACGCGGCATTTAGCAAGGCCAACGATGAAATTGACTACCCAAGCATAGAGAAGAACGAGCTTGATAAGATCCGGCGCAAGTGGAACGACCTTCGAAGCTACAGTGAGTAGGCCAGTACTTCTATTCGATGACCAACGAGAACCCTAACATGTCTCTTAGCACAAACGTATCAGGAGGTCGCATATCTGACCGACGTGCCCAAGGCGACTTCCTTCGGGCAATATCTGGATGAGTTGGAGCAATCAAAGAAGTCCCTCAACTGATTCTGGTCATTGATCTCAGGGCGGGTGTTGCCTATATCGATTAGCATCATCACAGATTTTCACTAAGTTACCTAATAGTTATTGAAATGCATTCTGTTCTTCATCCTCAGAGCATACCAAGTAGAGAGAGAGAGAGAGTCTAGAGGAATCAATGGAAAGCCGTTGATGACTAATATCGGCACATCACATGCTCAGCACAATGAAAAGAACTTCCAAGACTCGACAATCTGAATCTTCTCGTCGAATGAAATGAGATTGTCCGACGCGGCATTGAGAAAGAGCCCGTCGATTTATCCCAATGACTTGCAGATTCAGGGTAGCAGCAATCAGTCCTGCATGGAATCTCCAAATAATTCAGGGGTTGGCTCAGGCCCGTTCAGCGCTAAGAATAAGCCGGTCGGCTTCTCCTTAAGCCGGACTGGCGCAAGGACCGTGGGCGTCCCTCCTGCTAGCCAGAATACTTATTAAGTATTCGCCCATCTAATCTCGGTTTGATGATGATCTCCGCCTGCAGGTGGTTTTTAAACTTGGCCCACCTACCCTGCGGTGGGTGCTGCTTGGCCTGGAAAGGTGGTGATGGCCACAGGTTCCAGACTGTTCAGCCTTCACGAATCTTGACTTGGTTCCTGTCTGCGCCTGTCGGACCCTGGAAATGTCAGACCAACAGCCGGAAGAATTTGAAAGCCACTAATTGTCTAGTTTGATGACCACTTGCTTCTCTCGGCCCCATGGCAGAATCAACCAGAGGGTGGATTAATCTGACTACCACAAATTAGCGATGATTATTGAATTCGGCCTCATCAACGGTCGATCCCCACGGCTCAGATCCCTGCCTTTTCGGGGCCAGTCAGGCAGGGCAAAAAAAAAAAAAAAAAAAAAAAAAAAAAAAAAAAGCCGGACCGTGGTTCACTCAGGGACAAAAGAAGAGCGAGGAGAGGAAAAGTGACTGCCCAATGGACGCCCTTCTGGTTTGTTATCCTTCATGATTCTTCTGCTTCTGACTTCTGACGGCCATTTCAACTGCTTCTTCTTGTTCTACATCTTACTTTAATTGCTTTTTAATTCCTAATTTCCAAGTCCTTAATCCTTGCCCGCTCTTTCGCTCATTTCCTTTTTTCCTTTGTCCCTCTATACCTTTCCCTCTCTTAATCATTTGCTCTTGGCAATTACTATCAATTGTTTTAATTGACCGATCTGGTTGTTTCGCATTTTGGCTTTGCGACTGCATCTACATCCCACCTACAGCTAATAAACCTATCCCTTCGTTACCCTCATTTGGCTTTGCAGATCCAAACACCCTCTTCGAACGGAAAAGCAGACGATCTCTCGCATCCTCCATGGCCTTGTTTTGAGTTGGATCATCGCTCCGTCGTTCGAAATCTGGGTTTATCGTTGGCCCGTCACACCCCTCTCGTGTGATCTCTCACCTCCCCAGTCAAAAACAACATGGCCCATGTTGCAACCTCTGCAGAGGATGCGAGACACCCCCCGCCCATCCCTCCCTCGCCGACGCTATCGAACCCGGATATGATCCTGCCATTCGACGGCAACGAGCGCGAATCCTCCACTCCATCACCTCCATTTAACCTACCGTCCCTGTCCCACCTGCAGTCCTTCTACGGACCTCGAACCGCGTCCACTGATTTCGCCGGCGATTCCACCAGAAACGGTACCTACGCGCCCGTCTACCGACCGCAAAAGAAGGGGTTCCCGCGCCACACGTGGCTGCACGAGGGTCACGAGGCCAGTCGTCGCTTATCGGATATCGGAGAGGAGGATACGCCGTCCCCGGCATCATATTTGGGCGGATTTTCGAAGAATGCACACGTTGTGACCAGCTCCCCCGTGCCATATCGCGTCGCGGAGGACAACGAGAATAAGGATGCCGGTGCGTGGAGTAGCTCGTCTAGCTCGACAATTAGTGCCACTAGCGAAACCTCTTCGGAAGGGACTAAGGGGCGTGCACAAGGCCAGAGTGTTGTGTCTCAGGAGGTTGACAGCATGAATAATGATCAATTGAGGCAAACCATTCGGGCCATTGAGACTGGCACCAATGGTGACCCTTCGCGTCTGAGCGTGGTGTCGACCACGGAGGAAGGGAGTCCGGCCGATGAGCTGTCATCCGTGATTTTAAGCAGCGAGGCGGAAAGAATTCTCGAAAATGCAAAGAAGCGACTCACGGTATGTTGGATTGATATGGGAACAAACCAAAGGGAGTTTTGACTAACGGTTCCACTGCAGCTCATGGAAGGTAATCTGACGCGGGCCCGTTCATCGGTGCGCGTCTCCCCGTCACTGCCGACGTCGCCAACGCCGTCCGGCAATCAGCCACTCGGACTTGGTCAGCCAGTCGGCGGCCTGTACCAATCGATCTCTCGGGCTGATCGCAGGGTGTCCACGCTACGCCCTCGTGCAACGTACTCGGCCTCCCAGGATTCGTCGAACAATCGCCATTCGCGTGTGTATAGCGAGACCACCCTTCCGTCGACGTCCCTGTCGAGTCTACCACCCGCCTCGCCCAGCCTGTCCCGGTCGATGAGTGCTCTGGGATCGAGCACCGCCTCCAATTTCAACAACGATGACCGATCGTTTCAATATGCCCCCAACCGAGCGTATCTCACCCATCGCGCATCTATCAACTCCCTCCAGCCCGCCTCGCAAGAACAAAAACCCTCCGATACCCCTCACGGCTTGGGGATCTCGACACCGGAAGAAAATGACCAGCTCTCGACTGTCGATGAGTTCGATTCGAGCTACCAAACCTATGATCCCCCATCTCGCTCACAGTCGCAACTTCAGGTCCGAGACCTCCAAGATCAGATGAAGGGGCTGCACATCAAGATATCTAGTTTGAAGGTCAAAACACAGGAGGATAATCTACGGCGACGGAGCTTGCAGAGCTTGCGAACCCCGAGTCCGCTCACCGCTGCGGATCATTGGTATAACAACCCGCTGGAAACGAGGGATCATAGTAACCTGAACCCGGGGCGTGGACATACCCCGGACTACGCTCGGGAACGGCGATCCAACGAATCCAACCGAGAGCGCGATCATGCTCGATATGGACAGGAAACAGTCGGCGCCAATGGTACTGCACGGCCAAGCGGGCAACATCACGCCCCGCCCGCTTCTCGAGCCCACCAACCAGCGGAGGAGGACGACAACCAGTCAGTGATCGAAAGCCTCTACGAAGATGCCCAGGAGGGAGAGTACGACACGGACGGCTCGTCGGGCTCGGAAATCGACCGGGAAGCTCTGGATGAAATTCTGCGCGAGCCGTTGGACGACGACCTCCAGGATCCCTTGGGATCCTTCCCCCCCGTGCCCGTGAATCAGGATTCTCGGCCTCATGAGGAACGCGAAGATGCTTTCGACTACGAGCATTTCATTCTCCACAGTGCTTTAGGAAACTACACGCAGAACCGAATGCGCAGGAAGAGTGAAGTGTCGACTTCATCCGTCGAAACCACGCGACCTGCTCAAGATAGCCAACCCCCCCGTCATGCCCGGACGAACAGTGACGCGTCGGTTTCCACCATGGCGACATTCGCAACTGCTACAGAAGGAGATCCCGATGATTTCGAAAACGTGCTGTACTGGGATCGGAGATTCAATGCCGGTAAGATTGCTCTACATAACAGTAAACAGTACATGAATTCTAAGCGATGCTGACAACATGGTAGAATTGCTTGCTCACCCTCAATATGCCGAAGAAGAGAACGGCGACGAGTCTGAGAATATGGGGACCCCACGAGCCAACCGGCAGCGAGATAGCAACGAGTATTGGCCTGCGGAGTCGCTCACGACACCCCAGCGGTCTGAATCTACGACGACGGGTTCTGCCACTCCGACGGCCCTGGCATCGACTCTCGTATCGACGGTGCGAGCGGCCGCTAGCCCTCACCCCAACTCGGAGAATAGCAACATGGGTCTCAACAACGACGATACGCGGCTGCTGGAGCATCTGTTTCAAAGCCTGGGAGATGTCTGCATGGATCTTCAGACCATCACGACCTCTGCCGACCCGGATCCCAAACATGTGCGGCTGCTGCGGTGGCGATTGGACGCGGCTCGACGCGTGCTGGACGGAGAGCTTGATACTGATTGATTGATTAATTGATTTTGCGCGGTGGTAGTTGACGAAAGGACGGTTGATATTTGATACCCTGATGTTTGATTTCTCGTCTTTCTGTCTTTCTTGTTGACCATGTTTTTTGGCCTCTGGTTCTATGTGCGAGGATATACATATATAGCATTGATCTGGGCTGACGGGAGGAAGCCCGCAGCTCGTCTAATAGAGTAATGTATAGAATGAGTTACATGAGATATCAAACTGATCATCATCATACTCCGACTATGAGGCAGAAATCCCAGCAAGTGGGGAGCTGACTAAGCGGGATGTCGATCCGAAAGAGGCAGGTCGCGCTGCTCGTGGGAAAAGAATCCACGCCGTTCGTTCAATCACTCCCTGCTCTGGTTAAATTATCGTCCGGTCAACTTTCCCCTGGCTTCTGCACTCAGACACGTTCCTGGTCTGCCACTTCCACCGCCACCCGCGTCTTCTGCTCGAACGCGCGATCGATCGGCGCATCTTCCCCGCTAAGAAGGGAAACTCGCGCGGAACATTATTCCTGGCCTGCATATTGTCGCGACCATCATATCCAAAATGAGCACTCCACACCCCAGTCGCCGTCTCTTGATCTTCCAGGAGGCGCGCAATCCCCAGTCCTCCGAGATGGTCTACCTGCCCGTCAACAAGCTGGGTCTTCCCATCTGCGGACCGGGCCCCGAGATGCCTTCGATCCTTGAATTGCCGCTGCGCGCGTTGAGGGCGTTTACTGAGATCTTCAATCAGCCCAAATATAAGGGATGGTGTGTGCTTACATCTCTCTGTCCTGGTGTAATGAATGAACTAGGTGCTGACTATCTCTAACAGGTCGATTCTCGCAGCTGGCCCGTATCATGATACCTCCGAGGAGGGCAAGTTCTATGCCGTGATCCTGGAGCAGGCGAAGGATTCCTTCCATCCCAGTGACTCAACTGGCCCATGATCTCTTTCTCGCTAGCTGCCTAGCTGCCTAGCTGCCTAGCTACCTAGCTGTCTGCCTGTCTGTCTGCTGGGTAAGGGGAGTGCAGATGGATTGTATGCTTAATGTTGATGGATGGTTCTTCCTTGCCATGGAACTGGCCCAGTTGATGTTATTTTCATGTGTATGACGCGTTGATGATCTTGATGAGACCTTTGGTTGCTTTCTGTTTTGTTTTCTCCCTGTAGATCTTTTTTGCTTGTGTGTACAAAGTTGTTGCTTGGGTGAGGCGTTGTGAGGTGGTGCACGTTTCCCAGAAGATTCTCTCCTGTCTGCTGCCTGCCATTCACTTGTGCCAGTATGCCAGTGAAGGTCATGACACTGATGAGTTCTGTCTTGTTGGATTCACCTGGCAAGTTGATTCACGTGTGAGGGTTCACTGGTTCTTGAGTTTCTACTTCTTTACCTCTCTACCTCTCTTCCCTTCTTTCCTTCCTTCCTTCCTTCCACCTCCACCTCACCCACTATCCTCCCTCCTGACCTCTCCTACTTTCTTTTCATTTATTATTCGTTATTTCGATATCACCTGTATCACTTCTATTCCATATAAAGGTATCTTATCACTTTTATCTTATCATTACTCCATCCAGCATGACTGCCGTAAGTTCTCTTGCCCGTCTCCTTCCCTTCTCCATCCCCTGCACGAGAGACCCAACTGACCCAACTGAACCTATCCAAGAACGCAAGCAAATTGCTCCTCATATTTGCCAAGAAGAACAATCAGATCTTGCCCCTGAATTGTCCCGGTCTCCCTATCACCGATTCCTGCCCCATCATTGCCACCGGCAAGAAGAACTTTGTGACCGACCCTCTTCTGTTGCTTCACATTTCGAGCAGCATCAAGAGCAAACCGGCTAAATATGGCGGATAGTAAGTCCTCTTCCAAGCCGCATCTTTGATTGGCATTGGTTCTGGATGCTGATTCTTTTACAAGCTTCTTCCATCTGAGTTTCCAGGATGAAGACAAGCAGTTTTACTACGTGATCCTGCAGAAGGGTGATTCGGATGTCGCAGAAACCAAGTCTGCTTCTGACCCCATCACTAATGAAAGTGGTTGGGCTGATGATGACCATCTCGCTGGTGGATGGGATGTCCTCCATCACCCTGACATTCAGGCTATTGACCAAACTGAGTGGTGCTCAACTCACCCCGACCCTGCCGTTGATTCTCATGATGGCGATTCCGTCAGACACGACACCCATGAAGATGCTGCTGTGACCTGTACCTGTGGTCATATGGGTGGCTGGGATTGTCATTGTCATAGTTTCGACGGTCCTGTCAAACATGATGCTCATGAAGATACTGCTGCGAAACTTGCCGGTGATCATGGAAACAGTTGGGGATGCGGTTGCGATGAAAATTCCTGGGGATGCAGTTGCATTGAATATGACTGGATGTGCCAGTGTCATGATGCCACCCAGCGACGTGACAGTTCTCGTGTTGCTCATACCCATGAAATGAAAGACCACGACGAGGGCGATGACCGGCTCCCACACGCTCACCCAGCTTCTTATGTGAGATCCAAGAGGGCCCACAGACGCAGAAAGCACAATGTCAACAAAGATGTGACATCCTGGTACACCGAGCCGAGCACTCAAGTTGCAGAATCTGGGTGCTCTCCTTCCACCAAGCGTTTCTTGCGCTCGCGCTTCGGATCGACCAAAAAGGTTGCATCCACCCGGGGCGATGGCAGAGAGAACGGTAATTGGACAGCAGTTGGTGACTCCTCCGTGGGTGGCTGGAGTGTCGACTACGACTATAGCGATACCAAGTCGCCTCCTTCCTCTGCAGGTCCCCGAGCCCCCTCCCCGGCCACTGTAGTATCTTCTCGAGCCACGGAGGCCGACAGAAACCTTTCTGAGTATGATGACACTGCTTCAGGTGATAACTTGAACCGCGCAGCCAATAACTTCACCAGTGCCTGGTGATGAATTCGCATATGACAGCGATTTTGATTTCGATATCATTGAGTGGACCGAGGAAGACGCGGGTCTGAATTACAGGGCTATGGAGTTCTAAGTCAGCAGTTCTCCTCAGGGGAGTTCTCAGTGGTTGGTAAATGGGTCCTAGGCTTTTTCTTCTTCAGTTTTTGGAAACCGGGAAAGGTTCTACTTGGGTGCTTACTTGCTTTGCTAGTCTTGATTTGGAAGTTTCTTTTTGGCTTTTTGGCTTGGTCTTTTTCTTATTCTTCATTTTCCTCATTGTCTTTTCATATCACTATCTTCATCTACACCCGCACCGACGCTGATGTTGACGCAAGTGGCCGTCTTTTTTCCTCCCTCTCTGATCATTTCCTTTCTGTTCTAGCAGGGAATGGGCATCATCACTTGGAAAAAGCTGGGTTGATCTACGGCCATGTAGCTGCCAATAAACTGCGTTCGCTGGTCGAATACTACCTCCAGTCCGGAGTACGTGGGACTCCAAGTATAGGATACCTTCGTAGCTCTTCTAATCCTCTTGGACATCCATTCAATTTCAATCAGATTCATTCAAGCTACACAGAATGAAACGAAGACAAAGAATTTGAACCATGTCACATACACAATACAAGACAACATCATCAACAGCAGCAACAACAACAACAAACTAAAACCAAGGAAAGAAGAAAACAAAAACAAAGGCAAACTAGAACCTCAACCCGCTGAAATAGAAAGATTCCTCATGATCATTGACGATGTGTCGTTTCATACCTAATCCTAAGAAAAGCAGTAGCTACTACCCACCGCACCGGACCTACCTACCTAGGATAGAAAAAAAAATAGAACAGAATAGAAGAGAGCAGAAGAGAATAATCCCTAAACATGCACATCCACATGGACATTCACACGGTACGCACATCAAGATATGACTTGGTATGAATGACATGGTATGACGGGGGCCGGGGAATAGAAAAAGAAAGAAGGCCAATTTTAACAGATTAACTCGCTCCCTCCAGCTCATAACCCGGTCGGTTGATTAGTGAGACTTCATGTGTAGACGTTTGGTAGGGGGAGCAGCTTCGCGCCGTAGTGGAGGTCGAGGGAACGGGAGTCGCTGGGGTCGAAGACGGTGGCTTGGCGTTCTTCGAGGAAGAGAGCTATTGATGATATTGTTAGACTCTGCGTGTTATTGTGGTTATTATGAAGAGAATGAGACGTACGGGTGATTTTGATCATGTCGAACCAGCGGGCGGCGTGCTCGTCGCTCCCGTCGACGGCCTTGAGAATGCCACTGTCGGGACGGGGATTGGCCTTGGGTGGCAAGCTGCGCATCTTCAACAGCATGTGCAAGATATCCGAAAATCGATCGCCTTGGCTGGCATAATAGGGGGGACGCTTGTCCAAGGGCCACTGCCAGAGGTTAGCAATTTATCTAAGTAGAGCGAGGGGATAACTTACCCGCTGGGCAAATGCCTCGTCCTCCCACGAGCGGAATAGCCAGCAGGTTCTCTCCACGCAGTTCAGCAAAATTATAGACACAAGGAAAGTTTCAAACCAGCCACTCTGCTGGCGTTGAAGCAGACGCCGCTCGAGGTCATTCATCACTGACTTGCTCAGCTGGGAGGCACGCTTCTCGGTGGCCGCACGCAACTGGCTGCACAAGAGTCCGTAGGATTCGGCGTTGGTCACCTCGTCGATCGGCATGCGTCCGTCGTCCGAAGGCTGCGCCAGAGAGTGCATCGAAGTGGGTGGAAGAGTCGGATTGCAGAATACTTTCCAGCGCAACTCCGAGTCGGCAAGCATGTGAGTTGCAACCCACAGCTCCAGCACTCGCTCCAGTAGAACGTCCTATATCGGATTAGACCTGCATTTTCGACAGAAATGACACAGAACATACCTTCTTCTGCTGACTCAACTCGGACGCGAGCATCAAGGTCGGTCTCATGAACTCCGAGGATTCACGTTCGTAGAAGGAGGACGCGGTCTTCTTAATGTACATTTCAATCTTTCCAGGAAGATCGTCTGCGTCGCTGTCGAGGAGGAAAAGTTCGGAGAGAGGTCCCTGGAATTGCGAGTCGTCTCCCAGGCCCTGAAGCTGGGGGTCTAACGTCGACGCTGACGGCTTGTGGGCCTGGAGAGTGCTGAAGGTGACAAAAACCAAGCTCTCCTCGAAATGCGTGACCTCGATGCGTCCCGCATAGTGCTCAAACTTGAGTTGGTTTCGGATGCTGCTCACGTCGTGATAAGCAAGCGTGGCGTGCAAATCTAAAAGGCGGTCGTCAGTTCTGTCGCATCCAAAGAAACCGGCAAAATCAAGGCAACCACCTACTTGCGTTATACAATTCAAACTCCTCCGCAATGCGCGTCCGAATGCACGGATGTTTCCACAAGCGCGCACTCTCGACGCTGGCGCAGGTGGTACAAGGACTATCGCCAGAGCACTGGCAGAATTAGTTAGCAAGGTCCCAAAAAAGCAGTCGGCGCTCAAACATACGGGTTTCTTGAGCATGCGACACCGAATACACGCGCCCCGCTTCCGGACTTCCTGGACCTCTCGACGCCGAGTCGCAGAGAACCGTCCGCGAACCTTCGGTTTCGTCGGTTTGGTTGAGTTGCCGAATTCGTTCACAAATCCCTTCGCCTGCGAGTTCGGATTCATCGCGATCGGACGAGGGAAGGTGGCGGCGCGTTGCGTCGCGGCGGTCAGGGACGGGTCGTGCTCCTGAAGACTATCGAACAAGAGCTGTTCCTGAGTCGAAAGCTGTTGATTCCACGGGTTCCCCAGCTTGGCCAGTCCGTCGGGAAGTCCGGCATTGGGGTCGTGATCCATCGGCATTCCCTGCGGCACCATCTCGCTGGCCGAGGCAGCGATCATGGAAAGTTGTGATTGGCGAGCATTGGCAGCCGGATCGGGGGTCAGCGAGGCGTCCGCCAGGGTGGGGGATGCGGACGAAGGGTGATCTTGAGAGGTATTGGGAAGAGAAGGGAGGGACGTCGCGTTTGAACCTTGAGGTGTCACTGTGGGATTGTTTTTCATTAGCGCGCCACCGAAGACACGAGGTGAGGTCAACGACAAACAAAGCGAACAAAGAGAGAAACACAAACAGTAAGAAACAAAATATCGGGAAGGTGAAATTAACAACTCACCAGGTGGCTTGACATCCTCGTCCACCTGCTCCGATTGAGCAGGGTGACCCTGGAAGCCCTCTGCTTCGAGCGCAGGGTCTACAACAACCGTCTTGCCTCCCACGGTGACCGACTGGGTGTATGCAGGGCCGTTCGCATTATTATTTCCGCCGCCGCCGCCGCCACCACCTCGTTTCCCCTGATCGGATGCGCCCACCTGCCTCGACGCCTCCGCCAACACATTGAGGCCGTCGAAGTTCTGACGCGTGGTAAATGGCAGATCCACCCCCTTGCCTTTATTCTGCCCCGCCAGATTGGGGTCTTTGTTCTGGTCGCCGTCGGCAAGGTCGGGCAGCTCATGGAGTCGCAACAAGACGCGTTGTCGATCGCGCAGCGGGATTGCTTGACACTTCTTCACCAGATGGTTGGTCAGACTGTCGATGCGACCCTTGGGGAATTTCTCGCCACAGGCCTTGCAGGTATGCTGGTAGCGATTACTGGCATCCTCGAGTTTCTGGCCGCGAATGAAGAATTCGAGGATCAACTGGTTGGGTTTGCGACCCATAGTGGCCAGAGGGGAGGGCTAGCTGCGCAAGGGAAGGGTGGCAGAAAAAAACACAGGGCGTTTTTCCAAGGGACTCGACAGGAAAGCCTCGGATTCGCAAGCGACTCGAGGATGATGCAAGTCGAGCACGGCCTCCTCCGCAGATGCGCGATCGCAACAAGAGAGGACGCCGAGTACCTCGAGGAACGGTGCCGCACACAACAGAGGGAGCGAGCGAGCGAGAGAGCCGAGGGGTGGATAGACGGGCAAAATGGCAGTGGCCACCAAGGCAGCGAGTATTGTGGGCCACCACCACGCAAGATGGAGGGAGAAACGTGAAAATGGGAGTCCAGATGGGCCTGATGGGCCTGAACGAGCAGATTGAGAAGGGCAGCGCGATGGCAGCGATGAGAATGGGCGAGAGAAGCGAATGAGCAGAGGAGTGGGATGGATGGGAATAATGTTGCAAGTTGCGGCAAAACGCCGACTTTTGCACGGGCGGTCTGGCCGCTGCCGCCCGGCCGTTGCGCTGCGGTGGTCACGGGGCTGGCGATGCGCCTCACCGCATGAAAGGCGGTGATGAGATCGGTGACCAGCTTCACTTCATTATTATTCCTTCTGTTGCGGTTCTCTAGGCGTCCTGGTTCTGACCCTCCTGCTCGTCTTCCTGTCGGCATCTATCCCCCTGTTGGCCCTCGATGCACATTCACATCCTTTCACCCTTAGTCACCGCCCCTGGTATGTGAGCCAAGTCGCCTCTCTGCTGTACTACGCTTGTCCCTCGACCAGAAACACGTTAGAAAATACAATCAATTCTTCTTATTATTAAATCCCCCGTCTCGGCTCCGATATCGTGGCCAGTGACCGCTTTTTCCCCCATGCCTTGCGCCGTATCCCATGGCCAGTCCTCGTCAGCCGTGGCGACATCCAACTGACGTCCCTTTCTTCCTCGACAGCTATCAAATGCAGGCAGAGAAGTCGGTCTGCAAACTTAGAACAGCAAATGCAGTGCAAGCCCTAATTACAGATCAGATATTATCTGTCATCCATCGGCTGACCCGCTCTGAGCGGCCCACAGACGAAAGCAGGAAAAGACATGCGTGGGGACTGGAGAAGAAAAAGAAAAAGAAAAATAAAAAAAAATAAAAATAAAAACTTGAATGTCCTCGATTCAGGCACGTCAGCATATGCGGTGCTCGGGAGGTCGCCAGGGAACCCCTAAGATCTCGAAGATTCGTCGCTCGTCGCGTCCTTCGAGAAGTCGACCGGTGGTGACTTTCACCTGCCGTGGTCCACGTAGCACGTCGGTATAGAGCCCTCGCTGGTTTAACCGCATGCCTTTCTTTCGCGCCAGGAGCCTCATGCTCCGGTTGAAAATGTCGTTCCCCGTGAAGTAGATCAATGCAGCCCCAATTTCCGACCCCGGCACGAACAGAAGATCAATCCGACGCCAGACGGGGCTGCCTGGCAACTTGGACGCACCGTGCCACTTCGAGCCGTCCCCTCGGGACGTGCTAGCCAGGCTGACTTGGAGGAATCCCTGTCGGAACAGTTGAGGAATCACATCTTCCGTCATCATCGTTCGGATCTGCTCGTTGGTCGCGTCGGGCTTGGTGATGAGCACGTCGATGTCGCCCGAGTTGGCCGCTCCACGTCGATAGGAGCCACTGATGATGACTTGCATTTCAGGGTCGGTCCTTTGTACGGCTTGCCGGACGACGTCGCCGTGCGCCTTGACCTCGCTGCGCTGGATCCGCTGGGAAAAGTCATGGTAATGTTCCACACCCAGGCGCTGGTTTTGACTCAGCGAGGCTTTGGTTTGAAGATCTTCCAGGGTCTTATAGCCTTGAGCGATCCATCTCGATGCCTGCGAAACCCCAGCCCCGTAGACACCAAGGAATAGTTGAAGGATCTGATCCTCCGCCGTGGTGTTCGTATTCTCTAGGCGACGGAGGCGATTCGTGCAGACGATTTCCTCGATCTTGTCCGCCAGGCGTGTTCCTATTCCCGGGATGGCGAGGGCCTGGGAGCGGTTCACAACTTTCTTGGACTGTCGACGAAGGGCGGAGATGGCTTTTCGATAAGCGATTACACGCCAATTATCATCCGTCCTGGTGTAGTAGTCCAACATCTGCTGAAGGACTTCGATGGTCCTGGTATTCGGTCCTTCGGCGTTCGACTTTGCATCGTGTTTCTGCATGCATGCAAACTTCTGCTGCCAGTCACCCGTCGCTTTGGTGTCCTTCTGTATTGATCCCCTTTTCTTTGCGATGGGTTTCTCAGAACCCGACTCCTCGGTCTCGGCGTCGGATTCTTCGATCGTAGGGTCTTCATCAAGGGCTTCTAGAGGCTCGAGGGGCTACCTTTCGTTAACTCTCGCTACCTGAAACGCTTGCTGTCACGTACCAGATCTTTCACGGCTTTGGCCTCGTCAATCATATCATCCAACGCATCGCGTTCCCGCAAATGGGTTTCATGAACAGTCTCTTCATGCCTAGCCTCCGGAGGCTCCTGTGCTGTATTGACACCCACGGGGACCTGATCATTTGAAACTGCAGAACTTTGGGATGGTGTCGCGGCTTGCAGATGCTTCCCCGCCGGCTTTAACGGCAGGGATTGGCTCGAAGGTGCTTCTTCCATAGGCGCTGGTTCTTTGACCACAGTGGATACCGGCGCTCCCTTGACGCGAAATCGGCTTTGCGTCGTATTGAGAATTGCCCGGAAGTTGATACATTCCGCCGGATAGCCCTCGCCGACAAGAGCTATAGTTGACTTCGCCAGGTTAGCGGGCAGAACAGAAATAAATAACTCTCCCCCAAGCTTACCGGGAAATCCTCCAGCTTCAGATGTTTCAAAACTTCCTGGAAAGTCAACCCCTTGTCAACTATGACATGTGTGATATTCTCATCATCCCACGACTGTGCCCATCGAGCCCCGTATTCCTGCGCTCGCTGGATCCGTAGGCGTCGGAATGGCGAGACGTCATTGTTTGGAAAGAAGACTAAGGTCACGTATCAGTCATCGTCTAGTCGATGAGATTCAAACTTATCACTCACAGAAGTTAAGACCCTTGAAAATCTGCTGATGCTCGGGGATCACCTTGGGCAAATGTGCCCGCTTCCGCTTACTGGTCGTCGATGTCATACTGACTTTGGTCTTGTCCGGCACAGGCCCGTCGATATTCGGTCTTGTTACTGCAGGAGCTACGCGATCCCCACTGCTGGCTGAATCACTTCTGTGCCTCGAGCTCACAGCACTCGCTTGAACCGAAGATTGAAGACCCGAAAGGGAGCTTGTGCGCGCCAGACTCATCCGAACCGGAGACTTGGTGTTCAAAGCGGAAGTCAAAGTATGAGAAGAAGTGACAAAGGAGTCGATTTCGGGTTCATTCCTCTTTCTCGAGCGAGCTATAACACGATCAAAATCGGACTCCTTGTCCTCGGCTTCGTCTGACCAGCGGTCCAGCTCATCGAGAAGTTCGAAGAAGGCCCTTTTATCTGCCATGCTGTCCATCATGGCGGCTGATGAGGGAAATCTCCAGGTTCACTCCTTCCCGGCATGTGAGCCATGGAATGGGATACGAATCTCTGCCTGCTAGGTAGCAGGCGACGGCTTATTTTATTCTCCGCGGATACTTTCGGTCCAATTCAAATAGCGACAGCCCACATATCCAAGCTCATCATTGGATGCAAGGGAAGACCCCATCCTGACACGCTGACCAGGCAACGCGTTGGAAGAATCCACGAAAACGCCGCCAGGTCACGGGACTCAGCTATCCCCATTAGGCTTCCCAGACGGGACTAGCGCCGTGGAAATTCGGTGGATCATCGAAGCTCCCGAGAAGTTCATCGTCTCGTCTCTCCGACATTATCCAGATCTATAAGAACAAAACACAAAGAATGTGGAGGCCGTCCGTCTTCCTCTCCTCCCTCCCAGAGGCTGCCGTCCTCCGAGGAGGCTCCAGTCGCTGCCTCAGCTGCCAATTCCAACTTCGCAACGCCGTCGCCGCCGCTCGATCAAGACCGTCTCTTCGATACTATGCCAGCAGCAATGGCAAGGATGCCGGGAAATCGCCCACCACCAAACCCCCGGTCCCTGAAAAGGTCCAGTTCCAGCAGCACGCTCCTCCCTCCTCTGATTCCGCGCCTGAACCCGGCGACGAAGACTTCACACCGCCGACCCTCGACCGACCCATCGGAACGGTCATCCCGCCGCAAGAGGGCCAGAACTCGGGCGTCGACTCGCGCAGCATCCGGCAGCGACGCGATGATTTCGTGAACTACGATCGACATCTGGAGCGACGGAAAGAACTGTACTTCCCCTTCTCCCACACCCTCCCTCTTGTCCCTCAAAAAACCCGTCCATACTAACCAAACCAACCTCCTAGAACCCGCCAAGTCGCCAAACCCTACTTCCGCGAATGGTCGAACATGCGCCACCACGAGGGCAAGACCTTCCGATCCAACACCCGGCTCTTCAAGCGCGACAAGGCGCTCTACTTCCCGAACCTCAGCGGGATCACGCTCTCGTCGCCCAAGGAACCCCAGGACACGACGGCGCTGCTCCGCGGCAAAGTCAGCGTCATCAACCTGTTCTCCAGCGTGTGGGCCGAGTCGCAGGTTGCGACCTTCACGGGGCCCAAGCAGAACCCGGGGCTCTACGAGGCGTTCCAGACGGCCAGCCCGCTCGTCCAGAAGGTCGATATCAACGTAGAGGAGAATGCGCTGAAGGCGTGGCTGGTGCGCATGTTCATGTTCCGGATGCGGGCGAAGCTGGACGCCGCGCAGCACCCGCGGTGGTTCATGGTAAGGAAGGGCCTGACGGATGGGCTGCGGGAGTCGATTGGTATGATGAACAGTAAGGTGGGGTATGTTTATCTGGTGGATGAGAATTGTCGGATCCGGTGGGCGGGCAGTGGTCCCGCTGAGGCGGAGGAGTTGGAGGCGCTCAACAACGGCGTGCGCAAGCTGATCCAGGAGAAGAGGATCAGTATGGAATCGGAGCTGCCGGCCCAGGAGTGGGAGGCTCGGACGGGTCAGGATGGCTCGGCCAGTCTGAAGCCCCGGGTGGTGATGCCGTGAGCCGGGAATAAGGCGTAATGAGCGGATCAACACACTCCGTGTATATTATGGATCGGTTTCGCAACCCCAGTATGTACATACACAATATATCGGCAATCTCGACCTCGAAACGCCAGCGCCGATGTGATTAGAATTCCTGTATAGTAATAGAAATGGAAAGACAACCATGCAACGCCATCCCAAATGATACCAGCCAATAACCAATATGAACAAGACGAAACCAGGCTATTCAATCAGACAATCACCCCCTTTATAAACAATCCCCATCCACCCACCCCTCAACCAGAACATCAAACGAACGATAAGAGGGACCTCATCTCAAAAACAGCAACATCAAAAAACAAACCCCAATAAACGCCCCCAGGATCAACGCATCCCTGCGCCTCTTACTCCCAATCTTGCCCATCAACGCATTCATCCCAGGCACCTGGCCCGCCGCACCGACAATGCGCCGATTAATACTGGCGATGGTCTCGCGCTGCAGCCCGAAGCTCTCGTTGATCGCATACGCCTGGCTCAGGACGCCGTCGATGACGTTATGCGAGCTGTCGATGCGGCCGCGCTCCTCGAGCATGTAGTCGGCCTCGGCGGCGGCGGGGTTCGAGGCGTGGTAGGCATTGATGTCGGAGCGCACGTTGGAGAGGAGGTTGGCGCGGTCGCGGGACTCGGCGATTGCGGCGGCGAGGCGCGACAGCTCGCGCCGGTGGTCGGTTAGGACTTCGCGGTGGCGGGCGAGGTTGTTTTGTTTCAGGGCGGACGAGGTCAGGGTTGCTTCGGAGTCGAGGAGGCGGGCGAGTTGGGAGATGAGGGAGGTGCGCTTGACGAAGTTAGTGGGATGCTGGGGTGGTTGGAGGGAGATGGGCGCACCTTTTCGAGGAGTTCTTTCAGTTGCGATTCGAGGCGGAGTTCGTCGTCGGAGGGTGTCGAGGGGAGTTTCGTCATGGAGGCATATTGGGCGTAGGAGTGGAAGAGGGTTTCGGTCTGTTCATCGTGTCAGCATCAGTATCTGGTATTCCCGACGATGAAGCCATAGAGGTCATCAAAACCATCTGTCATGATCGAGGACGAATCGATCTAGGCAGCAGCTTCACGTACCTGAGTCTCCAGCGAGCGGGCCTGCTGGCGGAGTTGAGCCCAGCCGGTGCCAGTCGAGGTGGCCATGGATGAGAGATAAAAGGATCAGAGTCAGTCAGAAGAGAAGAGGGTAAATGAAACCAGCGACAGCAATAGTAATACACAAGCCAGAGATGCGCAGCGACAATCCTTCTGCAATTGCAGCATCTCCAACTTCCCCGGCTCGACAGCCTCCGCCAACTCAGCCCGAGCGGC